>NC_134503.1:9093665-9718665 GCF_040206685.1 Ascaphus truei
AACTGCATCAGATTTACCCAAGATAACCCGACAGGGTGGCTTTACTTTGAATCTGGTTCAGTATTTTTTTACCGGTTTTGCCCTGCTGTTGAGACTTTGATGAATAGCCCTAGCTGTTTATACCTGTTTCCCCTTAACCCAGAGCAATAAATCCCTGGGCCCCTGACTGCTAAGGGCATTGAGGGGCATTGGTTCATACTGCCAGTGGCCCTTGAGGACTGGAGTTGGCCACCCCAGATGTAACAGATGCAGTTAACATGTTAAAACATAAAATTGGTAAACCTGAAATGATTTGAAATCCCCATCACAAGGGCCTTCTACGGTCACAGGAGAAGCACCAGAATATACAGGCTTCGTCCTATTTACAGGCTGTGAGTGAATGCACCTTTTAACCTCTTTATTGCCAGATGCCTGCAACCTACCGCTCTTCGGTTGAGCTTTAGACACATCTGGAAACAAACTTGGTTAAAGTGGTTTATTCTGCAACGTGCAGCTTTATTGTAATCGCCATGGTGAGCTAAAGGGTTTATGTCATATTGAAATATGCCTGGAAAACAACATTTTGTATCACACTAAAATGTAATTGGATGCATTCATGGGATTTGGGTCCAAATGATTCTTTTTTCCTGCAGAAAGATACTAATCCCCCTCTCCTTTCACAATGCGATAGTTAAATGACTCGGTATGCATACCAATGATGTATGCCCGGCACCGCATGCTAAACGGCTTTTTCTGTGCACTAGGAGTTCCAGATTCGGTGAAGGAAGAAATGCAAGAGTTGAGGAACAAGATAGAGGTGTTGGAGCAGGTGAGTGGGTCTGCTGTAGTAGACGGGGTACAGCAGTGCAGTGGGCTTAAGTCGCTTTATTATCTTGAAGAAACAAAATGTAGCCATTCCCCACACTCGCCCCTTGAACATGTTCCTGCACACTTCGAACCAGTTAAAGAGGATCCACTTTATCGGGCTGTGCCTCTGATATCAACATTAGACCTTCAGGGCTTTTTTGGTGGAGGGACTCTTTGGCCTAGATCAGGAGTGGGCAACTCCAGTGCTCAAGGGCCACCAAGTGGTTGGGTTTTAAGGATATCGGTGCATCAGCACAGGTGGCTGAATCCGTGGCTCAGTCAAAGACTGTGTCTTTGACTGAGCCACGGATTCAGCCACCTGTGCTGAAGCTGGAACTGATTGAGCCCCCTGTGCTGAAGCTGGGACTGCCTGATTGAGCCACCTATGCAGAAGCAGGGATATCCTTAAAACCTGACCTGTTGGTGGCCCTTGAGGACTGGAGTTGGCCACTCGTGGCATAGCTCTGTTAAGTCACCTTAATGTCACGTTAACACGAACGGTGTATCTTCAAACAATAACAACTTAAAGTGCATTGCGTTAACGTCTGCCGGCGTCTCCTGCGGGCTCTGCTACACCGCTTCCGGTCTATGCCGCGTCACTTCCGGTTTAGAAAACGCGCCTGCGAGTGCTCGGAGGACCCGGGAAATCCCACTCTACGCGTTTTTCCAATCGCTTGGCTTCATCAGGGGTTTTTTTTTTTTAATGTTACCCTACAATCCCGGGACGAGATGTACAGCGGCTGTCGTTTTGGCATATAATTAGCCTCGCGGATACACGTTAACCTCGGAACGTCTATTCCAGGTTTAGTTATTGCCACGTTTTAACGCCTATTTTGCCGGAGCTTTGTGGATGTAGGCTAGTGTGTGTCTGAACAGTGATGCATAGAATGTAACATTATAGAAGAAACTCTATTATGACAAAATGTAGCACTAAGTCCATGCATTTTATCTCTGCAGAAGCTGCAGCTGCTGTTGGCTCCATTTCACAGTCTATCACCCTCGTCCTCAGCAGACAGCACAGATCCAATAAGATTACTGACACACTCATTCCAACAGCTTGACAGAATAGACTCACTTAGTGAGCAGATCTCTTTCTTGGAGGAAAGGCTCGAGACATGTAAGTATGCGAGGGAGGGAACGCTGCAATGCATTAAGTGGGCCTAGCTGTCATATCTGCTCGGGAGACGCGGATGGTAATGGATTCAGGTATTTCAAATGTGTATAGACGGAGGTTACCATGGGAACGGAGGTTACTGGGTCTACGAAATGGAGTTCTGTTTAGTATTAGCATTTGTAGCCATGGGGACAAAAAATAGAGTGTACAACAGGACTAGCTCAATCAATGTCCTGTAGCCATTTGGTCGTAATTAGGGGACAGATTATGATTAGAATGGAGCACGTTATATTAGAATTATAGTTAGCACGCAGTTGCAAAGTCTCCACGGGGTTAAGAGCTCCAAATAGCCAGGCATACGGTGTATTGCAAAATAACACGTCCCTCTCTAGAAGTGTTAAGAACCTTTTAGCTCTACGCTGCATTGTTACATATATCCACAGGCGGGCTGCGGTAATTGCCTAAGGCTGTTATGTCCACGTGAAGCATTGCTAAAAGTTTCAGATTCGTTCACGCCGTGCCTTAATGGTTCATTTGTTTACTTTACTGCCGCAATAAACGCACCACTCATTCCCCTCCCGAGGGCAATTCTCGTGGAGGTATTGGGTCAAACCCGAACCACTCCAACCAGGAGGTGGATTTAAAGATGGCGTACCTGTGAATACATACATCATGTCTGCCACGAGTCCCTCCACTCTTCTAATTAGCCGACCGTTAAATGCTCCAACCAGTGAGGGCCAGGGTTGCCGCCACTCTGGGTTTCACCCAGAGACTACGGGTTTTGGCCACGTATCTCCGGGTTTACCTAGTAAACCTCCGGGTGGCGGCGGACGGCGAGTGTTTCGACTGCGCCTCCCGCCATCTCCTGGGGTTCTCCCTGCATCATCCCCCTGCAACTCTTGTCAATTTGGCCGCGCGGCGGCAAATGGTGCCGCATTGCCGTGCCAACGGGAATGCGCCATGATGTATCAGCATCACGTGACGCCCGTTATCATGACGAGATGTCACACGCCGCCGCGCTGCATGGTAATGCAACATCACGGCAAACGCGGCGCTATTTGACACCACGCGGCCATATTGACAAGAGTTGCAGGGGGAAGATGCCAGGAGGACGACGCTAAAGGTAAGCACGACATTTACAAAATAATTTCTCCGGGTTAGCCTTCAGTAGAAGGTGGCAGCCCTGGTAAGGGCTTCAGAAAGGCAATGGCCTTCGTTGTTGTGAACAGGACAGTCAGCTCAGGAAAACTGCAGAAAAAGGGTCTATGCATTAGTGAAAATCCAATGGTGGGCTATCACGTAAATAAACATTCATTTGTTTAAATCACTCACGATATATTTAAAGCCAAGCAGCGGTCTTCTTTTTTTGTAAAAAAAAAAAAAAATGTCCCCTTTTAATATGTGCATCAATACAATCCACACAAGAAGTAATTAGCTAAGTTGCAGATCGATCCGTTTCCTGTGATCGATCGGCGAAGATGCGGCTCGGGGGTTTACTAAATGGCCGTCAGTGCAGCAGAAGAGGACCAAAGATGCAACGTTCTGCGGGGAAGATCATGTGACCAGGCAGTCACTAGATACAATTGGTGCACTGCTAGAGTGAGGGAAGGGCTCAAAAAAGGGGTGTGTCAGAGACTGTTTCAGAAGAGGAAGGGGATGTTACTTTGTAAATGGTTGCTATAGAAACAAAAAATGCTTGCAAGATTATACTGTAATACATTAAAAATGTCATTCAGAGTTGTTATTTTCTCATAGTACAGAACTGATTAAAAAAAAATAAGAGATGTAGGTTATTGCTTTATCTGCAGCTTTAAAACCACTTGGAAATGTTAAAGCATTGTGGTTTGGCTGATATTCCTTCTTCGAGTGCGTGTCTAAAATTGGACCATGACGTTTGCGGTCATTCATCGGCGGCGTTCTTCAGGGTAATCTTGCCGTGAAGCTTAGTAGACGCTGATTGCGAGAGGGGTCAGGTTTCACTTATTAGGAAACCGTCCCAAAAATCAAGAACTCGCAGTCTGTCCTTGATCATAATCGGAGGATACTCTCGTCTAACCCCCTGACCCTTGTGGTAGGACAGGACACATGTCATAATTCAAAGGAACACGTTCAAATGTTCCATTATTCTGGTGATTATCTGAAGCAGGAAGCCCCCTTCCAGAGGCATTTTGGGAGTTTAACCCTTTGCGTGTCGGAGGGGCTGGGGCAGGCTCCGGCACTTGGCTATCACGCGATCATGGCGTCACTGATGACGGAATGGAAGAGGAGTCGTGTTCCTCGCAGGGAGCGCAGGGCACGGTCTCCCATAGAAAAGGAGAAACTAGCATATGACATATCATGGGGCCCCTACAGGGTTAACTCAATATCCTGGTATATTAACTTAATGTTTAGTATATTGCCCCCATGTCCTGCTCTTTTTTTTGTGTGGTAAAAATGATTTTTCTTATCTGTAGCTTCTGATGTTACCATGGTAACCTTTAGACTATGCTGGGCTCCATTTTAACCTCCCGGACACTTAATATTTATAAGCGTTTATATCTCCTGAACAAAGCATCAGATTTGAAAAATAAAAACAGCAATGAAAAGGGCACAAAGCCAACACCCCCTCCCCCCCAAAAAAATTGGCTAACATGACAGCCTGCTGTTGTAACATCTCCCTCTTGATGTGCGCCCTGGGGCTGCAATATAAAATTAAACAAATACATCACATTGACAGCCCCCTTTATCCATCCAGAGGTTATTGGGTAGAATAGCCACCTAATTAACCAGGAAACTGGTGATTTTATCATTTTGTTTGCCGTGCGTTAATTGTAAGAAACATTATTTATCATTTTTTCACACACGATTGTTGAGACATGGCTCAATAGAACAGAAAAACATGGAAACATCAGGGTCACGTAACTCGTTTAACACCTCCTGTGCTTCCCATAACTACTAACCAAGCAAGGTAAACTAATACCATACAGAGACATTACATGGACCCTACAATAATCACCTGGAATAAACATCAAGAGACATTTTTGCAACTCTGTGCATTAATATGGTAGATTGAGGGCTTCAAGATCTGTAGGATTAACATACCTGTTAAGGTCAATTTAGATCTATAAACAGGATTCATATTGGACTCTTTTTTTTGTCTTTTAGGTTCATGCAAGAATGAACTTTGATTGGCATCCAATACAGGAGAGCAGATGTCACCAGTCTATATATAGATTAGCAGCGGTATGGTTTGCATGAGATAACTACCTGGAGACATTATCTCAAGTAAATAGCATTCCAAGGACAAAAGGACAAGTGGTATCTGTCTATAGTAGTTTTGTCAACAAACACCTAAAAATGTGGCAGTCAAATAATTCTGTGTGTGTCCATACTAAGATCGTTGGATTTAAAAATCGGGCAACTCTACAAAGTCATTTAAATAGAGCACTGCTTATTTAGTAGGTGCTCCCCACACTATTAACCTGCACCAGAAATATCAGTCCATAAATACAAAAAGTGTTGTAAAGAAGGTGTTTCTCCTATGCAATAGAAGAGCAACGTTCAATCAATGGAAGGACTATTTATGACTAATGTCACGTGAGCATGCATGCACTCTACAATGTAGACCAGGGCAGGTCAACGCCAGTCATCAAGGGCCACCAACAGCTCAGGTGTTAAGGATATCCTGGCATCAGCACAGGTGACTCAGACTGAGCCACTGGTTGAGCCACCTGTGCTGAAGCTAGGATATCCATAACACCTGAGCTGTTGGTGGTCTTTGAGAACTTGAGTTGCCCAAACCTGATGTAGACCTTCTTTCCATCATAAACACGACTCAATTATTTGGTGCTCTTTGCATTTGTTGAAACTAATAGAAGATGGTATTGTGTTTGGGATCAGATGTACTGCAGCCTTGTAAATGCCTAAATGAAGTGCAGATGTCCACACAGCATTTATTACTTGTATTGACTGCTTCCGAATGGATTAGCATTTTACCGTTGCAAGCTTTGGGGTCAGAGATACCGACGTGGGGAGGAGGAGGTTATCGCCGAAAAGCTTGATCATGTAATATGATGTCAAAATATTAGGCTGCAACATGACCATTTTTCATTCATCCTTACCATGCCATTTAAAATTATTTTTGATGTCAACTTATTTCTTGGCATCGGCAAATGTTCACAGGTTGGGTTATGTTCCTGAACACACACAGAACAGGTCTTCAAAAAGAAAAAAATATATGTATTTTTGTAAATGGTACAATAAGTTTTGTGATCAAGTTTGATGTATTCGTTTGGTTGATGAATAGGTGCATCTATTTTTTCTTGTCCGGGTACATAAAAAATAACTCTTGGATATAAGTAAACGCTGTGGGCCGTTTGTTACATGTGATGTGTAATAAGGTTTTATTAATGCAAGCAGCAATGTACATTAATATTACTATGTCACGGCGTTCCTAAGGGGATAAAAAAAACACAAATGTACCGGAGTATGGGAACCATGGTTGGCACAGGAACGAGAGGCTGGTCTAAACCCAGATCCAGCTTTACCGTAACAGGGCTAGGGTGGTAGAGTCGGGCGGACTATGTTTTCAAACATATGCCCTGGGCAGCATCTTCAAAGCAAGGTCTGCTCACCGGCAGGGGTCCCCCCCCTCCCTAAGACTAAGAAGGATGACCCGACTTAAGCTCCGCTAGTAGCCTGTTCTCCTCCCGGACGTTCTACGGAGTGTTCCTAATGAACAGTCAATGGTGACCACATCCCACTATCTCCCTTTGTATTATTTCAATGTTGTGCTGTGTTTAAAGATATTATTTAAGGGCATGTATATACAAAAGTGTGTTAAAAATATTATAATATCTGACGTCGCTATTATGTAATGTGTACCCCACTTGTCATCGTTTTTTGTTTTTTTTGTACCCCATTTAAAAAACTGTGAATAAAGAAAATGAGTCGGAAATATTACTATGTGGTGATGAAAGGCACGCAACAGGGAAAGTGTTCAGATAAATGCGGATTACACAGAATATGTCTCTTGGAAACCTCTGTAAAAAACAAAAAAAATAACAGTATTTATGGGGCAATCAAAGCGGCAATTAAAAAAAATAATCTATTTTTTGTTTGATTATATGCAGCCTTTAATTATCTTTATTGAACACGAATTACCTAAGCTGCCGATCGATTAGTTCTCCTGTAATCGATCAACAAAGATCTTGCTTCCCAGGGTTAATTTAAAGCAGCAGTCCAAGCGGTCATTTCCCCCTCCCCCGGCCCCTTTAGTATGGGCATCAAAACAATCCGCACAATGATAAGTAATTAGCTAAGTTTCCGATCGATCTGTTCTCCTGTGATCAATCGGCGAAGATTCGGCTCGGGGGTTCACTTAATGGCTGAAATGTATAATAGTGCGTCTGAGATCAGATGCATTGTAAGGAACACCAACCCTCTCTAATAGCGCGTCTGAGATCAGATGCATTGTAAGGAACCCCAACCCTCTCTAATAGCGCGTCTGAGATCAGATGCATTGTAAGGAACACCAACCCTCTGTGTATAATATAGTCATACATCGCATACCAATCATTTTAACAAGATTATCTCAACCCCTGATGATAGCCCAACTGCAGTAGTACTTTCCTACATTACAATGATGACTTTCCAAACCCTCATTAAATCCCCAGACGGTCTCTGTATCAAGCGGATTCTATTAGTGCTGTGCTTGGAAGTGGGAGTTGCTCTGTTCAGAAGCTGATGGACGCATAGTACAATGTGTGGTAAAGTGGCAATACCCCCACCCCCACTCCCCTTTTCTCCCCCATTTTTATTAACAGAATGGAAACGCGAGGGGGGGTGAGGCAGGAGCGAGGGGAGTTTCTACTGGAGCTGAACCGTGCATGTTGTGGTAAAGCTACAGGGTTTGAAACTCCTTTCAGGGAAAACAAAATGGCTGTCAAATCTCCGGCCAATAGGAAGTCGCAACATCATCAGCTTCCTATTGGATGGCCATTTACATCCACTTTAAAGCACAGGCTGTAATACCGGTAACTTCACGCGTGTCTCGGGAGCCTGGGGGTCCCTGCAGCTGAAAATAGCAGGAGTCCCGCTGTGGAGGGACCCGGGGGTTCAAATCCTGTAGGAAAAGAAAGGGGAGCTGGCTGATTTAAGTGTCCTCGCTTCTAACTTTGTCTTACTGCAGGGGGTTCTCAACTCCAGTCCTCAAGAGCCCCCAACAGGTCAGGTTTAAAGGATATCCCTGCTTCAGCACAGGTGGCTCAGTCTTTGACTGAAGCCAATGGAGCCACCTGTGCTGAAGCTGGGATATCCTTAAAACCTGACCTGTTGGGGGCTCTTGAGGACCAGAGTTGAGAACCCCTATCTTACTGTATAAAACCCTACTCCACATCACATACTCTCACTTGAACCCAATTGCATGAGCAAAATAAAACAAATCGCATTAACATCAGTTTATTGAATAGCATTTTTTCCCCCCGTTGCATCGAATGCCAAAATTGCCATTCATAGAGCTTGATACAGACTCCAAGGTTACCCAAAGTTATCCATTCAGACAACGCACAACAGCAATGCTCTCTGTTTGCACACGTCTGTCCTTATTTGGTACAGTATGCCATTCTGTTTATCTGTAATTTACATCACTCTGTACCCGCTGCCCCCACCGCCCTACCGGTCGGTATATGTTGGCGCTTCACAAAGAAACGATACTAAGAACTGGTGAAGCACACGTACAGAATGCTGCATTGAAATGTAAGGCTTGTACATGGTAAACACCTTGGCATTTTTAAAGATAAGCGCTTTGCCCAAAACAACGTGTTAATGAAAAAAAAAAGCCATGTAGAGCTTTGCACTCCTTTAGCACTCACAGTACTGGAACAAATAAGTATCAGTGCACCCGTTGCACTCAGGGCTCTGATGCTGTGATAAATTCAATCATATTGAATTTGACGTATTCCTCCTTCTCGTTTCGCACCCAACTGGGACCGAAAACGCGTAGGAGGAATATGTTAAATTCAATACAGTTACTTTTTCTCCAACTCCACTCGCCCGCTGCACTCCTACTGTTGAATCGGAAGTGCTAATGGATATTCTTCTGGTGCGCTTAGTGCAAAAACCCCACAGAACCCTATAAAAGCGTGAAATACATGGAATCATTTGACAGGCAGACATAATGGTGATTCTTAAAAAGTTGGGATCCCAATCTTTCTCTTTCCAAATACTACAAGCGAGCAATTTGCATCACACAAACCAGGAAAATGGCCACACGCGGTGAACATTGATCATCTTTTCCACCCGACGGAAACACTGATCACTATGTATTGCTGATCTTTTCATTTCACATTATCTGATGCAGAGTCTGCCCGGGGGACTTAAAAAAAAACAAAAAAACGAGAAAGCTGATTTCTGGACTCTTAAAGAGCATCGAGCGGAATTATCTGTCTGTTAGAACATCTGGGAGCAAGAAGAATAATAATATACATGATATCATTCTGAAAGGTGTGATGTCTGTCCTCCCTGTATTTATAAATCAGAACAGCAAATAAAAATACTGCTTGTGGTGCATTCACATGTCAGACAGCTCTGCAACTCTGTCTTTCCCCATTATCGCTTAGCACACAGTGCTTCCATTCCAGCCAGGGCTTCTGGGTAATGACGTGCAAACTGCAGCCAGGGATTCTGGGTAATGACATGCAAACTGCAGGCAGGGATTCTGGGAAATGACGTGCAAACTGAGCACAGTGTGTCGCTCTTTACTGCTCTTACATTTTAACATGGAAATCAGAACTAGATTACATAAATATGTATGGTATGATCATTTTTAGTTATTTTTTTTAATCATAAAGGGATTTAGCACTACTGCCACTTTGTATATACAGCATAACATATACCGTAATAACACCCAGCGAAGGTACCTGAGCCTAGGCATAGAGGGAGCGAAATGTACTCCAGATAAATGTGGGTATTATTACTGACACGGGTAAAAAAAACTTTGTATTGCAGTACCAACTTATTGAAGATTTAAACTCTCCATAGTAGTCCATAAAGTGCAATGAATATTAGCTGTCCCATCCTTCATTAAACTACTCGTAGCTTAACCCAGGGGTACTCAAGTCCAGTCCTCAAGCTCCCGCCCCCCCATCCAACAGGTCAGGTTTTCAGGATATCCCAGCTTCAGCACAGGTGGCTCAATCAGAGGCTCAGTAGAAGAATGAGCCTCTGATTGAGCCACCTGTGCTGAAGGAGGGACTGATTGAGACATCTGTGCTGAAGTAGGGATATACTTAAAATCTGTCCTGTTGGCGGGAGGGGGGGCTTGAAGACTGGAGTTGAGCACCCCTAGCTTAACCAGTGTAAAAAAAAAAAAAGAAAGGGGGGCCCTTTGTGAAGGGCGCAGATGACTGAAAACGGCTGTCAACAATCCCTTTTGGTGCTGCTAGTGCCTGCGATGCCACACAAAATAAAGCGTGGTTGTCCCATTCTTCAGAAGATCTGGAACCGAATGATACATTCTGCCTCTGACAGAAGAGACATCCCCCACTCTTCTCCACCTGCCTTTGGGTTCCATGTGAAAGATAACAAGAGTCGCCTGTGTCCCCCCCAAACCTCTGTGCCGCGGATCGGCCTCTAGTTCCCCAAAGGGGTCCAGAGCAGAAAACACGTAGAAGAAGAAGGGGCCACAAGGCTATTGTAATATCATTTTACACATATTTAAAAACTTCAAAAATGATTACACTCCCACATGTAGGACATCTGTACCATATCAATTGACATCGTCTCAACATACGAGCGAGTTTCAGTGCGGAAAACTACACTTAAGTGCTTAAGCAACTAGTCCAGGGGTGGCCAACTGCAGTCCGCAAAGGGCTACGAACAGGTCAGATACCGCTGCTTCAGCACAGGTGGCTCAATCAGTGGCTCAGTCGAGGAGGGAGCCACCTGTGCTGAAGCAGGGATATCTGTAAAACCTGACCTGTTGGGGGCCCTTGAGGACTGGCGTTGGCCGACCCCTGAAGAAGTATGAAACCGGCAGGAACAGAGCCACATCAAGGACCATTCCGGGCCCACATTGGATCAGCGGGCCGCCAGTTGAAGAGCCCTGACACGTGTGGATCTGCCTTGGAAATATATTAGAATCAAACAAATGTAAAAGTAACTTTAGTACATCCAGTGACACCAAACGGTGCAACAGTAACTTCTTCCCTGCCAGGGCCAGTAGCACATTGCACAGCAGCGTGTGTCAGGGCCTTTTGGCAAAGAATGATACAACTTTTTGGCTTCTACAGTAAAAAAAAGAAAATTGGTTCTTTTACAGCAATACTTCAGAGTATTTCTGGTTCTCCTTCCTGGGCTGAACAAACAGAACACGTCTAAAAAAAAGCAAACCTTCTTCTACACCAGACCTGCAGAGAAATGAAGGCTTTTCTGCCACTTTCCATTGCGCCAGGATGGCAAAATATACCCCAAAAAGGAAAGCAATCCTCCCCCGGCGCTGTGCTTCTAAAAACCATGAACGCCAAGCTGGAAAAGGAACAAGAGCGACTCCGCAAGTGACGATCCCGACGGAAATAGTGCGCGGCACTTTGGCTGGTGAACGAAAGGAGTTTCTTTAGTTAAAGAACGGTGCTGTCCACGTGGCCGGGTCTTTCCAGTGCAAAATACTATAAGCAGCTTCAGCAGCGTTGGGGACCTCATATGCACAGTGGGCAGGACCGGCTACAGGCAGCTGAAGCTTCTAGTGACTAGAAGTGCTCTGTCCATTGCTTTTGTGAGGCTTATCTGAGAGCCTGAAGAAGACCTTCTGCATGGTGCTGTAACATCTCTCTGCCAGCTCCGCCACGTCATCCTCTTTCAAGTTTGTCGTATCGATTTTGGGAAGGATTTCGACTTTGACCTTGCCTGGAAATTTGAGGGAAAGTGTCTCATTGAGGATCCCGTATACAATAGGAGGGCAATTGCTAAGGTAGCTGAACGAACCATACAATGGTTGATATGATGTCATGGATATATCTTAATATATAAAATCGAAAGGTTGGTACTAGCTGCGGTGAATCTGATTGGACCTCAGCCTCTGGCCAATCAGATTGGTGGCTCTATGACATCACCCA
Organism: Ascaphus truei; assembly: GCF_040206685.1. Lineage (NCBI taxonomy): Eukaryota > Metazoa > Chordata > Amphibia > Anura > Ascaphidae > Ascaphus > Ascaphus truei. Next base: position 9,105,717 of record NC_134503.1, read on the forward strand.
GCTCTCTCTCTCTCCCTCTCCCTCCCTCTCCCTTTCTCTCCCTTTCTCTCCCTCTCTCTCCCTCCCACCGGCTCCCGGATGGAGGGGAAGCGCGGCGCGGCCCTCCTGCAGGACCCCCTTCCTCCTGCAGATGCCCCCGGTAAGATGGCGGCGCACAGCAGACAGGCGGGGGGTGGTATTCAGTCAGGAGAGAGGGGGGGGAGGGAGTCAGGAGAGAGGGGGAGGGACAGAGGGAGTCAGGAGAGAGGGGGGAAGAGAGGGAGTCAGGAGAGAGGGGGGGAGAGGGAGTCAGGAGAGAGGGGGGGGAGAGAGGGAGTCAAGAGAGAGAGGGGGGGGGAGGGAGTCAGGAGAGAAGGGGGGGAAGCCTGAACAGCTGTGAAGAGGGGGGAAGGGAGTTGAGAGGGAGGATGGGGGAGGCAGAACATTACATCACGGGCAACGCCGGGTATATCAGCTAGTTGTATATAAACCCAAAAGGGCAACACAACAGAACACATTCGAAGCATGTTTTGCTGCAGCAATTTCTATGATGCAGCATTAGAGCTTAGTTCTTATATGAACAGAATAGGATACAAAGCGCATTCAAGTTATAAAAATAATGCAGCTCATAAAAACTCACAGTGGTAGTCTTAAAAACTGGACCCCACAAATCTGTGTGTGTCTGTGTTTTAGATCCATTTCTGCCCTAAACAGAAAACTACTGAATGTTTTCAAATGCAGACTATCTTTTGGCACAGTAAAGGCAGGATTGCCGAAATAGGGAGGTTTCGCGGCGCCAGTAACTGGCGTTGTTGCCGTTTTTAGATCAACAAACGCATTTTCATACTTTAAAAACCAAGCGTAACATAAAAAGAACCATATACTATACAAGTACTATACACCTCACACGTGGGGCTTGCCCCCCTGCAGACACACTTAACAGAACACCTTCTTACTGTCTTTCTATGTTCTCCCCACTTACCACTAGATTGTAAGCTCTTCAGTGCAGGGACTCCTACTATTACTTGTATGTCCGAAGCACTTATTCACATTATGTGTAATGTTATTATGTCCTGTGTATTGCTGCTGGGAAGAGCTATATAAATATAGATATACACATACATAGGAAACATATTTTTTTTCTACTCTTTACTCATAGTAGTGTAAAGTTTTAGCAGCTATAATGGTCCAAGAGAAACTTACATTGTTTTCCATGACAGTGTTCTTGTCAGTGCAGAAGACCTCCCTCAAACACCTGAGGACTTGGGTCTACACTGTAAATCTTGAACTGCAACGACTTATTTGAGGAACTTTCATCTTTTTATCACAAACCACCAACGACACGATGCTGAAAACCTTGCATCTGACCAGGAGGTGGCAGTAACAACCTAAACCAAGTCCCAAAAGGGCCAAGCACGCAGACATACCTTAGGACGGGGGTGCTCAACTCCAGTCCTCAAGACCCCCCCAACAGGTGCACCCCTGCCTTAGGACACCCTGACATGTTCTACTACAGAGCTCAATATACTTTTCTGTGTGCAAGGGTCCCTCGAGCAGATTTAAATGTTTTACCACGTTCCCAGGAACAATACTGTGTAGGGCAGAGAGTCCCCCTTTCACAACAGAGAGATCTAAAAAGCAAAAAGTGATCCACCCACAAAACAGACTTGGAAGCCACTGAGTGTGGAAGCCTCTCCTATTCTTCCACAAGCTTTCCTGGTGCTGTCAAATAATTCTATACGTACCTCCTGTGAATAGATACTTCTCTTGGTCATAGAAGCTGGTGAAGGAGGAGTATATCACGGGAACGATCGGAACCTTGAGTACAACAGAAGAGATTGTTACATTGTGTTCTGCACATGGAAATAACCTATTTGACCATACAATAAGGGCAGAAGTAAATCACACCCGCCCTTATAGACTGACTTGTCACCAGGATTTAACCCTCTCCTACACAGCGACAGAGAAAATATAGTTCAGTCTTCCGTGCCCAGTTCCATGCTGGCTTCTCTCCCGTGGCAACATAAGGCCTGATTGTGCTGGTAGTTTTTTTGTAAATATGACCATCTGTCTGCTGGAAGCCGCGCTGAAGCTACCAATTCATTTCACTTAGATGTCCCTACAGCTCCACGATGGTGTGGATGCCCAGTCATTTCCAATTACGGACTAGTGGCCTAGTGGTGACAAGACTGACTGCCAACGCCGGCTGTCCTGACTGTGTGTTTCGTTGCCTTTTAAGCAGGATTAGCATAAGCAGTGGCTTTTGAAAGAGCAGCTGAAGGTAAACCCTTTTATACCCAGTCCTGCCATGTGCAGCACCAGATGCCAAAGAAATTCTCATCAGGGACATGAGAGATAGCTTCTGTTACTGTAAATATAAAGCATCAGTGCTGTGGCAGGCAGGGCAGGCTGAGGAATCATCCAGCAGATAACCGCGTGTTGATAAACTCCAGTTATTGTTGCACACTCCCTTACTTCTCATTGTTGCAAACCTCCGTTGGTAATTGATCACGTGGCTGGTATTGGATGAAGGGGTCTACATATAACCTTTGTAACATATAGGGGGGGGGAGGGCTCCAGTCCTCAAGTGCCACCAACACATCAGGTTTTCAGGATATCCCTGCTTCTGCACAGGTGGCTCAGTCAGAGGCTCAGTCGATTGAGCCACCTGTGCTGAAGCTGGGGCTGGTTTTTAGCCACCTGGTGTCCGGTGGCACTGTTTTGCAAAGCATTGTGGGCCTCCCAAGCAAGCTGAGCGTCAAGAGAATCAACGGCTTAAGGACCCTGGTGCAGCCGCGGTTTCATGTGGCATCTGCAAACATGCCAAGCGGGCCCATAAATATACCAAGAAACACATGTTCTCGCCAGTGGAGCTGTATCTCCCACTAGTGCAAATACAGCTGCAAGCCGCACTCACAGAGGCGTGCACATTTCTTCCAGTTTGCCACATTTTTCGCTAGTTTCCCTTAAATGTTGTGTTTTGCAAAGTTTTCCCGAAAGGTCCCCGTGCTCCAACGTTCTGCCACTTGGGCAACGTGTTTTGCCCAAAATGTGACAAAAATGGCAGCATAGAAAGGGGTCATGTGACCGGCAAAAGGACTCTTAACCTTTTGAGTGCCAACGCCCCTTCCGAGCACTGTGCGGCCACATGACCACTGTCAATAGCTGTCACGTGACCATGGCGGTCATCTTTCCGTTAGAGGAGAGCTCCTCTGCCGTTTCCTTACTGGGCAGACCACGTCCTGCGCTCCACGGGAACGCGATCCAACCCGGAAAAAACAACCCTCCCCTGGCGTGCCACATCCCATGACATAGCAACTACGTCTTGTGGCAACCAAAGGGTTACGGTTTGGCAATCATTATTATTTTTTTGCCAACATTTTACTTTTTTTTTAAGACATTTTTGGGCGCACTTTGCTTAGTTCGAGAACTTCAGCGGAAGAGTCGCACATCCCCACACACATATATTTTACCTGTGCCTGCACGGCTAGATGGAAGGCTCCCTTCTTGAATGGCAGCAGGTCAGCTCTGCTATTCCTGGTCCCTTCCGGATACACCCAGACTTTTAACTAAAACAAACCAAGGGGATAAGAAGAGAATTGTCTGTGAAAATCTGCAACAAGGACCAAAGCTTTGGACCAAAGGGATTCTGGGAAATGACATGCAAAAGGCGCACACAGTGTCACCTTTCGCTTCAGATCCATTTTAACATGGACCGCTGAGGCCCGTGTTAAACTAGACTTGAAGCAAAAGGTGACAGTGTTCTTAGTTGCATGTCATTTCCCAGAATCCCTGGCTGCAGTGGGAGCACTGTATGCTAAGAGATAATGGGGAAAGGCAGGGCTGCAGACCTGTCCGAGACAAGTGAATGTGCTCACAAGTTACACTTTGAGTAGTTTTTGTCAATTTTCTACCTACCATAACTTATGTGTGGTTGAAAGCTTCTGAAATCAGACTAATTTCTTTCTAATACCACTTCAACAAGGGGCGAAACTTTGCTGATGTGATCCATCCTCATTCACGTATCCCTACATTGTATATCTTTCTACTATTGTATTTTATAGTGTTATCCTCGTGACTTTGTAACAATTACACATGAAACTAAAGATTCCAATTATTCTATTTTAAGGGTGATACATAATCTGTCACTATAATCAGATCATAATTTGCAGTCCAATGGGGATCTCTAACTTTTATACTAAGGCAGGGGTGCTCAACTCGTCCTCAAGCCCCTCCCAACTGGTCATGCTTTCAGGATATCCCTGCTTCAGCACAGGTGGCTCAATCGGTCCCTGCTTCAGCACAGGTGGCTCAATCAGAGGCTCAATCTTCATCTGAGCCTCTGATTGAGCCACTTGTGCTGAAGCAGGGATATCCTAAAACCCTGATCTGTTGGTGGAGCTGGAAGACTGGAGTTGCGCACCGCTGCACTAAGGCACCCGTTGTTCCCACATACACCTTTGTTGAGAAACGCTGCTTAGGCGACTTGGTACATGGTCCCATTGAATGATCGGCTGGGTTCTGTTGGGGTCAAACTTGGGTCACATTGGCAGTGCTTACATTCTCATTAATCATGATCTGCGCAACGTCCGCCATGATGCTCTTGGCATCGCTTGTGCTCTTCCGGTTGATGTAGATGACGCCTCCGAGGTAGGTGATCAGACCCACGGACCCGGCGTACATCAGCTCCTTCTTGGCGATCTGCACGCAGCGATCAGGCACAATCTCCATCAGCCCTGTCCCAGGACAAATAGAAAAACAGGCGGTCACCAACGACAGAGGGGCGGCGGCGGGGCCGGACGTACGGTGAGGTCGTTTTGTACATTTTCTGCAAAAGACTAAATAGTTTAAAAAAAATATTGAAAATGTATTTATTTATAAAAAATGTTTTACCAGGAAGTAATACATTGAGAGTTAGGCTGCGCTTATACTGCCGGCGACTTAAATTACAACTATCGCGACGGCGACGGGTGACGTCATCGGTCGCGTCGCCGTCGCGATAGTTGTAATTTAAGTTTAGGCGACGTCACTAGCTACAAGGCCAGTGACGTCAGAAAAGGGGGAGGGCGGAGGGTCGGAGAAGCTCTCTGATTGGCCGCAAGGGGAGACCGTCGCTGAAAAAAAAATCAAATAACGGTCACTACCAGATTTTTGGTAGCGCTATCACTTGGTCGCGCCGTCACGTGCACTATAAGCGCCGCCGACGGCGACAATGCATTTGTGTTGAAGCGCCGTCGCGTCACCATAAGTGCAGCCGTACCTCTCGTTTTCCAGTATGTCCTGGGCATAGAGTTATAATGACAAATACATGGTTATAAATACACAGTTACATTAAGTGAGCAGGGTTATACATTATATACAAGACACTGCATGCACAAGAAGAGATAATATATGTTATAGGCCTATGTAACAGTTACAGACCAGATTAAATTGTGATGCGGCTTTAGTTTTGAAAGAACGTAGACTGGTGGCGGCCATGAGAGTCTCCGGGAGATTGAAGATGGTTTTGATCAAGCCAAAGGAGGATCTATGAACCTCTCCCCAGAAAATAAAGGCCTTAAACATACTGCCCATCTGATGAAGAAGCGTGTATTTCTATTACTAGAATAGGTCAATAAATGCTGTGAAAATATAGAACGCAAGTATCCCGGTGAAAATCAATCCTGTTACCCGGGTGGCTCTGATGAACAATATGAAGCAGCCATCGGTTTTAATCAGGTCGATCGCCAGCAAGTCCGCCATTTTAAGAGCCAGTCAATCAGAGCTCTGCAATGAATTACGTTTCTGAACAAATTGCTGCTGCACACGTTGCAATTATCTTTAATGCATCTGAAAGGCAAGATCTGGCTGGTAAAAATACCCAACTGAGAGCAGTGAGACGTAGGCAGGATGGAAACTCTGATTAGGATTATATTCTGGGGGCGGTCACTCGCTAACCCACTGAATACACAGAACGTGCAAATGACTGCACGCTGCAAACTCCTTCCATGAAAACGAGCATTTCAGCAGGACAGCAGGCGGGGGTTGGTTCTCTCTATGGAATGAGAGATTGCAGCTATTATGTTGCTGCAAAAGAACATTGAAATAGTTCACAGGGTTCTGGACACTATCCCAGCGTAACTCAAAGCTTCAAGGGAATTAAAACACGAAAACTCATGAAAACAGGAGTAAAAAAGGTGGTTCCAAACGTCTATTGACGATATTAACTCGGACCCGCTGTGGTCGGGCATTTGCGTTATAGTATTTCAGTAGTATTTATCCATGGTTTGAAACACTTGACAACCAGGCACCTGGAAGATTCCGTGGGTGTGTTTACCAGGCGGTTACAACGCGAATGCTGCTCTAACCAATCGATTTTAGGGGTTTCAATGTACAGACTCGTCTTATACTCTTCACAGCTGCATTGACAATTAACCACCCCAGTGTACATCTGCGTTGCCCCAAAGGCGGACAAGCCTGATGGGGCTCCCCAAGAGCTGCTCCCCTCTGCACAGGACCAGCGTGCTAAGGGTTAACATATGCTTGTACTTTGTGGAACGTCAACCCCCACCCACTGGAATGTTAATGAGCCAAGAGGACACAAAGAACTTTGTGTTCGCAGCTGCATTGAAAATCAACCACCCCAGTGTACATCTGCGTTGGCCCAAAGGCGGACAGCCTTTGGCGCAGCCGAAGGGCAGCCAAAGGGTGTGAACAGTTTGGTGCCCTTTGCTGCTGTTTGGTGATGTTAAAGCTGCTCTATCTGAAAATCACCAGCCCCTTTATCCCCTGTACCCAATTTTCCAACTCTATCTGTCCTTGAAATGTCTTTGAATTGACTGTATAACCCTGTTATTTTAATGCAACCATGTATTGTTATAACTCTGTGCCCAGGACATGCTTGAAAACGAGAAGTAGCTCTCAATGTATTACTTCTTGGTAAAACACTTTTATAAATAAATAAACAATTATGAGCATTTCCTATCTTAACATTGGTTTTAATAGTTGTTAAGTACTACTCAGGAAAATAGTGCTTCACCCCCTCACTGTATATCCCGTCCTAAGGGGTCAAAAGGGGGTATTAAGGCAAGTTTTTAATTACGAACCAGGGAAAAAGATACATGCCCATATTTACACTGTAGTCTTCTGCCTACAGTATTTGATTTATTATAACCAGGTCCCCCAGTGTGGTATTTTCCTTTAATAAAATGTTCTTCTCCATCCTAAGGTCCTTGGCGCCCGGAAGCCTCGACTACCCAACCCTGGCTGGAGCCAGCCCATACAAACAAAAAACCCAAACCAAATTGGTTTGGGTCTCTTGTTTGTGTGGACTGGCTCCAGGCAGGGTTGGGGTAGTTCGAGGCTCCCGGGCGCCAGGGTCCTTGGAAGAGGTAGGAGCGAGGTAACATGGTCAGAACACCACCCTCCTGTCCCCACACTAGCAGAATGGTTGCCGTGTAAATGGAATACATTGCCGAGAGACCTAATTCGATGCATTTCCCTGCGCTGGAATGTAGAGCATGTTCGGAATTAAAGTCACGGACATATGGTTATACAATTAGGGTATTCATGGAGAGGAAACATACTCGTGTGCTAATATTATATACAGGGAAGGTCAACAGTAAAGATTCGTGTTCTGAGAGGATTGACGTCATTATTTTGTGAAGAACCACAGTCATTTCAGTTCAGTTCAATAAGTTTAACATCTCTTCTCGAAAGAGGCAAGTAGAGATTCTACTGTGTGTGTGTGTGTATAAACGAGTATGTGTGTGTATGTGTACGTGTGTATGTGTATATGTATGTATGTATGTATGTATATATATGTGTGTGTATGTATATATGTGTGTATGTACACACACACACACACACACACACACACACACAGGTGTATCAGACTTCATTTTGGCCCCACATAGCACAACGTATTCCAGGATAAAATCAGAGCATGTCACAGGAATCAACAGCAAAGATGGCCCATAATTATCACAAAATATCCCTCCACAGCACACCAGATATATATATATATATATATATACGGGACCAGACCATGCCAGGACGCAAGATGCAAAACCTGCGCAATGCTCCACACAGCGGACACAATACAAATACCACACAGGAATCTGGAGTACAAAATCAGAGGAAGGTTCACCTGTTCCTCCAGCAATGTCGTGTACCTCATCATGTGCATGAAATGCCCAGGGGGCTGCTACTACATAGGTGAGACAGGACAGGGGCTAAACAAGCGAATGAACCTGCATCGCCACAGCATCACACGCGGAGCAAGACAGTCCTGTCGGCGAACATTTCTCTGACTCTGGTCATTAGATGAACGATCTGAAGGTGGCCATACGCAAAGGTAATCTTAGATCACCGAAAGAGAGACGGTTGCATGAATACAAATGTATGCAACTGTTCGGGACACTTAGCGGTGGCCTAAACCGAGACCGCAGCTTCATGAGTCACTTCCTTTACACAAGAGAACTTCCTTCCAATGAGTGCTAAAGCCCATGTCTATACATACTACGCTATATGAATGCACACACAGCAGTCTCTTGCACATACATATGTACAATGTAATTCTACCCCTATATACCATTAGGGACCACATTGTATCTACACACATTAATAGTAATGTAACACCCTCTTACATTTCTACACCTACCCACACCATTGGTATACACTTTCACACACACCTTTTGTAAAGCGCTGTATACACTGTGGGCGCTTTATACATTTATATTACACACACACACACACACACACACACACTCTTACATCTCTAACATCACTAACATTCAGGGACCATTTAACACCTCAAATCATAAATTGCATACAGCACAGGGGGGAGGGATAGGCTTCAGTCACGATAACATTCCAGAATGTACTGTTTTAAGTACAAACCTTGCTTTATACATTGTAACATCGCCGGAAGAAGAGATCAGTGTATCTCGAAAGCTCGCACAAATAATAGCATTTCGTTAGCCACAGAACGGTATCGTCTATTCATTTTTGATTATATGTGTGTGTGTATATATATATCCAATAAAAAATATCACTTATGAGCACATTCAAATGTCTCAGACATGTCTGCATCCCCGCCTTTCAACCATTATCACCTAGCCTACAGTGCTCCCACTGCAGCAAGGGATTCTGGGAAATGACATGCAAATGAGCACACAATGTGTCACCTTTTGCCTGGAATATCCATTCACATGAAGTATGTATATATATATTTATATACACACACACACACACACACACACACACACACACACACACACACACACACACACATGTATACACATATACATATATATATTTAGTTAAGTTATGGTGGGTAAAAAAAGTGACAAAAACCCTCCACAGCAAAGCATATAGCAAATGGAAATATTACTGTGTGCTCATTTGCATGTTTTAGACAGGTCTGCAACCCTGCCTTTCACCATTATCACCCAGCACAGAGTAATATTTCCATTTGAGATATATATATGTATGTGTGTGTATGTGTACGTGTATATATGTGTGTACATGTATGTGTATATACATGTGTATGTGTATAATATATATATTCAAACTGCAAGCAGATACACAGAGGGGCAAAACTGGAAGGCCTGTGATACAATGACTGGTCGTTATTTACCTAAAGTCTCCCTGCTGCAAGGCACGGGCAGGGGGCAAAAGAAGAAAGACCCCCCCTACTGCCTCTGTAAGTTCTTTCTACTTACCACATTGATCAGAGGGTTGTCAAACCCAGTCCTCAAGGGCCACCAACAGGCCAGGTATTAGGGATAGCCCTGCTTCAGCACAGGTCCGCTCAGTCATCAACAGAGCCACCTGTGCTGAAGCAGGGATATCCCTAATAGCTGGCCTGTTGGTGGCCCTTGAGGACTGGCGTTGACCACCCCTGACTTAGATTGTAAGCTCTTCGGGCCTTTTCCCAATGTTACTTTTATGCGTGAAGCGCTTATTCCTACTATTATTGTGCCCCATTGTACCGTGCTTCGGAATATGTTGGCGATTTACAAATAAACAATAATAATAATATGTTGCGTGTATTACAGCTGTAAAGTGCTATGAACATGGATATAGATATATATATATATAGATATATATATATATATATATATATATATATACAACAAAAAGCAGCAGCCAGCACTCCAAGCAACAAATGTAAAGTCAAGGTGCATGCTCCATTGTAACTGCTAATACATGTCTTTTTGCTTTATCTGAGTGTTGCTGCTTTTGTGCCTTTTCTTATGGGAAGACAGGGTTTCTATATCTATATATATATATATATATAGACAATATATATAAACACATACGTACAATGCCTTCAATGGGATTCCTTGTCTCCTATCAATCTGGTGTGGGGGAACTGTTTTTGCCCCCGTTTTGCAGCCGGGAGACGTTAGCAATGAACCCGCTAAGTGACGCAAGTTAACAAAGAAATTAAGCTGCGGATCCATGCTCACCCATCATATCCAGGACGCTCTGGTGGTTGGATATGATCACACACGGCCCTTCAATCTGAAAATTCTCCAGCCCCGTCACCTCGAACCGCAGCCCGAACAAGTATTTCATGGTCTGGACCACTCTGCGGATGATCCTGTAGGAGAGAAGGCGTATCGTTTCTGGTCACTATGCACGTGGGGAAACAAACAGTGTGTTATTGCTGTAGCTCAATGATGCTTATTTTACATTTCAGCGCTGGGGGCATTTTCTTTCCACCTCAACAACAAAAGCTGCTTTTTTCTTACTCCAAATTTTAAAATGTTGTGTGAAGCGGCTGACGACTTGACGGATAGTTTACGTTGGCAGTTATTATGCTCTTTGTGTACAGCAAATAAAAATACCCCGTGTGATCCCATGATGTGGACAGGTCCACAACGCAGCCTGTCCCCATGATCTCCTAGCAAACAATGGTTCCACTGCAGGACGGGATTCTGGGTAATTATATGCACTCATCAATGAGCACTTGATTGCTTTCTAGCTTCTTATTTGACTGACAGTAGACACGGTAAGGCAGTTCAGCTGTCTCACATTCGATCTTGTCTGTAACTGTTACATACGCCCATAACATATATTATCCCCAACTGTCCTTGAAATGTCTGTAAATATAACGTATAACCTCTGTTCATTTAATATAACTATGTAATTTCACCATAACTCTGTGCCCAGGACATAATTGAAAATGAGAGGTAACTCTCGATGTATTATTTGCTGGTAAAACATTTTTATAAATAAATACATTTCCATGGGGTGTCCTTTAGAGTGAAATAAATAATCGCATTTAAAGATGCAACAAGAACAGGCTTTTTTTTAATTAACCCTAACCCTGTGCAATAGAACTGGGGGGCTCAACTCCAGTCCTCAAGCCAACCCCCAACAGGTCAGGTTTTCAGGATATCGAAGACTGCGCCTCTGACTGAGCCACCTGTGCTGAAGCAGGGAGTGATTGAGCCACTTGCGCTGAAGCAAGGACTGATTGAGCCACATGTAATATCCTGAAAACCTGACCTGTGGGGAGTTATGGGGGGGAGTTGAGGGGGGATTTGGGGGGGGGGAGTTGAGGGGAGGGGGGAGTTGAGGGGGGATCTGGAGGGGGGGGGGATCTGGAGGGGGGGGGGATCTGGAGGGGGGGGGGCTTGAAGACTGGAGTTGAAGCTTCCCTGCAATAGAGCTAAAGGTTGTTAGAATAGGTTGCAAAGAGACTCAATTCAAGATGAAAGCTAAATCAAAATCGAAATGCATTTAATATGAGAAAAGAAAAGCATGACACTGTATGAACATATCGTCATTGTAGCAGCAAAGGTAATTAACTACATTCTTTGAGCACGGAGGAAAAGGCGATCAAATCTTCTTTTTGACAGGGAAAATTCAGTACTTAAAAAGGAAGGTATTTTGGCATGACAAGTTCTGAAGATTAGGCGTCTTTAATGAGTTTTCAATAGCAATATCAAGAAATTCCTAGTCAAGAAGTGCAATTAGTGTGTTTTTTCCCCAAAAATGCATTTAATGAGTTTTACCTCTACAACATTGAGATACAGAGATTATATATTATATATATATATATATATATATATATATATATATATATATATATAAATACAACTGTATGCTATATATTTTAATTTTTTTATTTAAAATATCTTGTTAAATAAGCTGCATAAATAGTTCAACATTAAATTACATTTGTTACTTTATACCCTATCTCATCAAATTTAGACTGTCAGCTCCTCTGATCAAGCACTCGCTAAGCGCACATTTTTCAACATTTCTCTTATATATAAAAAGAAAAAGATTATGTATGGTTTCACGTTGTAAATTCCAACTAAAGGAGGAAAATCACAAGTCTGTTATCTGTTAGCCAATCCTGTCTGTGCGGCAAACACGCCGAGGCTGCGCTTATAGTGCCGGCGACGCGACGGCTTGGTCGCGATCGCTGGAAGTCATCTCAATTGGATTTTTCCAGCGACGGCAGCCTGGCGTCGCCATAAGCGTAGCCTTAGGGTGTTGTAAGTGGACAAAGTGACACAACAACAACTCATGGGGACATCCACATACCACACGCAGGATCTACAGGCCACGAACAGTCTCACATCTTATGCACTCCTGACTGTGGTGTGGACAGGAAAGGAAGCAGATTAAGTGGGTCACTCCCTTTTCCGGATAGAACACCCCTACAGTTTTCCTTTCTGCAGTAAAAGGCAACATTACAGTTACAGGCTTAGATTGTAAGCTCTGCGGGGCAGTGACTCCTTCTCCTGTTATGGCTAAAGTGCTTATTCCCATAATGTTATATTATTATGTCACGTGTATTACTGCTGTGAAGCGCTATGTACCTGGATGAAGCTATATAAAAACATATATACAGTACATATATATATACACACAGGCCGTCTGAGAAAGTGCTAAGTCACTTGCACAGCCAGCTTGGGATATGGATAGACAGAGCCATCAGAATGCCCATTTGGCTTGAAGTTCCATTGACTTATTTTAACCACCAGAACACAGCGCCATCTTTTTGCTACCCTGAAAAAAAAACACTTTTGGATTAGCGATTAGCCTACTGTATATAGCAAGGCAAAGTATGCCTGTAACTTCAGTACCGAAAGGGTTAAACCTGATTGAAGCATGCACCACGCAACGCAATGGCACAAACTCGGTAAGCTTATTGGCACAAACTCGGTAAGCTTATATCACACTCTCTCATAACTTACCCCCACCCCCAGCCACCCCCCCACCCCCCCACACATACGCACACACACACACACACCAGACTTGACTATTGCACAAACCCACGTGCCAGAGTTCACTATTTCTCAATCAGAGACAGGCATGTGGTATAAAGATCAGTCCTCACAAAGGGCACATGGCTAAGCCTTCCTGTTGTTTCTAGAAGCGGGCATTGGTTATGGGTGAATGGGTCACAAACCGTCTCCCGGTGCTGGAAGGGGTCCATTCGCATAGCACTGCTCAGTAAACATGGCCCTCTATCTCTCTATACCACAGATACTAAGACAGGACAAGTTCTTTGGAGCTGAAGTTCTCCTTATACGAGTTCGCCTTATTTCCAATAATTGCCAAAATGTTTCCTCTAATTCCTACAGATAATTATGTTCAGGCTTTCTGTATAGCAAACACAGCCACTGTAAGGCTGCGCTTATAGTGCCTGGCGAAGGTGACGCGACGTCGCGCCAAAACAAATACATTGAATCGGTCGCATGGGAGGTCCCCAACTTTTACACTAAAGCACGGATGCTCAACTCGTCCTCAAGCCCCCCCTCAACAGGTCAGGTTTTCAGGATATCCCTGGTTCAGCACTGGTGGCTCCATAAATGCCTGCTTCAGCACAGGTGACTCAATCAGAGGCTCAGTCTTTGACTGAGCCTCTGATTGAGCCACTTGTGCTGATGCAGGGATATCCTTAAAACCTGACCTGTTAGTGGCCCCTGTGGACTGGAGTTGCCCACCCCTGGACTAAATATACCCCGCCTAATATATATAATGGTATACACAGATCTGCACACGTACAAGGCTTTCAGACCGCGGGCATTGTAAGCATTTGCTTCCGTGTGCGCTGTGCCCTTGAAGTACGTTGACCAGCTACATGGAATTGCACTTTTAACCAGAGTTGGCGAGCAGAATACCTAACACAGTAAACACACACAGCCGTGTCTGTCTGCGGGCTGACTTATTAATAAACACAACCAATTCCTGGTGCATTTTCCGGGGGACTTTTTCCCCCCCACCCCCTTCGAAAATCCATCAAGGAAAACTCGTGAGAGCTGAACTGCTGCGAAGAATTGCACAAACGACCGCCTCGGACGCTAATTGCCTACCAAATAATTTTCTTCACGCTGTGTAAATTTGCAGACACTTGGCAGGAGTATGTTTGCCCAATTACTTTCAGTAAATGACCATTAAATATTTCATTTTCTGAAACGGCAAAGTGAATCCTGGATGAAATAGACATGCAAAGGCGGTTTTCTTTTCTGCCAATGTATAATAATTTCTAAAGAGGCTCTTATTTACTTACCCCCAAGCCCACACATGATCTACATACACAGCAATATTTAGAGCGCTGGATAGCCACACAAATGTATTAGACGCCCAAGCAGCGGAGTTATACATCTCCTTAGTAAGAAGAAAGATGTTAGAAATATTGTGAGTCAATTTAAAAGCACACCCATATCTTTAACTAGTTTGTAGTAAGTCCCACTCGTAAGGCTGAGGCCCCGCTGCTCGCGCTGCACGCGCGTCTGCGAGGCAGGCGGCGCATGCAGCCGATTTCCCTCGTTCTGCAGTGAGCTGCAGGGAGAAAGACAGGGTGGGGGCGTGACGGGAGAGCGGCCGTGACGTCACTCGGCAGGTTTGCCCTCATTGGCTGAACCGCCGGGGGCGTGCCTAGCGCTCCGTCGCGAGTCCTGATCTCAATTTCCTATCGGCGCAGCATGGCTGCCCCCCCTCGCAGCGGGTCCGGCCCCATTGTGGGGCGGCTATTGTCCCTGCAGCGTCCACCACAGCGGGCGCTGCAGAAGCCAGCGGGGACCTGGCTTTAGGAGACAGACATTCATCTCTAGGACACAATAGTCTTACAGGCTCATGGAATCTCATTCAATATGTTTTCACCTACATAATAATAGTTTTATTTCATATAGCGCGTTTCTCCCAATGGGACACAAAACACGCCACAATTACATTACAGCGCGCGGTACGCAGCACATAGGAATGTTACAGGCACAGGTCCCTGCCCAGGTGAGCTTACAATCTATGTTTTTTGGTGCCTGAGGCACAGGGAGATAAAGTGACCTGCCCAAGGTCACAAGGAGCCGACACCGGGAATTGAACCAGGTTCCCCTGCTTCAAACTCAAGTGTTACTGTTTACAGAGTCTGTGTCGTTAATCACCAAGTCACTCCTTCTCTTCACACACAATACAGGAAGTCCTCGTTTTACGACGAATGGCTTCTCCGACGCTGTCCAATGCATCCCTATGGGCGGTTTTACGACGCCAAAATGGCTTATCCGACGCTCTTACGACACGTTACAACATTTTGTCAATCGGAAGGCTGCAGTCAGGGAAATCATCCAGATCAGTCAGTGTGAAGGTTTAGTGGTGTATTTAGGCTCTTAAACATGTCTAACAGTTTTATTATACACTTCTGGATTCAATAAATAGAATCTTTACATCATAATCTATGTGTGTGTGCTGCATATCTTATTGCCTCCGTAAAATATTTGGTGTATTTTAGTGTTAAAATTGCCTTCAGGAATGGAACCTTTCATTTAAACAGTGTTCCTATGGGGAAATGGGATTCACTTTACGACGCTTCGCTATTCGACACCATTTTGAGTAACGCATTGCGTCAGGTAACCGAGGACTGCCTGTACTTTATTTGCAACTAAACATGTGTTTCCTTATCCAAGGGATGTCCACTGCTTCGGAACCGCCATCGTTTTAGAACTTTTTAGTTTCACAGCTACTGCTGTTAAAATCCTTCAAATCTACTGAGAACATAATATCATTCTAACTGCTTTTATTTTTTTGGGGGGGCATATAACCATTGATTCTCCAGAACTGTGTTTAGGATAGAAACAAGTGAACATAAGACGCAGACTCGTCTTGGACCAAACATGTGACATTAGAAGCATCTACATATGTCTTAAGGCGAAGTACTGATGTACCATCTGGTGACAAAAAAAAAGCTAATACGGGAAAAGGAAATCTCCATGGCTACCTTACCTGATGTTCCAACATTTATGTCACACCCCCAATCTAATGCTTCACTAGCACAAGCATACAGAAATGGGAACGGTGCCACAAGCTTTCCGATTTCTCAGTCCCAAAGCACTAATCAGAACATCTCAATGTCTCTTTTATATGTATTCTGTTCACATACGTCCCCCTGGAATGCTGTCCTGAATTTGCAGGGAGTGCCAGACACGAATACAATCTGAATGTGTGATACAACTTGTCTCTCTATTCTATTGATAGAGGCGAGTAGTAACTTCGTGCAGACAGGCGGAGACAGAGAAAGTAGGACGGCACGACAGATCTCTTTTGTACAGAGGCAACGTTTCTTTGGCGCATACCTGTAGCATAAGGACATCTTCTATACATGCAGAATCATCACATGTGGAATATTTTGTGGGGCAAATACAAGGGGAAAAGAATACCCCATTGCATCTCATCATAATCTGTGCACCATGTAACCCCTACTGACTCTCTGCAAGTTGTAGGAAAAGTACTTTGATGATAATGACTTTATTATCATAAAGTCAAAGCAATCATATAGCTATTTTCTCCCAATGGGACTCAAAGCGTGTCACAGTTACAGTACAGCGCTCGGTACGCAGCACATAGGAATGTTACAGACACAGTCCCTGCCCAGATGAGCTTACAATCTATGTTTTTGGTGCCTGAAGCACAGGGAGATAGTGACTTGCCCAAGGAGCTGACAGCAGGAATTGAACCAGGTTCCCCTGCTTCAAACTCAATGTCCTTGTTTACAGTCAGTGTCGATACTCACTGAGCCACTCCTTCTCTCATACATAGGGACCGGATGAAAATGCCCCTTAACTTCTCTCTTATACCCTCATGTTTTATTGACAGTCTGCACACAGAAGGATACTAGACCAGTGACATTATTTTATGTGTGTATCTGTAATGGAGAAGGAATAGGATTATGGAAGCAGCCATTCTGCATGGGTCCAACACAAAACCGATAATATGTCAATTTATTATGTACTGCAGAAGTGGGTAGGTAGAAAGCTAATCTAATAAGAATGTAGTCTGTTTCTCTGCATATTGTATGTCTTTATTTATAAAGCGCCATAAATGTACATAGCGCATATTGCAGTTGCTATATAGCAAAACGTTTTCCTGCTCATAGAAACCAACGTAGTAATGTGAACCGTCTTAGAAATAAGTTGTTTATTCTTCTCTCTCTTGGGTTAACATGTATTTATTTTTGACATGTCTGCCGTGACTTTAGACCTGTGTATTTATGTCTGTTTTGCTTTCCTTCTTCAATTACAGGTAACATCGAAAGCTCTAGCAGAGTTAAAGAGATGTCTACATTAGGGGTAGCCAACTCCAGTCTTCAAGGGTTACCAACGGGTCAGGTTTTCAGGATATCCCTGCTTCAGCACAGGTGGCTCAGTCTTCTGCTTCAGCATAGGTGGCTCAATCAGTGGTTCAGTCAACGACTGAAGCAGGCATAGCCTTAAAACCTGACCTGTTGGTGGCCCTTGAGGACTGGAGTTGGCCTCTCTTGGTCTAGAGCTTGTCAGTAGAGATGGGAGAATATGTCCAAATTCAATTTGCGCCCCCCTCAGATATTCTGAAAGATTAAAAATCACAAATATTTTCCAAAATTCAGCACAGGTGGCTCAGTCTTCTGCTTCAGCATAGGTGGCTCAATCAGTGGTTCAGTCTGTGACTGAGCCACTGATTGAGCCACCTGTGCTGAAGCAGGCATATCCTGAAAACCTGACCTGTTGGTAGCCCTTGAGGACTGGAGTTGGTTACCCCTGATCCAGGCAGCGGCATCTTTCATTGGAGGCCCTGTTCTTTGAAGTATTTACACATTGGTCTGCCAGGAATAACGCAGCCCGCAAAGCATCAACAAAGCCAGAGAAAAGACATTAAACCCATGAGTTAATTTGCATGTTTCATGGAGACCCACAAAACCTGCTTCACCCGATTGTCATGTGGTTAAACAGTGATTAAACAATGGGCAATAATTTGAGGCACAGACGTGCTAATCAGCACCCTGAGTATGTCCTGTTTTGCTTCCTGGATCCTGTTCGTTTTATTTCCCTGAAGCAGGGCTTTTAAACCAGCAGCCATTGATTGGCCTTAATGTGGCAGCTAAACACATACTTCATTCCTTTCTCACTTCTGTGGCTTTCATATGAAAACTGCAGCTATGAATTCTCTGTACAAAACTTAAAAACACCTGGTCATTGTCTGCATTGGCTCGTGAGGCAGTGATGGGACAGGGGCTTGTGTACATACAGTATCTCCCAAATGACAGCAGTGACTTCTTTGTGTCCTTGTGACACCCTTGCTGTTGTGCTGTCTGACTGGTAGTGTCCGCGGACCCAAAGTCCAAGTTTTAAGGACAGATAGGGTTGCCAGGTGTCCAGTACGAACCAGACTTTCCGGTATTTGTGTGTCTGGTGTTACCTCTCTGGACATTGTGACCTGACCAGCTTGGCGGTGGCTGGGGGGGGGGAGTTCAGGGGGGGCAGCGGGATTTCCCAGAGTAGGGAGAGAGCAGGGCTGTTGTTGCTAGGGGGCTGGGCAGCTTCCGCCATCCTAATTGGCGGCTGCTGGGTAATGCAGCCAATCAGGAGGAGGTGTCAGGAGCCTGGGGGTGGGGTCAAGGAGAGGAGAAAACAGCATGGAGAGGAGAGAGGTGTGTGTCAAGCGCATTGCACCTTTCACCATTGTGTCCATTATTTTTGAAGAAGCCAACTGGCAACTTTAGGGACAGATGCCAACTGATTTTCAGAAAGGCCGTACGATTATTTAGGATGGTAAGCATGGCATAGAGTAGGGGTGCACCGTTTTCTCCCTGCGCCCCCTGCCTGCTCTGCTCCCTTGCTCATGCCCTCCCCCCCCCCCCCCTGCTTGGCTCCGACATCAAATAACGTTGCGGCGTCACGTGAGCCAGTGGCGTCATTTGACGCCGGGTTACCATGGTGTCGTGACGCCGAAGAACAGGTAGAAATTACAGAGGCCTCGCGAGGTCCCACGGCATTTAGTTGAAATGCCTTGGGGAAGAGCGTGGGACCTCTGTAACTGCCCCCCCCCCCCACCAACCCCACCCCACCCCACTCCACAAAATCTCGCACCGACTCCCAGTTAGCGCACACCTGGCGTAGAGGCAACAAAGATGGCAGCATTGGCAATGCCTGTATGGAAAGAATAGCAATCCTTGGTTGGGTGCAAGATTTCATTTCCTACCCCAATTACCAGCGGATCTTTTTTTTCAAAAGAAAAAACACAAGAAAGCACCGTATATTTTTCCTGTGGCACAAAAACACCAGCATTTCTATTTCTATTTTATTGTTACCACCCCAAAAAAAATGGCAAGCAGATATATCTAAAAGGTCTAAAAACGAAAGAGGTAACAACCCAGATATTATTTGCATCCGACTGTTGTGTTCATCGCGGTTTAGACACTGAAACATTGGTTTAGTTTTCATACGTATACAGTAAATGCACTTCCTTTCATTATAAACACACAGACTCTCTTCCTGCCAGTGTATTATAATTAGTATTAGTGTGTGATCGTCCGTCCGCCCACTTTGTTGCTAAAACAAATCCCTTGATTGTTATCTAACCAGGTATTTACAGCGGTCACCGAACTGGAGTTACGAGCTATTTAACAGACCCCCGCATAAAATCAAGAAGGGGCTAGTCGCAGCCGTTGGGAATATGAGACAGGGAAAGCACATGGCAGTTTGTATCCTCGGCAGATTTGCAGACCCTGTTTTGCAGCAGAGGGTAGCTCATCGTAATCTAGGGTCCTACAATCCTACAGAGTGGCATAACTATGACGTCATGACATCACTGTGTCATTTGTCGGCAAAGCGTTGCCATGTGCTGTCACATTGCCATGACGATGCAGCATCACGAAACGCTGCAACGTCGATGCCCCGCTCTCTCCACCGGCAATGAGTTTAATTGCTGTGGGGAAGAGCGTGGGGAATCTGTAACTGCTTGGGGGGGGGTTTATTGAGTCCAGAGGGATGGTCCTGACATCCTTCGAGCTGGGGTACCCCCTGGGGGTAGTTACGCCACTGGTCCTACGCTGAGTTTAAAGCAGGGGAACCTGGTTCAATTCCCGGTATCAGCTTCTTATAACCTTGGGCAAATCACTGTAACTCCCTGTGCCTCAGGCACCAAAAACACATAAGGGCCTATGATATAAGCGTCGATAAGCCACTTATAGGCCAAAATGCATACTGCTATTCAGTAAGCCACGATAAGTGGGCGATAAAGGCATGAAGAAATCGCCGGGTGAGCGGCAATAAGAGACTTATCGGCAGGTTCTGAAACTTGTGCAATTCTAGTAGCCGCGGTTAGATTATCGAGGTGAATCTCTAGAACGGCGAGTTTCTCCCCAAATCCTCACGCAGGAAAAGTTGGCGTGAGGCTGGTGAGAGTCTGTTGAGAAGCGGCGATACAGGACTTAGGAGAAAAAATGCTTTTTTTTTTCTGCATCGGATTGATGCCGGGGGCCTCCGGAGCTGATATCCATTAATATCAAGCACCGGAGACCCCCGGCATGAATCCCATGCAATAAAAATGCATTTACAATCAATTTCATTATCTTAGCAGCTAACCGCTAAGGCAATGAAGGGGTTAACCCCTCCCGCTACGCACTAAAGGCCAAATACCCCCTTCACCCACCCCCGTTACCAACAATAAACACTAATACCCACCTCCTCTACCCCCACATTATTAATACTAGAGGCCGCGAGGGTCCTCAGGTGGTCCCCGTGGGTGTCTAGGGCCCCTCAGGTGGTCCCCACTGGCCTGCGGTAGCAAACCCGTGGCCAAATTTTTTTTTACAATACATTGAATACACCCCCCTCCCCCCTCAACACGGGAATGGGCAAAATAACTATTATCCAGATATGGATAATAGCTCATTTGCCCATTATAAAATCAAACATTAGCCAGCCAGCATAAATAAAGTAAATAAAACTTTCTACTTACCCCTGCCATCATGAAGGGCGTCCTCGTCAGCATACCCAAGGTTCATGTCCTCTGTTGCCAGAAAGAATACAAGAAAAAATCAAATGAAATGGCCCCTAACCCCTTAATCACCTTAGCCGTTAATAACCGCTACAGTAATTAAGGGGTTAACCCACCCTCCCCCGCTACCCACCCGGGAAGCCTAAAGGGGCCCACTATACCCACCCTCAACCCATTGATTGGCATAGTGGTACATCATACCCATATAATATGGGCATGATAAGCCATTATAGCAGTCAATGGTCACCCTAATAAAAAAGCGTGAAGGCCAAAAAAACACAATAATAAAAGATATACACAAGCACCAAAACACCCTAATTCGAGAAATAAAAGCACTAGCCAACCAATGAAATAAAAGCACTAGCCAATCAATTAAATAAATAAAAGCACTAGCCAACCAATGTAATAAATAAAAGCACTAACCAACAAAACAATTAATGAATTTTAAACACTAGCCAACAAAACAATTAATAAATTAAAACCACTAGCCTTCGTGCTTTTTTATTAGGGTGACCATTGACTGCTATAGTGGCTTATCCTGTCTATATTATATGGGCATGATGTACCACTATGCCAATCAATGGGGAGAGGGTGGGTATAGTGTGCCCGTGTGGGTGGTTAGGCCTCCCGGGTTGGTAGCGGGGGAGGGTGGGTTAACCCCTTAATTAATATATAGCTGTTATTAACCGCTAAGGTGATTAAGGGGTTAGGGGCCATTAGATTGTATTTTTTCTTGTATTCTTTCTTGCAACAGAGGACATGGGCCTGGAGTATGCCGACAAGGATGCCCTTCATGATGGCTGGGGTAAGTAGAAAGTTTTATTTACTTTATTTATGCTGGCTGGCTAATGTTTGATTTCATAATGGGCAAATAAGCTACTATCCATATCTGGATAATAGTTATTTTGCCCATTACAGTACGGTATGTGTTGCAAAAATTTGGCCACATGATTGGTACCGCAGGCCAGCGGACACCCACGGGGACCACCCTTGAACCCCCGGACACCCTCGAGACCGCCCGTGGGCAAACAGACACCTGCAGGGACCACCTGAGGACCCCCGGGCACCCACGGGGACCACCTGAGGGTCCACAGACACCCCCGGACACCACCTGAGGACACCCGGACACCCACAGGGACCACCTGAGGACCCAAAGACACCTGCGGGGGCCACCTGAGAACCCCCAGACACCCACGGGGACCACCCAAGGGCCCACAGACACCCGCGGGGACCACCTGAGGACACCCACGGCCTCTGGTATCAATCATGTGGGGGTAGAGGAGGTGGGTGTTAGTGTTGTTGTGTTTTAAATGTTTATTGTGGGTAGCAGCTGTTTTAATATAAATTTTAATACTAGTGTATGAGCAGAGGGTCTGCGGAGCAGAACCACGTTGATTTGCGATCCGGGGACACCTGCTTCCCGAGATACAGGCCCCGTTATTGGGTGCCGGTATCGCCTATGCATTTAACTGTCCCATGTCACGTGACTGTGGGAATAAAATGCATAGGAGATACTGGCACCCCATAAAGGGGCCTGTATCTCGAGAAGCAGGGGATCCCCGGACCTGAAATCAACACGGTTCTGGTTCAGAGACCCACTGCTCATCTACAGTAGTAATAACATTTATATTAAAAAAACATTAATTTCGGGCGAGATTTGCGCAGGGAGAGGCGGCTCTCTCTCTGCAGCTGAAAGAAATCGCCGGGTGAGGCCTTTTCAGGTGATCTTCACGTCACCGGCTACTCGCCCGTTTTGGGAATTTTGCTATCACAGGAAATCGAGGCTTTCTGAATACCGTGATAGCAACGCTCAAAAAAATGGCGGCGTAACCGGCCTGGCGATTTTTTTAATGAACGCTTTATAGCATGGGCTCCATAGATTGTAAACTCATCTGGGCAGGGACTGTGTGTAAAAATCATACCACGCGCTATTCTGTAACTGTGGCGCGCTCTGACCCCCATTAGGAGAAAAGCGCTATAAGAAATAAAGTTATTATTATTGCAAAGCTGTTTTCTAATGCATTCCTTGCATTTAATTTCACAGACCTGATGAAGCCATAAGTAAACAAAACTAAGAATACTGTACAAAGTGCACTCAAGGACGTATTAAATTAAAAAGATGTTACCTTGCTGTCCTTAAGAGCAAGTAACTTTCATCTATGGCACCGTTCCTTGCTCTGAAAACTAATTTAGGCTGCAGGAAGCATTGAAGGCCTGAGATTTCTCATGAATGACAGTATGGGTGATGGCTCATATCTATTTAGCACTGTTCTGCCACATGAGTCACCTTGCAGCCCGTTGAACTCAAAATATGGGCTGGTGTGTCCTTGGTGCAAAAAAACAAAACAAAAAACTCCACTAAAAGTTTTACACGCAAAAAACAAAAAAAACAAAAATCAGATTGCTTCCAGTTTGAGGCATTTTTTCCCCCTCCAAACTGCCCTAAATAAACGTTGATGCATGAAACCCATATTCTGAGCGCTCCCATCACGCCGTGGCAACAGCTGCTAGTCCCACTACGGTTTTATCCACTAAACAGCAGCTCTGCCCGTTTTAACCCCTTCATTGCCAGAGCGCCCCAGCAACACATTTTAGCACCGTTAACCACTCCGGCACGGAAGGGGTTACAGTGAATCAGCTTACATGTCGGCGCAGTGCAAGACCCCCCCCTAAATCTCTCTGTACGTCAGGGGGGGGGGACGACGACCCAACATTCAGGCCAGAGATTTATTGCGCCTGTAAATTCCGTGTAAACTGTGCAGCGCCATCATCAAAATATATATATATTATGTTTTTGTAAACACTGATACAAAAATAAATGTTACCAATCGCACCCACGTCCCGTCACCAGATATAATATTAAATATTTGATATTAATATGAAATATTATTGAACTGGACTTGCCTCATGTTGTCCACGCTCCTGCCTCCACTTTTGAGCAAGCACATGGGAACTGCAATAGCAGACAGGATCAGGCACAGGACACAGTAGGACACAATTTTGAAGTGGAACTTGAAGGGTTTGCTCACCCCCAGCAACAGGAGAGGAAGAAGCAATAGCAGGGACACCCAGAAAAGCCACCACTGGTCCATGGTGGGGAGACCTTGACCAAGGCGAGGAAGTGAGAGGGGAGTGAAAGGTATTTGGGAAGCGAGATAGGATTGCAGAGAACACACACCCAAAAGATTCAATCGAACGGGTGTAATAGAAAGGGAAGCACCTGAAGAGGAGGAGCGACAGGTAGAATGACAGGTAGATAGAGAGAAGAGGGGATTTGCAGAGATGGTGTAAAGGCGACAGGTGGGTGGGGGTATGATGAGCAGTGCAGACAATGAACAAGGTGTATCACAGGTGGGTATAGTGGGCGAGCAGGGTAAGGTGAGTGTGTATACAATACAGGTTGGACAGTGCTGGGATGTGGAGTGCAGGCAGAGGACAACAAGGGGGTGCAGGCAGAGGGCAACAAGGGGGTGCAGGCAGAGGGCAACAAGGGGGTGCAGGCAGAGGGCAACAAGGGGGTGCAGGCAGAGTGCAACAAGGGGGTGCAGGCAGAGGACAACAAGGGGGTGCAGGCAGAGGGCAACAAGGGGGTGCAGGCAGAGTGCAACAAAGGGGTGCATCCAGAGTGCAACAAGGGGCAAAAAGTTAGGGGGGGGCAATGTGTTAGGAAAGAGGAGCAGAATAGGGCAGGACTTCAAAAGACAGCAGCTCAAAGGGCAGAATGGGGCTGGTGATAGGGCAGTGAGGTTTGGTATAGGGGGTTAATTTAGAGTGCAGGAGATGGGATATAAAGAGGGTAAGGTTATAGGGCACAACAAAGCAAAGGTGCTGAAAGGACAGAATAGTGCAGGTCACATTGAAGTTGTACAGTAGGACAAGCTGGGCAGACAGATGGTGTTATCCCCCCTCCCCCAATACCAGCTGTCAGGGCACAAGTCAGACTGGCTGAGATCAATGTCCTCCTGCGGGGGGTCTGGTGGTGTCACAGGAGCAGTATACAGGGGGGCTGGAGCTCTCACACGCCAGGCTCAGTCCTTCTCTCCCCTAACAAAAACTTGCCCGGGTGATCACGGAAGGACATGAGGAGGAGGGGAGAGGGGAGGAGATAGGAGTTGAGAGGGCGGGGAGAGGAGGGGAGAGGGCAGGGTGGAGAGGGCAGGGACAGGGCAGGGTGGAGAGGAGGGGCGAGGGCAGGGTGGAGAGGGCAGGCTGAGGAGGGGAGAGGGCAGGGTGGAGGGGAGAGGGCAGAGGGGAGGGGAGAGGGGAGGAGATAGGAGTTGAGAGGAGAGGGTGGAGGGGAGGGGAGGGGAGGGGAGGGGAGAGGGGAGGAGATAGGAGTTGAGAGGACAGGGCGAGGAGGGGTGAGGGCAGGGAGGTGTGCAGAGGAGTGGAGAGAGGGCAGGGAGAGGAAGGTGCAATCATATAGTATGAAGAACATAAATCAAAAGTGGGAGAGGAGGGAAATAGGGGGAAACAATATATTTGTTTGACAGGTAAGATGAAAGCAATTGGTTATAAAGGAAACACAGCTCTCTCAGGAGTGGGGAGCGATACAGAGAAAATAAAACATGCATTAATTAGGGGGAAAGTAAGTAATAACAAACCCATTGCAGAGAGCATGAAATGCCTGTATGTGCCCTGCAGACCCTGTTAGGACAGATATGGGACACAGAGAATCCCTAATATGTGTGTGTGTGTGTGTGTGTGTGTGTGTGTGTGTGTGTGTGTGTGTGTCATCACACACCCTCTACACATATATATGTAGCCCCTGCTACAAATATATGTATACAGTGAACACTACAGATTTCCTCTGCCCCACCTATCACATTGTGCGTTAAGGCAGCGGTGCACAAACTAGGGGGCGGGAGATTTTTCAGGGGGGTAGTTGGTGGTTGCAGAGGACCAGTGCTCTTCACCAAGGCATTTAAATTAAATGCCAGGGGATCTCGTGAGGCCTCTGCAACAATAAAACTTACCGGAATTCAGACGCTGTGACACGTCTCCATGGCAACGCGGCGGCAAATGACGTCGCGGGGTCATGTGGCGTCAAATGATGCCGCACGTCACGGGACCTGACGTCACATGACCCCGGAGCGTCATTTGACGCAGCTGGAAGGTAGGAGGGGGGCACGCGCTCCAGAGCAGGCCAGACAGGGGGGCGCAGCAGTAAAGGTTTGCGCTCCCCTGTGTTAAGGAATAAGAGACCATGTCCCTAATCTGCCTGGCAACATGACAGGAGATATGGGATTGGCTAAGAAGAAAAACGGATAGGCCCTGGAGGCCTATGGTCAGTGAACAGAGAGTGACAGTCCGAGAGGCACACAGAGACAGCCAAGGTGACAGTGACAGGGATCACCTGACAGCCAGAGGTGAAAGAGGAGGCATGTAGGAGACTGCTTGCCAAGGAGAGAGAAAGTGAGACAGCCGCAGAGACACATCCCCTACACACAGAGAAAGAGAGAGAAGAGCCCCCAGCAAGAGACATCTAGGTACTTGCCAGGCTGTTAAAGTGCAACTTTCTCGTATCCTTTGTGTATTACACACACACCTCACAAATATCTCACCCTGAAAAGACCTGCAATGCGACTACACACCATTTTGAGATATATGTATGTGCAGTGGTGTGAAAAAGAAAGTACACCCTCTTTGAATTCTATGGTTTTACATATCAGGACATAATAACAATCATCTATTCCTTAGCAGGTCTAAAAATTAGGTAAATACAACCTCAGGTGAACAACAACACATGACATATTACACCGTGTCATGATTTATTTAACAAAAATAAAGCCAAAATGGTGAAGCCATATATTTGGATTCTTATTCAATAGCTTGTGGCAGGTGCTGTCCCATTACAGTAATGTCTATGACACCTCCTGCAGTGACTCAGTGATTACATGCAGGTACACAGAATGCAATGACACTGACCTTACAGATTTTTAAACTTTTAGCTAATTCAATAATGAAAAACGGGGGGGGGGGGGGGGTGATGGCGGAAAAAAGAAAAAGTGCAGACGGGCTGACGTTTTAATAATGTTCGCTAATTTCTATCTTGGCAACCGCAGAGGTCAAGTAGATATTGATCTGTAATATGTACCTGGCGTAATCCACAATGAAACATTTAATTAACCCCTAAATTACCAACGAAGTCAGACTTCGGTGACATCACGTGGAAATAAAACGACATCTGACATCACCAGGAAGAGGTGTGAACGCGTGGTAAATATCGACCAATCCGATTGGTTGATTTACCACCCGGGCCGGCTACCACGTGTTTTGCGACACCGACAGGCCCCCGTTCAAGCGCCGCAACCACACGCAGCACTTCAGTCAACATGCGGAGTGAGGACAGTGAGGATGTGCGTTCGTTTGTGAAGAAAGATGGTAATCTAGTATTCGAAGATGATTGTTCTACAATCGGGAGAGGGCCGTGAGCTTACATCGTGATAGAGGATGGCTCGTCGAGGGACAAGATTGGTGTCAGATGGAGTTGGTTGGACCATTGGGCTCTGGATTAGGCATCCTTTGAGGCGACAGGTTTTTGTTTTGGGTTTTTTCTTTGGGACCTCAGCTGGCGAAGATTGGATTATTTATTTACCTTATTGAATTAATGTTTTGGGGCATTTTTATGGTGGGGTATCAGCCTCTCTAGGTTTCCCCCGGAGTTAGGGTGACCAGATTTTCGAAATCCGGGGACACATTAAAAAATAATTTGTAAAAAAAATTACATCACTTAAAAATAAATATTATAATGGTATTTGTCTAATAGCGTCTCCATTTATGTTGTACTGTTGATTTATTTCAGTTTCCTAACATAATACAAACTCTCCCCTCCCCCTCCTCCCTCCATTATCTCCCCCTTCTATTCTCTCCCCCGTCCCCCCATCTCTTTTTCATACACATTCCCTCCCCCCCGTTTCTCTCACACATGTAACCCTGCTAACTTCCTAACTCGGCTCTAAAGGAGGGTCACATATATACATTGGCAGTGCCCAGTTTCTCAGGCCCTTGCAGGGTGCTGGCTGGGTGCAGGCTAGGCGTGGAGCTTTTATAAACAAAAAGGTGCTTTATTTGACAGCCGTCAATAACGCTTCACATTGACATGCTGGTTACGTGACAGAAACTCATGGCAAACAATATCCCTCTGGACTCCATCCCCCGGGTAACTCATTCCTACGCTCGGGAGGCACTTTAACTTGTTACCCATATTAAGGGATACATTGTCAGTCTCTTGCATGGGGTTAATAATGTTTAACCACTGGTCGAATGGGCCGTTAAAGCTGCATGCTGGCCTCCTAAGATAGCAACCCACTATTATGTATTGGTTACTTTGGATCCCACTATTATGTATTGGTTACTTTGGATCCCACTATTATGTACTGGATACTTTCTGCACTTATACGATCAGAAATGCATGAGAACCTTCCGGTTGGGCTGGTCCAAACATACTCCGGAGTTGCTATGCCAAGAACTCCTTAGCAAGAGCATGCTGCATCCCTTTCAATAGCGAGAACAACTGAGGACCTTTACCACTGGTGCTTACTTAGGTATGGGCATGTTTCATAACCAAAAACAACAAACGGTTAAAGGCCACATATTAATACACTTAGCTTTACACATAAACCTATTTACAAGACTCACAGTGAGTGCCCAAGTCAGAACTCTGGAGAACCTGCTTCTAGAATATAGGGTTGAGCTATATATACCCTCTATACTCTCTACAGTGACATCAGGGTTCACAAGACATACAGGGGACGGACAATACCAGAGGGAACCCATCCAGTTAACCCATTAACCCCTTATGTAACAAGTAGTCCCAGAAGAGGGGCTCAGCTGGTTCAGATCTTTTCTCACTGGCAGGTTAGAGAGTTATCTTCAGGCGTGTACTCCTCTGCACCAATGTCTCTGTCATGTAGATTGCCACAGGGTTCTATCCTATCTCCTACTGTATGTTGTTCGCAGAGTACATGCTGCCACTATGTGACATAATCATACGCACGGCCTGGGTTATCACTGCTATGCAGATGACACTCAACTCTACTTGTCCTTTGCACCAGGTACTAAGGACCCATTATCAGTCTTTAATAGATGTTTATCTGAGCTCATAGAGTTGATGCGTGTCAGTTGGTCAAAGTTGAATCCTGATAAGACAGAAGTGCTTGTGGTGGATGCTCATCATCAGAAGACAACAAGAGTGCAGCTAGGTCAACCAACTGGCCTTAAGTTCGGGGGTTCCGAGTTGCTAAACTCTGATTTAATTAATGAACCACAACCTGCCCGGCATTTAATAGCTACAGCACCGTCCCATCCTGTGTTGTATCTTTCCTTGTGTTTGGTCTCTTTTATAAGGAAAGGATCCCACAAGATGCACTCACTGGGGGTAGAGCTCAAAATAAATTTTATTAATGATAACAAGAAAAAAACAATCTAATTAAAACCTGATATCCTGGCGCATGTTTAGGCACAGCGGAGTGTGGAATGCTTGATATAAGTCTATGCCTGGGTATTAACACTGTATGAGTGATCCAGGATAAGGACTAGTAGCTCGTTCATAGCCTGGTGTTGGTAATGATAGTATAGAAGGTGACAGGTTGGTAGTCTATATGTGTAGCTCCAAATATAGTCACAGTGACATATCTTTATCCCTGATAGCACCCTCTCCAGTCCTTACTCTCATATCCTAGTGGCTGAGCGGGGTTACTCCACCTCTCCCCCCCCCTCCCTTATTACTACTGGTCTCTTTTATAACCTTAAATGCTTTCTTAGAAATGTGCTATATAAATAAAGTTATTATTATTATTACACACACATTTCCGCTCCCCATTCTCCGGCAGGATCGTTCCCCTCCCAGGGACTTTAAACTGAGAGGGGTGGGTCTGTCCTGGCACCGCCGCCCCATGCCTGCACTACTGCCACCGCGACTACCATCCAAACTGGGACTTTTGAGCGATTTCATGAAAAAACGGGACGTGTGGTTACCCTACCAAGGGTGGATGGTTAGGCCCACCTGGGTGAAAGGAGGTGGCAGTTAACCCCCTTGTTTTCCATAGGGGTTATTAAGGCAATGTTTAAGCTTCCAAGAGATGTGAGCTCTAAGAGCGGGTGCGTAGGAAGAAGAAAAAAAGACATTCCTGAGTTGTAATTCTTACCCATAATACTGACATTTTATGGATGATAGAGTAGTTATTATAGGTGATAGGGTACAACTTAGTGAACTACTCCAGTGTTAGTAGTGGTAGATTTCCCATTAGGCCCGATAGGCCCCGACCTAGGGCGGCAAAATTTGGGGGGGTGGCAAAAATTTCCACCCCCGTAAGCAGTGGCCGCACTTTCTGGCCTATCAGGTCTGATGGGAAGTTCCTTACCTGCGGCTGCCTCCGCCTTCCTACTGCAGTGTCAAATTACGCTGCAAAGTCACACGTGTGATGTCGCGCTGGTGACATCCTGACGCTGCGATTTGCGAAGAAGACGGAGGGCGGCAGCATGGAGGAGCCGGCGCCTGGTAAGTGCCTAGGGGCGGCGGATCTGGAAATCTGCCGCTGAGTGTTAGCGCCATGTGATGTGTCTCAGGCACTAAACATTAGAATGTAAGCCTACTGGTTTACTTATTTGGCCCTTTTGTGGTGCACTATCTGCTCTATATAAAAATAAATGGCGTAAATATAAATCAAAGGACCAAGGGATCAATTGGAAAGACAGGCAAGTGTCACCACTACTTTTTATAGTCAAATATAACATTTTCAAATATATTTATATTTACGCACACTATATACTTATATAAGTAAATGGAATTGCTTGTATATATATATATATATATATAGGTAATAGGTAATGCAGCCAATCGGGTGGAGGCGTCAGGAACCTGAGGGTGGGACCAAGGAGAGGAGGAAACAGCATGGGACTGAGAGCGGAAAGAGAGGTTTGTGTATGTGTGTCTCGAGCGTGTGTGTGTGTCTCTCGAGAGTGTTGCACCTATCACCATTGTGTCCAGTATTTTTTGGAGACGCCGCCTGACAACCCTACTTGAGAGATAAAAGTAACATTAGGAAAAAGGAGTCCCTGCCCCGAAGAGCTTACCATCTAAGTGGAAAGTAGGAAGAACGAAGAGACAGTAGGAGGGGGTTCTGGTAAGTGTGTCTACACGATATCCCTTTTCGTCCCAGAAAGAGATGAGGTCGGTTATAGGCAGCCCTATATTTCTAGTTTACTTGGTAAGGAAATGCTCATACTTCTTTGTATCTGTTTTTAATTTGATTTATGGCACATGAAAAGAATGGAAGAGATGAAATGGCCTTTGAAGATCTGCTTCCTTGGTGGTTGGCGAATTCTCCACAATCATGCAATTTCACCCTCTGCTTTCTGACAATGGGAATTTCATTTCTTTCTTGCAGTAATTGGCTGTACTATCGCCCTATCAAAACTTTGTAAAGGTTTAGTCATCTGCGGCTAAACTACGTGCGGAATCATTCAGTGCCCAGTCTGCCATGAACCTGGAGCCAATTTCCGGAAGTATGAGCTACACAGATGAAGGGGTTAAAAAAATTTACAGCAAGAAATGGAGTGCTTGGTAACGGCAAAGGGGCCATCACTTAATACGGTCAGGGCCGCCGACAGGGGGAGACAGCCGGGCCCGGTGTCCCGGGCCGGTATCTGAGGCCCTGAATACGGTGGGAAAAGCTGATCTTTTGAACTCAAAACTTCCCAGGGCCAAAAATCAGAATCCCCCCAAAAAGGGGCAGCACTGAGAAATAAACATGTACATATACAAAAGCGTATCCTTTAGTAACTGGTGTAATCCTCACAGCATCTACTTACCGAGTGCGTGTTTTTCTTTAACATCCAGAAATGTGGTTTTTGTGGACTGTTTTTTTTGCCTATTCGGCAGTGGTTGTTATGATAGGTTGATGAGGATGGAGTTAAAAAAAAAAATACCACTGAGAATGAATGAACAATGACAGACATCTATAATGGGGCCATGAAATATTATTATGGTTCCTCCTTGCTTTAAATGTTTGTTTTTCTTTCCCTTTTCTCTACTTTGTACCAAATGTCCATGTATTATAACTGGTATACCGTCTCTGAGCTCTAATTGAACCTGTTTACCTGGGAAGGGAATCTCCTCGTTTCCCGACACGTTTTACCACCTGATTTTGTTCAATTGGGATTCTTGTTACATTTATTCTATTCTTTAGGGGGACCGGAGTCTTCCCGAGGTGTGAATCCTGGTGGGGGTAACGTAATTGGGGTACGGTGTGAGGATTTGTTGGGTGTGCGTGCTCCTTTTAGTTCCCTGGGGGGAGGTGAAAGAGAAACTGAGTGGCCAGTTTGAGTGTTAGACCCCTACTACACACATACACATGTTCACGTGGGCGAGCGTATAAGCGACATACTATTTCTGTAACATGCTAAACATGGCACTCTGCTGTTCCCCAGATATCTTTAAAGGAGCTACTGGGTTAACACAGCAATCCAAGCTCTTTTTTTTTAACATTTATTTTTTACCCAGGATTAAAGCACGGGGGTCTCCGGAGCTAAACCCCATTCATTTTGTCCTCGGGGACCCCCTACTTCCGGAGATACTTACCTCCGTAGTACGTGCTTGTAGTCACTCTACTTGGCTACCAGAGATCAGCTAGTGGCCAATGTTCAAAGCTCCCGCACCTTGCAGACCAATAGGATGCTATGACATCATCACCAGACTTGTTTACAATTCAAAACACATTAAAGAAATGCGTGAACATGGAATTTAAAGCAGCAAAACTTGAAATCTTTTGTGTTTTTTAAATAAATAAGTCAGTTCTGCAGTATTAGATAATACATTTTTGTTTTACATTTATTTACTCAACTCTTAATGCCATATTAAATGAGTTTTAAAGCATCCTTTGATTTCTATAGCAGTTTGAGCTGTAAACTGTAACAATAGATACATTGTAGCTGCTGAGTTACACTGACTGAATGATTGAATGAAACTGGAAGGCAGCCATTATGTTAGGCACACAATCAGCATTGTAACAGATTTATAACAGGAGCACCGAACGATTGCCGGCTTAGGTAAAACTGTAGAATTATACGTTGGCATATGCAAATAAGAAAAGAAAAAAGGGGGGGAGAGAGGGGTGTAGGATTGCTGCTTTGGATTACACATTATTTTCTTATTCTTGCCAGATATGTGGAACTGCGCCTTCATTAAGTGACTCAGAAGCAAAGCCAGAATTTACAGTGCAGAAAAACGCCGTCTTGTAGCTGAGAGGCCGCGCCCACATCAGACTAGTTTGTACCT
Organism: Ascaphus truei; assembly: GCF_040206685.1. NCBI lineage: Eukaryota > Metazoa > Chordata > Amphibia > Anura > Ascaphidae > Ascaphus > Ascaphus truei. Next base: position 9,139,234 of record NC_134503.1, read on the forward strand.
GACTTGACTTTGTCATGTTGGAAAATATGGTCTGGCATTAAAAGCGCGCACACCCTACAGCTGGAATTATTGTTGGCTGGAGTGCCAGAAAATCACCCAGATAATCCAATTTACGCACCAATACAGAGACACGAGGCAAGGCGAGTAATGCTAATAAAAAACAAAAGGCAACACCAGTCAGGATATGGCTGACCAATGTGATGGCAGAATAATACCGTTCGTGAGTAATCTTGATGACCACCTCTTGCTGATGATGCCAATTTCAGGTTGTGAAACCGCTTACCACAGCGTACTCCAGTGTGACGTGGGTTCTTATCTGTTGGATTGGGTGGCGTCTGTGTGCCATGCGGAAAGTCAGATAATTGGTATCGCTAACAAAGGAGGATTCTTTCCTGGGTACTGAGGCGATAACTAATACTTATCTGTCCTAGCTAGAAAATATTTAAGCATGCAGGGCGCAAGTCTTGACATGCACTCCGTGTTGTAAATTGGTTGAAGGGGGGGACGTGTTGAGCACGGGGGGCCGTACTGCAGAGCGTGCAAGGATGTGCCCGGCGGAGGAAGGGGGTCTGACCGGAAGTTGTGCCCCACTTCCGTGACTGGCCAGCTGGGGTCCTTTCCTAGGGCGGGCCCTGGGCAGTTGTCCGCTGTTTTGAGTATTGATTTCAACTTGTCGATTGCAGGTTCGAAGGCGGTCTTATTTATTGACCTGTGAGGCTAGACAATAATTGCTATTGATTCCTTCCTATTTATATATAAGCGTGACTACAACGGTTTATTCTGATTCTGTAATAGAAGAGAGGGCGATCTTCATGGTAATTACTGCATCGTGAAGTTTCAAAATATCTGAGACCCAAAAGGTAGAAAAGCTGTCTGTGAGAATGGTTACTGGCTCTGCACTTCTTTAACCTAGGCTGTGCTGAAAAGCTGTGTAATGCGGCAGCCATACTGTAAACTTATAGGGGTCCCATGTTAAAATGGACATGAAGAAAAAAGGTGACCCTTAGTGCTTATTTGCATGTCATTACCCAGAATCCTTTGCTGCAGTGGAAAAACTGTATGTTAGGAGATAATGGGATGAGGCAGGGACGCAGACCTCTGAGACGTGTGAATGAGCTCCCGTCATTTTTATATTTGCTGTACGGTAGAGTGTTTATGTCAATTTTGTAGCCACCATAACTTATATCAGCGGTGCGCAAACGGGGGGCGCGGGGTTTACAAAGGCCCCACGCGCTTCCCGAAGGCACTTAAATTAAGTGCCGGGGGAGCGGCAAAGGCCTCTGTAAACCTCACTTAACTTGGCTCTGGCGGCTTCTTACACGCGGCATCAAATGACACCGCGAGGCCATGGCAACGTGATGTCATGACACCGCTGCCAAAGCAAAGATAAGAGGGGGGGGGGGGGCGGAGAGAAGGGAATTGCCGGCAGGGGGGCGCAAGGAAAAAAGTTTGCGCTCCCCTGACTTATATAATGCGTGGCGGAAAATACGAGAAAGGTTAATGGAATTAAATATTTCAATGCTCTTTATATTTCTTTTTTTTTTCATATCATTTGGTCATTGTTTAATAACTAATTATTTAGGATAAAATACAGTGAAAATTATTTTTAAATTGGTTCTTAAATATGTTTAGGAGGCTGAATAATTATGAATTAATTTTTTTTGCAGTTTTTTTTTTATAGTCTCATGCCCCTATTAATTTTAACCTTGAGCGGTTTGGGAGTTCCCCTTTTTTTTTCTCACATACACACCCTTCCTTGCCTCAGGCGGCAGATTGATCTTCCTATTTATGAAACATTTTCAGCATGCGCACACACAGTATGAAATCTCATTTACAGTACGGTCCTACTGGAGGCAGGTAAGGTCAACACAAATGAAAAAAAATAGAAAAGTTGTAGCGTTGGGTGTGTTCTCCATGATATTGGTCTGAGTTGTTGCAATTGTGAGCAAGTCATCAAAGCAAATCAACTGCTGATGTTAAGACGTCGTTAGAAGTACGTTGAAGGAAGATACAAACCAATTGGTTCATCCAGTCTTCCTGTGAGCAGAAGCTGTTGCGAAGCCTTAGGCACACCGCCAGAACAAATTCATGTACACCAATGAAGGAGCACATAGTGCGTGCGACCGCTCAAGCGCTACGGAGCGACAGATAGCAGAGGACACCAATTAAATTGTTTTTGCAGCGCGACGGCCAAGTTACGTGAGCGGTTTAGCTAATGAGGGCGAACCGCTCATGTAATGTCACGCCTCCCTGTCGCTTCCGGTTCGCCTACTGCCTAGTGCATGTTTTGCGCGCAACGTCACGCGTTCGGTCGAGCGCCCGCCACAACTATGGCTGTTCCCCCCCTATTACTGTGTCACCCTGCTGTAAGACTTCTCCGTGCATCCACTACCCTGCGAGTGAAGAGGTCCTTCCTCGAACCTACAACCTGTGAATGACCTCTTACTCAAACTTTAGAGTGCCAGGGGTGCTGCGGTCCCAGGGAGTGTGGCAGAACGAGTGCCCTGCAGCGGAGCCAAGGGGTGCAGCAGTGCCATGGGTGCAGCAACACAAGTGTGTCATGGGTGCGGTGGTGCCAGGGGGTGTCGGCACCAGAGTGCCGGGGGAACGACCTCTGGCCTTTCTGCGTCATGTTATCAACTCAGGAGTGACCACATAACTCAACCAGTCCCCCCGGAGTCAGAAGAAGAGTGGGGCTCCAGTTCCATTTCAAATCGGGACCGATCAGCCCCTGGGAAACAAGCAAGTGCCTATGATCTACCTAGTTCATCATAAAGGGCCTGTGGCGTGTAAGGGCCCGAGAGGGTTGTCAGGTGGCTTCTCCAAAAATGCTGGACACTCTGGTGAAAGGTGTGACACGCTCCAGACGCACACACACACACACACACACACACACACACACACACACACACTCCTCTTCCTCTCTCCGCTCCATGTTTCCTCCTCTCCTTGGCCCCTCCTCCTGATTGGCTGCTGCTGGGTAATGCAACCAATCAGGATAGAAGACGCTTCATCAGGATAGAAGAAGCTTCCCAGCCCCCTAGCAACAGCCCAGCTCGGGGAAATCCTGCAACCCCCCCCCCCCCCCCCTGCACCCACAAGCCAATCAGGTCACTATCTCGAGAGAGGTAACACCAGACACATATATGTCCAGAGCGGTAACACAGGACACATACATGTACAGAGAGATAACACCGGACACATACATGTCCAGAGAGGTAACACAGGACACATACATGTACAGAGAGATAACACCGGACACATACATGTCCAGAGAGGTAACTCAGGACACATACATGTACAGAGAGGTAACACCGGACACATACATGTCCAGAGAGGTAACACAGGACACATACATGTACAGAGAGATAACACCGGACACATACATGTCCAGAGAGGTAACTCAGGACACATACATGTACAGAGAGGTAACACCGGACACATACATGTCCAGAGAGGTAACACCGGACACATACTGTACATGTCCAGTATTACCTCTAATTTTTTTCTGGACAGTGTCCAAATACAGGACAGTCCGGTTCAATACTGGAAACCCTAGGGCCCAAGCCGTACCAGGTACATCATAAGATCACTGTTAGCACCTGGGTGCACTATGGCGTGCGCGGTGCGAACAAGATGCGGCCCTATATGGGTCCGGCCCCAGTCACTGCCTGCGCTCGCCTGCAGAAAGCGCGATGCGTGACCACCTTTGCCAAAAGACAAGATTTTTCTCTTTTGCCGCGGTGGCCGAGCCCTGGCCACATCACGGCGGCGGTTCAGCCAATGAGGGCAAACCAGCCGCGTAATATCATGGCCGCGCCCCCGCCGTGAGTGATCTGAAGTCCTTGAGATCGCTCAGATGTGCAAGGAACGAGCGCCGCCAGGCACCCCGTCGCGCGCACAACGAGCGCCCCCGGGCCGTAGCCTAAGATTTAAGTATTCTTCTCTCCCTGCAGAATGGATACGGAGCTTCTAGACCCTTATAGCTAGGGAACCTGCCTTGTCTTCTTGCCAAGAAGTTCCCACCAGCCAGCAGCGCCTTCCTTGTCTCTGCTCTTCCTGCCTGTACTCGTTTTGCATGTAAGCTTTGCATCTTATTATTATCTCCCAGAGGCCGCAACAAGCATCTCGCTATATGGTTTGATTCTCACGTCAGGCTCAACTGAAAACCCGCAGACAGCTACAGAAAGTGAAGCGTATCCTACACGTCTGTGTTGTGCAAGCACGAGGTGTTCTTAAGGTCATTGTTCTGGAACCAAATCTAACCCTACAATATTGTACTGCAAACATTCCCGTGGCTTTTTCTTGTCACTCTGGCATACAGCCACAATACATAATGACACTCTGGCATACAGCCACATGTCTGAGCCAGTCCTGGCTGTTTCACCATACCTGGGCTGCAGGCGTATTACTGATTTTCTCTAATTAAGGGCAGAGAATAAAGCCCTACATAAACCCGGGGCTCAGACAACTTCTAGGTGGCTGTGAAGCAACACCCGATTGTGTCTGTCTGTGTTTTTTGTTGCTGAATTAAACCAGTTTAATATGACTGTTTAAAATGGCTCCTCTTTGAACCTCAGTCACACCGTTCTACGTTTACTTTTCTTAACATTTTGAAAACATAAATAAAAATAAACGGTGGCCATTTTGTTTCCTCAATTTGCCCGGTGGACTCCCGAGCTTACCGCTCCTGAACAAAAAACACTTCTATTTTACATGAGTTGCTCCTTTCATTTGTTTCCTTGAACTCCAGGAACCAAACATTAGATTAGATAATAGAATCTCTGACACATTTTGCATGTATTATTATTCTATTTACATCTCAACATATAATAGTTGTGTTATAGATGATACTTACATCACTACTTACCCACACATTTTATATATGTGTGTGTGTGTGTGTATATGCATGTATGTGTACAATCACACACACATATATATAAATATATTATATATATATATATATATATATATATATATACACACACAAACACACACACACACACACACACACACACACACACACACACACACACACACACACACACACACACACACACACACACACACACACACACACACACACACACACACACATATATACACACATGTGTGTGTGTGTGTGTCTGTAGCAATGAACCGAGTACACTTTTCAACCCTTGAACCAGGAATCAGAATGGTATGGACATCTCATAGTACCAATTCATAGCCCCGATTGTGCAACAGGTATTTACAGCAGACGTCCCATGGCTCCTATCATTAAACTTTCACATTGTTACACCTGCCTGTCCCCGAGTAAAGATCATGGGATGAATAGGGAGCACGACAGCTGGAAACAACAGACAGGAGCCTATTCACCAAACTTCGATAAAAGTGACAACTCTGGTTAAGTGCACTTTCCAAGTTTGGAAACGGCTTCTTTTTTTTTTTAAATAACTTTTTATAATATTTTTATTGAGGTTTTCAACAGTAAAATGGGAAGGGGGAGGGTGTACAAAAAAAGAGAAGGGTGGGGGGGGGAACAACCATCTTTTACATAGTTTTTCGTACATCAAGAATACACATTCCATATCGTATTACATTTTAATAAATTCAAATTTTAGCCAACTAATGCCCTTCCTGGCGCCTTTCCCTCATTCCGTTCCTCTTAGTTTAATGGGTAGCTTCTCTTCTCACATATCTCTCCTAACCTCTTGCATCCCAGGGCTCCCACACCCTGCTGAACTTTCTTGCAGTGTGATTTAGGAATGAGGGAAGCTTCTCCATTAGCCTAACTTCATCTGTTCTCCTAATAACTTCCCTTCTGGCGGGGGGAAGCGTTTTTCCTACGCCGCTGCCACTGCGCACCTATATTCCGTGAAACTGCTTTTTTCGAACGTCAGCACTCTTGCTCTGACAAGCCGTGCGGTAGCTTGAAAATTTCCCAAACGCGCATTTTTTTTGCCAGTAACTGCTATTCACAAAGCTCCGAGATGCCAATAATGGGTTAAACACACGCTTTTTTCTCACTCTTCCTACAGGTGGCGAGATAGGAATTGCAATTTCCCCCAGAGCCAGAAATAAGGTTTTTGCGAGGTGGAGGTGGATGAGGAGTTACACCGACTGAAGGATTGATTTAACCTGAAAGGTAACCATTATGTTAGGCACACAATCAGGAGTGTAACAGAATCATAACAGGAGCACCAAACGATTGCCAGCTTAGGAAGAATGTAAAATGATACATTGTCACATGCTTTGCATATACAAATAAGACACCTGAGGGATACCAGTATGTGACAACCTAACTTCCTGGCATCTGGGTTAGTTCAATGCTAGAGCTGCTGCCCTGAATAGCAGAAGTTGTGGGATCTAATCCTGTTGGATCTGACACTGGTAGCCTCTTCATTACAAGGGCCTTTAGACTGCTTTGCCTTAAGGATATTTTTTAAGATGTGTGACTCATGCAAATGTTTATACTAAGTATATTTAAATATCTCCCAGGGTACATGAGGTATGTTAATTTTTCAGCACAGGCATCTCTCCATAATTTATTCGGAGGGAGGTTTCAGGGGACATATATACATCTGGAGATATCTATTTGGTTAGGAAGTCATCCACCTCCCCAGAGTCACAAAACAGCGCTCAGTCTTATCACACCTTTACTCTCATTCATATCACTGGGAGTAAAGGTGTGCTAAAGTTTATAGCACTGTTTTGTGGATTTGGGCCTAAAAGCGATATAAAACCTACATACCTACACAAAATATATCCCGCCCACAAATGGGGTTTTGAAAACGTATGTCATTGGTGAACCTCCCAAAAAGGTGTGATATCACAAATGTATCTGGATCTAGCTACAATGGAACAAATGGAAAGAGTTTTAGTTGCGACTGGAAAAGTTGGCCATATGTACAATATATAAAGACAATTGTAATACAGTAATGTACAGATGTTGCATGACAAAGGTTCCAAAGATGGCGGGCGCACTCCACTCCCTTCAAAATAGTAATGGGTGTTCTAGCAGGAAGGCGAGAATCCCAGCAGAAATCACTCCGTACACTTCTCACATATGCAACTATTTAAAAGTACTTAACTCCCTGAATGTTTGCACCAAACTGTACCCTGAACGTTTGGGAACCATAATTGTAAAATGTCATTTTTTTTGACTGAAGCAACATTTGTGTAATAACTGACAAATGTGCTCCTTCCCAATCTTAATAGGTGACTTAATACGCACACACACACACACACACACACACACACACACACACACACACACACACACACACACACACACACACACACACACACACACACACACACACACACACAATTATCTAGCCCTTATCTATCTGCTGTTTAAATGTAGAACAGTTGCTATGGAATATGTGGCCTGAAAATAAAATGAGAAATAGATTTTCTTTGTTTAAATTTTTTTTTTAATTATCAATGACGACTTTGTTGTAAGATGTTTCAATACCGTCAAATTGTTACTTTTGTATCATAGTAATAGCTGTAAATATAATACAGTAAGTAATAATAATTGGTTATAAAGCTTTTAAAGTAGCCAACTAGAAAAAAAAAAAATCAATGTGCTAATTTGAATATGTTTGACGTTCGTTACAAAAAGCATTGCATGAAAGAGAGAACAAGGAGCCAGCTTTTCAACAAAGGAAACGCAGCCGCATAACACCTACACGCATGCAGTATAATCAGATCCCAAGTTCAAAAGACATTATCCATATTAAATCTCAGCTCATAGTGTATTTTCCAACATTTGTATTTGTTGTCATCAACAGTCAATTGATATTTTTTTATTTTTACATAGGGAAATATTAGTGGCAAAGAATGGTACAAGCACAGGCATACCCCGCTTTAAGTACACTCACTTTAAGTACACTCGCGAGTAAGTACATATCGCCGAATAGGCAAACGTCAGCTCACGCATGCGCCTGTCATCACGTCCTGAACAGCAATACCGGCTCCCTTCCTGTACCGAAGCTGTGCGCAAGCGGGGAGACTATAGAGTCTGTTACACATGTGTTATTTACATCAGTTATGCACGTATATGACGATTGCAGTACAGTACATGCATCGATAAGTGGGGAAAAGGTAGTGCTTCACTTTAAGTACATTTTCGCTTTACATACATGCTCCGGTCCCATTGCGTACGTTAATGCGGGGTATGCCTGTAGTAATATAAAACGGTAGGCTGAAGCAGAGAGGAGAATAATAAGCGCAGCTCTTGGATTTTGCCATATATTGTATTTTTTACTATATAATATTGACTTTGTACTGTATTATTGCACGGCCCATTTATTTAGTACTGTATTTCCACTTATATGTGATATACTGAGATCCTTTTGCATATCACATATAATGTATTCACTTCGTAGAGTATAACATCATTAGTAATATAGTATATTTACTTTGCAGAGTATAAAATAATTTGTAATATTTAGTGCAATTCACAAGGTTTTAGATACATCCATAGAGCAGTGCCACAAGACCTATATACTTTCAGGAAAATAACACATCCTATCCTTTCGATTCTCACATATAGGGAACCATGGATGACCCGGGAGACCAGGCTTTGGCCCCGATATGGCCCTACCCTAAGGCCGTGATTATACCGAAAGCCGCACGGCGCAATAACAAATTGCTTTAATGCAATAAAAGTTTACATACCTAGCGCGACGTGAGCGCCGCTTGGAACTGCAGGGCTGCGGACAGAGCAGACCTGGGATTTTGCTTCCTGCAGGCAACGGCCGCGTCACGTGAGCGGTTCAGCCATAGAGGGCGATGCGTTCGCGGCCACGCCTCCCTGTCTCCTCCGGTTGCCTCCGGCCTGCATTGCAGGTTTCGGGCGTGCGCATCGCATCGATGACGTCACGTGAACGCGCGCGCCCAACCGGAGCTGGTATAATCAAAGCCTTAGGCACACTGGTGATGCTGGAGTTTAGGTGGCATTGATCCTCAGAATGGGCTTCCGTGGAACCACAGGGGGATAGTCAGGGTCCCCTTTCCCGATTTTTCCCTTTTTCGCCCCCCATTCCTTTTAATTTATAACCTCACAGTTCAAAGTGCACCGCAAAATGTTACAATGTTGCAATGCTCAACCGTTGTATATGAAAATACGTCAACATGCTTCCCTTTCACCATTTTCTTTTCTGTACCCCATAACAGATACGGCTAATATACAAAACATGGGTGAGACAGCATCTTCCATCTATCTTCAGTAATTTTAACTTGTAAAATGTATTCAGAAGTAGGGGACTATGGACCCTCCTCCCCCCTCCCCCCCAAGAGGTATAGACACAATAATATGAATATATTTGGAGTCCCAGCACTACAAAAATCAAAGAATACGAGTATTTAAATTAATCAGATCGTGTATTGATGATGATTGAAGCATCATTCAAAAGAACAATCTCTTTACAAACAATAGATACAACATGAGACAATTGTCACTCAGACTAAGAGTTTGGAATATGCAGAATAGCCACAATCAGAATGATTTGAAAAAAAGCTATATTTAAGCAACGCCATGCGTAGCAAGGGCACAGAACAATAGAACTGGAGTATAATGCTGCATATTATGTAAGGCACAAAATTAGGACTATGAAGTTGTTACAAATTGCTTCAGAGCAGTAGATAAGATCATACGCACACTACAAAAAACAGCACAGATTGTATTTATTAAAGCTGCAGTTCAAGCTGCCGTTTTTAAAAATAAATATATATTTTATTCCCATTCAATATGTGCATCAATACAATCTGCACACTGACAAGTGATTAGCTAAGCTGCAGATCGATCTGTTCTCCTGTAATCGATCGCTTGCATCGGGTTATTTCATTCAGTTCTTGCACAGTATTGTGGGCAATGTAGTTCCTAGAATAGATACAATTGGTTCACTGCTAGAGAGAGGGCGGCTCTCAAAATTGACTCCGTCGCCAGCGCTTATAGTAAGCGCGACGGAGCGTCTGAAAATTTGGAAGCCGGGTCTATTGGATTTTTTAGAGACAGTCGCCACATGTGACTATCTCTAAACCAATCAGAGGCCGAGGAACGCCCCGTTTGGTGACGTCGCTGGCGACAGTCGCTTCAAATCCAATAACAACTTTCGCTGGTGGTGACGGCTGATGTCATCGGTCGTGTCGCCAGCACTATAAGCGCGGCCTAACGTAGGGGTGGGGCAAGCTGAACCTTTGAAGATGCTTTGGAGATGGTGAGGGATACAAAAAGGGTCAGCTTTTCCTGCACGTACCTTGCGGGCTCGATAGGCATTAAATCAATGTCACCAACACACACACACACACGATTCAAATAAAAAATATATTGCTATTAGCTACTTATTACAAAATCCATATATGCCCACCATCCACTACACAAGACTCTGTGATCTCTTTATCTTCCTCTCAGCTGGCCTTGCAGCTCTCGTCTGCGATATCATTGCCAGAAATAGTCAGCGGACGGTTTAGGACTAGATGTGTTCAGTTCTTGTGGCGAGAGGCTTCACTGTATAAAAATAGAAAGGCTGAAAGATGCTTTAATAATAATAATCTATCTATAAGACTGAAATAATGTTTGTGTGTGTATTTCTGCTGCACAGCTCATTGGCCTGCGGGCCAGGCAGTGAGGAGAGACACACACGCACACTCACAACCTCCTCACACCGTGACCGCGTGCGCCTCTGACCATCACCGCACACCGTGAGCAGCCTCCTCACCTCACACCCGCAAACACATACACACACCCCCCCCCCCTCCACCCACCCTCTGTCAGCAGCGCCTCACCTCCCCACCCGCCGCCGACACAGCTCCTCGCGGGGGGGGGGGAAGGACAACACCACTTCCGCCGACAGCCGCGTCTGCCCCCCACCCTCTCTCAGCAGCACCTCACCTCCTACCGACACAGATTCTGGGGGGGGGGCAACTCCGTGCGGGGGGGCAACCACCGCCGCCAACAGCCGCCTCTGCCCCACCACCTACCACCCTCTCTCAGCAGCGCCTCACCTCCTCCCCACCCGCCGCCGACACAGCTCCGCGCAGGGGGGGGGGGGGGAGGACAACACCACTGCAGCCTCCTGTGCCCCACCACCCACCCCCCTCTCAGCAGTGCCTCACCACCCACCCCCCTCTCAGCAGTGCCTCACCTGTCCACTCGCCGCCGACACTAGCGCGCCACCGCCAGTCAGCAGGGGGGGGGAGGGGGTCAGGAAAGGGGGAGGGAAGAGGGAGTCAGGAGAGGGGGGGGAAGAGGGAGTCAGTAGAGAGGGGGGGGAGAATGAGTCAGGAGAGAGGGGTGGAGAGGGAGCCAGGAGAGAGGGGAGGGAGTCAGGAGGGGGGGGGAGTCAGGAGAGAGGGGGGAAGCCCTCACATAAATACATACTGACTGATACACACTGACTGGCTGACACACACTGACTGACACACACTCACTGACTGACACACACTCACTGACTGACACACACTCACTGACTGACTAATTGACACTCACTGACTGACACACTCACTCACTGACTGACACACACTCACTCACTGACTGACACACACACTCACTGACTGACACACACTGACTGACTGACACACACTGACTGACTGACACACACTCACTGACTGACACACACTCACTGAATGACACACACTCACTGACTGACTGACACACACTCACTGACTGACTGACTGACACACACTCACGGACTGACTGACACACACTCACTGACTGACACACACTCACTCACTCACTTACTTACACACACTCACTCACTGACTGATACACACTCACTCACTGACTGACACACACTCGCTGACACACACACACTCACTCAATGACTGACACACACTGACTGACTGACACACACTGACTGACTGACACACACTGACTGACTGACACACACTGACTGACACACACTCACTGACTGACACACACTCACTGACTGACACACACTCACTGACTGACACACACACTTCCCCCCTCAGTCGCCAAACACAGGGGGGGGACACGGAGCTGTGAACAGGGGGGGGGTGGGCGACGGAGCTGTGAACGTGGGGGGGGGGAGAGGAAACAAAACATTGAATGGGGGGGAATCAGAGCTGTGAACAGTGGGGGGAGGGGTGCGCAGCTCTGAACAGTTGTGAAGAGTGGGGGAAGGGAGTGGAAGGGAGTGGGAGCGAGAATATTACATCCCGGGCAACGCCAGGTATATCAGCTAGTAATAATAATAATAATAATGGCATGCTCTTGTATAGCACTGCTAGTTTTACGTAGCGCTTTACAGAGACATTCTGCAGGCACAGGTCCCTGCCTCGTGGAACTTACAATCTATGTTTTTAGTGCCTGGGGCACAGGGAGATAAAGGTCACAAGGAGCCAACACCAGGAATTGAACCAGTGTCTTTACTCACTGAGCCACTCCTTCTGACACACAGACACTGGAGCAAGATGGGAGCAAATAAACACCAAACATCATAATAATGGCAAAAACAGAAAGGCCAGCGCATCATACAAAATTACACAACATATCGTGCAATACCTCAGTGCTTATCTGCTCATGAAAAAGGCTCATTTAGTTAAACCCTTTGGCCAAAAGGTTATAAGCCTGCAGCCACTTCATCATAATAATGGCATTCAACTCCTTTACTACCACAGTACTACTTAGTTCCCTACAGCATTAAATTGACTGATGGGGGTAGGGGCATTTTTCAGAGTACACACACCAGTCTCCCTTCCCAGAGCACCTAGGTTTGGCAAATATTTAATGTCCCTGTTGCCAGCATTTTGGGGGAGAAACAGCATTAGAGATGATCTATTGATTAAAGGACCTAAATCATTTTTTATTTGCTGGACTAAACATTTGGGGCAGCTCTAATTCTGGGGACTGCCTCCCCCCCAACCCCAGTTTTTTGATGGTGTGAGACTCTAAACAAAAACAATAAAATAATTTCCAAGCAATGCAGATCCAGTTTACTTTCATAAATTACATTTAAAATGATGGCAAATACCCCAGCCCTCAAGCCATGAATCAGGTAGTACAGCTATCCAAGCGCAAATTAAAATTGTACATTGATTAATTCATTGAATTAACCCAGTAAAAAACCTAGCCTTTCAGCAAGTGTGTCCGGATTACAAATCTTTCCATAAACACAGGTTCCCTTATTGGAGCTGGGAATTTGCTGGACATTTATTAAGCAGAAAGGGGAAAGCTAGGAGCATTAATCACACAAAGAAAATGTTTATGCAATTTACTTCTAGCATCCCAGACAATTTGCCACAAAACTGGATGTACCGCATAGAGACTTATTTAATTATGTGCAACAGACCTGTCAAGTCTCACTGATTTTCCGTGATGTAAAGAAGACTTATGAGCACATTCACAGCTTTCAGAGAGCTCCCCCAAACCTGCCTTACCCCATAACCACACAGCATACAGTGCTACCACTGCAGCCGGGAATTCTGGGTAATGGCATGCACATGAGCACACACAGTGCAGCACTTTTTGCTTCTTTTCCACTTTCACGTGTGCAGTTACACACAGGCTTATAATGAACTACAGACGGAAAAGAACAGCAGATACAAATTATATTATGTATGTATGTCTTTATTTATATAGCGCCTGTAATGTACATAGCGCTTCACAGAAGTAATACACGTGACAATCATATCAATAACAAATAACTACAAATAACATGGGAATAAGTGCATCAGACATAACAGTAACAGGAGTAACAGTAACAGGAGTCCCTGATCCGAAGATCTTACAATCTAATAGGTAGGAAGAACGTACAGAGACAGTAGGAGGGCGTTCTGGTAAGTGTCAGAGTTATGTAAAGCAGTTCTGAGAATATCACAATTGTTTTTTACGTTCAACTATTGGATAATAAACTCTGGCCCTTATTCAATATGCTGTGGGACCGCTTCCCCGTGCAGAAGATTTTTAGTCCCATTCCATTAATTGGAGCTGAACTGTTCTCCAGCAAAAGGAAATGGGTTTCACTGCATGTTGAGCAAGGGCTTAGGTACGCAGAATGGAAACAGAGACAGTAAACATGTGCGTGTTGCCTTAACCTTGGCCCTATCTAATTAAGGAGGCCTACAGCTGACATTGCAGCAGCAAACCATGGCTGTAGGGAGGGGGGGGGGGGTGGGACTAGTCTGGAATGGCTAATAATGATAAGGCAGGAGGTGTAGGGATGTTGACCCCAAAGTTAATGATAAATCAGCTGCAGAAAGGACCCAATACACAAATAGTTTCATGATAATACATAGATATTGTAATCACTGCAAACCCACATACTAGTGCCGATCGGGGGAACTGTTGCACTTTAATGGGTGTTTGTGTGCGATAGTGACCTGTATGGCACAATCACAGCCTTACGAACAACCCCCACTGTGTAGTCATTAAAGAAACCAATTTAGTTTATTATAATGCAAGCCACTTATGGGGTCTTCCAATTGTAAGTCTAAGGGGGGAAATTCACTAAACGACATTCGTTCTCTTCAACAACGTTATTTCTCTTTAATTAATTGTAGCCCCCTTTCCCTATGCCAAAGGGAAACCGCGGGCAACTACGCGTTCTGCTGATACCTGTACGCTCACAGGAGGCCTGAGCCTCCGCTTCTGGGAGCCTGGATTGAGCTCTCTCTCTTTTAGTGCAGCGCCTCCACCCATGAGGGATCCCAGCGTTGGCGGGATGACTCCTCATAGGAACCAATACAGTCAGTAATAAACAGTATTACACCAGGTCATATATATAACTTGTATTTACTGACACACATATAACAATACTATAAGGGTAAAATGCAATACAACCCCAACCATGAGTGAGTCTCCCAAAGTACTGAGGGTGCCCTGAGCACCTGTAACCCGATGCCCGCACGAGCAAGCCCACCCAAAGTGTGAGCTAGCGCTACCCCCCCTTGTGATGTGAACCGTTGGTGCACTTGTGATACCTGCCTGGGTACTCCAGTACACCAGGGGCAGCTTCCGGAATTTCTCTGACGCAGGTCCCACGCAGCTGGGCCTCTGACAGTAATCCCCTCTCGCCTAAGGGTCCCGGCCTCCACGTGGTGTGAGCTCCAGCCGGACTGGTCCAGTCTGGTCCCATGCTGCAGTCCGCCGCGTGGACTTCCGTCCACCGGCGCAATAGTGTAGCAGTGATGATAAGGTGAGGACGGTCCCTATCTGGGGCCTTCCCTACAATACGGAGCGATGTTGTCTCAGGGCCTGACTGGGCATAGAGGCAGAGTCTGGCCTAGTCAAATGAAAGCACAAATAATAGTTTACCGATAAGTGAATTGTATCAAGTGAAAAGTGCCCTGCTCACTAAGTGGTGCTATCGTAAAAAGCACATAGGAGCGGGATTCGCTCTGTTTATGCGCTATACAAGACATTGAGATAGATAGATATAGTACTGTAAACCAATACAAAATCAACACACTTCCCCTTTAATAACTCACAAATTTATTATTACAATCTATTTATAATACAGCAGCATGTTCCATAGCACAGATAATAACACTAAGGATCATTAGCATACACTGTTACAGAGCGTAAGGCGGACTCAGCTACAAGGAGCATGCGAGCTTATGGGGTTTTAAGTCAAGTTGAATGAACATACCAGAGAGATTGTCACCCCACTGCTCCTGTCTCCTAGTAACCTCCTGCAAACCTGGGACACAGCAAATACACATGCGTGACATTGCGAAAAATGAATGGTGAACGTATAACTGCAATTCGTGATGTAACGATAAGGCAGCCAAGGCTGGGGTAGAGTTCAAAGATATTCAATGGACCTGTTAATTATTATCCATCAGCCTCAACTTGTGCAGCGCCAATTGACATAATTCAGTTCCCTTCCTCATTCAAAGCTGTGTAATGCAGCAGGCATAAGAACATATTATAATGGTTGAGAAGTAAAGAGTGACACCCAGAATTTTAGTGTAATTACCCAGAATCCCTGGCGGCAGTGGAAGCACTGTAAACTAAGCCAGGTGCGCAAACTGGGTGGGTGGAGAGCGCGGTGCTTACAGAGGCCCTGCACTCTTCCCCATAGCGTTTAAATTAAATTCCGGGGGATCGCGTGCGAGGCCTCTGTAAATTCCCTTACCTAATCTCCAGTGGCTTCTGGCGATACGTCGCCATGGCGTCGCATGACGTTGTGACGTCAGAAACGCTGGTGACAAGGCAATGGGGAAGGGCGTGAGCAGGGAGGAGAGCAGGCAAGGGGGCACAGACTAAAAAGTTTGCGCACCCCTGTGCTAAGAGATAATGGGGAAAGGCAGGGTTAGCAGACCTGTCTGCGTGTGATTGTGCTCACGTGGGATTTTTATTTACTGCTTCATTCTGAAATGATCATCAATTGTGCTATAGGGTGAGGAATAAGGCCTCGGCCATGGTAAGCGCTTACTTGCTGAACCGTGCTGACGCTCGCTCCTGCTCAGCACTGAGCCTCTACAGCCGCAATTAGAGCAGCTTTAGTAGGGGCTCGCCTGCGCTTCCGCAAGCGCTTGCGGAAGCGTAGGTCTTACCAGAATTTAAAATTTCCCCGCTTGCCGGCTCGCAGGTCCGGTCACGTGAGCGGTTCGCCCAATGAGGGCGAACCAGCTCAGTGACGTCACTGGCCCGCCCCAAGCCCGCCCCCTGACGGCGCGCAGGGAAAGCAACCGCAAGGCCAGGGAAAGCACCCGCTTTCCATGAGCCTCAGCATGCCAACGGGAACCCTGGCCGAGGCCTTAGGAACAGAATGCTTCATTTGCCCAAATCCAACACGGTGCTGTGCTATGCCTGGGATGGCAACATAGCTCAATGTGACGTACATAATGTTTTCTGCACAGCTTCTGTCCCTCAAGTCTCCCCTTTGTTTTCCCACAGGTGAAGGGCAGGGGGTCTCCAGAGCTGAGCCGCGTTAATTTCAGCTTCGGGGGGGGGGGGGGGGGGACCCCTGGTTTCGGAGATATATACCGGGAGTCCTGGTGCTTTGTGCTTCCTGTTTTATTAACTCCCCTGTGTTATGAGGGGGGAATGGGACATTTATTTGCGGCCCGTCTCGCCATGACCAAGTCACCGCCGGCGTTCGGCCGCCGAGGGACCTTCCACCGCCGGCTGCCTCGCCAAGGTAAGTTAATTTAAGGGTTCATTTAGGGTAAGGGGTTAAGGATAGGAGTTTTAGAGTAAGGGCTTTTTAGAGTACAAGATCAGGGAGGTGTTTAGGGTAAGGGGTTAAGGTTTTTAGGGTAGGGGATAAGGGTAAGTGGTTTTACAGTAAGGGGTTACGGTTTTTAGGGTAGTGGATAAGGGTAAGTGGTTTTACGGTAAGGGGTTAAGGTTTTTAGGGTAGTGGGTAGCGTTAATATTAAGGGTTAAGATTAGAGGTTTCTAGGGTAAGGGGTACGTTTAGGTACTTACCTTGGCGGCAAATCGGCCAGTGGCTATATGTCCCTGCGGCGAGGCGAGGCTAAAATGAACGCGTTCCAGCTGCAGAAACTCCCGCTTCCCACCCATGGAAGTGAAATAAAAACGAGTAGAGGAAGCAGCCGCTATAAGAGAGAAGTAAGGTCAGCAGGATGCTATGCACTAGCAGAGCACTCAAGCAGCGGGGTTATGAATTAATTACAACTTCATGATAACCCTGGGCCACTCTGCCGCATCCTTTATGTTCTGGCTGAGCGAGATTTCTAGTTGGACACGGCTAGCACCGGGCACGTGCCTTTTATCAGCAGGGCGGGAATTGCTTTCTCGTGGGCTCATGCAGTATGGAACACAGACGAGAAACCCTTCCATCTGCCAGCCAAGGCAAAACACTGCTACAAAGGGGGAGAAAACAGCCTGCGAATCCTGCTCTCCGTTCAAGGGACAGTAGCCGCGTTGTTGATCATTACTGTATAAGAGCGGACGTCGTCTTCTACCCGGCGGCTAATAATGAAGTAATAATCCCCATAGGACACACGACCTTGCCATTAAATGTCTTGGCTGGAAGAAGCTGAAGGCCGGAAAAATTAGTCAGTTAATGCCCTCTTCTGAGGTTGGCTGTTATTATTATTATCATTTATCGGAAAAGCGCCAACATATGCCGCAGCGCGGTGCAATCTACAATGACATAAACAGCGTGACATACCAAGTAAGGACAAACACGCGCAGACAGATACAAGGAGGTAGTGAGGGTCCTGCTGCGGAGAGCTCACACTCTAGAGGGAACGAGGGACAATGTTGAAACAAAAGGTAAAGTGGCTGCTGGTTGTGGGGTGGAGTGTGCCTGAGGATAGCTAGTCCCCATAAAGGTTTTGGGGTGTGGATGTTAGCGTGGATGTTGGTCCAGCCACGCAGCTGGTCCCCATGGGGTCGGAGGGGTGGAGTTGGATGTTAGAGGTACGCTATTAGTATCACAGGCTTTGTTTGAGCACATTTTTATTTTAAAGGTCACCAACTGGCTCAGATTTGTGGGCATTCCTGGGAGGAGCATGCCCAGAATTAAAAGGAGTGTTCCCCCCCGTTTCCATTTTTGTACCCATATTTATGGGATGCAGGGGGGTCTGCAGAGCTGAACCGCGTTCATTTCAGCTATGAAATGAGATTGGTTCATGGGATACATGCATCGCCAGGGAAAAGAAAAATGGCCGGTCAAATCTCCCGTGAGACGTGGGCCAATAGGAAGCTGCAGTGTCATCCGTTGCAGCTTCCTATTGGCTCAATCTGCGGAAGTACCAGCGGCAAGTTTCCCCGGTAAGTATATTAAGAACGAGGGGATCCCCAGAGGTGAAATGCACGTGGTTCACCTCTAAGGAACCCCAGGTTCCCACCCCTGGGGGAAAAAAAGGAGGCGTGGATGGTATGGACTGCACCTTTAAAACTAATTAGAAAGATTGTATAGCATACTATTATTTTATAGCATACTATTATGTATAGCATACTATTATGTATAGCATACTATTATTTTATAGCATACTATTATGTATAGCATACTATTATTTTATAGCATACTATTATGTATAGCATACTATTATGTATAGCATACTATTATGTATAGCATACTATTATGTATAGCATACTATTATGTATAGCATACTATTATGTATAGCATACTATTATTTTATAGCATACTATTATGTATAGCATACTATTATGTATAGCATACTATTATGTATAGCATACTATTATGTATAGCATACTATTATGTATAGCATACTATTATTTTATAGCATACTATTATGTATAGCATACTATTATGTATAGCATACTATTATGTATAGCATACTATTATTTTATAGCATACTATTATGTATAGCATACTATTATGTATAGCATACTATTATGTATAGCATACTATTATTTTATAGCATACTATTATGTATAGCATACTAAAAAGGCCCCAATTTCTTAGCATCAGTTTTTGTTTACTGTAAAAAAGAATATTTGGATTAGAAGTGTAGCAAACATATTATGTACACCTTTATTTATATAGCACCCACAGTGTACTCGGTGCTTAACAAAGACAATTCAGAACAAGGAATTATAATAGTGTAACATGGTTAGTCCACCCTGCCTCTCTTTCCCCCGTCACATAAGTCCTTAGCAGTCTAGGCTGTGACAGGCTATCCTGTGGGTAATTGACCCCTCTCATGCTCCTCTCTGAGTGACAGGAGTGGTGGTGGTGACTCATGGTCTGTGTGTAGCCTATCAGGGTACAAACCTTG
The DNA here is from genome assembly GCF_040206685.1 of Ascaphus truei. NCBI lineage: Eukaryota > Metazoa > Chordata > Amphibia > Anura > Ascaphidae > Ascaphus > Ascaphus truei. The sequence continues at coordinate 9,158,905 of NC_134503.1, forward strand.
AGCCCTCCCTTCTGGTTCCTGAGGGAGTTAGTGCCAAATTTAGGGAGTTTTCTCCCACCCCTCCAAAAGAGTGGAGGTGTGTGGGCCGTCTCCTCCCTGCTGGGAGAGAGAGGCCAGCCAGGCCCTCATGGCTGGCTGGCTGGCTACAGGAAGATCAGAGGTCTTGCATTATGGAAGAGCCAGCACCACCCAGAGGTCTGGAATCCTCTGATACCCTGCATCCGCTGTATTGAACCATCTGCAGTGACTGCTCAATAAACCCTTCTGTTCTACATACCCCTGCCTGAGTTTCCAGTCTGTTGGGCAGGAGTGTATATGATTGCTTCGGTGGGGGGCTGCCTTCAGAAACCTTGGAGTCCATCGAAGCTGGAGGCGCTGATCCCCAGAGATAGGACATCAGGTGACACCAAAAGCCTGTCCTGGTCTCCACTACAACGCCGACAGCTCAGCTCTCCTGGACCCTCACAGGTATGCGCACCACCGACACCTGTAGCCGCAACAGTATCTTCCAGAGGGTGGGGGTACATGTGCTACAATAGAATAAGCACAATAAGCGCAACAAAGTAAGACACTAGGAAAGGAAATCCCTGCCCCGGAGAGCTTGCAATCTATGCAGCCTCTGGCAGTGAACAGGTTAACACAAACTCCAGCAAGTTCTTCTCTCTGCTTTGTTCTTTCAAAAGGGGTTTGCCAGCGCCGGTGCAATCTGTAGTTTATCATGCTCCACTCCTCCAGATCCATCAGCACCTGTCACCGGAGCCGTATTAATCCAGCTCCTCTCTCCTCCACTGTACACAGAGATAACCAGAGTTTCATTTTACATTTTATAAGCCTCTGTAGCAGTGCAATTTATTTACCTTTCTGTCTAAATCCATCAACACCTCACCTGGGGTTTTAATATGAAACGGAACTGGGGAAAACATACTGGAAAAGAAAACAACCCTTTTATATCGATCCCACTTAAAGGTTGACACACTGCGAGTGCTCATTGGCATGTCATTACCCAGAATCCCTGGCTGCAGAGGAAGCATTGCATGCTAAGAGATGCCAAACCAATTGCTTCCATAGTCAACTCTATCCTGTCTGCAGGCCCTATCCCTAAGGCTAAGGCCCCACTCCCTCAGTCAACGCGCCCGCACTGCAGACAGTGCGGTCTGTAGGGAGTCGGGAGACGGAGCGGGAGTGGGAGGGAGGGGGGCGGGATCTGATCGTGGTGCCAACCACCCCCCCACACACATACACACACACATATACACACACATATACATATACACATATACACATACACACACACACAAATATACACACACACATACATACACACTCACACACTTTAACCCACAGCTCCTTCCCTGCTCCCCGCCCAAGGCGCCTCCCATCTAGCTCCTTCCCTCCCCTCCTCCCCATTGGCTGACTCGCGTACCACGTGACACGTCAGCGCCGAAAATCACTAGGATCTTGCAGCATCGGCCAGCTGACGCGTCACAGGACGTAGTCAGCCCTGCCGGAAGGAGGCAGAGGGGGCAGGGACCATTCGGGCAAGGGTCAGGTGGTCCGCGGCCACGCGCCCAGCCGTCGGCAGGGCGCGTGCGGGTTCGCAGCCTTAGACCTGTAAAGCTGCCAGAGTTGTCCCAATCTTCAAAAGTGGGGGCAAAAACACTGTCTCAAACTACAGGCCAATCTACCTTCTCCCAATCCTATCCAAAGTCATGGAAAAATGTGTCCACTCCCAATTAAGTGATTACTATAACAATACAAATTTCCCTAGCCAATTCCAATCTATCTGGCTTTCGCCCCAAACATTCTACCGTAACTACCCTGCTAAAAGTTTGCAATGAAATCCAGTGTGGAATGGAACGAGGTCAACTTACTGGTGCAGTATTCCTAGATTTTGCTAAGGCGTTTGATACTGTTGATCATGCTATCCTGCTTAACAAACTCCAGAGCTCTGGAATAGGGAAGCATGCTTTAAACTGGTTTCAGTCCTACCTATCCGGTATATCCCAACATGTGTCCATCTCTGGCTCTAACTCTAACCCCCTGGACATCACCTGTGGCGTCCCGCAAGGCTCTGTTCTGGGGCCCCTACTCTTCTCAGTGTTCATCAATGATCTTCCCACAGCTTGTCAGGAAGCCTCAATACACATGTATGCAGATGACACAATCCTATATGCACACAACCATTGCCTCTCTGACCTTCAACACATACTTCAGTCTGACTTTTTGACACTCGAAAACTGGATTTCCCAAAACAAACTGTTTTTAAACACTGACAAGACTGTAACAATGGTATTTGGGACCAAGACTACATTTTTAAAGCTGCCAGCGACTGAGCTCCAGATTAGAACCAACACTAACACCACCCTAACTCCTGTTACTAGTTTTAAATACCTGGGCATATGGTTTGACTCCCACTTAACATTCGGGATGCACATTGGTACCCTGACAACCAAGACCTATGCCAAACTAGGGGTACTTTACAGTAACAAATCCTCCCTAAGTCTCCTGGTCAGAAAGCGTATCGCACAGCAGATGCTAATGCCAATTATTGACTATGGAGACATAGTATATGGCTCAGCACCTCAAACCCACCTTAGCAAACTTGACACCCTCTACAATTCAATTTGTTGTTTTGTTCTCCAATGCAACTATAACACATATCACTGCGAAATGCTCAAAGAACTAGACTGGTCATCACTCGAGTCTAGGCGCAAAGTTCACCTTTCTTGTCTTGCCTTCAAATTCTTTATGGCAAGCTACCTGAACAAGCTCCTCACCTCTACCACATGCAGCACTTATCACCTGAGATCAGACTCCAAAAGACTGTTCATGGTCCCAAGGCTCAACAAAGTATCCGGACGCTCCTCCTTCTCTTACCGTGCACCCCAAAACTGGAACAACCTACCAGAGACTCTCACATCCACCACCAGTTTAAGTTCTTTCAAATCTAAGGATGTCTCACATTTTAATCTGGTCTGTAACTGTTTCATGCGCCCATAATATATATTATCTTTAACTGTGCACGCAATGTCTTGTATATAATATATACCCTGTTCATTTATGTAACTGTATTTGTAACCATGTATTATTTGTCTTAACTCTGTGCCCAGGACATACTTGAAAACGAGGGGTAACTCTCAATGTATTACCTCCTATTTTATAAATAAATAAATAATAATGGGGAAGGGCAGGGTGGCAGACTTGTCTGAGACATGTGAATGTGCTCACAAGTGATATTTTTATTTGCGGTTCAAGGGATAGAATTAGCCGTATTTTTATATTAACGCCAACCGTAAGCGCAGCAGAAGCAAACTCCCGTCCTCAAGGGCCACCAGCAGGTCAGGTTTTCAGGATATCCCTGCTTCGGCACAGGTGGCTTCACTCAGTCGAAGACAGCTTTGATCTCTCGCTATGCCCCTGCTCATCTCCTGCCCTCTGCCCATGACTGTCTCCTATCCACCATTGCATCTCTACTGCTCTCTCTCACCTTAAACCTTTTTCCCTGACGTACCTTTGGAACTCTCTCATGCTCTCACTCTTCCACTGAGCCACTGAGCCATCTGTTCTGAAGCAGGGATTTTCTGAAGCCAGGGTCACGTTTGATGTGTGAGTGGCTCCCGATAGCATTAACACAGTTCCCTTTTAAATCACTCCAAGCCCTGTAATATTTCCTCCACTTTATTGGGAAAAGCCGCAGAACACAGATACTTTTGGATGGTATGTAGTGGTGATTATTAGTTAGAAACCAGTAAAAAGAGATGGCCTCACCATGGGGGATGAACAGAGAAGGGTTCTGTACTCACTGTCTCCAGGGTGGAAAAGGAAGTGAGGTGCAGTGTGGGTAAAGGAATAGTCTAGGGGCAGACTATCTCTGAACAAACAGGAGGGGGGGCAGACTAGCCCATTCTGGTGAGGATCTCAGAAACTGCAGTAGCAGCTCACTGATTCCATGCCCAGAGGCAAGAAATGCAACATTGTTGCAAGTTACACAGGCACAGTATGTGTGTGCAAACTCCATGCAGCTGGGAATAAGATCTGACAGGCAGAAGCTGCAAAGGAGAGAGGGGGGTGAGTCAGAAATGTAGTTCTTGTTCCATGACAAGGGATATCCTGAAACCCTGACCTGCTGCCGGTGGCCATTGAGCACTGGAGTTTCCAACCCCTGCTGTATACAATCAGAGAAATAAACATGAGTGTAAGTAAACTTAAAGGAGCCCAACCCCCCCTTACCCCCCTTCCCGTTTGATTTAATTACTGGGAAGCAGGGAGTCCTTGGAGCTGAACCGACGCCCTGAATGAATGACGCCATTCGTTTCCGCTCCACCGACGCCCTGGTTCCAGAGATACCTACCTCTAACCGTCTTCTTTAGATCAAACAAAATGGCGGGTTGAATCTCCCGAGTCATGTGGGCCAATAGGAACCCACCACGCCTATAGGCCGTGTGACACGTGGGATTTAAATGCACTGAAGTCCCTGTGCTACCGATGACATTGCTGTAATGGCAAGGGATCGCTGCACTTATTAGGACAAAAAGCACAAGAACAGGATAGAGTCAATGCCCCTTTCTGTAAAGAGAAGTGACGGGGTGTCCTGGCTTTATTCTGTGTCTCTTCTTCCTCTATACAGCTCCACTCCACACAGGCCTGCTATGTAACTTATTTAACAGCATAGAAATGCAATCTGGGTCCAAGTTCCGTATGTATTGTATGTCTTTATTTATATAGCGCCATTAATGTACATAGCGCTTCACAGCAGTAATACACGTGACAATAATATAAATAACAAATAATATAAATAACACATGATGGGAAGAAGTGCTTCAGACACAGACATAAAAATGACACTCAGGAAAAGGAGTCCCTCCCCCACAGAGCTTACAATCTAATTAATTGATCTGATCAGTCTGTTTTTAGGACATTCCCTACACATTTTTGGGCAGTCCTGCTGAATTAAGGACAGAGAGCAAACCCTACTTACTGCCCAATACTGTTACTCAAGGGAAAGCACAAAGAATAGTTTACTGATGACTGAATTGTATCAAGTGAAAAGTGCCCTGCTCCCTAAGTGGTGCTATCGTAACAAGCACATAGGAGCGAGGTTCGCTCTGTTTATGCGCTATACAAGACATCAGGGTTGCCACCTCTCCGGGTTCGACCCGGACAATCCGGGTGTCGGGTACTTACCTCCGGGCTACGGGTTTAGCCCGTCAATCTCCGTGTGGTGGCCGGTGGCGGCGGTTGTAGCGGCGGCGTCTCCGGTATTCTTGACGCCACGCAGCCATGTCCACTGCAGTTGGAGGGGGAGTCGCAGCAGGATGCCGGTAGACGCCGCCGCACCACGCCACCAAGTAAGGGAATTTAATTTTTATTTTTTCTCCGGGTTGGCCGTCGGTTGAAGGTGGTAACCCTGCAAGACATTGAGATACATAGCTAGATATAGTACTGTAAACAAATAAAAAATCTACGCACTTCCCCTTTAATAGCGCACAAATGTATTATTAGAATGTATTTATAATGCAGCAGCATATTCCGTAGCACAGATAATAACACTAAGGCCGCGCTTATAGTGCGCGTGACTGCGACGCGACGGATGACGTCACCCGTCGCCAGTAGCGAAAGTTATACTTTAACTTTCAGCTACGTCGCTGGCGACAGGTGATTGATTGGTTCAGAGGCTGTCGCCACATGTGATCAAAAAAAATCAAATTTAACCCGCTACCAATTTTCCAGACGCTCCGTCGCTCCGTCACTGTCGCGCTTGCTATAAGCGCTGGCGACGGAGTCAGTTGTTTTGTTTTCGGGCGGCGTCGCATCGCCGTCACCTTCGCGGGCACTATAAGCGCAGCAGTGATTAGCATACACTGTTACAGAGCATTAGGCTGCGCTTATAGTGCGGCGACAGCGACGCGGCAAAACAAATGCATTGCCGCTGTCGCGTGCGCATATAGTAAGCACGACGGAGCGACGGATTGGTCGCGATCGCTGGAAGTCATCTCTATTTGATTTTCTAGCGACCGTCACCTGACCGTCGCGTCGCCGGCACTATAACCGCAGCCTAAGGCGGACACAGCTGCAAGGAGCATGCGAGCTTATGGGGTCTCAAGTCAAGTTGAATGAACATACCAGAGAGATTGTCACCCCACTGCTCCTGTCTCCCAGTAACCTCCTGCAAACCTGCGGCACAGCAAACACACATGCGTGACATTGCGAAAAATGAATGGTGAACGTGTAACTGCAATTCGTGATGTAACGATAAGGCAGCCAAGGCTGGGGTAGAGTTCACAGATATCCTTCAATGCAAAGGAACCTGTTCTTTATTATTTCCTCCCTGTTCCCGTTTTATATATTTTAGGAGAACTCAAGTCACAGGAATGTGAATATAAACTCACTTCAGTTCCCTTTAAGTGACTGAATAAAACAGCGTGCACAATATATGCAAAAGACGATCAATAGAGCTACATCAGAGACTCATATTCTCTTTGGGAAGCTTCTTTCTAAGCAGATCTAAGTGAAATGCAACTGGATTAATGAATATTTAATCAGGGTGGCTTGCTTCTCTATTCCTATTAGCATGCATTCTTTTCTTCTCCATTTTCTTTGGGTTGTTTCTTCTGCTTTTTGTTTTTTTACCCCACTGACACTTCCCTTTCTGGGATCTTTCTGTCTCCAGTATTGTTCCGGCTATAGAACAAGAGGATGAGGTCGCAGTCTCGAAACATAACCCCCAAGAGAAGGAATTTTGGAACAGGCACCAATAATATCACTTGACACTTATGTCAATGTCATTTCAATCACCTTCAACATGCACTTGTACTGTATGATATTGTGAACCGAAATGGTGTCACTTTAAAAATATGATCAGATACAGAGAGCGTACATATAAGGATTTTAATAGGATTAATCAATACACAAAAAAATAGATGATGTTACAGAATTGTTCATGGATAATATCATAGAGCATATCATGCCATTGTGCTTAATGCAGCAATTCAGGTTTCATTTGTGTTGTTTTGTTATTGCAGGATGGAAGCAGAGGGTCTCCGGAGCTGAACTGTGTTAATTTCAGCTCTGAGGACCCTCTGCTTCCGGAGATACTTACCTTTGTAGTGGGCGCCGCTATCTCTTTTCAGTTTATATGTCCCATTCACGCGGGCCAAGAGGAAGCTGCACTGGATGATGTCACAGCTTCCTATTGGCCACCGTGACGTGGCCACATTTGACGTCATGTTACCATGGCAACCGTGACATCACATTTGACGCCGCGTTGCTATGGTCACGCGCCCTGAAGCTGGCTGAATCTCGGTAAGTAGAGGTTGCAGAGGCCTCGCGCGGTACCCCGGCATTTATTTTAAATGCCTTGGGGAAGAGCACATGACCTCTGCAACTGCCCGCGCCCCCGCCAAAAAAAATCTCAGGGGACGCCCCGCCTCCCCCCCCCCCCAGTTGCACACCGCTGATGTAAGAGATGTGTGCAGAGGTACATTTAATGGAGACAGATTAGGGTGAAATTATATCTTGGCTTTATTGCGCCTGTTCCTTTAACAAGGAAAAACATACAAAAACAAACAAAATAAAGACCTACTCCACTTTGGAAAATAACTAAAACTTTACTTCAACCCTTTCTAACTGGGTAGGTAGCTAAGCTGCTTACCACCCTAAACACACACACACACACACACACACACACACACACACACACACACACACACAAACAGTCCAACAAGAAAGTCTCTTATCTGTTTCTGTTGTTGTAGCTTTAGGGGAAGGCCTCTCTGTTCTCCTGGGTCAGCATCCTTTATGGCACTCTCTGTGTCCAGGTATAGAGGTCTTGTCCCCTTGTCTTGCTGTCAGCATACAGTCCTTTTGTGTGCATCAAGACATCAGATATTCCTCAGGTCAGCCCAGTTGCGGGCTAAGGAAATCTCTGCAGTCCTCCTTCTCCTTATGTCATCCCAAATGTGAGCTAAGGAATCTCTCTCCTGTTTCTCACATCAGGCTTTTTCTAAGAGTCCTAATCAGCCAGATAGAGTCTGGTTGATTGCCTGTGTGCAATTAACCAGCACACTGCTGGATTTAGAGGCAGTTTGTCTCAAACAGCGATAAGTCCCTGTTACAAGTGGATACTTATTTTTAGCAGCAGAATTAATTAAAAAAACATTTCTGCACGACTAGACGGACCTGCACTTTATTATAATGCCATACCTTGCAGGTCTGTCTGGCAGCAAAGGAGTTTATGCACTAACATATGCTTTGCGTGTACATAATAATAATAATAATAATGTACATGAAGAATCTCCCGATAATGAGCTTCACCTCCTACGTGTGAAGGTCCCTTTCCCTCTCTCTCTCTCCGTGTGTGTATGTGTACACACACACACACACACGTCACACACAACACACTCAACACACTGTGGTCGACTTTGAATACACAAACTTGCCGTCCCAGCCACACACACAAACTATAACTACATCCATGTGCAGGGGACTCTTCAACTAAATGGAGCCAGCACCGAGCTCACTATTACCACTATTTAACAACGCACTATTAATATTCATCACTATTAGTCTGAGCGTGCATTCGTGCCTTATACTCTGCTGTTGCCTCTAATGATGCACTGCAGCCGGCCCTCTGACAGAGCGGAGAGCAGAACGTATGTGCTGTGAGCGGGTGATGGATGCACCTATTCCTGAATACTGGAGGTGACTGTCAGCCTATAAACCATCGCCACCCTTTCAGTTTATGGATTGCATTTCTTGGTCCTCTCTCTCACTCTTGCGTGAATAATTGATTGGAGGCCCTGAGCTGGGGTAATATTTATTGCGCACCGAGGCTGTATTTCAAAATGGAATCTCTGTTTGCATGTCATATTTCTACTGAGCCACTGAGGCTGTGCTGACAGCATCACACAAATGTTATTTTTCCCAGGGGAACTGCATGACAAGGCCATGGTTACCTCACGTAACGGTCACAATGTGCTATTTTAATTAAAACAAGAGTCATCCATCTAAGCCTGGTTAGGAGTTTATACATGCAAAGTATAGCTGCACACTTCCAGCCAGCTGAAGCTTAATCTACTTAGAGGATGGAGTCATATCCCCCTGCGCAACCCTGCCTGCTCTCCTCTGCCCGGCTCGCCCCCCCTCACCCCGGCCTCCTGCTCGGCTTTGGCGTCATGTGACGTCACGTTGCCATGGCAACGCGACTTCACGTGACCCGGCTGCGTCATTTGACGCCGGTTTACAATGACGACGCTGGAAGGCAAGGTAAGTTTGTTACAGAGGCCTCGCGCCATCCCCCCACATTTAATTGAAATGCTTTGGGGGAGAGCGCGTGACCTCTGTAACCGCAGCACCCCCCCCCCCAGAAAATCTTTCCCAGTTTGCGCACCCCTGCTCTACCAAGACACAACAGAGGAACTCATACTGTGAAGAGACACTTCAGCACATAAAAACGTGGGGACTTCAGGTCTGGGTAACACTCTTACGTTTTCAGCTGCCATGGGTTCCATGTTAACAATCCACCATGTTCATCTTCTAGGAGTGTTATCACTCCCTCCCAATTTACAACACATAGACTGGGTGATTCTCAAAAACACCCTAGACCCTACGTGCCTTACTAAATACCGCCCAGTATCCCTCCTGCATTTTGCCTCCAAACTGCTAGAACATCTCGTGTTCTTCCATATGATCAACTTTCTTAATTCCCATGCCCTCCTGGAACCTTTACAATTGGGGTTTCATACAGCTCACTCAACAGAGACTACTCACTAAAGTAGCCAATAATCTCCATGAAGCAAAATCCCATGGTCTTTTTCCCTATAAATTCTGCTCGATCTCTCTGCTGCCTTCGATACTGTTGATTACCCTCTTCTGCTTCATATTCTATCTGCAACAAAGCTCTTCCCTGGTTCTCGTCATACCTCTCCCATTGCACATTTTCATTCTCTGTTGCTAACATGTCTTCTGTTGATCTGTCTGTTGGTGTAACCTCAGGGCTCTGTTCTGGGTCCTCTCCTTTGCTCTCTACACACTATCACTTGGTGACCTCATCATCAACTCCTTTTGGCCTTAGATCTGCGTATCATCTGGATAGAGATGATATCTACAGTATCTATCCACCCCAACCCTCTCACCTGCAATCCAGTCCCAAGTCTCTGATTACCTCCTGACTATATCCTCATAGATCGCACTCTGCCACCTTAAACTTAATATGGATACAACTGAGCTCCTCATATTTCTTCCTAAACCTAGCCCAATAAACACTTTTTCCATCACCGTAAATGGTTCTACCATCTAATCTGTTGCCAAAGTACGTTGCCTAGGAGTAACATTTGAATCCTCCCTATCCTTTTCCACTCATATTCATGGCACGGCTAAAACATGTAGCTTCTTCCCCCATAATATTACCAAGATCCGCCATTTCCTCTATCACGCCACTGTTAAAACTCTAATGCCTGCCCTTATCCACACCCACCTGGATTACTGTAATATACTGCTAACAGCCCCCCCCCCCGCCTGACTCACAACTTTCTCCTTTGCAATCAATCCAAAATGCTGCTGCTAGAATAATTTCACTTTCTCCCTAAACAGTCTCTGCTCATCTCCTCCTTAAATCCCTCTCCTTACTTCCCATCAAGTTTCGTGTCAGCCACAAAAGTTCTCGTCTTTACCTTCTCCTCTTTACCTTCAATGTTCTCCACTCCTCTGCTCCTCCCTACATATCAGCTGTGATATCTCGCTATGCCCCTGCTCGTCTCCTGCGTTCTACCCACAACTGTCTCCTTTCCATCCCTTTCACCTCTACTGCTCTCTCTCTCACCTTAAAACATTTTCCCTCACTGCCCCTTACCTGTGGGACTTCCTCACCCTCATTACATGCCTAGCATCCTTCTCTCCCCACCATTAAGACTAACCTTAAGACTCACCTCTTAAATGAAGCGCTTCAACAGCCACACCCACAGTCACACCTACCAACGACTGCCATCTACTGCACTTATTCCCTCACCTGTTGTCTCTGTACATTTCCCATCACACCACTTAGATTGTAAGCTCTGCTGGGCAGGGATTTCCCTTCCTATTGCCTGATCTTATTTGTTGCACTTATTGTACTATCATTCCCTGTACTGTATTGCCACTCTTGTAAAGCGCCAAGTCCAGCTGTGGGCGCTATATAAATAAAGATATACATACTGTACATACATGGGGGAGCCGAAAAGTGGACTTAAGTTGCAGGATTTAAACAAGTACTGCTTGACCTGAGGGAGAGAGCATTGCTCTTGAAAGCGTGTCTGACAATATACTATATATATATATGAGAAAAGAGGAGAGAGCGCATGCCCCATAGCGTAAAAAGATAACATTTATTGGAGTTGGGGGAGGGGGGGATAGGAATCGCGTGATTCCTATCCCCCCCCTTCCTCCCCTCCCCACCTCCAGTAAATGTTATCTTTTTACGCTATGGGGCGTGCGCTCTCTCCTCTTTTCTTTTCTACAGGTTCCACTGGATGTGGTTCATCCAATTGAGAGCAGCCTGAAGTTCCCCTTCCTCTGGTTACAACTACTACATACATTCTGGACTTAACATTTGGACTGGTTCTATATTTATTATTTCTCTTTTTTTATTAGCTGTGTACTTAGTCATTGTGTTTTATTAGAGTTAGTACCATATATTATATACATTTGTGGTGGTTATCATTTTATATTTTTTCACGTGTATTCACACATTTATTTTTCTTTGTTTATATTTTAGTATATTAACCACACATTCACTGGCGCTACTTTCTTTGTTTTTGTATATATATATATATATACACGTGTCTGACAATATATTGTAATAACAGAAAGCTACTACCTGCTACTGAAGTACTCAATTGCTATTGGGCTAACATGACTAACACAACCTAATTCAGGATTTTTTACAGGGTACTTCTGCCTTACATTGCCTCGTGTTATTATGGCCATGTAGAGTAGACCTAGCTCAGAATTGATATCCAATTGGGAATTGACAACCGAGTTGGAACCGCCATCTACCTAAAAGCAAGAAAGGGTCTTCGGCGCGTAATCCGCATTTACAAATGCCACTGAAACAGCTGTAAAACGTGGTTCCAATACTCGAATGGCTTCCACGTTATTACACGCAGCACACAAGAAGTACTAATTCCCAGTAAATAAAAGAGCTCGTTGAATTGAATTCTGCCCGGTCAATTAAATGCATCCGTGTAACAAGTATTTCTGGTGCAGAACCTGACGAATCAGTCTAATACAGGGCTTTCATTTATTATGTAGCTGGGAATCATGCTGACATTGCTCAACCATTGTCACTAAATCAGGAGGAAGCAGGTGAGCGCCTGCATACAAATGAGGCAGAGGACTGCATGATGCACTGATGTTTGCTGGCATATTTGCAGTCAGATCAATTCATCTTTTTCCACCCACATGCGAGCCGAGTCTCAGGCAGACCGTAAATTTGGATTTCAGATGGCTTTCAAAATGATGCCTATTTTTTTTTTTTTTACAAATTCAAAAACAATAAAATAACGGCTGCCAGTTTTTGAAGTCAGTTGTTTATCCAAATCGCTTGATGCATGAAACCAAAGTCAAAACTGTCACAGAGCGGGCTCCCAAAATAGATGGGATTTAGATGTCCTGATATTGTGGTGAAGGGGAACATCACTGTCATTTCAGGGCCTATGTCCTAAAGCTGCAGACCAAGCAATATCCTACGTGTGTGTGTGTTTTTATTGTATTTAAATATATCAGTTCTGTACAAGGAGAAAATACTTGAAGCATTTGTAAAAAAAAAAAAAAACCTCTGAATGACATTTTGAATGAGAGGTGGAAAGAGAGGTACATGAGAATTGTGCCAGGTAGTGTTAGGACCTGCAGTTTGGTCATGCCGTGAAGTGGCTGCAGGCTTATAACCTTTTGGCCAAAGGGTTTAACTAAATGACCCTTACTCATGAGCAGGTAAACACTGAAGTATTGTATTATATGTTGTGTCATTTTGTATGTTGCGCTGGCCTTTCTGTTTTTGTTTGATATGTTTTATGTATTATAATGTAACAATCATTTTTTTGTTTTTATAGCAACCATTTACAAAGTCACACCCCCTTCCTCTTCTGAAACAGGCTCTGGCACACCCCTTTTTGAGCCCTGCCCTCTCTCTAGCAGTGCACCAATTGTATCCAGTGACTGCCTGGCCACATGATTTTCCCCACAGAACGTTGCATCTTTGGTCCTCTTCTGCTGCACTGACAGCCATTTAGTGAACCCCTGAGCCGAAAATTTGCCGATCGATCACAGGAGAACAGATCGATCGGCAATTTAGCTAATTACTTATCATTGTGTGGATTGTATTGATGCACAGATTAAAGGGAAAAATAAATAAAAAATAAACGGCAGCTTCGACTGCTGCTTTAAAGGTCTCTTGGTACGCCAATGAATACAACTGACTTTGATGGGTTGTTCAGCAATTTATTGTTCCACAAAGAAAAATATGATGCTAGGTGGGTGGCGTTAGAGGTGGAGTTTGGATGTTGCATGTGGCGCTCATATGTAATTGATATGTAATAATAAACTTCAGCTGTGCGTCGTTTTTATGCTCCATCAATGTATCAAAATTGTCCGCCAAGTTTTTGTCTTGGCCTAACAGACAAATGCAAGTAGACACAAACAGTTCCTAATGAGTTCGTCTACATGAACATGACGCACACTCCACAGAGAGTAAGCAGGAGGTGATCCAATGGGAGAACATGAATGAGCTCTGTAAGAGAATAGATGCACTCGCTGGACCACACACAAGAGCCCTGGGTCCCTGGGAATCCACCCTCGATGGAGAGATGTATATGGTACTGAGAAAGTGCTATGGTGAAGTGCTATTTATTCCCAGTGAATCGACTTAAAGCTGCAGTTCAGTCAATATCCTGCATGTGTGGTTTATTTTAATAAATCAGTTCTGTAGTAAGAAAAAATACTTTTAGCATTTTCTGTTTTAAAAAAAAACAACTTTGAAAGACCAATTTTCTTGTATTCTATTTTAACAAGCATGCTTGTTCCTATAGCAACGATTTACATTCCCCATATTTAAAGATGTCGCCAAACTTTGCCGATCAATAGACGGAGAACGAATTGACCGGCAGCTATGCAGTTCTTTAGGTAATTAGAGATTGCCCACATGAAACTATTCAAGTAAAAAAATTAATAAATAATAAATAACAAAAGACTGAACTGCAGCTTTAACCTTGACCAAGGTCAGTGTTAGTGACCGAAATGTTGATTGATATTGGAATGAAGAACACATTTTTCAAAGACCCCATGAGTGTCGGTTCTTTCTCCGGCTTGGAGGATTCGCTTTATCAGAACATGGGTAATGACCTGCCATTTCAGTTGTTCAACTCCTCTCACCAGCCCTATGGGTCAGGTACCGTCATCAGTTAAACGTTTGACCAATGTTGGCTTCAATTTGTGTATATTCATTTTCCAGATACCCAGATTAAACCCTTGAACATAGCAAATGCCAGTGGTCCCCAACTCCAGTCCGTGAGAACCCCCAACAGATCAGGTATTAAGGATATCCCGGTTCCGGCACAGGTGGCTCAATCAGTGGTTCATTTGGGGGTTCTTGAGGACTGGAGTTGAGCCCCCTGCCCTACTACTCCTTAGAGAGTATCATGTGAATAGGGTTGCCAGGTGTCTTCTCCAGAAATACTGGACAGAATGGTGAAAGGTGCGACGCGCTCAACACACACACGCACACAGACACACCTCTCACTGCTCCATGCTGTTTCCTCCTCTCCTTGGCCCCACCTCCAGGCTCCTGCAACCTCCTCCTTATTGGTTGCATTATCCCGTAGCAGCCAATCACGGTGAAGGAAGCTGCCCAGCCCCACAAGCAACAGCAATCCCGTGCCCCTCCCCCCCAAGCCGGTCAGATCACTATGTCCAGAGAGGTAATGCCGGACACATATATGTCCAGTATTACTTCTAATTTTGTATTGGACAGAGTGTCCAAATACAGGACTGTCCGGTTCAATACTGGACACCAGGCAACCCTATGTGAACAAAGATCTGATTACTGACTTTGCATGGCATTGGCATGGGGCCATTTGCTACGATATATAATTGGAGCACCACTGGTTTCAAAGTGTACAACAAATATATATTTTTGAGTCAAGCATGGCACAGTAAACGGTCTCCTGCTACGCATGCAATCACTAATTTCCATCGATTAATCAGTCTAGTTGTATAATTAACATCCATATTTTAATTTGAGTGTAATAAGCAACTCTGGCACAGCCGCCTCCTGGATCACCATCGTTTTCTGCCTTTGCAGCATTTATATTCTGTTTCTGAGTACACAGTTTATACATAATAACATTCCAAATGAGCATAATTGCCCATGGAAATAGACGCTGCCACTTAACGATCACTTCTCTTAAAAACCCAATCTTCCTAAAATGTTAAGGTTTAGGGCAAAAAACAGCATCCATGCATGTGCTTTGTCTCTCTAAATGTAATTGTATACAAGCCAACTTTGCGCATTCTGTGTCTCATCTGTAAAGAAAATAAAGTCAATATTTAGGAAGGTCTGTGGACATCGGTGGAATGTTAACATTGCATGATTACATACATTCTGATCTACTGTCGCATCCACTGGGGTTTCTATTACTGCCTCGGTTAATGATTGGACAATAACTTTGTCCTATTTGAGACAAATAGAGGATGGGGCCGTGTCAGCCAGTAGAACAGACAAACAAGAGCAGAAATAGCCTGTCCTATTTATACAGGAATTAGTACAGGGGTGGGCCAGTCCCGTTTTTCAGGATATCCCTGCTTCAGCACAGGTGGCTCAATCAGATTGAGCCACCTGTGCTGAAGCTGGGATATCCTGAAAACCTGACCTGTTGCTGGCCCTGAGTACTGGAAATTGGCCACCCCTATCCCAGTAAATCTGGACATGAAGATATAAATGAGTGGGACACTTCTCACACCCCTGCCCCGACCAATTTGCATGTGCTTTTTTGCATTTCAATGTTACTCTGTGGTTCTCAAAGCGCGTCACAATTACAGTATAGCGCGCGGTACGCAGCACATAGGAATGTAACAGACACAGTCCCTGCCCTGTGGAGCTTACAATCTATGTTTTTGGTGCCTGAGGCACAGGGAGATGAAGTGACTTGCTCAAGGTCACAAGGAGCTGACTCCGGAATTGAACCAGGCTCCCCTGATACACACTCAGTGTCATTGTTTAGGGCATTTTCTCACTATAAATAAATGGGTGTCCTATTTCAGCTTCATTTGTAAAACAATCTTCCTGAATGAAGGACCCTCCTGGTCCTGAGAGCTTGCACTCTTTTTTTAAACCACGGGTTAGACATTAAATGTATCACTTCTACCCTAACTCTTCTTTGTCTCTCCTTTTCCAACGCCATGAATTTGTTAATTGACTTGTCCCTCGTACGTTTCTATTAATCCTGTTATTTAAAGATGGACAGCTTCTGGGATTCGAAATCCAGACTTCGTAAACTTCTCATTTTCTCATTTCGTTTGGAAGTTCGAGTTCAAAATTACATTACGAATCTGGGTCTAAACCCTAGGAAGGCTCATACTACGATTTTTTTGTTGTCGTCATATTATTTATTTTTAATAAAGTGGACAAAGTTTTCAGAAAAAAACCCACAATGTTTTGGTAAAAGTTTAAAGTTCTAAAAAGTTTGCTCCAATTTTGCCCGCTCTGCCCCATATTGCTCCTTGGGGGGCGTCAGTAGGAGGAGTTGGAGAGGAATTACAGAGGCGGCACATTTTATATGAGTGAGGCTAGCTCCGCAAGCCTGGGGATGCCCCGGCATGCTAGCCGCAGATGACGCGCGGTCACGTGTCATCGGGTGCCTGCGCCCCCTGCACGCGCGTCCAGGGCTCCCCGAGGGAGCCCTGGTGTCCTGCGATGTGCGGGACGGCGGCAGGGGGTTCCGGGGGACCCGGCGGACCCGGCAGCGGGAGAGAGAAAGCCCCGATCAGAGGGCGCTCCTCCGTGTCTTCGGCGCGCGCCCGGCACCCTCTGGCGCGCGCCAGGTTACTGCTGCGGCCGAGAACGGGCAAATGCTCGAATAAACTCGTCCGCAGCAGTATGTGGTGTACAGATTATAATGAGATTTATCATATTCTGCGTCTGCGCCAGTTTGCACCTTGGGGAGAGTCAATAGGAGGAGTTGGGGGAGTTACATGGTGCACAGATTATAATGAGATGTATCATATTCTGCGTCTCTGCCCCAGTTTGCACCTTGGGGAGAGTCAGTAGGAGGAGTTGGGGAGGAGTTACATGGTACACAGATTATAATGAGATGTGTCACATTCTGCGTCTCTGTCCCAGCATGCACCTTGGGGAGAGTCAGTAGGAGGAGTTGGGGGGAGTTACATGGTGCACAGATTATAATGAGATGTATCACATTCTGCCCCAGCTTGCACCTTGGGGAGAGTCAGTAGGAGGAGTTGGGGGAGTTACATGGTGCACAGATTATAATGAGATGTATCACATTCTGCGTCTCTGTCCCAGTTTGCACCTTGGGGAGAGTCAGTAGGAGGAGTTGGGGGGAGTTACATGGTGCACAGATTATAATGAGATGTATCACATTCTGCGTCTCTGTCCCAGCTTGCACCTTGGGGAGAGTCAGTAGGAGGAGCTGGGAGGAGTTACATGGTGCACAGGTTATAATGAGATGTATCACATTCTGCGTCTCTGCCCCAGCTTGCACCTTGGGGGGTTTCAGTAGGAGGAGTTGGGGATTCATATGCCCCTTTGCCGTTATCTGCACTATTTTGCAGCCCCGAGACTGATAACAAAGCCATAAAGATTACACTTTTATTGCATTGCAGATGTTATGAGTAAAAATGAAGGATGGGCAGGTTCAAAATCTGAACTTTGAGTTACCATTCAGAAGCTGGAGTCTGGAATTTATATTTGAATCTGAACTAATTTCAAATCAAAACCTGAAAAAGGTCCACCTTTACATTCATTTCTTTTTATACAATAATAGCATGTCCTTGTGTTTTACGTAGTACTTTACAGAGACATTTTGCAGGCACACTACCCCGTGGAGCTTACAATCTATTTTTGGTGCCTGAAGCACTGGGCAATTAAGGGACTTGCCAAAGGTCACAAGGAGCAAACACCAGGAATTGAACCAGGTTCCGCTGCTCCAAACTCAGTGCCAGTCAGTGTCTTTACTCACTGAGCCGCTCCTTCTCCCATAAATTGGGAAAACTCAAAACTGTTCTCAAATGAAACAAAACCTGTAAACTTTGTGAATCAAGTTCAAACAAAACCAAAAATACACATTTTTTTAGAACCAGTAAAAGTGCCCACCCTTAATAAAAAATAGAGTTTTATTCGAAGATTATTTTAAAGCAAATTAAAGTTGTTGGGACAACAAATCTGTTGGATTATTTATGTTTCACGATTTATAGAAATATTTATTTTGCGTAACATTTTTTCATTTACTGTGACAGGATTTTTGCTACTAAAATGTTTATTTTATTATTGTTATTATTTTTTTATAGAAAAGAGCAGAAAATGCTCATTTGGGCAAAAGACTAACATTATACAAGTTAAACTCAAATTGATTTCTAATGGGATTGCTGTGTCTAGTATAAGATGTTTATTACTAGCTGAATACAAATATAGCAAATCTTACAATAATGCCACTTTTTAAACTCTCAACCCAAACCACACAGACCCTGGATGCCCCTCTAATCCACAGGTATCACAAATACTCCTTGCCTGGAAACTCGATTTCTCCTTGGCCCATTGCGCAGAATTTCCATAACGCATTATTCACTTGTTCCCAATCAATTTTTATAATTGAAACCATGAAACTAGTAAAGTGCTGGTATCATGCTCAGCCTGAGAGAGGAAACCAAAAAGCATTTGCGTTCATTTCTAGTCTAATATTTCCTTCTCTAACTCAACAGGGAGGACCAGAAGTTAATTCAATTACTCCAAACGTCTCATGAGACACATTACAGCTGAAGATGAATGCCAATCCCACATGGGACTTCCCCACATACTTAGTACAAGACGTTGGTTACGTTTAGAAACCTATTCTTGTCACAATCATGTGAAGTTTATGTGCCACCTAGTGTTCAGATGGTCTTATTTGACGATCTCCTCATGCCTACGGGCAGGTCCATACTGCTGCAGACTCTGCGCGGGGCGTGATCACATTGCCTAAAGGCATGGTCGCACCCACAGACCGCGCGGGCGCAAGCAGGAGGGGTCGCTCGTTGCGCAAGAAATCAGTTGAAACTGATTTCTTGGCGCGACAGGCAGGTCACGTGAGCGATTCGCCCAATGAGGGCGAACCAGCTCTGTGACGCCCCTAGGCGCGCCCCCCACGAAGTGAGAGACAGACAGAATGGGGAGTGAGGGGCAGACACGAATGGGGAGTGTGAGACAGACAGAATGGGGAGAGAGAGACAGACACAGAATGGAGAGAGAGAGACAGACACAGCATGGGTAGAGAGAGAGAGAGAGAGAGAGAGAGACAGTATCTGATGAGCGGAGATAGAATGGAGGGAAAGGGGGGAGGGAGAAAGGTGGGAAGGGGGGGAAGGAGGTGGGAAGATAGGGGAGGGAGAGAGGTGGGAAGGAGGAGAGAGAGGTGGGAAGGGGGGGAGATAGAGGAGGGAAGTGGGGGATAGAGAGGAGGGAAGGGGGGGAGATAGAGGAGGGAAGTGGGGGATAGAGAGGAGGGAAGGGGGGATAAAGAGGAGGGAAGTGGGGGATAGAGGAGGGAAGGGGGAGAGAGAGGAGGGAAGGGGGAGAGGGAAGGGGGAGAGAGAAGGGGAAGAGAATGGAAGGAAGGGGGAGGGAGAGCATGGAAGGAAGGGGGATGGAGAGGAGGGAAGGGGGAGGGAGAGAATGGAAGGAAGAGGGGGAAGGAGAGAATGGAGGGAGGTAAGGAGAGCATGGAGGGAGGTATGGAGGGAAGGGGGGAGGGAGAGGAGTGAAGGGGGAGGGAGAGAATGGAGGGAAGGGGGAGGGAGAGAATGGAGGGAAGGGGGAGGGAGATAATGGAGGGAAGGGGGAGGGAGAGAATGGACGGAAGGGGGGAGGGAGAGAATGGAGGGAGGGGGTAAGGAGAGAATGGAGGGACACACACACAGAGACACACACACACATAGTCACACACTCACAGACACAGACATACACACACAGAGAGACCCACACATAGACACAAACAGATACAGACACACAGCCCCGATCATGCCAATGACACGCCCTCTCCCTTAAACCCCCCCTTCCCCCGCTCCTGCTCTTGAATTTGTGAAGGTGAGGTGGTGACGTCACCGCTCTACGCTCTCAAACGTGAGCGCGTTCAGCGGCCGCATCCGTCCACAAAACAACAGACATCAAACACTGCAGAACTGTAGAAGTCATAATTGAGATACAATGACATTATATTTTGACCATTTAATGTATTGCTTACTAGTGCTTATTTAGGAAGAATATAAGGAAGGTCCCTTAACCCAGGGGGTGCAAACTTTTCTTGTTGCGCCCCCCGTGCCAGCTCTCCATTGTTGCCCCTCCCCTTAACCCACACGTCGTAAAATGACGCCGCGGGGTTGTGTGACTTCACGTCACCCGCGGCGGCATTTCACGTCACACAACCATGGCAACCGTGACGTTAAATTACCCCGTGGCGTCAAATGGTCACGCATCCTGAAGCCAGCTGAATCTCGGTAAGTAGAAGTTGGATAGGCCTCGTGCGGTCCCCCGGCATTTCATTTAAATGCCTTGGGGAAGAGCGCGGGACTTCTGCAACCGCCCGCGCCCCTCCCAAAAAATCTCGCGCCCCACACCGCTGCCTTAACCCATTGCCTCCATCTATAAATAAGCAACTATTTGGTGCTTAGGTGTCACATCATTTTTCAACAAAAGATCACCAGGTTGAGTACGTCTTGTGAGATGAATTAATTTCAGAATGGACATGCCCATATATTTCATAACGCTTTCAGAGTATAGAACAAGCACAGCTGGTGATAGGATAGCGGAGACTATTAAAAACAAAATGCTCTAAATGTAGAAAATGAAAAACGCCAACAATGTACTGTACCTGAAAATTCCTTGCAAAGAGCTTGCAACGATGTACGACGTGACTGGGTAGCAAGAAGTTTGAAGGAGATATAAAGCGTGGACAACGGACGGACACTTGGGAACGACATAAACGTAGATAACCATATATTATGATAGGAAAAATAATGCTAATTACCACTGCATCCGTCACCTCGTCCAAGTATATGAGGCTGGATCCATTTCCAAAGCAATGGCATATTATTCATTTCTAACATCAAATATATTTAACCTCAACTAATTGAAAGAATATCGGTGTGAAACTG
Source organism: Ascaphus truei (assembly GCF_040206685.1). NCBI lineage: Eukaryota > Metazoa > Chordata > Amphibia > Anura > Ascaphidae > Ascaphus > Ascaphus truei. The sequence goes on from NC_134503.1 coordinate 9,180,298, forward strand.
CTAAGTGAACCCATACTGTAGCCTCCAATAATCATTTATGATGCTGGGGATTTATTCGTAAAAGAATACTCTGCCTCGGTTTTCTTTTCATTTCATTTAATGACATAATTGCTATTCCCAGAGATATCCACCATCCATAAAAAAATGGGGGGGGGGGAGGGGGATCAGTCGTAATTAAATAAAACATCAGAACTTTCTAAATCATTAAGAGGAAGTCTTCTGACACCCAAGCTGTTTATGCCACTGTCAGCTTGCTGCCAACTTCAATAATACATTCGTGGAAGGGGGAGAGAAAGCCTTTTAAAATTAATTTTTGGTAAGTCATCAGCATTAAAGCTCAACAATCTGTCACCGGTGACTTTCAACCTTCATGGTGAAAAAGGATGAGTGAGAGACTGCTTTGGGACTTTGACAGGAAAATTTGGGCCTGAGGAGCCGGGGCATAAATTCTAGACACCTTTTAAGATATGACATCTTTATGGTTCTGCCTGTTGTGCTCAGGGAGAACCTGCTAATAATGTATTGTCAGCGTCTGCCGTAATTGCTCAGTATAATTTAAGGTTCCTATCTTGAGGGAGAAAAAGCCCACTTGCAGAGAAAAGAGAACGGAGGAGGTTTTAGGTGTAGCCGAGGTCTCCATACCCTGCCTCCGGTGCGGGGGAGCTGTTTAGTGGTTCCACGGAGCGCCGCACGATCGGGAGGTGGGGGCGGCCATTTTGTGAGTCGCGCATGCGCAGAGCGTCGAGGCGCGCATGCGCAGAGTAAGGAGTGCGGTGTCCGTCTTAGGTTATCTCCACAAAGGATAAAGAGTAAGGCCCAGAGGAGGCCCCCAGGGGATGGAGCCCTACGCACACTATACAGGAAAGGGTATCAGTTAGGTAATACAGACCCAGAAAAACCCAAGGTGGCGCTCTACGCTAACAGTGTGAACACTCAAGGAGTGTCAGTGAATCCAACGTGAATAGATTGGAGCCAAGTGAAGAAGAACTCTCATAAAAGTGCAAAATAGAAATACACAAACGGTGGTGCTATACAGCAAAATAACAATAAATAGTGTACTATTCCTTTCGACCCTTGAATAGAGACTTGTTCCTGTCGTCTCTTCAAAAATGGAATTTCGAAAAAGGAAGGGGAGCAGGGGACCGCGACTTTCTCCAAGAGGGAGAAAGAAGAACTACATAGAGCAGTATTGCAAATACAGTATGGTACCCAAACAGTGCAGTAACCTCCAATTGTAATACAGGCGGTCCTCGGTTATCCAACGGAATCCGTTCTGGAAGTAGCGTTGGATAGTGAAACCGTTGTAAAGCGAGTCCCATGTTAATCAGTGACGGTGAGCGTCGGATAACGCATTCCGGCGTCGATAAACGCCCCGTAGGGTTGCATTGTAAAACGTTGGATATGCCATTCGTTGTAAAGTGAAACGTTGGATAGCGTACTCACAATGGAGTGATGAAATCAGGCACATCACAAATCTGTGGCAATGTGGTTGATGTGGTGTCAGCTAGTCCCAGTGATCTCAGAAGAGAGGGGGGTAGAAACGCAGCAATAGTGCAGATGGTTTTGATAATAAAAGTAAACTTTGTCATAAAACCCCTCCAAATTCGAGGCTTACACAAGATAAAATCTTTAAGGCATGTGTACAGAATGTGCAGTGACTTCCGCAGGTCGGGTGACATGGACTTCCTTTTAAGGGCTGTTCTATACAGCGTGCGACCGCGCTTTCCTATGCGAACGCGCGTGCACGTGCCGCATGCTTTTCATGTATACAGAGCCGGGAGCTGCAGGTTAGTGTATATGTGTGTATATGTGTGTGTATGTGTGAGTATATGTGTGTGTATGTGTGAGTATATGTGTGTGTATGTGTGTGTATGTGTGAGTATATGTGTGTGTATGTGTGAGTATATGTGTGTGTATGTGTGAGTATATGTGTGTGTATGTGTGAGTATATGTGTGTGTATGTGTGAGTATATGTGTGTGTATGTGTGAGTATATGTGTGTGCATGGGTTGTGTGAGTATATGTGTGTGCATGGGTTGTGTGAGTATATGTGTATGTATGTGTGAGTATATGTGTGTGCATGGGTTGTGTGAGTATATGTGTGTGCATGGGTTGTGTGAGTATATGTGTATGTATGTGTGAGTATATGTGTGTGCATGGGTTGTGTGAGTATATGTGTATGTATGTGTGAGTATATGTGTGTGCATGGGTTGTGTGAGTATATGTGTGTGCATGGGTTGTGTGAGTATATGTGTATGTATGTGTGAGTATATGTGTGTGCATGGGTTGTGTGAGTATATGTGTATGTATGTGTGAGTATATGTGTGTGCATGGGTTGTGTGAGTAAAAGTAAGTCCTAGAACACACACACACACACACACACACACACACACACACACACACACACACACACACACACACACACACACACACACACACACACACACACACACACACACACACACACACACACACACACATCACTATACACACACACACACACACACACACACACACACACACACCTATACAAACACACATCCATGCATACACACATACACACATAAATTTGAGCGCAGGTAGCGGCGCGAAAAGATGAATTTCTTCATCTTCGCCGCTGTCTGTCGGATCCCCTCTCCCTGCCGTGCGCGCGCGGCCCTTCTATAGACTGACGTCAGCCAACTGAAGTTCCGCGCACGCGCATGGCGCAGCACGCGCCCGGCACTATAGAACGTGCCTAAAGGAGCAGTCCAAGTTACACATTTGATTTTTTTTATATAAATAGGATTGAAGCAGGAGGTCTCCGGATCTGAATTGCGTCTACATCTGCGTTGCCCCATAGATGGACGTCTGAAAGGGCTCCCCAATAATTGCTCTCCTCTGCACAGAGCCACCGTGCTAAGGGTTAACATCGGGGATTTCTTGCTGCTATGTGTTCTGTCAGCCCCATCCCCTGCAGTGTTTATGACTGGACATAGGAATTTCAAAGCCCAGCTGAATTCATTCAGAACCCTTTCAGTCTACATTTGCGTCGCCCCAAAGGCGGACAGCCCAAGGGCAGCCAAAGGGGTCCACCGTTTGCTGCCATTCGCTGCTGTTTGGTAATGTTGCAGCTGCTCTATTGCTTCTGAAACTCCCCAACCTTCTCATCCACTGTACCAAATGTTGTCAACTTACCCCGCCTATAGATTGTAAGCTCACTGGGGCAGGGCCTCTTCTAACACATTGCAGGCCTATCCTACTTCTCTAACACAATGTTAATCCTGTCTGTAAATGTTACTTATGCCCATAATCATATCTCTGACTGTCCATGAAATATCTGTAAACTGAATGTATAACCTTTGTTCATTTAATGCAACCATTTATTATAACTCTGGCTTTTCCTGTCTGTCTCTTGTGTAACAAAATTATTGTATTTAACTGTAGTTGTTCTCCATCTGACTGTAAAGTATTCCGATGCCCCCTTAAGTGGAGGCCAGTATTTACTTAAAAATAAAACAAATTATGATGATGAACCCGATTCATTTCACCTCCGGGACCCCCTACTTCCCGAGATGTATACCTCCATACGGGGTGCCGGTATCTCAGTGCTATTTAAATCTCCCGGTCACGGGGGCCAATAAGACGTCACAAGGGATGACGTCACGTCTTCCTATTGGCCCATGTGACACGGGACATTTAAGCAGCCAATACGAGAACCTCAGGTCGCCCAGCCAGAGCTGCTACTGGCAACCACTACGGAGGCAAGTATCCTTCTGCGAGCCACTTTCAAGGCATGACCATAATATCGCAGGTCTTTTCATGCAGCTGGTTACGACAGGTTTCAATGCCAGGACTATCCTTCCCCTAATGATAGAGGTAAATAAGGATTTTAGCCAGTTAACCTGTGTTGTTTTTTTTATAATTAGCCACGCCCAGTAGCACTCCTTTTGCCACTTATACACATATATATATATATATATATATATATATATATATATATATATATATATATATATATATATATATATATATAGTGGTAATTTTGGGGGGTTTCTGAGAACTTGCTGGGTATCTGTGTGTTTGTTAACTTTGTCCAGCTGGTCTCAGCTGTTTTGGAGGTTAGTGGCTCCTCCCACCCAGGGTTTAAAGTTTGCCCCTCCCCACTGTCCATGTAAGCAGGTTTTCTTTTCATGCAGCTGTTTGCGACAGGTTCAATGCCAGGACCATCCTTCCTCTAATTATAGAGGTAAATAAGGATTTTAACCACTTAGTGTTAGGACCTGCGATATTATGGTCATGCCTTGAAAGTGGCTCGCAGGCTTATACGCTTTGGCCAAAGGGTTAAACTAAATGACCCTTTTTTCAAGAGATACAGCTAAACCTCGTTATAGCGTGGTCCTCGGGGGCCACCCGATCCGACCGCGCTAAAACCGGGGTCGCGCTAATTTTTTTTAAAAATGGCCGCCGCGCGCCTGATCGGGAGGGAGGGAGTAAGGAGGGAAGGAAGGAAGAGGTGGCCGGAAGCCCTACACGTCCCCCAGCAACGGCCCTCCGAGTCCAGCCGCAACCTGCTCCTTACCTCCCACCACCGGCATCCATCCCCCTCCACCGGCATCCACTTCCTCCCCCCCCCCCCCCGAGGCCCCCAAACCTACCGGCCCTCCGCGGCATAATCAGTTTTGGGCCTAGCCCACGTGGCCCTCCGAGTCCCAGCCTGCTCCTCACTCACCCCCCTTACCGGCATCCACACCACCCCCCCACCCCTCCTCCTGACACCCCCCACCCCTCCTCCCGACACCACCCCCTCCTCCCGACACCACCCCCTCCTCCCAACACACCCCCCCTCCTCCCGACACCCCCCCTCCTCCCGACACCCCCCCTTTCTCCCGACACCCCCCCTCCTCCTGATGCCAGCTCCGCTTCGATCTCAGCAGCCGACACCAAAGGTAGGGAGGGGGAGTGGGAGGTGTGGTGTGCTGTGCAATGTAGTGCTGTGAGTGCTGTGAGAGTGTGCTGTGAGTGCTGTGAGAGTGTGCTGTGAGAGTGTGCTGTGAGTGCTGTGAGAGTGTGCTGTGTGCTGTGAGTGCTGTGTGCTGTGAGTGCTGTTTGCTTTGAGAGTGTGCTGTGAGTGCTGTGAGTGCTGTGTGCTGTGAGAGTGTGCTGTGAGTGCTGTGAGAGTGTGCAGTGAGAGTGAGTGCAGTGTGCAGTGAGTGCTGGGAGTGTGTGCAGTGTGCAGTGAGAGTGTGTGCAGTGTGCAGTGAGTGCTGGGAGTGTGTGCAGTGTGCAGTGTGCAGTGAGAGTGTGTGCAGGGTGCAGTGTGCAGTGAGAGTGTGTGCAGTGAGCAGTGTGCAGTGAGTGCTGGGAGTGTGTGCAGTGTGCAGTGAGAGTGTGTGCAGTGTGCAGTGAGAGTGTGTGCTGTGAGCAGTGTGTAGTGAGTGCTGGGAGTGTGCAGTGTGTGCAGTGAGTGTGTGCAGTGTGTGCAGAGAGAGTGTGTGCAGTGTGCAGTGAGAGTGTGTGCAGTGTGCAGTGAGAGTGTGTGCAGTGTGCAGTGAGAGTGTGTGCTGTGAGCAGTGTGCAGCGAGAGTGTGTGCTGTGAGCAGTGTGCAGTGAGTGCTGGGAGTGTGTGCAGTGAGAGTGTGTGCAGTGAGAGTGTGTGCTGGTAGTGTGGGCAGTGTGGCAGTGTGGCAGTGTGCAGTGTGCAAAAAAAATGTAAAAACGGGAGCCACGTGAAAACCGCGTTATAACCGAATTTGCGTTATAACGGGTCGCGCTATAACGGGGTTAAGCTGTATATAGGTATTTCACTGTGTATTTTTGTCACATTGGATGTTGCTCTGGACTTCTTTGTTTCTTGAAGCTTTTATGATGACAGCAGATCCTACTGATGACGAGGACAGTCATATCTACAGTCTGATGTTTGGTAATGGAATCTTCTTAAAATACATGAACCCAAGGCCACAACGCCCAATTAGGAGGCGTCTAGAGGTTCAGGATCATCAAACGCATCCGAATTAAATAAGTCAAACCTTCTATGCATGGCAATTCCTTGTTGTCTGTGACGTCAACATTGATTTTGCAATAAGTCATTTTCCCCCCAACTCAATGGAATTGAGTGATTACCTGGCTAGCAGTGAAACACACTTAGCACTGAGGAGCTATAACACTTGCTATATGCAATAAGTACGACTAACTTTCAACGAGTTAAGAGAAACAAAAACCTTCTAATGAGGGATTATCTTAGAGCGAGTTCAAGTAATACTTGTCAGACTTGTATGAAATAAATATAATTTCTAGAAGCAGATGGTCGAATGGATTAGAAAGTGGGTTGATGTGACTCCCTATTGTTAACACAAGGCTGTCTGGCTCTGGGTATATCAATTTAACCCCGTCAGGGCTGCAGAAGCCTTCAAATGCATTTCAGAACATTGCATTGTTGTCTTCAACCAGCGCCATGATTGTAGATGCCAAAGTCCCACTTAGTAACACAAAGTGTCCGTGCATTCAAAGCTGAAATCTTTCACTCCGCTAAATGATTTTTTATAATTATAATCATAATAGAAGATGCCTAGTAGGATGAAAGCCAAACTCATATATATATACACACACACATATATATATATATATATATATATATATATATATATATATATATATATATATATATATATATCAAATGGAAATATTACTGTATGCTCATTTGAATGTCTTAGACAGGTCTGCAAACCCACCTTTCACCATTATCACCCAGCACACAGCGCTTCCACTGCAGCAAGGGATTCTGGGAAATGACATGCAAATGAGCACACAGTGCCACCTCTTGCTTCAAAACCATTAACATGGTCCCCTATAAGCTTATGCTTGCTGCATTTCACAGCTTTGAGCACAGCCAGGGTTAAGATGCATAGCCAGTAAATCCACCCACAGACAGCCGTTTCGACCTTAATGGGTCTCACCAGTGTGGGGTTGGTTATACTGGCTTTGCAAAAGTGAAGCAAGGATAGGTTTTACCATACTTAGTTTAGTTATGGTGTGTACAAAATGTGTCAAAAACTATATATATATATACACACACAGTATATCATGTACTGTAATATAGAATACACAGAATACACACTGTTTTTGTAATACGATCATATGGAAGGAAGAAATGATTTAGCACTGATTCCAGCTGGGTAAAGTTGCCATGGAGCCCACAAAAAAGTGATTTCACATAAAAATGCTTAAAAAAAAAAAAAGAAACAACCCAATAAAAGAATGCATTGAAGTGTAGATTTGTTGCAAGCTGTGATACGTTTTAATGCAGCCACAAGACAGCTCTTCGTGGATTGTAATAGTGTTAATAGAGGCTTCTGAAGCTCCCATGTCTTCGACTCATGTGTTCTCATGAACAAGACTTGTAAAGTAGAAAGGAAGTTGTCAAATGTTCTTAGCTGGGCTTTTCAATGCTGATTTATAGATTGTGGATTGGCAAACAAAACCCTTATCCCATGCTTTGCAAACTCTCCCTCTTCTTAACCTCTTCTCTGCCGCAGGGACCAGCGTATCGCCCCTCTGGCAGCAAAAGGGATAAAGAGCCTGCCATGCATTACCCAGAATCCCATACTCGGCACCAAAGTAGCCATTATCCCATCTGCGCTTGTTTTGCAATGTCTATTACTGGGCTCCAGTAACAAGATGGACCTGAGAGAGCTCCTAATGTTATCTATTCCCTGCTCCAATGGCATTTTCCTGTCTACCAATGGCAGACGCGTCACCCCCCCTCCCTTTTTGTCTTTCACCGCAGCCTCGCCTACAGCTGTGCCCTTGCAAGCTGATAAATTAGGCTGCCAAGTAACTCAGGCAGAGCACAATTCATTTAGTTCTTATTCTGCTTGAGGTAAATGGTAAAACATGACTTGAAATTGCTGGGGATGTTGCTATCCGAAGTACAGTTACATCAGGAACAGGTGGATAAATGAAGGTGGACGACATGCGGCCTATAAATAACCTCCTTCTACAAATCTACTATTTGCCCAACATTTACTTAGTGGTGCTATGCCATAAGATACCTTCTGGGGCTTATAAGACACCTCACTGCCCATTTAAGGTGTCTTTGAGGTTAAAATGAGCCTTAGGGAATGGCAAGGGTTAATAAATATGGCTACTTGTAAAAAATGTCCACATGTTTCACTGAAAGCATCTTCTCCCTAGATCCCAGAATCCCCTCTACGTGTTAGCAGGATACCACTATTATTGGTGTCTGTCGTCTAAATTATACATATAGAATCAACTCTAAACATAAACACAACCAATGGCATGGGACTAACAAAGGGGCTTATTGTATATCCGCGGAAGCGGCTAACCGGGCTGTTATTGGCCAGTGAAGTCAATTGGAAATGTTGACCTAAAATGGCTTGATCGACTGTGTAACAGGGACTTATTCCTGTTAAAGAAGCTTGCCTCTAATCCAGCAGTGTGCTGGTTAATTGCATACCAGCAATTAACCAACTCCCCCTGGCTGATTAGAGCTCTCTTAGAAATAGCCTGTTCTGAGACAGGAAGGGGATTCCTTAGTCTCACAATTGGGGGCTGAACCAAGGAAGGACAGATGTCTTGAGCTGCAAAGAGACTACAGGCTGACAGCAAGACAAAGGGGAGCAGACCTCTGTACCTGGACAGACATTGCCCTAGCACACAAGGGTGCTAACCCAGGAGAGCAAAGAGGCCTTCCCCTACAGCTACAAGAAACAGATAAGACTTTCTTTTGGGACTGTTGTATATCTGTATAAATGAATATATATTTGGGGCTGGTAAATAGCTTAGCTAACCACCCAGTTAGAGAGGGCTGGACTACATGTGTAGATATTCTCCAAAGTGGAGTAGGTTTTCTTTTGCTGCGTTAAAGGGACAGGCACAATAAAGCCTAATTTAAGTTTCACTTTAAACGGTCTCCTTTGTGTACCTCTGAACATGTCTCTTACAGTCTGCTTCAGAGGTTATAGAATAAACCCCTAGGTTTTGCAAATTCAGTTGCAATACTTGACGCCGTGTGTATTCAACACATTATATTAAAAACTCCACCCAATATAATATACACAAAGACCTTAACATCTTCGTGAAACCACCTCTTTGTCCTCCCCTCCTCCTTTATCCTACTTTTACTGTACATCTAGAATCTTCCCTACTGCCATTTACCTCATCCTATAAAACACTGGAGACAGGTTGGGTCAGTAAAACCAGTTCAAACAGTAACATGTTTGTTCGTTATTTAAACAGTATTAGCTGTATTTCAAACTTAACGTGTATTGTAGTGGTAAGGATGTAGGTTATGAGTGTATACGATTGTCAGTTCGACTCAAGTCTTGGCCACTTCAAGTGACTCTGTAATCTTTGGCAGGTCACGTTATTTGCTTATGGGGTTACTAATAATTACTCCTCCTTTGGAAGCAGCAGTGCCTAGTCTAGAGATCCAGAAATGTGTAGTCAGAATTATCCCAACAGAGGTGGCTGCACTGTTAACTCTATTGTAATGTTTCTGTGTATAATATAGTATTTGCCAGTATGATGACAATCTACACACATGAAGAAGAGACATGTCAGATCAAGAAAGCTCAGTACAGACCACTACCTTTAAATTATAACTGTCATGTGTTTAGGCATTAAAAGGCATTATGTAAATAACAAGTACGATATTCATTATATTTTCTACTAATACACTTGTGGTATTTTGTTTACCAAACAAACCAGTATCTTTCTATAAATCAGGGGTGCTCAACTGGTCAGGTTTTTAGGATATCCCTGCTTCAGCACAGGTGTCTCAATCAGTGGCTCAGACTGAGCCAGTGATTGAGACACCTGTGCTGAAGCAGGGATATTCTTAAAACCTGACGGATATCCCTGCTTCAGCACAGGTATCTCAATCAGTGGCTCAGTTGAGACATCCGTGCTGAAGCAGGGATATCCTTAAAACCTGACTCGTTGGGGAGGTCTTGAGGACTGGAGTTGAGCCAGCCCCCCCCCCCCAAGTCCTCTTCCCCCCTAAAATGTATCCGGAACATGTTTTTCTTTTTAGCCTCCCAGCCCCTCATCCATCTCTGTCTTCCTAAACTAAACCTGGTCCACAGCCCTGAGACTTCATAGCTTTGTGGGCGATGGAAGAGAACGGGGGAACGTGGCGGTGAGGAGGAATAAAAACAGAACATTAGTAGGTTCATCAAAATGAAAATATCGCTTGGAAACAGAAACACTTTCCGAATCAATATGCAATTAGTTCTGGCAGTGTGCAGGGTGCTGCGGTGTGACTCTGGGCTGATTTAACTGTACGGTTATTTCTTTCACATTCAGATAATAAATTAGTCTGACACAGCAGGGCACATGCAACGCTTCTCCGAACTCCCGAAGAAACAGCCTGCGTAACTTCAGCCGCACCCGTAACAATAGCTGCCAATATATTCCACCGGCAGACACTTGAACGCAAGGGATTGGATATTCCTGTTGATGGACTTCCGTCCATTTTAGCGTACAGCAAATGCAAGGATCACTTGTGAGCGCACTCACACGTCCCAGACAGCTCTGCAACCCCTGCCCTTCCCCATTATCTCTCCGCATACCGTGCTTCCACTGCAGCAAGGGATTCTGGGTAATGAGATGCAAATGAGCGCACACAGTGTCACCTTTAACTTCATGTCCATTTTAACACGGACCCCTACAAGCTTATGCCTACCGCATTACAGAGCTTTTCAGCACAGCTTGAGTTAAAGAAGTGCACAGCCAGTAAACCTGCTCACAGACAGCTGTTTCATCCCTTTTGGGTCTCATCAGTGGGAGGTTGGTTACTGGCTTTGCCATGTGAAGCTGGAATAGGTTTCAACCACACGTTAAATAAGTTATGGTGATAAAGGTGATAAAAACCCTCCAGCGCACAGTGTAACGCAAATAAGAATGCCACTTGTGAGCACATTCATACGTCCCAGGCAGGTCTGCAATTTGGATGTGCTCACAAGTCATAGTTTCATTTGCACTATACTATAACAATGGGGTATGAAGCATATAATGGCAAGGATAAGAATTAAAAGAAGATAGAGAATAACAGCCGACAGTGCTAAGGAAATCATAAGGGGTTAAGAACCAAAAGGACATTGGCCCACCTTTACATAGCAGTCTTCTACTGTAAGGCACCTTCTGTCATTGAGAGACAACTTAAAGCAGCCGACCTGAATGAGCTATAGTTTGGTCTTCCAGGATGGGATGGTGGCCCGCTGGCAGAAACTTGCTTAGTAACTATGGCCCATTATCTTGCCTGAATTGCTATGTTTCTGTGTATAATATGATGTAGTCCCTGCAGCATGACAACAGTTATCGTGGCACACGTGAAGAGGAGACGTGAGATAAAGAAAGCTCCGTGCACATCATTACTTTTATCGCGGGCTCTCCGTCAGTCCTTTACAAGCAATCACAGCCCACAAGGAAGCCACACTTCTCCCGGACTAAAGCGATGGAGACACATGCATCATTGTAATTGTTTCTAGCAGAATAATATAATTTAAAGGGCTGAATTTTCCAGTCCTGGCTTGTAAACACTTGAAACAATTAATGCTTTCCCTACTGAGGATCCGGACTTCATTTCCCACTGTGCAATGGGATTAAGGTTTAAAAAGTCAACCCCCGAATTTTGGTTGATCTTAACATCGACCATGTAACTATTAAAAGCAGCTACAGTTGTTGCCAGAGGGGTTAATCTGCAACCCCGCTGTTTCTCCTATACACTTGTGCTCTTTCTAAGATCATGTGGTTCTAAATGAATAAACACTATGATCTCAGGTCCATTAAATTGCATTAAGGGTGGGCAGCCTTCTTTTTGATGTGCAAAAATTAATCGGTGCTTTGAAAGTCCCTGGAGTGGTGTCTGCACCCTGCAGACTTTTTAAAAGCGTTTGTAGCTATTTGCTAGCTGGGCCTTTCACACATCCTAACGCCACGTATCGCAGGCTCACACATCCTAAAGCCACGTATCGCAGGCTCACACATCCTAAAGCCACGTATCGCAGGCTCACACATCCTAAAGCCACGCATCGCAGGCTCACACATCCTAAAGCCACGTATCGCAGGCTCACACATCCTAAAGCCACGCATCGCAGGCTCACACATCCTAAAGCCACGTATCGCAGGCTCACACATCCTAAAGCCACGTATCGCAGGCTCGCACATCCTAACGCCACGCATCGCAGGCTCGCACATCCTAAAGCCACGCATCGCAGGCTCACACATCCTAAAGACACGCATCGCAGGCTCACACATCCTAAAGCCACGCATCGCAGGCACACACATCCTAAAGCCACGCATCGCAGGCTCACACATCCTAAAGCCACGCATCGCAGGGTCACACATCCTAAAGCCACACATCCTAAAGCCATGCAACGCAGGGTCACACATCCTAAAGCCACGCATCGCAGGCACACACATCCTAAAGCCACGCATCGCAGGGTCACACATCCTAAAGCCACGTATCGCAGGGTCACACATCCTAAAGCCACGCATCGCAGGCTCACACATCCTAAAGCCACGCATCGCAGGCTCACACATCCTAAAGCCACGCATCGCAGGCTCACGCATCCTAAAGCCACGCATCGCAGGCACACACATCCTAAAGCCACGCATCGCAGGGTCACACATCCTAAAGCCACACATCCTAAAGCCACGCATCGCAGGCTCGCACATCCTAAAGCCACACATCCTAAAGCCACGCATCGGAGGCTCACACATCCTAAAGCCACGCATCGGAGGCTCACACATCCTAAAGCCACGCATCGCAGGGTCACACATCCTAAAGCCACGCATCGGAGGCTCACACATCCTAAAGCCACGCATCGCAGGGTCACACATCCTAAAGCCACGCATCGCAGGCTCACACATCCTAAAGCCACGCATCGCAGGCTCACGCATCCTAAAGCCACGCATCGCAGGGTCACACATCCTAAAGCCACGCATCGCAGGGTCACACATCCTAAAGCCACGCATCGGAGGCTCACACATCCTAAAGCCACGCATCGCAGGGTCACACATCCTAAAGCCACGCATCGCAGGCTCACACATCCTAAAGCCACGCATCGCAGGCTCACGCATCCTAAAGCCACGCATCGCAGGGTCACACATCCTAAAGCCACGCATCGCAGGCACACACATCCTAAAGCCACGTATCGCAGGCTCACACATCCTAAAGCCACACATCCTAAAGCCACGCATCGCAGGCTCGCACATCCTAAAGCCACACATCCTAAAGCCACGCATCGGAGGCTCACACATCCTAAAGCCACGCATCGCAGGCACACACATCCTAAAGCCACGTATCGCAGGCTCACACATCCTAAAGCCACGCATCGCAGGCACACACATCCTAAAGCCACGCATCGCAGGGTCACACATCCTAAAGCCACACATCCTAAAGCCACGCATGACAGGCTCACACATCCTAAAGCCACGTATCGCAGGGTCACACATCCTAAGGCCACGCATCGCAGGGTCACACATCCTAAAGCCACGCATCGCAGGCTCACACATCCTAAAGCCATGTATCGCAGGCTCACACATCCTAAAGCCACGCATCGCAGGCTCACACATCCTAAAGCCACGCATCGCAGGCACACACATCCTAAAGCCACGCATCGCAGGGTCACACATCCTAAAGCCACACATCCTAAAGCCACGCATCGCAGGCTCACGCATCCTAAAGCCACGCAACGCAGGCTCACACATCCTAAAGCCACGTATCGCAGGGTCACACATCCTAAGGCCACGCATCGCAGGCTCACACATCCTAAAGCCACGCATCGCAGGGTCACACATCCTAAAGCCACGCATCGCAGGCTCACACATCCTAAAGCCACGCATCGCAGGCTCACACATCCTAAAGCCACGCAACGCAGGGTCACACATCCTAAAGCCACGCATCGCAGGCTCACACATCCTAAAGCCACGCATCGCAGGCTCACACATCCTAAAGCCACGCATTGCAGGCACACACATCCTAAGGCCACGCATCGCAGGCTCACACATCCTAACGCCACGCACCGCAGGCTCACACATCTTAACGCCACGCACCGCAGGCTCACACATCCTAAAGCCACGCATCGCAGGCTCACACATCCTAAAGCCACGTATCGCAGGCTCACACATCCTAAAGCCACGCATCGCAGGCTCACACATCCTAAAGCCACGCATCGCAGGCTCACACATCCTAACGCCACGCATCGCAGGCTCACACATCCTAAAGCCACACATCCTAAAGCCACGCATCGCAGGGTCACACATCCTAAAGCCACGCATCGCAGGGTCACACATCCTAAAGCCACGCATCGCAGGCTCACACATCCTAACGCCACGCATCGCAGGCTCACACATCCTAAAGCCACACATCCTAAAGCCACGCATCGCAGGGTCACACATCCTAAAGCCACACATCCTAAAGCCACGCATCGCAGGCTCGCACATCCTAAAGCCACACATCCTAAAGCCACGCATCGCAGGGTCACACATCCTAAAGCCACGCATCGCAGGGTCACACATCCTAAAGCCACGCATCGGAGGCTCACACATCCTAAAGCCACGCATCGCAGGCTCACACATCCTAAAGCCACGCATCGCAGGGTCACACATCCTAAAGCCACGCATCGCAGGGTCACACATCCTAAAGCCACGCATCGCAGGCTCACACATCCTAAAGCCACGCATCGCAGGCTCACACATCCTAAAGCCACGCATCGCAGGCTCACACATCCTAAAGCCACACATCCTAAAGCCACGCATCGCAGGGTCACACATCCTAAAGCCACGCATCGCAGGGTCACACATCCTAAAGCCACGCATCGCAGGGTCACACATCCTAAAGCCACGCATCGCAGGCTCGCACATCCTAAAGCCACACATCCTAAAGCCACGCATCGCAGGCACACACATCCTAAAGCCACGTATCGCAGGCTCACACATCCTAAAGCCACGCATCGCAGGCACACACATCCTAAAGCCACGCATCGCAGGGTCACACATCCTAAAGCCACACATCCTAAAGCCACGCATCGCAGGCTCGCACATCCTAAAGCCACACATCCTAAAGCCACGCATCGGAGGCTCACACATCCTAAAGCCACGCATCGCAGGCACACACATCCTAAAGCCACGTATCGCAGGCTCACACATCCTAAAGCCACGCATCGCAGGCACACACATCCTAAAGCCACGCATCGCAGGGTCACACATCCTAAAGCCACACATCCTAAAGCCACGCATGACAGGCTCACACATCCTAAAGCCACGTATCGCAGGGTCACACATCCTAAGGCCACGCATCGCAGGCTCACACATCCTAAAGCCACGTATCGCAGGCTCACACATCCTAAAGCCACGCATCGCAGGCTCACACATCCTAAAGCCACGCATCGCAGGCACACACATCCTAAAGCCACGCATCGCAGGGTCACACATCCTAAAGCCACACATCCTAAAGCCACGCATCGCAGGCTCACGCATCCTAAAGCCACGCAACGCAGGCTCACACATCCTAAAGCCACGTATCGCAGGGTCACACATCCTAAGGCCACGCATCGCAGGCTCACACATCCTAAAGCCACGCATCGCAGGGTCACACATCCTAAAGCCACGCATCGCAGGCTCACACATCCTAAAGCCACGCATCGCAGGCTCACACATCCTAAAGCCACGCAACGCAGGGTCACACATCCTAAAGCCACGCATCGCAGGCTCACACATCCTAAAGCCACGCATCGCAGGCTCACACATCCTAAAGCCACGCATTGCAGGCACACACATCCTAAGGCCACGCATCGCAGGCTCACACATCCTAACGCCACGCACCGCAGGCTCACACATCTTAACGCCACGCACCGCAGGCTCACACATCCTAAAGCCACGCATCGCAGGCTCACACATCCTAAAGCCACGTATCGCAGGCTCACACATCCTAAAGCCACGCATCGCAGGCTCACACATCCTAAAGCCACGCATCGCAGGCTCACACATCCTAACGCCACGCATCGCAGGCTCACACATCCTAAAGCCACACATCCTAAAGCCACGCATCGCAGGGTCACACATCCTAAAGCCACGCATCGCAGGGTCACACATCCTAAAGCCACGCATCGCAGGCTCACACATCCTAACGCCACGCATCGCAGGCTCACACATCCTAAAGCCACACATCCTAAAGCCACGCATCGCAGGGTCACACATCCTAAAGCCACACATCCTAAAGCCACGCATCGCAGGCTCGCACATCCTAAAGCCACACATCCTAAAGCCACGCATCGCAGGGTCACACATCCTAAAGCCACACATCCTAAAGCCACGCATCGCAGGCTCGCACATCCTAAAGCCACACATCCTAAAGCCACGCATCGCAGGGTCACACATCCTAAAGCCACGCATCGCAGGCTCACACATCCTAAAGCCACGCATCGCAGGCTCACACATCCTAAAGCCACGCATCGCAGGGTCACACATCCTAAAGCCACGCATCGCAGGGTCACACATCCTAAAGCCACGCATCGCAGGCTCACACATC
This sequence comes from Ascaphus truei, assembly GCF_040206685.1. Taxonomy (NCBI): domain Eukaryota; kingdom Metazoa; phylum Chordata; class Amphibia; order Anura; family Ascaphidae; genus Ascaphus; species Ascaphus truei. The sequence goes on from NC_134503.1 coordinate 9,196,831, forward strand.
CTAAAGCCACGCATCGCAGGGTCACACATCCTAAAGCCACGCATCGCAGGCTCACACATCCTAAAGCCACGCATCGCAGGCTCACACATCCTAAAGCCACGCATCGCAGGCTCACACATCCTAAAGCCACACATCCTAAAGCCACGCATCGCAGGGTCGCACATCCTAAAGCCACGCATCGCAGGGTCACACATCCTAAAGCCATGCATCGCAGGCTCACACATCCTAAAGCCACGCATCGCAGGCTCGCACATCCTAAAGCCACACATCCTAAAGCCACGCATCGCAGGCTCACACATCCTAAAGCCACGCATCGCAGGCTCACACATCCTAAAGCCACGCATCGCAGGGTCACACATCCTAAAGCCACGTATCGCAGGCTCACACATCCTAAAGCCACGTATCGCAGGCTCACACATCCTAAAGCCACGCATCGCAGGCTCACACATCCTAAAGCCACGCATCGCAGGCTCACACATCCTAAAGCCACGCATCGCAGGCTCACACATCCTAAAGCCACGCATCGCAGGCTCACACATCCTAAAGCCACGTATCGCAGGCTCACACATCCTAAAGCCACGTATAGCAGGCTCACACATCCTAAAGCCACGCATCGCAGGCTCACACATCCTAAAGCCACGTATCGCAGGCTCACACATCCTAAAGCCACGCATCGCAGGCTCACACATCCTAACGCCACACATCCTAAAGCCACGCATCGCAGGCTCACACATCCTAAAGCCACGCAACGCAGGGTCACACATCCTAAAGCCACGCATCGCAGGCTCACACATCCTAACGCCACGTATCGCAGGGTCACACATCCTAAAGCCACGCAACGCAGGGTCACACATCCTAAAGCCACGCATCGCAGGGTCACACATCCTAAAGCCACGCATCGCAGGCTCACACATCCTAAAGCCACGCATCGCAGGCTCACACATCCTAAAGCCACGCAACGCAGGGTCACACATCCTAAAGCCACGCATCGCAGGGTCACACATCCTAAAGCCACGCATCGCAGGGTCACACATCCTAACGCCACACATCCTAAAGCCACGCATCGCAGGCTCACACATCCTAACGCCACGCATCGCAGGCTCGCACATCCTAAAGCCACACATCCTAAAGCCACGCATCGCGGGGTCACACATCCTAAAGCCACGCATCGCAGGGTCACACATCCTAAAGCCACGCATCGGAGGCTCACACATCCTAAAGCCACACATCCGAAAGCCACGCATCGCAGGCTCACACATCCTAAAGCCACGCATCGGAGGCTCACACATCCTAAAGCCACGCATCACAGGCTCACACATCCTAAGGCCACGCATCGCAGGGTCACACATCCTAAAGCCACGCATCGGAGGCTCACACATCCTAAAGCCACGCATCGGAGGCTCACACATCCTAAAGCCACGCATCGCAGGCTCACACATCCTAAAGCCACGCATCGCAGGCTCACACATCCTAAAGCCACGCATCGCAGGCTCACACATCCTAAAGCCACGTATCGCAGGGTCACACATCCTAACGCCACGCATCGCAGGCACACACATCCTAAAGCCACGCATCGCAGGGTCACACATCCTAAAGCCACGCATCGGAGGCTCACACATCCTATAGCCACGCATCGCAGGGTCACACATCCTAAAGCCACGCATCGGAGGCTCACACATCCTAAAGCCACGCATCGGAGGCTCACACATCCTAAAGCCACGCATCGCAGGCACACACATCCTAAAGCCACGCATCGCAGGGTCACACATCCTAAAGCCACGCATCGCAGGCTCACACATCCTAAAGCCACGCATCGCAGGCACACACATCCTAAAGCCACGCATCGCAGGCACACACATCCTAAAGCCACGCATCGGAGGCTCACACATCCTAAAGCCACACATCGCAGGGTCACACATCCTAAAGCCACACATCCTAAAGCCACGCATCGCAGGCTCACACATCCTAAAGCCACGCATCGCAGGCACACACATCCTAAAGCCACGCATTGCAGGCACACACATCCTAAAGCCACGCATCGCAGGGTCACACATCCTAAAGCCACGCATTGCAGGCACACACATCCTAAAGCCACGCATCGCAGGGTCACACATCCTAAAGCCACGCATCGCAGGGTCACACATCCTAAAGCCACGCATCGCAGGCACACACATCCTAAAGCCACGCATCGCAGGCACACACATCCTAAAGCCACGCATCGGAGGCTCACACATCCTAAAGCCACACATCGCAGGGTCACACATCCTAAAGCCACACATCCTAAAGCCACGCATCGCAGGGTCACACATCCTAAAGCCACGCATCGCAGGCTCACACATCCTAACGCCACGCATCGCAGGCTCACACATCCTAAAGCCACACATCCTAAAGCCACGCATCGCAGGGTCACACATCCTAAAGCCACGCATCGCAGGGTCACACATCCTAAAGCCACGCATCGCAGGGTCACACATCCTAAAGCCACGCATCGCAGGCTCACACATCCTAAAGCCACGCATCGCAGGCACACACATCCTAAAGCCACGCATCGGAGGCTCACACATCCTAAAGCCACACATCGCAGGGTCACACATCCTAAAGCCACACATCCTAAAGCCACGCATCGCAGGCACACACATCCTAAAGCCACGCATCGCAGGCACACACATCCTAACGCCACGCATCGGAGGCTCACACATCCTAAAGCCACGCATCGCAGGGTCACACATCCTAAAGCCACGCATCGCAGGCTCGCACATCCTAAAGCCACGCATCGCAGGGTCACACATCCTAAAGCCACGCATCGCAGGGTCACACATCCTAAAGCCACGCATCGGAGGCTCACACATCCTAAAGCCACGCATCGCAGGCTCACACATCCTAAAGCCACGCATCGCAGGGTCACACATCCTAAAGCCACGCATCGGAGGCTCACACATCCTAAAGCCACGCATCGGAGGCTCACACATCCTAAAGCCACGCATCGCAGGCTCACACATCCTAAAGCCACGCATCGCAGGCTCACACATCCTAAAGCCACGCATCGCAGGCTCACACATCCTAAAGCCACGTATCGCAGGGTCACACATCCTAACGCCACGCATCGCAGGCTCACACATCCTAAAGCCACGCATCGCAGGCTCACACATCCTAAAGCCACGCATCGGAGGCTCACACATCCTAAAGCCACGCATCGGAGGCACACACATCCTAAAGCCACGCATCGCAGGCTCACACATCCTAAAGCCACGCATCGCAGGGTCACACATCCTAAAGCCACGCATCGGAGGCTCACACATCCTAAAGCCACGTATCGCAGGCTCGCACATCCTAAAGCCACGCATCGCAGGCTCACACATCCTAAAGCCACGCATCGCAGGCACACACATCCTAAAGCCACGCATCGCAGGCACACACAGCCTAAAGCCACGCATCGGAGGCTCACACATCCTAAAGCCACACATCGCAGGGTCACACATCCTAAAGCCACGCATCGCAGGGTCACACATCCTAAAGCCACGCATCGCAGGCTCACACATCCTAAAGCCACGCATCGCAGGCACACACATCCTAAAGCCACGCATTGCAGGCACACACATCCTAAAGCCACGCATCGCAGGGTCACACATCCTAAAGCCACGCATTGCAGGCACACACATCCTAAAGCCACGCATCGCAGGGTCACACATCCTAAAGCCACGCATTGCAGGCACACACATCCTAAAGCCACGCATCGCAGGGTCACACATCCTAAAGCCACGCATCGCAGGCACACACATCCTAAAGCCACGCATCGCAGGCTCACACACCAAGGAAATAACTTCTGTTTTATTTTGTTTTTATTTATTTTTACTATCTGTCACATCTTTTTAGTTTTGCCTGTCAGCTCCAAGGTGAAGAGGCTTCAATCAGGAGACGTACTCAGTGACGTGTCACGCATTTGTAATAGAACAGAAGACACTTGTCAGCCAGAGCTGCCTGTCACCCACGCACAGCCTGCTTCCAACTTCAGTCTCACAGGACATCATTCTGCATAGCTGCTCTGCGCAGTATAGGGAGAGAATATATAAGAGGGAGGCACAGGATTGGATTATAGGAGCTGTTTTATCAGACACTGTAACTAATAGGGCTGTGCTATGTTCGCAACAATGGGGGAAAATATTTAAAAAAATTGACAATCAATCACTTTAAAGACCCTGCAATGATGTGCCCAATAGCAAATAGACAGCTGGTCACACACAGGAGGCAACTTAAAGAGACAATCCATGCAATATCCTTCATGTGTGTTTTTAAATAAATCAGTTTTGTTCTATTAGATAATACTTACTATATTTTTTTTAAATTCAACTCAATGTCATTTCATCATCAAAACCATATCACACTATTGTTACCCCCCCCCTCCTTTTTCTCTCCTCTCCCCTTCCCCTTTTCTATTCTATTTCTCCACCCGGATGCATCAGTCACAAGACTCTCCTTTTTGAGATATTTTATGTTCCAGGACTGACGCAGGAGGTCTCCAGAGCTGAACCCCATTAATTTCAGCTATGGGGACCCCCTGCTTCCAGAGATACTTACCACCATAGGAGGTGCCAGTATATCTCTGCAGCCAGGGAGCTTATGTGGCTAACAAAATGGCAGCGATTAAATGTCCTGCAACACGTGGGCAAATAGGGAACCATGGCGTCATCCCTTGAAGCTTCCTATTGGCCTGCGTGACCTGGATATTTAAACTCCACAAAGATACCAGCACCGCTACGGAGGTATCTCTGGATGCAGGGGGTCCCCGAAGCTGAAGTTAATGGGATTCAGCTCCTGAGACCTCCTGCTTCAATCCTATAAGAAACAAAATGTAGTACACTGTGTTTCGCGGCATTAAAGGCAGAATGGGCTCTTTGCTTAAATAGGGGGTACATTAGTATACCAGTCTGGCTTCCACTTCTGGAGAGACATGTTTCATTTGCATTTTACGCACTACAGACGGCGCCAAATACATTCCACCCTGCCACGGCCGAGCTCGTACTTACCCAGCTGCTGCGTGAGTGCGCGTGCACGACAAGCACTCTCGCATATGTGTTATCAAGCTGCATGCGCGCCTGCGGCCGAAGCGGCGCGTTGATACGGCAGCGTTTTGAGGAGTCAATACATGTTGTCTTTTCAGCTGGCTGCCACATGACGTCAGCATCACAAGAGCTGGGTCAGCCAATGAGGGCGACCCAGCTGTGTGACGCGTCCGCCACGCCTCCCCCCCCCCCCAGGGCCTGCAACGCTATGAGCACAGATCGCCTGTGCTACAGCAGCGCGGCACAGATGGAGCTCGCACTCTCGCAAGCAAGCGGTGTGTATGAGCTCGGCCTAGTTGTGTAAAATTGTAATGACCGCTTGGCCTTTTTTTTGACACATGTATTGTTAGTTCTAGTTTAGCAGATTAATAATGGTTAACTTTAATTATACACACTGAGTTTCCCTTCACCATTTGGTATTGAGTCCCAGTTACTATGGGACCCTGCTCTTTTCTTTAACTAAACTTCTCGTGTTGCCCGAGCTGGGCACAGAACAGAAAGGGGTTCTTTTCATCTACTGCAGATTGTGGCTTTGCAAGATTTTATTTTCCCCGACACTTTTAAAAACAGCACTGAACATTCAGGGGGAATATTTCCCCATCTCCCTCCGGTCTTAGTACCTCTGACATATACAACACTATATTACAATACTGAATATTAGTACTGTATACACTTTCAATCCTCCAAAACAAAGCCTATTTTTGTCATGTAAAGTACTAGTGGGTTTCCATGGTGCACAGCTGCCTCGTGTTCGTGTTATTCCTCTTGCTGTATCAAGCAGTGCGAATCAACAAGGATGTAGATGTGATACAGGCACATAGAAGTTAGACATGTTGAACACAGCTTCATTTTCGTCTTCGCGTTGACACTGTGGGGCTCAGCTGTGCCCTAAAACAAGGGTGCTCGATGCAGTCCTCAACTACCCCCCCCCCCGCCCCCTCCAACATATAAGGTTTTCAGGTTATCCCTGCTTCAGCACAGGTGGCTCCATCAGTCTCTGCTTTAGCACAGATGGCTAAATCAAGGGCGCAATCTTTGACTTGAGCAACCTGTGCTGAAGCAGAGACTGATTGAGCCACCTGTGCTGAAGCTGGGATATCCTGAAAACCTGACCTGTTGGGGGGGGAGGGGGGTGGGGCGCTTGAGGACTGGAGTTGAGCCATCCAGCAGGGCAGCAGAACAGCAAAGAGAGACAGCACTCAGAGGTAAGTCAGCAAAATAATGTATTGAAACAGACACAAAAATCTGACGTTTTGATCCCAAGAGGGATCTTCTTCCTGGGGGTGTGCAGCCTAAGAAAGGAGATTAGTGTCGTTATTAAAGCAGCAAAGCGGGATTTAAAAAATAAATAAATCAGTTCTGTAGTATTAGATCATACTGCATAATATATATATATACACACACACATACATACATATATATTATGTAACTCTCAATGCCATTTTTAATGAGTTTTAACGCATCCTTTCATTTCTATAGCGGGTTTTAGCCCACCTCCTTAAAGCTGCAGTTCAGTCTTTTTTTTTTTTTAATTTATTTTTTTACTTCAATAGTTTCATGTGGGCAATCTCTACTTACCTAAAGAACTGCATAGCTGCCGGTCAATTCGTTCTCCGTCTATTAATCGGCAAAATTTGGCGACATCTTTAAATATGGGGAATGTAAATCGTTGCTATAGGAACAAGCATGCTTGTTAAAATAGAATACAAGAAAATTGGTCTTTCAAAGTTGTTGTTTTTTAAACAGAAAATGCTACAAGTATTTTTTCTTACTACAGAACTGATTTATTAAAAAAAAAACACACATGCAGGATATTGACTGAACTGCAGCTTTAACAATGCAAGATCTTTGCAACACTTTCCTGTTTGTCATAATTTGTTGCCAATATTCCCAGCAGTTTGAGCTGCAGACTGTAACAATAGATAATGTTACCTTAGTAATATAAGGATACATTGTAGCTGCTGAGTTACACTGACTGAAAGGAGCCATTATGTTAGGCAAACAATCAGGATCTTGACAGATTTATAACAGGAGCACCAAACGATGGCCAGCTTAGGTAAGAATGTAGAATTATACATTGTCACATGCTTTACATAACTAATAACTAATAAAAAAATAGATAAAAATAAGAATAAAGGGGGGAAATGCAGTATTGCTGCTTTAAATCAACAATTAAAACAATTGGTAATCCTATCTGATCCCCTGTGAATCTCTCCTATATTAGGAGCCATCCTCCTCCTCCAGTTGTGGAAGCTTATCTGTAGGCCTCAGAATCAAGGGACTATTTTCTCTGTATCAAAATACAAGATTCCTGTCATTCCCCAGGGACCTGCCTCCCCTCTACATTTCACAGGTCAATCCTTCTACAAACACAACTGTTCTGTAATAACCTACGACTATGAACTAGCTTTACAGTGTTGAATGTAAGCAAATAGGGTAGGGAAAAAGCACGAGGAGTTCAGAAAATACCAGTAATTCCCCAGGAGAATTTGGTATTTGGGTCTGATAATTACAGGAACATCTAGCAGATACATTTCTTCCCAGGCATGTGTTACAGAAACGCTGGGGCAAATTGTCCTTAATCGACTGCAAACATTTCACACATTCGTTACCAGGTCGGAGATATACAGGTTTGGTAAAGAAAAAGCATTTGCAAGCACTAGAAGCACTAGAAAATATAAACTAGGATCCTTTTCATTCCATTTAGTCTAAACACTGTTACACTGCTCTTGGGTTATTTAAAGGTGAAGTTACACGTAGTGTGTGATGAAGTAATATTGCTGAAATCAGTATGCTGTTGAAATGAATATATTACTGAAATGGACTGGGGGGGAGGTCTCTTGAGAAGGATTGAAGGCGATGTTCTGTTTCCATTTTGTCTGCTATGTTTTCAGTCTCCATTTTGTCTGTAAGAATGAGTGTGTGGTTTGAATGTGTTTTGCTCACAGTAGATTTATGACTGTGTCTGTAGTCACATTCCTGGTAACAAGAAGTGCCTGGTTTCTATAGAGAACTGTTTTAAGCAAGTTTTAACCAGGTTTTAATGATCGGTAAAATGATTGGTTTAAGAATTAAGGAGTGGTTAGTATAATCTGCCTAGTATCCAAGAGGGCGTGGGGAGAAGGGTGCTCCAACTGTTGATAAACTTCACCCAGTAGTCAATAAATCTTAAATGGCCCCAAATAGACTATAGCGGAGTGGGTATATTTCAAAATGGCCTGTGAGTCACCAATATATACCAAGATCAATGGTATTTAGAGGAAGCGTAATAATGCTCAATTCACCTCACATATACCTTATATGAATGATCCAGGTAAAGGTACTCATCTATAATGGTCATAAAGAATAATTGTAAGATTCTTACCCACTCCTGTAGTCTCTGGTGGTCCACTGTGGCGTGCCAGACGTAGGAATAGAAATCCAAAGCAAAGAGAAAAAAGGAAGCAAACAGCGCACTGCCAGGGAGTCAGGTGGTGAAAAGTAATATCCTATTTATTCAGCACATAGCCAGTAAAAATATCACCCCAGGAGGGGAACAAAGATCCTTCTACGCTTTTCGGACGGGTAGGGCCTTGATAAAGGACCTACCCATCCGAAACTCGTAGGAGGATCTTTGTTCCCCTCCTGGGGTGGTTTTTACTGGCTATGTGCTGAATAAATAGGATATTACTTTTCACCACCTGACTCCCTGGCAGTGCGCTGTTTCTTTACTTTTTTCTCTTTAATCTGCCTAGTAACCTAATTTGAACAAAGGAATCAAAAATGTATAAAAAGCCTGCATGGACACTCCCTGGCAGAGAGTCTTATAGACTTTTGAATGTGTATGATCATACTATGCAATAAACTTCTCATTATCAATGAACCCGTATTTGTGAGTTTGCAAACAACGACGTGTGTATTTGTGCTAAAAAACAATACAATTCAAAACTATATTCTTACACAGTTACATAGTTGATGAGGTTGAAAAAAAACCTACGTCCATCAAGTTCAACCTGTTTTAAATTTAGACGACAGACACTTTATCCTATATCCGTATGTAGCGGGGTTCCCCCTGGCTACTAATTTCTCTGGCCCTTCCAGCACAGTAAGTCCCAGTAAAGAGAGGGCAGTGTTGGGAGTAAATGCTTCGGGGCCTGGTTATGTTTTTGTATAGGTTGTTAGTTAATACAGTTCAGGATTAGCCTGATACTATAAGGGCCTATGCCTGATAGGAGGCCGGCTTATAACCTACTCCCCTGGGAAGGAGGGTTTTTTTCCCTTTAAGGTTAGAGTGGAGGAGGCAGTTCTATGCTGATCTCTCTGCATGGAGGGAGCACAAGAACAGCTTCTCCTGGATAAGAGTGGCCTTACCCTGTTAGGGGGTAAGGTAGCTTAGGAGGAGGTAACTTAGGAGGTAGTTTAGGAGGAGGGGGTAAGGTAGTTTAGGAGGAGGTAGCTTAGGAGGAGGTAACTTAGGAGGTAGTTTAGGAGGAGGTAGTTTAGGAGGAGGGGGTAAGGTAGTTTAGGAGGAGGTAGCTTAGGAGGAGGGGGTAAGGTAGTTTAGGAGGAGGTAGCTTAGGAGGAGGGGGTAAGGTAGTTTAGGAGGAGGTAGCTTAGGAGGAGGTAACTTAGGAGGTAGTTTAGGAGGAGGTAGTTTAGGAGGAGGGGGTAAGGTAGTTTAGGAGGAGGTAGCTTAGGAGGAGGGGGTAAGGTAGTTTAGGAGGAGGGGGTAAGGTAGTTTAGGAGGAGGGGGTAAGGTAGCTTAGGAGGAGGTAGCTTAGGAGGAGGTAACTTAGGAGGTAATTTAGGAGGAGGGGGTAAGGTAGTTTAGGAGGAGGTAGCTTAGGAGGAGGGGGTAAGGTAGTTTAGGAGGAGGTAGCTTAGGAGGAGGGGTAAGGTAGTTTAGGAGGAGGTAGCTTAGGAGGAGGGGTAAGGTAGTTTAGGAGGAGGGGGTAAGGTAGTTTAGGAGGAGTGCTTATGGCCTCCCCACAATATCGTGGAGCCCTCAGGCCTTCTGTTACACCAACAAGTATGCACCAGCACCAGAACTCACTAGGTAGCAACATGATCTCCCTTGGGAGTTGGGGGAAGGTGCTACACGTACTTACAGTATATTGATTCAGAGGAAGGCAAACAATGGGAAAAATAAATCCCTTCCGGACTCCAAGATTTGGCAATCAGATTACTCCCTGGATCAACAGCCTTCCCATCTATACTTATTAGGGATATCCCTGTAAAGCTTGCCTTTCTAAAAAGATGTCCAACCTTTATTTGAAGATATCTATTGTATCTGCCATCACAGTCTCCATGGGTAATGAATTCCACGCTGTAACTGCCCTTACTGTAAAGAACCCTTTCCTTTGTTGCTGGTGAAATCTCCTTTCGTCCAACTTCAAGGGATGGCCCCGAGTCCTTTGTACTGCCCTTGGGTTGAATAGTTCTTTAGAAAGCTTCTTGTACTATCCCCGAATATATTTATATATTGTTATCATATCCCCTCTTAGACGCCTCTTTTCTAATGTAACCAAATGTAACCAAATCAAACTTAGCTAGCCTCTCCTAAATCAGATTATCCATCCCCTTTATTTTTATAATTGCTTGTTCATTGCAATAATATATGTTCTTTTAAAGATCCATCGTGACACATGGCGTTAAACGATTAATCATAGAGGAGACATAGCCTGTTACAACATTACTGCTCAGGGTATGCAGGCAGGTTACCATGTCTGATTGGTAATCAAATGGACAGATATGAAACTGCATTCCAGCATCCACACGCGTGTGCAATAAGACTCTGCACTTATTTTGGGCATTAACCTGTCAGTGCTCTTATGCTGCTCTGTGAAGAGCAAAAGGCCTGGGACATCATTTATTGGGTTAGAAGTGTGCCTGACTAAACAATTATAGTGCAGCGTGTCTATAACGGGCTCAGATATTCCCTAATGCATTTCTCACCTTACGCTTGGAATATGCTTTGGAATCTGTTGTCCTCTGCACGTGAACAATGATCAGACTCCTCCAGGGACAGCTCTCTGCAGAGAAATTAAGTTCTTCTTTCCTGAATTAAAAAATATATATTGCAGTAAATGTATGGATGTTCGCGGATTAAGAACACATGGTATGTTGTCCTCTCGTTAATGCCATAGAAGTATTTAATTGTGATATTTTTAAAAAGCCCATATTGCTTATATAATAATAATAGCATGTTCTTGTATACCGCTACTAGTTTTACGTAGCGCTTTACCGAGACATTTTTGCAGGCACAGGTCCCTGCCCCGTGGAGCTTACAATCTATGTTTTTGGTGCCTGAGGTACAGGGAGATAAAGTGACTTGCCCAAGGTCACAAGGAGTCAACACCGGGGATTGAACAAGACTCCCCTGCTTCAAACGCAATCTGTGGAATGCCAGTCAGTGTCGTTACTCACTGAGCCGCTCCCTTCTCCATATCTACTATACATCTGAGACATGTTATTTAAAACAGCACTACATGGTAAATTGCGTTTTTTTAATTTTTATTACTGGTTTGAAGCAGGGGGTCTCCAGAGCTGAACGGTGTTAATTTCAGCTCTGGGGATCCTCTGCTTCCAAAGATACTTACATCCGTAGGGGGTAACGTAGGGAACTGTGTGCCTATCGAAATGGCGGTGTTTAAATGTCCCAGGTCATACGGGCCAACAGGAAACCGTGACATCATCTGGTGTGGCTTCCTATTGGCCAGCATCACTTGGGCATTTAAACTCCGCAGAGATACCCGCGTCCCCTATGGAGGTAAGTTTCTCGGGAAGCAGGGGGTCCCCACAGCTGAAATGAACACAGTTCAGCTTTGGAGACTTCCTGCTTCAATCCTGTAAAAAAAAAATGAAACCTGTATTGCTGCTTTAAGTGAACCCCAACCCCCCTCCCCCCAAATATATGTATTTAAAAAATACATTAAAGCATTAGACAAAAAGGGACGAGCAGCAACAATTGCTGCTTTAAATTGCACATTAAATATATTCGCAATCACGGTTATCCTAAGACGCAGAACTACAACGTGCATTTGTGCTGAAGAAATGTAATTTGAAAGAATATTAAATGCCTTTCACGGCCCCCATAACCTGCTGGCAGTCTCTCCCCCTCCTCTTTCTTTTTGTTAGCGGGATTGTAATCAGTGGGTCTCCGAAATCAGTTTATTTTCAGCTTCAGAGACCCGCGATAATTCCTGGAAGTGCTTCTGCTTCCGGGTTATTTAAATCCCCAGCATCATCACGTGGCAGGGTTGCCGTCTTCAACTGAAGGCCAACCCGGAGACCAAAAAAACCCCCCCTTCCTTGGCGGCGTGGCGCGGCGTCGTCTCCCGGCATCCTGCTGCAATTCCCTGTCCAACTGCCGTGAACATGGCTGCGCGGCGTCAAATGATGCCTCGTTGCCGTGGCAACGTGATGCTGCGGCGTATCATGGCGTCACATAGCGTCCATGGCAACGCAGCATCATTTGACGCCGCACAGCCATGGTATCTGCAGTTGAAGGGGGAACTGCAGCAAATGACGGAGCATGCCGGAGAGGCTGCCGCACCACCCCGCACAGCGCCGCCACCCGGAGATTGACAACGGCAACCCGTAGCCGGGAGGTAAGTGCCCAAAACCCGGAGTCTCCGAGGTGGCAACCGTGTCACGTGGGCCAACAGGAAGCTGGAATAGACAACGTTTTGTGTCTTCCTATTGCCCCCTGTGACGTGGGAGATTTAAACCACCATTTTTCTTTTCCCTTTAATGCGCCACTTTCACCGGTAAGAATCTAAGAAACCAGATTGTCCACGGAGCTGACAATAACTTCTTTTTGGGGGACACCATGGTTCCATTCCTAGTAAAAAGACAGAGGGAGGGGGAGGGGAAGTTACCTTGACATCACTGATAGAGGTCACTCACGTGACAATTGATAATAGTATTATAGTTTCCACAATTGCACTAGGGCCTTCTACTGGTAGGGTGGCCAGGTGGCTTCTCCAAAAATACCGGACACAATGGTGAAAGGTGTGATGCGCTCGAGACACACTCACACACACACACACACACACACACCTCACCGATCCATGCTGTTTACTCCTCTCCTTGGCCCCAACCCACGGCTTCTGACACCTCTTCCTGATTGGCTCTTGCTGGGTAATGCAACTAATCACGACGGAGGAAGCTGCCCAGCCCCCTAGGAAAGCCCTGCTCTCTCCCTGCTCGGGGAAATCCTGCGCCCCCCAAGCCGGCCAGGTCACTATGTCCAGAGAGATAATACCAGTAGACACATACATGTCCAATATTATCTCTCATGTTTTACTGCACAGTGTCCAAATATAGGACAGTCCGGTTCAATAATTGACACCTGGCAACCCTACTTCTACATCACAAGACAGACTGGTCAGTATAACATCGCACACGTGTGACAATATTCTGTGACCAGAATGTGCATATCACCTCTTATCAGGGTTGCAACCTTCTACTGAAGGACAACCCAGAGATTTTTTTTTAAATGTTGCACTTACCTTCAGCGTCGTCCCCCGGCATCTCCCCCTGCAACTCCCTTCAATATGGCGCGCAGCATCAAATGGCGCCGCATTGCCATGACAATGGGATGCCTCATGGCGCCTAGGCGCGACGTCATTTTGTTATGACAACGCAGCGCCGCGTGACGTCACGTAGCTTTCCCATATTGGCAGTAGTTGCAGGGGGAGATGACGGGAGGACACCTGGAGAGATTGCCACAACCAGACCATGGCCAACACCCGTAGTCTCTGGGTCAAAACCTGGAGTGGGGGCAACCCTGCCTCTTATTAGAGCAGAGGTGGGCAACTCCAGTCCTCAAGGGCGACCAAGAGGTCAGGTTTTCAGACTATCACTGTTTTCGACTGAGTCACTGATTGAGCCACCTGTGCCGAAGGAGGGATATCCTGAAAACCTGACCTCTTGGTGGCCCTTGAGGATTTAAGAGTTGCCCACCCCTGTATTAGATGAATTAATCATTCAGTGATGATAACGGCTCCTTAGACATTTCCACAATCAATAGTAATCACTTAATTACTTGGCATATTGCTGCGGTAGAAGACCTGCTCATTCCTAATTAGATTCTCTGGACAATCTCTATTCAGTAGTATGAACTCTGTGTTCCTCTTTCTAATTATGCCCGTCCATATGTAAATCTGTGCAGATAATAACCCCTGGGGAATAGAACAAGAAATGTTCCCATTACTAAAACGGCTTCCTACAAGAGTAGAGAGGGAGACAATATCTCCAGTCTTTGCAGTGTGCTGGGAAGGTATTACACGTTTATGTAACTTTAGTAGGAAATAGTCAAATGTAATAAGTAGTGTTGGGTTTTAAATGACAATTCACTATATATATATATATATATATTTATAGTTATATCAAGCACAGTATGTAGTCTTAACCCCTTTGCCGCCAAGGCAGTTTCCCTGTGAATGGCCCCTTGAAGCTTAGGATTTTTGTGTTGTGATGGGAACACCTTACACCGCTTTTTGTTTCGGTCCCAAATGTGTATTAAGTCATGTGACTGCCGCAATATCATTAACATGCATCTGAGGGTTATTTATTATGTTTTTATCCTTTGCAAAGCCGTATGTAATATGGCTATCCAAATGAGGTCTGAATGGGCCTTATCTACACACCATATAAACCATCCTGCTGTTTACTTTCTGAAAATCTAACATCCAATACATGTCCCTTTTATATGAGGAAAAGGTGCTGGGTCCCAAACCGGGCGGCCGACGGCTTTCTCAGGGCCCAGGACTAGAGTTTCCACCTCAACCCGCACCATGTCGTGGCCTTGTAAGCATTCCCCCGCCTCCATTCTCACACACCTCCACGCTCTCTGCCCCACTTCTCACACACCTCCCCGCTCTCTGCCCCCCACTCTTACACACCTCCCCGTCCCCCTTCTCACACACCTCCCCGCTCTCTGCCCCACTTCTCACACACCTCCACGCTCTCTGCCCCCCACTCTTACACACCTCCCCGTCCCCTTTCTCACACACCTCCCCGCTCTCTGCCCCCCTTCTCACACACCTCCCCGCTCTCTGCCCCCCCTTCTCACACACCTCCCCGCTCTCTGCCCCCCTTCTCACACACCTCCCCGCTCTCTGCCCCCCTTCTCACACACCTCCACGCTCTCTGCCCCCCACTCTTACACACCTCCACGCTCTCTGCCCCCCTTCTCACACACCTCCCCGCTCTCTGCCCCCCCTTCTCACACACCTCCCCGCTCTCTGCCCCCCTTCTCACACACCTCCCCGCTCTCTGCCCCCCCTTCTCACACACCTCCCCACTCTCTGCCCCCCCTTCTCACACACCTCCCCGCTCTTTTCCCCCCTTCTCACACACCTATCCGCTCTCTGCCCCACTTCTCACACACCTCCACGCTCTCTGCCCCCCACTCTTACACACCTCCCCGTCCCCTTTCTCACACACCTACACGCTCTCTGCCCCCCTTCTCACACACCTCCCCGCTCTTTGCCCCCCTTCTCACACACCTCCCCGCTCTCTGCCCCCCATTCTCACACACCTCCCTGCTCTTTGCCCCCCTTCTCACACACCTATCCGCTCTCTGCCCCACTTCTCACACACCTCCACGCTCTCTGCCCCCCACTCTTACACACCTCCACGCTCTCTGCCCCCCTTCTCACACACCTCCCCGCTCTCTGCCCCCCCCTTCTCACACACCTCCCCGCTCTCTGCCCCCCTTCTCACACACCTCCCCGCTCTTTGCCCCCCTTTCTCACACACCTCCCTGCTCTTTGCCCCCCTTCTCACACACCTATCTGCTCTCTGCCCAACTTCTCACACACCTCCACGCTCTCTGCCCCCCACTCTTACACACCTCCACGCTCTCTGCCCCCCTTCTCACACACCTCCCCGCTCTCTGCCCCCCCCTTCTCACACACCTCCTCGCTCTCTGCCCCCCTTCTCACACACCTCCCCGCTCTCTGCCCCCCCTTCTCACACACCTCCCCGCTCTCTGCCCCCCTTCTCACACACCTCCCCGCTCTCTGCCCCCCCTTCTCACACACCTCCCCGCTCTCTGCCCCCCCTTCTCACACACCTCCCCGCTCTTTGCCCCCCTTCTCACACACCTATCCGCTCTCTGCCCCACTTCTCACACACCTCCACGCTCTCTGCCCCCCACTCTTACACACCTCCCCGTCCCCTTTCTCACACACCTACACGCTCTCTGCCCCCCTTCTCACACACCTCCCCGCTCTCTGCCCCCCTTCTCATACACCTCCCCGCTCTTTGCCCCCCTTCTCACACACCTCCACGCTCTCTGCCTCCCACTCTTACACACCTCCCCGTCCCCTTTCTCACACACCTCCCTGCCCCCCTTCTCATACACCTCCACGCTCTCTGCCCCCTTCTCACACACCTCCACGCTCTCTGCACCCCACTCTCACACACCTCCCCGTCCCCTTTCTCACACACCTCCCTGCTCTCTGCCCCCCTTCTCACACACCTCCTCACTCTCTGCCCCCCTTCTTTCACACCTCCACGCTCTCTGCCCCCCACTCTCACACACCTACCCACCCCCTTTCTCACACACCTCCCCGCCCTCTTCTCACACACCTTCTCGCTCTCTGCCCCCCTTCTCACACACCTCTTCGCTCTCTCCCCCTCACACTCTTCCTCTCTCTCTCCTCCTTCTCACATACCTCCACGCTCTCTCACCCTCTATTTCTTTCTGCCTTTCTCCCCCTCACACACCTCGCTTTCTCCCCCCTCACACACCCTCTTCACTCTCTCCCCCTCACACACCTCCTCGCTCTCTGCCCCCTTCTCACACACACGGTCTCTGCCCCTCTATTTCTCTCTGCCGTTCTCCCCACTCACCCACCTCCTTGCTTTCTACCCCCTCACACACCTCCTAACTCTCTCCCCCTCACACACCTGCTCACTCTCTCCCCCTCTATTTATTACCCCCCTTCCATGTATTGCTCTTCCCCCACTCACTGTCCCCCTCTCTCTCACTGTTCCCCTCTGTGCCTCTCCCCGCTCCTCTCCCTCCCCTTCTCTCTCACACCCACTCTCTCGCTCACTCTACTGCATCTCACTTAATCCTTACTCTCCCTCACCGACTCTCCAATGGGTGGTGGGAGTTGGTGGTGTTTGTATCGGGGACGGAGGGGGGGAAGGTGGTGTTTGTGTTGGGATGGGGAGAGTGGTGGTGTTTGTATCGGGGGGAGGTGGTGGTGTTTGTATCTGGGGGGAGAGTGGTGGTGTTTGTATCGGGGGGAGAGTGGGGGTGTTTGTATTGGGATGGGGAGAGTGGTGGTGTTTGTATCGGGATGGGGAGAGTGGTGTTTGTATCGGGATGGGGAGAGTGGTGTTTGTGTTGGGATGGGGAGAGTGTTTGTGTTTGTATCTGGATGGGGAGAGTGGTGGTGTTTGTATCGGGATGGGGAGAGTGGTGTTTGTATCGGGGGGAGAGTGGTGGTGTTTGTATTGGGATGGGGAGAGTGGTGTTTGTATCGGGATGGTGAGAGTGGTGGTGTTTGTATCGGGAGGGGGAGAGTGGTGTTTGTATCGGGATGGGGAGAGTGGTGTTTGTATCGGGATGGGGAGAGTGGTGTTTGTATCGGGATGGGGAGAGTGGTGTTTGTATTGGGATGGGGAGAGTGGTGGTGTTTGTATCGGGATGGGGAGAGTGGTGTTTGTATCGGGATGGGGAGAGTGGTGTTTGTATCGGGAGGGGGAGAGTGGTGGTGTTTGTATTGGGATGGGGAGAGTGGTGTTTGTATTGGGATGGGGAGAGTTGTGGTGTTTGTATCGGGGGGGGGAGAGTGGTGGTGTTTGTATTGGGATGGGGAGAGTGGTGTTTGTATCGGGATGGGGAGAGTGGTGGTGTTTGTATCGGGAGGGGGAGAGTGGTGTTTGTATCGGGATGGGGAGAGTGGTGTTTGTATCGGGATGGGGAGAGTGGTGGTGTTTGTATCGGGATGGGGAGAGTGTTGGTGTTTGTATCGGGATGGGGAGAGTGGTGTTTGTATTGGGATGGGGAGAGTGGTGTTTGTATCGGGATGGGGAGAGTGGTGTTTGTATTGGGATGGGGAGAGTGGTGTTTGTATTGGGATGGGGAGAGTGGTGTTTGTATTGGGATGGGGAGAATGGTGGTGTTTTATATCGGGATGGGGAGAGTGGTGTTTGTATCGGGATGGGGAGAGTGGTGGTGTTTGTATTGGGATGGGGAGAGTGGTGTTTGTATCGGGATGGGGAGAGTGGTGGTGTTTGTATCGGGATGGGGAGAGTGTTGGTGTTTTATATCGGGATGGGGAGAGTGGTGTTTGTATCGGGATGGGGAGAGTGGTGGTGTTTGTATCTGGATGGGGAGAGTGGTGGTGTTTGCATCGGGATGGGGAGAGTGGTGTTTGTATCGGGGGGGGAGAGTGGTGGTGTTTGTATTGGGATGGGGAGAGTGGTGTTTGTATCGGGATGGTGAGAGTGGTGGTGTTTGTATCGGGAGGGGGAGAGTGGCGTTTGTATCGGGATGGGGAGAGTGGTGTTTGTATCGGGATGGGGAGAGTGGTGGTGTTTGTATCGGGATGGGGAGAGTGGTGTTTGTGTTGGGATGGGGAGAGTGGTGGTGTTTGTATCGGGATGGGGAGAGTGGTGTTTGTATCGGGATGGGGAGAGTGGTGTTTGTATCGGGAGGGGGAGAGTGGTGGTGTTTGTATCGGGATGGGGAGAGTGGTGTTTGTATTGGGATAGGGAGAGTGGTGGTGTTTGTATCGGGGGGGGAGAGTGGTGGTGTTTGTATTGGGATGGGGAGAGTGGTGTTTGTATCGGGATGGGGAGAGTGGTGGTGTTTGTATCGGGAGGGGGAGAGTGGTGTTTGTATCGGGATGGGGAGAGTGGTGTTTGTATCGGGATGGGGAGAGTGGTGGTGTTTGTATCGGGGGGGAGAGTGGTGGTGTTTGTATTGGGATGGGGAGAGTGGTGTTTGTATCGGGATAGGGAGAGTGGTGGTGTTTGTATCAGGAGGGGGAGAGTGGTGTTTGTATCGGGATGGGGAGAGTGGTGTTTGTATCGGGATGGGGAGAGTGGTGGTGTTTGTATCGGAATGGGGAGAGTGGTGTTTGTATTGGGATGGGGAGAGTGGTGGTGTTTGTATCGGGATGGTGAGAGTGGTGGTGTTTGTATCGGGAGGGGGAGAGTGGTGTTTGTATCGGGATGGGGAGAGTGGTGGTGTTTGTATCGGGATGGGGAGAGTGGTGTTTGTATTGGGATGGGGAGAGTGGTGGTGTTTGTATCGGGATGGGGAGAGTGGTGTTTGTATCGGGATGGGGAGAGTGGTGTTTGTATCGGGAGGGGGAGAGTGGTGGTGTTTGTATCGGGATGGGGAGAGTGGTGTTTGTATTGGGATGGGGAGAGTGGTGGTGTTTGTATCGGGGGGGAGAGTGGTGGTGTTTGTATTGGGATGGGGAGAGTGGTGTTTGTATCGGGATGGGGAGAGTGGTGGTGTTTGTATCGGGAGGGGGAGAGTGGTGTTTGTATCGGGATGGGGAGAGTGGTGTTTGTATCGGGATGGGGAGAGTGGTGGTGTTTGTATCGGGGGGGGGAGAGTGGTGGTGTTTGTATTGGGATGGGGAGAGTGGTGTTTGTATCGGGATAGGGAGAGTGGTGGTGTTTGTATCGGGAGGGGGAGAGTGGTGTTTGTATTGGGATGGGGAGAGTGGTGTTTGTATCGGGATGGGGAGAGTGGTGTTTGTATTGGGATGGGGAGAGTGGTGTTTGTATTGGGATGGGGAGAGTGGTGTTTGTATCGGGATGGGGAGAGTGGTGTTTGTATCGGGATGGGGAGAGTGGTGTTTGTATTGGGATGGGGAGAGTGGTGTTTGTATTGGGATGGGGAGAGTGGTGTTTGTATTGGGATGGGGAGAGTGGTGGTGTTTTATATCGGGATGGGGAGAGTGGTGTTTGTATTGGGATGGGGAGAGTGGTGTTTGTATTGGGATGGGGAGAGTGGTGTTTGTATTGGGATGGGGAGAGTGGTGGTGTTTTATATCGGGATGGGGAGAGTGGTGTTTGTATTGGGATGGGGAGAGTGGTGTTTGTATTGGGATGGGGAGAGTGGTGGTGTTTTATATCGGGATGGGGAGAGTGGTGTTTGTATCGGGATGGGGAGAGTGGTGGTGTTTGTATTGGGATGGGGAGAGTGGTGTTTGTATCGGGATGGGGAGAGTGGTGGTGTTTGTATCGGGATGGGGAGAGTGTTGGTGTTTTATATCGGGATGGGGAGAGAGGTGTTTGTATCGGGATGGGGAGAGTGGTGTTTGTATCGGGATGGGGAGAGTGGTGGTGTTTGTATTGGGATGGGGAGAGTGGTGTTTGTATCGGGATGGGGAGAGTGGTGGTGTTTGTATTGGGATGGGGAGAGTGTTGGTGTTTGTATCGGGATGGGGAGAGTGTTGGTGTTTGTATTGAGATGGGGAGAGTGTTGGTGTTTGTATCGGGATGGGGAGAGTGGTGTTTGTATTGGGATGGGGAGAGTGGTGGTGTTTTATATCGGGATGGGGAGAGTGGTGTTTGTATTGGGATGGGGAGAGTGGTGGTGTTTGTATCGGGATGGGGAGAGTGGTGTTTGTATTGGGATGGGGAGAGTGGTGTTTGTATTGGGATGGGGAGAGTGGTGGTGTTTGTATTGGGATGGGGAGAGTGGTGTTTGTGTTGGGATGGGGAGAGTGGTGGTGTTTGTATTGGGATGGGGAGAGTGGTGTTTGTGTTGGGATGGGGAGAGTGGTGGTGTTTGTATCGGGATGGGGAGAGTGGTGGTGTTTGTATCGGGGGGGATTGGGAGAGTGGTGGTGTTTGTATCGGGGGGATGGGGAGAGTGGTGGTGTTTGTATCTGGGGGGAAGTGTTGGTGTTTGTATCTGGGGGGAGGTGGTGGTGTTTGTATCGGGGGAGGGGGAGTGGTGGTTGTATCTGGGGGGGAGGTGGTGGTGTTTGTATCGGGGGGGAGTGGTGGTGGTTGTATCTGGGGGGGAGGTGGTGGTGGTTGTATCGGGGGGGAGATGGTGGTGTTTGTATCGGGGGGGGGGAGTGGTGGTGGTTATATCGGGGGGGTGGTGGTGGTTGTATCTGGGGGGGAGGTGGTGGTGTTTGTATCGGGGGGGGAGTGGTGGTGTCTGTATCGGGGGGGAGTGGTGGTGTTTGTATCTTTGTTTGGATCTGGGGGGGAGAGTGGTGTTAGTATCGGGGGGAAGTGGTGGTGTTTGTATCGGGATAGGGAGAGTGGTGGTGTTTGTATCGGGAGGGGGAGAGTGGTGTTTGTATTGGGATGGGGAGAGTGGTGTTTGTATCGGGATGGGGAGAGTGGTGTTTGTATTGGGATGGGGAGAGTGGTGTTTGTATTGGGATGGGGAGAGTGGTGTTTGTATCGGGATGGGGAGAGTGGTGTTTGTATCGGGATGGGGAGAGTGGTGTTTGTATTGGGATGGGGAGAGTGGTGTTTGTATTGGGATGGGGAGAGTGGTGTTTGTATTGGGATGGGGAGAGTGGTGGTGTTTTATATCGGGATGGGGAGAGTGGTGTTTGTATTGGGATGGGGAGAGTGGTGTTTGTATTGGGATGGGGAGAGTGGTGTTTGTATTGGGATGGGGAGAGTGGTGGTGTTTTATATCGGGATGGGGAGAGTGGTGTTTGTATTGGGATGGGGAGAGTGGTGTTTGTATTGGGATGGGGAGAGTGGTGGTGTTTTATATCGGGATGGGGAGAGTGGTGTTTGTATCGGGATGGGGAGAGTGGTGGTGTTTGTATTGGGATGGGGAGAGTGGTGTTTGTATCGGGATGGGGAGAGTGGTGGTGTTTGTATCGGGATGGGGAGAGTGTTGGTGTTTTATATCGGGATGGGGAGAGAGGTGTTTGTATCGGGATGGGGAGAGTGGTGTTTGTATCGGGATGGGGAGAGTGGTGGTGTTTGTATTGGGATGGGGAGAGTGGTGTTTGTATCGGGATGGGGAGAGTGGTGGTGTTTGTATTGGGATGGGGAGAGTGTTGGTGTTTGTATCGGGATGGGGAGAGTGTTGGTGTTTGTATTGAGATGGGGAGAGTGTTGGTGTTTGTATCGGGATGGGGAGAGTGGTGTTTGTATTGGGATGGGGAGAGTGGTGGTGTTTTATATCGGGATGGGGAGAGTGGTGTTTGTATTGGGATGGGGAGAGTGGTGGTGTTTGTATCGGGATGGGGAGAGTGGTGTTTGTATTGGGATGGGGAGAGTGGTGTTTGTATTGGGATGGGGAGAGTGGTGGTGTTTGTATTGGGATGGGGAGAGTGGTGTTTGTGTTGGGATGGGGAGAGTGGTGGTGTTTGTATTGGGATGGGGAGAGTGGTGTTTGTGTTGGGATGGGGAGAGTGGTGGTGTTTGTATCGGGATGGGGAGAGTGGTGGTGTTTGTATCGGGGGGGATTGGGAGAGTGGTGGTGTTTGTATCGGGGGGATGGGGAGAGTGGTGGTGTTTGTATCTGGGGGGAAGTGTTGGTGTTTGTATCTGGGGGGAGGTGGTGGTGTTTGTATCGGGGGAGGGGGAGTGGTGGTTGTATCTGGGGGGGAGGTGGTGGTGTTTGTATCGGGGGGGAGTGGTGGTGGTTGTATCTGGGGGGGAGGTGGTGGTGGTTGTATCGGGGGGGAGATGGTGGTGTTTGTATCGGGGGGGGGAGTGGTGGTGGTTATATCGGGGGGGTGGTGGTGGTTGTATCTGGGGGGGAGGTGGTGGTGTTTGTATCGGGGGGGGAGTGGTGGTGTCTGTATCGGGGGGGAGTGGTGGTGTTTGTATCTTTGTTTGGATCTGGGGGGGAGAGTGGTGTTAGTATCGGGGGGAAGTGGTGGTGTTTGTATCGGAGGGGGAGTAGTGGTGGTGGTCGTATCTGGGGGGGAAGTGGCGTGTTTGTATCGGGGGAGGGGGAGTGGTGGTAGTTGTATCTGGGGGGGAGGTGGTGGTGTTTGTATCGGGGGGGAGTGGTGGTGGTTGTATCGGGGGGGGTGGTGGTGTTTGTATCGGGGGGGAGTGGTGGTGTTTGTATCGGGGGGGAGTGGTGGTGGTTGTATCGGGCGGGGAAGTGGCGGTGTTTGTATCGGGGGGGGGGAGTGGCGGTGTTTGTATCGGGGGAGGGGGAGTGGCGGTGTTTGTATCGGGGGGAGAGTGGTGGTGGTTGTATCGGGGGAGGGGGGTTGGTGGTGTTTGTACCTGGGGAGGAAGTGGTGGCCCTGTGGTAAAACAAAAGTTGTAGAGGACAGGAAGTGCTAGAGCAAGGGAAATACATACAAAGATACAAAATGCTGCCTGTATTAGTATGGCTAGAACAACTGTTTGAGCAAAATAGAAATTGTGCAGATTAGGGAGTGCTGAAACAGGAAAAAATAAATCAAGATACAAAGTGTACGCTGTATCAGTTTAGACAGCGATACCATTGGCGCAACTTGGGGGAATTATGATTTATTTAGGATTAATGCAGAAAGTGACACTTTGATAGGAAAGTATAGGCTGTTACAGGTTATTTGCTCGCCGGGCGCTCACAATGAGGTGTATTTCATTGGGTTCACTTCACATTTGTGCACCTTGATGAAGGTTCAAATAAAGGGCCGAGCCGTTGATCCTTTCTTTATAAATAAAAGACGTTCACGCTTCAGAGAAGACCTGTGTGTGCCCAGTTCCTACACAGGTTCAGCACAAGCGGTCATGAGTTACCGGGGGGGGGGGGGCAGCCATCAAGGGGTTAACAATGCACTTTTACGTCTACTGCGTAGCCTCCCAACATACCACTTCGATTGACACTTTGATTGGTGGGGGAAGGGACCCTCTCCAACATAACCAACCCCCGGACACTTAATATTTCGAAGATCCATCTGTTGAACGAAGCATCAGAATTAAAAAAAATTATATAAACAGTGTTGGAAGGGCAAGAGGAGAAGTAAGAAAAGTAAAATGCAGGGAGGGGGGGGAATGGTGATCACGGGAACTCCCCAGATCAGGGGTGGTCAACTCCAGTCCTTAAGGGCCACCAACAGGTCAGGTTTTCAGGATATCCCTGCTTCAGCACAGGTGGCTCAATCAGGGGCGCAGTCCTTGACTGAGCCCCTGATTGAGCCATCTGTGCAGAAGTAGAGACTGTCACCTGTGCTGAAGCAGGCACTGATGGAGTGGCCTGGGCTGAAGCAGAGACTGATTGAGCCATCTGTGCTGGCGCAGGGACTGATTGAGCCACCCGTGCTGAAGCAGAGACTGATTGGCCACCTGTGCTGAAGCAGGAGCTGATTGAGTCACCTGTGTTGAAACAGAGTTATCCTTAAAACCTGCCCTGTTGGTCGCCCCTGAGGACTGGAGTTGGCCGCCCCTGCCCTAGTTCTACCACAAACTGGCAGAACACAGGTGCATTGGGTGCAGGACAAAGAGCGCGTCCCTGCTACATACGCACTGCATCGTTAGCGCATACACTAAACCAGGGTCCCCAATAGCGGTGAACCAAACATATGCCCACGGTCGCGACTGTCAAGGGAGAGGGGGTTTGGCCCGGGATTTAAGGGGTTACACCCCATTTGGCCACCCCCTGCTCTCACTTGGGGAGCAAGGGGTTAACTGGACTGGGGTCCAGTAATATGTTTTGTGACATAGTCCAAAGATGTTAGGCAGCTTTCTGCCCCATTTTAGAGCAGAAAGTGCAGGAATAGCTAAAAATGATCCGGTCCACAGCTTCACATTAACTCAGGCAGCTGGATGGAAAATCCAGACCACATATTACAATGGCTCTAGTTCTCCCTCACCTGCTCTTCTAATCACATGCACAGGTATTTAGAGCAGAGAGGTTTTGCATTTCTCTCTCTCTCCTTAGAGCCTGGAGGCTGGGGGTATCGCTGCTCCCCTGTTTCCAGTTTCGGGGTTGACGGCCCCTCCAAGTATCACAGTACCAGAGGATTTGCCTGGACACGGGACCGAGTTCCCACCACGAACAGATAAGACCAAACAAATGTTTACTGCTGTTGCTAAAAGACTGTGCTGTATCTAAGTGACCCTAAATGAGAGGGCATTGTTTTAAGCTGGGGAACCAGGTTAGTTGGCCAGCAGCTGTTAGAGAGACTGATTCTATGTGTAGTTAGATCCCTGAAAGGGATAGGATTTTGTTTATATAATTTGGTTTCTTTTTACTTGAAATAACAGTGTGGGAAATACTGTAACAATGAAATGAGTGAACTGCTGAATGAAAGTATCTGAGTACCTCTAACCTACACATGTTAAAGCTGCAGTACCTTACTTGGATGAAAATAAAGCAGGCAGAAGCCTGAGTTAAGCAGCTTAATACTTTGCATGATCCTGTTTTTTGTATTATATAACCCTAGAAGACTGTGTCGGGAAGAACCCAGACAGACGTCAGCACTACAAAAGAGGGGCGTTTGTCACATATGGTGGAGAATGCGGGCAGACACTAAAAAAAGTCTGTGGGTTTGCAAATAAATGTGGGGGTTTAAAATGGCCGCCGAGCTGAACTAAAGTACAGATGCTATGAGTGAAGTCTGTCCCACTGTGTATATCAGTTGTGCTTCTAGCATACACAGAGAATGTGCGAAGTGTGGATGCAATAGCACCCTGAACCCAAACAGAAAACCAAAATGTTTTGCTGAAAAAAAAAAAAATTGCATCTAGCAAGTGCTGTTTGTAAAGCTAATGCCTTTTGCTGAAGTGAGTGAATTTGCAGCTAGCAAGTGCTGTATGTAAGCTGCTGAAGTGAGTGAAATTGCAGCTAGCAAATTGTCCCTGCCGGGTTTCTAAAATGGCCGACGTGAAATGTTTGTTGTGTAATGTACGTAACCATACAAAACAGTGTCCCTTCAGGCCATACTATGATCACGACCCTGGAGGAGAGCCGTACCCACAGATGAATTTAGTATGCTGGGCCTGTCGTGAAGTAGGTCACATGGAAGATGTGTGCCCCAAAATTTTCAAAGACAAACAGCTGCAAAAGCAAGCAACGCCCTGTGAGTGCAAGCAAGATGTGGAAGCTGATAACAGTGAGTGTGTGCCCAGGACCACTGATATCTCTGGAGCTAATAAAGCAAAAAGAAAGAAAACTGTTCCTCAAGTCACAGGGGAAGTGACCGAGCCACTTGAACCTGCACTGTCAGGACATGCGTCAGAAAGGCGCCGAGATGAGCAACAGCCCATAGGGCCTGGCGCAATCGTCCCAGGAATGACGACACGCCTAGAGATGACAAAGGCTACTGCTACCATCATAGGCAGAGAGCCAAGCGAATCAAAGAAAACAAGAACTGACTGGAAACTATGCTATGAGATGTCCCAGAAAGATGTGCAAAACTTCATCACAGAGTTGGGGGTTTCTCGGCAAGAGGCTAGCGCGCTTAAAGCAGAGCTGGAACTCTCACGCCATGAGGTCTACGCTCGCAGCACAGAGCTGTGTACATTGAAGAAAACCTATGAGAATACCCTGAGTAATTTAGAGACTGTAAAAAGAGAGAATGTAAGTCTGACACAGAAAAATTCAGACTTGACTGACCAGATCAGTGAAGGTGATGAGAAGCTTCACCAAGCAGGAAAAGTGGAGAAGCAATTGATCCAGGAAAAGTTAGAAATGCAGGAAGCACTGCAGAATACAGAATCAGCGGCGATCCAGGCGACACAAACTGCAGAGCTCCAAAAAATGGAGGCGCTGATGCAAACCCAGAGCAAGCACCAGAAAGAGGTGAAGACCCTGAGGGAGGTCTGGCACGATCAGGTTGAAGAGCTGCAGAAGCAGATGGCTGAGCGCGAGATACAGTGCGCCAAGAGAGAGGAGGTGTCCGTCCGTCAGGTGGTTTGCCTGACACTGCGCTATAAAAGCGAGATGGCCGATATCTACAAGCAGCTGGACCACACGGCAAATGAGGGGGCCCGGCTGCAGCTGGAGCTGGACAAGACCCGGAAGGAGCACCTGCAGCTGCAGGTCAAGAATAGAGAAAATGAAACAGAGTTAAACCTTGCTCTGAAACAGATGACGGACATGGGAGAAGCGGCTAAAGTGGTTCAGTCGGGCTATCAATCCTACCTCCTAACCAAGCAAGCTGTACGTTCCTATACGTGTATCTTCAATGCTGTTGCAATATTACGATTTGCTATAAAGATGAAGTTGGAGAAAGAGATTCCAAGGCTAAAAGAGACACGGTCACAAAAGGAGACCAGGGAAAGTAAACTCAATGCCCTCACTGATGACAAAGAGGAAGGAGAAAGAATTGACTTTGATTGTGCTGCTGTTATTCCAGAAACAGATAGGCACCCTCCTGAGAATATACTCCCTGATCTGGAATTCAAAAATCCAGATCCTCAATTTCATTTACGTTGTCCAGAAGATTATCAAACTAGTGGACACACCCAGGACAACACAGAAGATGTTTTAGCCAAGTGGGTGGCAGTTCCTGAAAACACAAACTTGTTGACAGATCCTGATGACATGGTTAATATGGACTACGTTTGTACAGAGGCAACTAGGTCTCCAAAACCCAAAGGCCTGGTAATGGCCACAAAAGGGAAATCAAAGATTGAAAAGAAAAAACAACGAAGGTTAACACGGCGCCTGAATAGTTCCATATCTCACCAATCTGGACCACACTGTGGAGCCAAGGAGAATCTGGTCCAAGGTTCTCATCAGAAGCTAAAGAAACAGTCCAGTCATTTGCAGGTTGCAGCGGACTATGAAATAAAGTCAAAGGATGCAATAGACTGGAAGTAAAAAAAAAAAAAAAAAAAAAGTTTGGGGGAACTGACCGATTTATTTTTTTATTACACGTGTGGACTATGTCACGGACACTTAACTATGCAAATAAGCATTTTGTCAATATTACAATGTTATATTGGTTCTCTGTGTTGAAAATGTAGCTAAACTACAAATTAATATACAGGGTTGATGGCCCTTAAGATTACAAGGCTGTAGTATAAGAGAAAAATATTGGTAGCTTACAATATGGAAAAAAAAAAAAAAATGCCCTTTTCGGTTGGTAAATTTATAATGAAGTTCATATTCGTATCATGTGAATACTTAATGTTGTACTGAGGAGTTAGCTCAAGTATTTCAGGTAGGACGCTCACCCCAGTGAGGTCCATGGCCGCTCACCCCAGTAGGTGTGAGCTGGGGAGGGGGATATGTGACATAGTCCAAAGATGTTAGGCAGCTTTCTGCCCCATTTTAGAGCAGAAAGTGCAGGAATAGCTAAAAATGATCCGGTCCACAGCTTCACATTAACTCAGGCAGCTGGATGGAAAATCCAGACCACAGATTACAATGGCTCTAGTTCTAGCTCACCTGCTCTTCTAATCACATGCACAGGTATTTAGAGCAGAGAGGTTTTGCATTTCTCTCTCTCTCCTTAGAGCCTGGAGGCTGGGGGTATCGCTGCTCCCCTGTTTCCAGTTTCGGGGTTGACGGCCCCTCCAAGTATCACAGTACCAGAGGATTTGCCTGGACACGGGACCGAGTTCCCACCACGAACAGATAAGACCAAACAAATGTTTACTGCTGTTGCTAAAAGACTGTGCTGTATCTAAGTGACCCTAAATGAGAGGGCATTGTTTTAAGCTGGGGAACCAGGTTAGTTGGCCAGCAGCTGTTAGAGAGACTGATTCTATGTGTAGTTAGAGCCCTGAAAGGGATAGGATTTTGTTTATATAATTTGGTTTCTTTTTACTTGAAATAACAGTGTGGGAAATACTGTAACAATGAAATGAGTGAACTGCTGAATGAAAGTATCTGAGTACCTCTAACCTACACATGTTAAAGCTGCAGTACCTTACTTGGATGAAAATAAAGCAGGCAGAAGCCTGAGTTAAGCAGCTTAATACTTTGCATGATCCTGTTTTTTGTATTAAATAACCCTAGAAGACTGTGTCGGGAAGAACCCAGACAGACGTCAGCACTACAAAAGAGGGGCGTTTGTCACAGTTTTTATCTTGCTTCAGAATCCTAATGTATATTCCCCTGTAAAAATGTATTGTTTCTGTTCCAGTGTTGGCACCAACACATACACTGGGATTGATGCGGGAGGCTTAAGGGGTTAATGAGCTACAGTTTAGGAAAATACAACTATGTGTGGTGTCTTTTCAGAAATATCTGGGCTTCAAAAGGCTTGGTTGAAGTTGGATGTGAAAAGTACAGAGGGGGTTTAGTGTACAGTATGTTAATACCTAATTGGCAGGCCAAGGGTATATTGCTGGTAGAGACAGCTAGGACCCAGGTCTGGAGCATTGGGTGTGAAATATAGCACCTGTGACAAATGTTCTCTACACACGAGGCCCAGCTTCAAAGGATTTCTTGACAAGGAAGGAGCTATGGGGGCCAGGGGTGCGGTTACACAAGGAGATATCAGAATGAGTGACCTTATTAAATATAAGAATATTATGAGATGTCCTCGGCTGAACGTGCTAAAAGCTAGATGTGTGTATTCGTGGCACCGATTTGCACATAATGATTACAGACACATGATGTCTAGCAGGTACTAAGAGACAGATATTAATATCTCTCTTAATTTTAATATTACACGGTAATATTTAGTCTCATTGGGAGCGTCATGCGTGCTGGAATGTATTAATATGGCTCGCGTGCCCGTAAGTATTACTGAACTGAAGTTATGAAGTTATTTAGATAGGAAAAGCAGTTTTTAAACGTCATTGGGTGGGAGGAGTTTTTCTCTGGGGAAGACTGTCAACCTCCCCACTGATTTATGAGAGGGGCTGGGTTTAGGTTGTCTTCAATGGGAAATAATTGCATATAAACGAGGCTCAGCCTATACTCTGGGTCTTTGTGATTTTCAAGATTGCTGTATGAACTGCCAGTCCAGATTTGACTGTTTCATCATTCCATCTTAAGTAAGTGTCTATATTTTGTCTGTTATTTGTATATCTTGTGTGTTCACCTTTTTCAAGGAATAAACTATATTTTATCATATCTAAGTCTCGTCCCAGTTCAACCCAGGTATTTTTGGTGTAAATTATATCTTGTCATAAGTTACCGTGACAGCGACCCAGGCAAAAAACGCCATCACAAAAAAATCGTAACCTCAGCAAGTGACATACAATGTACATGGTACTTTCCTTTAACCCTTTCAGTGGCCACTGACCCTCCGGCCCTATCCCGCAACACGTGACCACGTGATCGTTTCGCTGTTAATATGGGTTAATATGCTAATTTGCTACATTCTCTAAGATCGCCACGCGCGTAATGCTGAGCCTATTAGCAGGGCTCTGGCACTGGTGTTTTATATATCTCTGAACGGTTGCAAACTTGTAAAACCTAAGACCCCTTTTTGTGACATTATTAGGCCTCTGAGGCTTAGCGGAGCACTTCGCAAGCGAGTGGAAATGAGGGAAAGCACTAGAAATTTTCGGGGCCACAATTTAAATAGTTTTTGCACATCTTCAGTTCCAGAACCAGAACCAGCCCAAGTGGTTACCAATAAATATCCAATTTAGATATAAATGTAGGTACCACGCTTCTGCATATGCAATCACCCCTCACTCCAATATACATGTAGCACTCCTAACCCCCCCCACCCCCCCATCTTCTGGGAGCAGAAAGACCGTCTGGACCAGCCATAGCTATATACACAATGCCTCTAACCCATATCATTTTTTTATAGAGTTTTACAGCTGGAAGATGATTAATAATAATAATAATAAAAACCCTTCCCCCTGCATTTTAAATTCCACTTTAAACCCCATGGCATTGCAGACACCGCTAGCAGCAAAGGGGTTAAGTGCCATTTTTATTGGGCTGCTCTCCAAAATCTCCCTCATCTGGATCACTAAAGAAAAGAAAAAACATAAGGAAGCCCTTGTTATTTTCCACCTTCCCTGAAGGGGTTGCATTTGGTTTAGTCCCAACTCTATCCATCCAGCAGGGAGAATCCTCCCCATTCCTCAGCCTATGTTCTGTGTCCCCCACCCCATGTGTGTGTGTGTGCTGAGAAGGAGGCTGGCAGCAGCAGCAGCTGCTGTATCCGTGAGAATGCGAGGTGCAGAGCATGCTACTCCGGGCTCCCCGGCAGGGGACACAGGGACCCGGGGCTGCTGTTAGCTGTTAGAGGGACAGGGACCCACCGTGCTGCTGCTGCTGGGGGGTGCAGGGCGCCTGGGAATTGACGTTAGTTGCATAATTATCAGCCTGTGCCATCCGAGGAGGAGAGAGGAAGGGGGGTGGGGAGGGGGGAGAGAGAAATGATGGACTCGCTGCCCAGTGCTGTGCAGAGCTGAGCCGGGGCAGAGAGAGGGGGACACAGGCAGCCTGGGGGTGCAGAGAGAGGGGTACACAGGCAGCTTGGGGGTGCAGAGAGAGGGGGACACAGGCAGCCTGGGGGTACAGAGAGGGGTGGGAGTAGGCAGCCTGGGGGTGCAGAGAGGGGTAGGAGTAGGCAGCCTAGGGGTGCAGAGAGGGGTGGGACACAGGCAGCCTGGGGGTGCAGAGAGGGGTGGGAGTAGGCAGCCTGGGGGTGCAGAGAGGGGTGGGACACAGGCAGCCTGGGGGTGCAGAGAGGGGTAGGAGTAGGCAGCCTAGGGGTGCAGAGAGGGGTGGGACACAGGCAGCCTGGGGGTGCAGAGAGGGGTGGGAGTAGGCAGCCTGGGGGTGCAGAGAGGGGTGGGAGTAGGCAGCATCCTGTCTCAATGAGCTGACTTTCTTATCACTGGAGCATCCTGCTGCTGCTGATCCAGGAGGATGAGAAAGCTGCGAAGATTGGTGCACCTTGTGCTCTTCTGTCCTCTTACTAAAGGACTGCAGGTACCCTATCTATCTATCTATCTATCTATCTATCTATCTATCTATCTATCTATCTATCTATCTATCTATCTATCACATTACATCACTATCTCTCTTATCTACAGTATCTATCTATCTATCTATCTATCTATCTATCTATCTATCTATCTATCTATCTATCTATCTACAGTATCTACTTAAAGTATCAATATCTATCTATCACATTACATCACTATCTCTCTTGTCTACAGTATCTATCTATCTATCTATCTATCTATCTATCTATCTATCTATCTATCTATCTATCTATCTATCTATCTATCTACAGTATCTACTTAAAGTATCAATATCTATCTATCTATCACATTACATCACTATCTTTATTGTCTACAGTATCTATCTATCTATCTATCTATCTATCTATCTATCTATCTATCTATCTATCTATCTATCGTATCAATATACATCTATCACAGTGCATCTATCTATCATCACACTACTTTTATCTATCTATATTAGCTATCTCTATATCTATCGATCTCTATATCTATTTCACATATCTATTTATTTACTGTATCTATCTACAGTATCTATAGCTATCTATCACACTACATATATCTTTGTATTTATATCTAAAACTATCTAATCTCTACTGTATGTATGTAATTTAATGTAACCATGTATTTGTCACCATAACTGTGCCCAGGACATACTTGAAAACGAGAGGTTACTCTCAATGTATTACTTCCTGGTAACACATTTGATAAATAAAATAATAAATATGTATATCCATCACACTACATTTATCTACCTCTCTGTATATCTATATCTACCTATCACACTACCTCTATCATATATCTATCTCACACTATATGTATTTATCTACCTTCTATCTATCATCTATGTATCTCACACTATCTATTTATCTGTCATAATAACTGTTTCGTCCATGAGGGACATTTTTTACAAATTATATTCACATGGGCTTTTCTGACACATTCTCATTGACACCTACTGAAAAGACGGGTGTGAATGGCAGTAATGGGAAATACAGAGCTAAATGACCATTCCCCCACTTTCCTGGAAACAACATTAGAATAAGTGGTACCTTGTCCGATTTTAGGAGAGAGAAAGCTGCGGGCAATGCTCCGTGTTCTCCATTTTTCTAAAATGATTTGAATCTGTTAATGCTGTAAGAAATTAATTTGAACCGTGCAGTCATTTGCTTGTACAAAAACAAGGTGCACACGCTCTTGTTTTGCAGTAAATGTGACACCGGGACATTTGTCCCCTAAAGGCTGGGTGCCACTGTGTTTGGGATAATGGTCCCATTTGTGGATTGTCACTGTGTTGAATACTGTAGCTTCTGTGATCTGAAACAATTGCTGAACATTGACGGTGTTCATCAAAATGCGGTTCTCTATATGTTATTAAATGGACATTATTTCAAGACCTGATGTGTTCTTCCTAAAAACCACTTTGATAAAGCACCTTTTTTTTTTTTAACATACAGGAATAGAAGGGAGGGGGTTCCCTCTCTATATAAAACAATTTCATCTTTATTTGAAATATGTGCAGTTCCTGAAATCCTTTCCCTATTTCATAGAACCAGGTCTCTGCAGCACCCAAGGGGTTAAGATAAGTATATGTAGTTACAGCCAACATCAACTCCATTAATAAAAAAGCAAAATGGAGTAAATCCCTGCCAATTATTAATGCACTTTCACTTGATATTCTCCTGAGAACAATTGAGGAGCTTTGTTAGTGAGTAAAGTGCATTGGCTAAGATGATTTAGGATTCTTTCTGTCTCTAGTGCCTCAACTCTATTCTAAATTCTTGCTGTCTTTAGTTTTGAAGTTTCGCGGTAACCTTTTCTCCTGTTTAGAAAGTAGGAGACGGGAGTTCTGTGATCTCCTTTTATTTTGTGCATCAGATAACCACGATTGCAGGGGTGATAAGAAGCTAGTCAACATGCACCCAACAATTTTCTCTTTGCTTCCTCTAGTATATGTATATAGTATATGTTATACTAGTATATACATAGTATATGTTCCGGGCGTTGGTGCACACCCGTATCCGGGCAGAGTACACTCATGCCGAGTCCACTGGGACGGTGTTAGAATTTGCCTCCCAGTGGGCATTAGATGGAGTGCTCTGCTCTGTGTCCCCTAATCTGGATTCATTTAAATTCCCCTCCCTTATTTATTGCACTTTATTTATTTTACAGTGCACAATGATATGGTTTATTTTGTATTTTAGTTTCTCCGGTTTTCTTTTTACTCATTGGATCACCAACGAGTAGTTTTGTTCCTCTGATTGGTTGGCTTGGCCGACCAATCAGTTAAAACCGGTAGAAAATAGGCTGTTCATATCTACTTTTGTTCTCCTGTCTGGTGGCTCAGGCTCTAGAAAGCGGTGTTTTTTTTTGGTTAAGGAACCCTATAATTACATTGTGAATCTCTATGGAACCCTGCATTGAAAGGAACCCCAACCCTCTCTAATAGCGCGTCTGAGATCAGATGCATTGAAAGGAACCCCAACCCTCTCTAATAGTCTCAATAGAAAATTGGTGTCTACGGCGCAAAGTGATGTAAGTGAATCGTGTAAATACTATATCAATAAGTGATAAGGTAATGGATGATACCAGCACTGTTAACAAATGCCACAAAGCACTCCGAACAGGAACGTCTTGGGTTCAACCTCCATGGATAGTAACGTGGGGAAGAAACACAGAAGCAAAAGAATGGTGCTGCATTAACGTTTTACTCCAACACATACCACACATAGGGGAATTCGCAAACTCAAAATATCTCCAGGGAGTGACTTGGGGCGCACTCCAACCCTACTCAGGCCCTCATTCTCTCCCGTCTTGATTACTGAAACCTCCTGCTGTCCGGCCTTCCTGCCTCTCACCTGTCTCCCCTACAATCTATCCTAATCGCTGCTGCCAGAATCACTCTACTCTTTCCTAGATCTGTCTCAGCATCTCCCCTCCTGAAATCCCTCTCCTGGCTTCCGATCAAATCCCGCATCTCACACTCCATTCTTCTCCTCACTTTTAAAGCTTTACACCCTTCTGCCCCTCCTTACATCTCAGCCCTAATTTCTCGTTATGCACCATCCAGACTCTTGCGTTCTTCTCAAGGATGTCTTCTTTCTACCCCCTTTGTATCTAAAGCCCTCTCCCGCCTTAAACCTTTTTCACTGACTGCCCCACACCTCTGGAATGCCCTTCCCCTCAGTACCCGACTTGCACCCTCTCTATCCACCTTTAAGACCCACCTTAAGACACACTTGCTTAAAGAAGCATATGAATAGCACTGTGAACATTCTGAACACATGGCACATAAAGCTTGGCCCCCTGCAGACGCACTTACCAGAATTCCCTCCTACTGTCTCTGTACGTTCTCCCTACCTACCAATTAGACTGTAAGCTCCTCAGGGCAGGGACTCCTCCTCCTTAATGTTACTTTTATGTCTAAAGCACTTATTCCCATGACCTGTTATTTATATTATCTGTTATTTATTTGATTACCACATGTATTACTACTGTGAAGCGCTATGTACATTAATGGCGCTATATAAATAAAGACATACAATACAATACTCCGGTCTTATCAGCTGCCCGTCCTGCGCGTTCACTCGCGTGCAGTTTCCTCCATCTGCTTCTCTCACTAGCAGCCCGCCCGGGACCTCTGACGTCAGCGCGCTGAACTGCCGATGGGTTGATACTGCGGCCTCCAGCATCCAAAAAGTGGGCTTTTTGGATGTTGGAGGCCACTGTATCAACCCATGGGCAGTTCAGAGGTCCCGGCCGGTCTGCTAGTGAGAGGAGCAGGCGGAGGAAACTGCACGCGAGTGAACGCGCAGGACGGGCAGCTGATAAGACCGCAAATTCCCCTATGTGTTTTATGTGTTGGAGTAAAACGTTAATGCAGCATCATTCTTTTGCTTCTGTGTTTCTTCCCCACGTTACTATCCATGGAGGTTGAACCCAAGACGTTCCTGTTCGGAGTGCTTTGTGGCATTTGTTAACAGTGCTGGTATCATCCATTACCTAATCACTTATTGATATAGTATTTACACGATTCACTTACATCAGTTTGCGCCGTAGACACCAGTTTTTTTATTGCTACTTTGGTGCAGTTGGGAAACTGCAGGTGTTTGGCTGCACCTGGTGTGTGCACTTTTCTATATTCACTATTATCACCAGTATAAGTTTGCGCCTTATCTATTATCTATATTTCCTCTCTAATTGTCTGAGGTCAGATGCATTGTAATTGCGTCTATTTGATACAATCAGGTACAAATTACCAGAAAATCACAGGGAACCCCTGTTATTAATATTGATCTAGAGAATGTCCATTAACACGTTACAATCATGGAGCACGGTGCTGGGAAGCTGGATACATTGTGGCCCATGTTTACTAAGCTATTGTATAAAATACCTGACAACCCCGAAAAACACCTTATGGCCCATTCAAGTGAATAAGGTATTATTATTATTATTATTATTCCAGCAGGGAACCTTTTTTGAAAAACGCTGAACGCAGGGGCAGGACGGCCAGGGAGGAGCACGCCCCAGCAGTCTGACCCGGAAGTCTTTCTTACTTCCGGTGTCTCTGCTACTACAGCGTGCTCCTCCCCGGCGTCCTGCTCTGCCTCCGTGCAACTCCTAACTCCTCTGCCGGATGCTCCTCTGCTTAAGGCTGCGGCCTCGCTGGCGCTGACCGTGCTCATGCTTGAGAGCGGTGATGTCACCAGCTCTCCAAGCATGAGCGCCGGGTGTCCTGGCAATTTTGCAAGCGCGCGCGTGGGGGCATTGGGGGCTTTTGAGCGTGCTTCAAACTCACTTTTGTTTTGTCTCCCCTAGCCTGCATGTG
Source organism: Ascaphus truei (assembly GCF_040206685.1). NCBI lineage: Eukaryota > Metazoa > Chordata > Amphibia > Anura > Ascaphidae > Ascaphus > Ascaphus truei. The sequence continues at coordinate 9,233,512 of NC_134503.1, forward strand.
CATGAAATCGCACAGGCTTCAGCAGGCGAGCCAGCGGGCGCGATCGGGAGACGGGGGGAGGCTGAGGGAGGCGGGGCAGTGACGTCGCTGGGCCAATCGCCCGCGACGCACTGACGTGAACGTCACAGCGCCGACGTCACGGCGCCGTGACGTTGACGCTGCTTCGCGCTGATTGGATGTTTTCAGCCGACAGTGCGCTGAAAAACAGCTTGGCTGTCGGCTGAAAAATCCAACTCCTCAGCACGCCTGCGGACGCTCGCGTGAGCCCCCTCTAAAGACATCCTCATTGAGGATGCCGGGGCTCAGCGCAGAGCGTCCGCACGGCTCAGCGCGGGTTCCCCTGCTATGGACGTGGCCTAAGAAACACCTGCAGGAGCAAACAGATTCAAAATCAGCTATAGAAAGCATCTCAAACGGGAGATTTACTATGGAATTGACACAGAACAAATGGAATGTCCCTTCTCTTAGCATCAAAGTGTAAGGTGTTGTGCTTTGGCTAATGGCGCTTAAGTAGATGAGAGAAATGAGGAGAATTGCCTGACTCAACATTAGAAGGGGATGTATCATAGTCTGTGTCTCTACTTGGCCATCTTTCTCTGTATCGGTTTAATCACGGGCGGCAACCTCCAGTCCTCAAAGACCACCAACAGGTCAGGTTTTAAGGATTGAGCCGCCTGTGCTGAAACAGGGATATCCTTAAAACCTGACCTGTTGGTGACCCTTGAGGACTGGGGGTGGCCGCCCCTGGGTTAAATCATCCAGGTCCTAGGATGGTGTTAACCTCCGGTACCAGGTGTTTGTTGTCAACAACAAGAGAGTGATGGTGAGCACATCTCGCCCTTGTGCAAACGGACTTCTTGCTTTTTCATCAATCTCATATATTGCCTCCAAATCTCATGGTGGAGGTTTGTATTTCCACACAAGCCGTTAATAGCTGGGGTTTTTTTTGGGTGGATTTGCTCAAAATAGAATGGTTTCACTTTGGATTTGGTTGTGATTCCATTTGAACACGTTACAATCATGGAGCACGGTGCTGGGACACTGGATATATTGTGACCCATATTTACTATGCTATTGTACAGGCGTACCCCGCATTAATGTACTCAATGGGACCGGAGCATGTATGTAAAGCGAAAATGTACTTAAAGTGAAGCACTGCCTTTTCCACTTATCGATGCATGTTTTGTACTGCAATCATCCTATACGTACATAACTGATGTAAATAACGCATTTGTAACAGGCTCTATAGTCTCCCCGCTTGCGCACAGCTTCGGTACAGGTAGGGAGCCGGTATTGCTGTTCAGGACGTGCTGACAGGCGCATGCGTGAGCTGCCGTTTGCCTATTGGGCGATATGTCCTTACTCGCGAGTGTACTTAAAGTGAGTGTCCTTAAACCGGGGTATGATGATTGGGCGGATCGGATTCTACAAATCCGGCCACAGGTTGTATCCACGGGCGGATTTTTATTAATCCGCGCGGATTTAAACCGCCCAAATCCGTGTGCGGATTTTACACCGCAAAATAGATTTTGCGGGCAACATCAGCGAAAATCCGGGATACAGGTTTTGACGGATTCGCCCCTCTCTACTCCCAGCCCCGGAAAACACCTTATGGCCCAATCAAGTGTAGAAGGAATATTCCATCGCCGGAGGAGATCTTGCGAAATAGCAGCACTTGGTAAACATGGTCCTGTATTGTTTTACTATTAGTATTTGCCCTCGGTTTTGATTATTTTTAGTAATCGTTTTGCGTGGGTATGTTCTGTACCACCCCCGCCCCAAAGCATCTGACTAGAATCTGACGATTGTCACAGACTGCAAAGGACAAATGTCACCTCCAACAGTCTGCGTCATGCTTTTTATTCACCTCTGTAGATGAGCTGATGCAGAGGAAGGACTTTTGTGCTCAAATCACATTTTCGAGCGCTTCGTTAACACCCCCTCCTGAATACTTAGCATTCCCATCTTTGCGGTTAACACGAGCTACTTTTTCATTTGGCATCTTCCCCCTTTTGTGGCCAGAGGCGACTGCACTGCAGTGACGGCGGTGAAAGAGTTAATGGTACATTGCGGTTGTGCCGCTGGGTTGAGTCCCTCCGGGTTGTGCTACCTGCAGCTTCTTATGTTGCCGTACATGGCAGGCCTGCAGAGCTGGTTCTGTCTGTGCAGAGCTGCGATGAACAGCACAGTCTCATTATACAGGTAAAGTTCCCGCTGTACTGCTCAGTACTTTTCCTTTGTCTTCTGTTTCAAGAGAAGCAGAGTGGTTTGTTCTGCAGTGCCAGTTCTGTGTAGACCTACAAGATATCCAGTTTCCTATCTCCGTGTCATCTACAGTAAGGGGATCCACCGACATCCAGGTGATAGGTCGTTCTCAGAACAAATCATTCAGCAGTTCTTTAAGCTCCGTGGTCAGAAACGCACTATCGTTAACCACGATTCCCTTTCATTGCCATTGTCTGGATGAATGTGATCATGGTTTAAATGGGGCATGTCCGATTGGTAAAGTCTGAATAAACTGCTACTGATGGTGAGTGGATAGGATTAGCTTACAGTTCGTCAATCAAAGCATTACTGTTATAACTAAAGAGAGAGATCTCCCGTCACTTGGCTGCTGAAAGGGCTTTTAGAGAGAATATACAGTACTTATAGGACAGACTAATAGGGGATGTGTTGTCACGATATTCGGCAAAGGTTCTCTGGCTCTTGTGACATCACTAAACACGGGTTTATTTTTGTTGTTGTAAGAAATGCATTAGAGGTAAATATCACGCCAAGAATGTATAATGTGGTTGAATTTTTGCAAGGAACAAGTCACCTCTTGCTGCTACCTCCGTGTGTTGATCGTTATGCCGGTAGCTCAGACAACTTACTCAATAAGCCTTTTACTTTTGGATACTGGTATCTTATGTGCAGAAATACTGATCAGATAATGGCCCAGGCTTGGTACACCTTACAAATGGCTTTGGTATACCTAGAACATTATCCGACCTTTATCTCTCTGCATAGTGTTTCCATAGGTGCTACTTAAATATCACATCAAGACCCCAATGTGAGTGTTAACATGCTTCGCTACAGGGGAGCACTGTACTGGATTGGGCGGTGGCTTTCTAGCCAACTGAAGCCTAGCCTGCGTTTGTAGGCAAGAGACCCAAAACCCTTCTAACGGTTCCTCAACATGTACAGTAGAACCACTAAAATGAAAATCAAAGGTACATGCTGCAAACCAATATAAACAGGACAAAGGGGTTGATACAATTACCGGTGCTCCATGCGAGAAGATGATAGCCTGCAGCATACCCAGGAACATATGAAAGCAACATTTCGACCTAGTGGTCTTTCGCAATACCTGCCACAATATCACTTAAGAAAGACCACTAGGTCGAAACGTTGCTTGTTTTTGGCTTTTAATAAATCAGAATGAGAAAATCCGTCAGTGCTCTGCGATTTCTTCCTTCAGAACCACTAATCCATCTATCAGAGGAGAATATGAAAATATCTCGTTGTTATATATAAATGGCTTATAGCATAAGGTGTATATAAATAGTTTATAGCATAAACATCTTGAACCCCTGCTGCCCAGAGCCTCACCCCACGTGTAACAGGGCCCTGCATACCTGCAGGGGTTAGGGATGCAGGCTCGCCAATCTACGTTAGAAGAAAATTAATTCCATTTCAGCCAGAATCCAGCAACCGATGTTCATCACGTTTCCTAGGCAAGCTTCACAATCATCATTCAGAGGCAACTCCTAAAGGATTAGAGAAATGAAAAGCCATGTAATAAAGATGATGTCTGAGTGCCATATATTTTATTGATTTGCATAACACTAACAGTGCATTAAGTGCTTTGCAAAGTATTCACATGTAGAGCATGAGACAGATGCCCCAGAGTTAGTTTATACAAGCAAAGGGAAAAGGGTCATCCTTGATTGCAGATGGCTTCTACAGTAGCTGCATTTCATGTCTTCTGTCTGCCCCTTTTGTATCGAAACCCCTGTCCCACCTAAAACCTCTCTCACTCACTGCACCACATGTCTGGAATGCCCTTCCCCTCAATATCTGACTGCACCCTCTCTCTCCATCTTTAAGACCTCTCTTAAAACACAGCTCTTTAACAAATAAGGGTAGCTCCGCTGGCTGACACTATACACCTCACATATAAAACCCTTGCAGACACACTTAGCAGAACACCCTCCTACTCTCTGTATGTTCTCCCCATTTACCACTTAGATTGTAAGCTCTTCGGGGCAGGGACTCCTTTTCCCAATGTTACTTTTATGTCTTAAGCGTTTATTCCCATTATGTGTTCTATTATACGTGTATTACTGCTGTGAAGCCTGGTGTACATAGATGGCACTATATACCTAAAGATATACATACATGCATACATGTGTGTGGGAGAGCATGTATATTAATAATAATTCATTATTAATTAACAATATATATATTGTTTTACCAAAACCATCTCTTCCCCCTGAAAATGAACCTGCTTCATATACTCATCCAGACATTGTCTACCCTAAAAGCACGCACATTGCTTGTATAATAGCACTTCAAAACGAAATAAATAAAAATAAATGGGGTTGCTCTTTGGATTCATGACATTCATACAGTAATAATGTTTCAATGTAAATCAATTTCTCATCCACTACTGCTTCCTGGCCACAAAGGCCCTGAGAAAATAGTGCTTAAATCCCCAGCGGACCGGTCCTTGTCATGTTCACCTTGATGATTTGCTGTAGGGCCCAAATCTGCCTCTCCCTGAACCACAGTAATAAGACAGGTGCTGTACGCCATTCCAGCACTGAAAAGATAAAACGAGCCTCATAGTGCAATAAATGCTGGATAATGAATTTAACTTTAGCTCCCGCTGTGAATTCCCAATTCGCTTCCCCGTCCCATCTCTCCCCCCCGCCTCCTGGGCATGGCTGAACCAGAAAATCTTCAAGTGATAGTAATAAAGGCGGGGTTATGAAGAATGAGAATTTTTAATGGCAATACAAAAAAAAAAAAGTACAGAATACATTCAATTCTTTAGCTGCTAGAGGGGAGTGCTGCTATTTCAACCCCACGATGGAAACACAAGCACACTATGCAGAGATGGAGGTACCTACACTGGTTCGACATTAGAGGTCCCGGATGTGAAAAGCTATTAATCATCTCTTTTTGGAATCAATTTGGAGACCGTCATTAAAATGTTTACACAATCTTACAGGGCTGAGTGCTTTCACTTTATTCAAGTTGCAGCTTATTTTGCTAAGACCATTCAACCATTCATTCTTTTTGGGAAATCTAGCACTGTCTTACCTTCAAAGCTGTTATATCCAGTGTGAAGTATCACACAAGTTACCAGCACAAGATATAGTTCCAGCACCACTGAGAATTAAGCTCTGCCCACCCCCACCTCCTATCCCCAAATGGTGTCATGCATACCCCCTCGTCGTTCCCCTATATGTTTTGGGTAGGTCCCAGTTGTAGGTCCGGGATGGATGTCCTCCCTAAGTTACAACGCACGGTCTAGTACAGAGTTTTCTTCCTGAGTAGCGTGTTAGAAAAAGTTTGAAGAAGACATTCGGGCCCATATTTACTAAACCGTGTTCTGCCATAAGATACATTCTGGCTCTGGCACACACCCATTCACCATTGACTGTAAGGTGGCTCCTACCACTGGAAAGGGTCCTGCGGCAGAAGACTGCTTAATAAATATGTCCCTTTATCTCTGGAGAGGATAGGCCTTCTCTGGGATAACCCAGGACATCTCAAGTATCAAACCAGGATTTCATGATTTCAGGAAGAACGCAATCAGTGATTCAGTTTGGGGCATGGGCATGTCTCGATGCGTGGGTGTGAGTGCTGTTCTAGCTCTAACAAGGTACTCTCTCCCTGCAGGTACAGAACCGCTTAACTTTCTGCCCCTGTTCTCAGTAGAGTGTGAAAATAAATTTTCACAAATGCATGAGGCTTCCAAATGTTAAGCAGAATACAATAGCCGGGAACGTCAAATAATAAGCCACCTTCTTGACCGGGCACTGTGCAGGAGCGATTTTAAAGTAATTAGTGCGCTTATTAAGCGAATGTCACATGACAAAATATTGGCTGAAAAACTCAATTTCGGTTTATAATTAGTTATCACTTGTATAGTGAATCCGCTACATAGCAGGGGCTAAAATAAACTACAAGTCGGTTTAATTTAGTACAGGATTTTGTACTGTTGGAATTAACCCTCGCCTCTCCTTGGCTAAACGCCCTCCTCGCACCCCTGAAATGTCGCAGTAGAAAGCAAGTAAAAGCGGGTTGTACTTTTCCAGTGATTTTTTTTTTTTTGAAGAACAAGGAATGAACAATATTACTGCTGCCCTCTGATCATTAAAACCGTGACCCCAATTGCATCACAACCTCTCCCGCTATCTAAGCCCACACACACTAATGCTGTTGCTTAATAGCGTATCAGGGTGAAATCTACTGACTACAGTATATTCTCCAATAATGTCCAGTAAGTCTTGGGTGCTGCTAGCTGGCTGCATGGGCAATCCCAACAAATGCTGATCAAGTCAAACGAAATAGCTGGGTGACCCCATTTAGTGCTAATAAGTCAATGTAATTGTGATCAACGTTTCGATGCTGCTGTTGCACCTTGATGCGGGTCGCTAGGTGCTAAAACACTGGTGGCCAACTCCAGTCCTCAAGTGCCACCAACGGGTCAGGTTTTCAGGATATCCCTGCTTCACATTTTTTTTGCCTGGGTCGCGACCTTGGGCGTATGTTTGGTTCACCACTATTGGGGACCCTGGTTTAGTGTATGCGCTAACGATGCAGTGCGTATGTAGCAGGCGACGCGCCCTTTGTCCTGCACCTAATGCACCTGTGTTCTGCCAGTTTGTGGTAGAACTGGGGCAGGGGCGGCCAACTCCAGTCCTCAGGGGCGACCAACAGGGAAGGTTTTAAGGATAACTCTGTTTCAACACAGGTGGCCCAATCAGTTCCTGTTTCAGCACAGGTGGCCAATCAGTCTCTGCTTCAGCAAAGGTGGTTCAATCAGTCTCTGCATCTGCACAGCTGGCTCAATCAGGGGCTCAGTCTTTGGCTGAGCCCCTGATTGAGCCAGCTGTGCTGAAGCAGGGATATCCTGAAAAACTGAGCTGTTGGTGGCCCTTGAGGACAGCAGTTGGCCACCTATTGGAAGTACTGTTTTTTAACTCGGCTCTGATGAATGCAATGTGAGAATTGCTTCTGTGTCCTTTCCTATTGAAAGCACTAGGCACTGTGTATTTTGTGATGTTTGTTATTGCGCTGTTTTGATTTTATGATATGTTCATTTTCCTATAAAATCTACATTACAAATGGGTTGCAAACTGCTTCATTTGATTGGAACTGCAGCACATGTTGTTTAATTGAAATCATGCAGTGCGATACTCAAACTAATTTTCCAAAGGGCCGGATTAGAAACAAATAGAAGGACTAGAAGAGTATAGCAACAACAATACACACACACACACACACACACACACACACACACACACACTCATTCACTCATTCACTCATTCACTCATTCACGCATTCACGCATTCACTCACACTCTCTTTCTTAAATGGTTTAAACCAGACTGGAGAAGTTGCTGCTGTCAGAGCACCTAGAACAGGGGTTCTCAACCTTTTTTTGGTGAAGGAACCCTGTGTGAAATGATTCAGAACCCCAACCCTCACTAACAGTGCGTCTGAGATCCGATGCATTGTAAGGAACCCCAACCCTCTTTAATAGCGCGTCTGAGATCAGATGCATTGTAAGGAATCCCAACCCTCTCTAATAGCGTGTCTGAGATTAGATGCATTGTAAGGGACCCCAACCCTCTCTAATAGCGCGTCTGAGATCAGATGCATTGTAAGGAACCCCAACCCTCTCTAATAGCGCGTCTGAGATTAGATGCATTGTAAGGAACCCCAACCCTCTCTAATAGCGCGCCTGAGATCAGATGCATTGTAAGAAACCCCAACTCTCTCTAATAGCGCGTCTGACATCAGATGCATTGTAAGGAACCCCAACCCTCTCTAATAGCGCGTCTGAGATCAGATGCATTGTAAGGAACCCCAACCCTCTCTAATAGCGCGTCTGAGATCAGATGCATTGTAAGGAACCCCAACCCTCTCTAATAGCGCGTCTGAGATCAGATGCATTGTAAGGAATCCCAACCCTCTCTAATAGCGTGTCTGAGATTAGATGCATTGTAAGGAACCCCAACCCTCTCTAATAGCGCGTCTGAGATCAGATGCATTGTAAGGAACCCCAACCCTCTCTAATAGCGCGTCTGAGATCAGATGCATTGTAAGGAACCCCAACCCTCTCTAATAGCGCGCCTGAGATCAGATGCATTGTAAGGAACCCCAACCCTCTCTAATAGCGCGCCTGAGATCAGATGCATTGTAAGGAACCCCAACCCTCTCTAATAGCGCGCCTGACATCAGATGCATTGTAAATTCTTCTGTATTTGCTACAATTTTAAAATTACCTGAAAATCACAGGGAACCTTTTAGGGATGCCCGGGGAACCGTGGTTGCAAAACACTGACCTAGGAGATACTGTACAAAAATAACAGAGATAGGCACACCGAAAATTAGCAAAACATTAATTTTATTGGCCCAACGTTTCATCTTCCCTCTGGAACCTTGACACACTGTAGGTGACACTGTAGGTGACACACTGTGCTCACTTGCATGTAGGGTTGCCAGGTGGCTTCTCCAAAAATACTGGACAGATTGACAGATTATGTCTGCAACATACAGCCAGCGAGGGAAATGTGTAAGTAGAAAACAGAGTAGATGGTAGTGTACTAACATGGCATATTTAGCTTCCAGCTTCAATATCTGGACGCAAGCTATCAGAAAGCATAAGCGCACGACAGACAGTAAGTGTATGTGAACCCAAACGAGGCTTCAGAACAAAATACAGTATGCGACAGAACAGCCTCCCAGCCCTCTGTCACTTCATCTTTCGTGTAACATTGGCCCCAAATATATGTATGCAGTCAACCAGCAGGTGTTTCCGAAGCCATCTGGCCCACCTGATGCTTTGGATGTGCCCCACGATGGGAGGAGTGGCTGTGATGATGAAGGGATATCAAAGCTACAGCTAAAATAACAGTGGCAATGATGTCCTACGGGTTCAGCATTCGTAAGCCGGAGACAAGGGGTGCAGTGGCAGCAGGAGAGGACCCAGCACTCTGGTCCGCAGGGGTTGAGAGCACAGCTGTAGCAGGACTCGTAAAAACCATCATTCAAAAGTGCCCCCCGCTCCAGCCCGAGAACAGCGGTGGAAGAAAGCGGCTCTGGATGAAGAGGATGCTGCGATTTCATGTGGTGCCTGTATGAAAGGGAAAATTGCGAGAGCCCAGCCAATGATACAATATTTAATCAGTCCCCTCCAGTAAATGGCTTTGTTACACCCCCCCCCCCTAACTGATATTGGTTTTTTACATGCTTTATCTTACTTATCTTTCTGTTTTATACAGTGATGGTCACATCTCTTTTTTGTATGGTGTAGAGATAGATGCTGACGGTTTGACTACCAAGTCCAGTTTCTTCCCAAGGGGGTGTAGTCATTAAAGCTGCAGACCAAGCAATATCCTGCAGTACATGTGTGTTTTTGTTTTTTTATAAATCAGTTCTGTTTTATAGGAAAATACTTCTGAAACAGGCTCTGGCACGGCCCTTTTTGAGCTCTGCCATCTCTCTAGCAGTGCACCAATTGTATCTAGTTACTGCCTGGTCACATGATCTTCCCCCCAGAACTTTGCATCTTGGGTCCTCTTCTGCTGCACTGACAGCCATTTAGTGAACCTCTGAGCCGAATCTTCGCCGATCGATCACAGGAGAACAGATCGATCGGCAATTTAGCTAATTACTTATCATTGTGTGGATTGTATTGATGCACCATGCGGCGTCATGTCAGCGCAACGTGGCGCCATGTGGCGGCGCGACGCAGTGTGACGTGTGACATGACGCCGTGTGACGTTATGTTGTTATGGCAATGCGACACCATTTGACGTCGCCACATCATGATGACGCGACGCTGTATGAAGAGATGCCGCTGGACCAGGTAAGAGATACTTAGAGACGCCCTGCGCTTTTCCCACGACAATCGGTTTAATTGTTGTGGGGAAGAGCGCAGAGCATCTGTAAGTGCGAGGCTTGGTGCTGGGCCACTGATGGAACCACCATTAAGCTGGCCCCGCAAAAATCCAATGGCTTCAATATGGATTTTCAGTGGAAAATTGCCCTTTCGTCCGCTTGGGAGTATATAGAATTGACCACTAAGTCTCCATAGAATTACACCACGAATCAAAGATGGCCGCCTTCTTAAGCGAACATAATTATTTCCCTGTCATGTCACGGCCATTTTGTAGACATCCCACTTTGTACATCTGCATTATGTTGGGTGTTTTGTAGGGAGAATGTGCTGGAATCCCAAGCAAAGGATATTCATTTATAACTGAACTTCAATAAATAATTCAGCTTTCAAGCAGAAAAAAAATAAAATGAAGTCAAAACGTAATAGTTCATATTGTGCTGCATTGCTTGTAACTTTTCATTTTTCCCAAACCCTATTTTTTTGGTGAGTTTTTAATCTGTATTTTTTTTTTATTTCCCTGTTACCATGACAACCTCTGTTGTCTTCATGAGTGTGGATGGCAGCAGACATTTTTTTTAAACCTCCTACAAAGGCAATTTTCAGCATGGAACCCAGTTTCCTCTGCAAAAATAACCCTGCCTGAGGATACAGATACACATACTGTATACATGCATGCATCCATACATATATCCATACATATATACATACATAGGGTCACTGGTTTCTCTAGCTTTGCATCTGATTCCCATGCTGTGCTTTTAAAGCTGTGTGAACAGCGAGCATTAGCTTATATGGGCTCCATGTAACAATGGTTTTTCAGACAAAAGGTGGCACTGTGTGCTCATTTGCATGTCATTTCCCAGAATCCCTTGCTGCAGTGGAAGCACTGTATGCTGGGTGATAATGGTGAAAGGCAGGGGTTGCAGACCTGCCTGAGACATGTGAATGTGCTCACAAGTGATCTTTATATTTGCATTGGTGAAGGTTTCTTGTTGCCTTTGTCACCCACCATAACTTAAAACGTGCGCGCGCACTCGCACGCACGCATGCACACACGCACACACGCACACGCCCCAATGCACATCCAATATATATGTATATAAAACGGGGTACCTTGCTTTCAGGACCATCAAATAAACTGTGTTTATTACTACTGTTACCATTATTATAATTATTCCTATAAAAAAAATCTCTCACTGTCGATAAGATAAAATGAAATCAGTGCTGCCCTGAATCATCAAACACGTGCACGCTGCTTGGAGGAAGATGCCACGTGTGTCTCTAATTGCAATCAGTGAGTACAGGGCTTCACTATCACCGTGAAGTCATCGCCCCCTCAGGGAGCGATTGTCTAATGTGATGTGACGGAGGCTCACAGTCTCCCGCTGTGCCCAATCGCATGGCAAATTGGAAGGGAAAGGGTTAAGCCGTGTAATGGAGGAAGAGCACAGAGAGACCTATCTGCTGAAGCATCCTCATAATTAGCAGCACATTTAAAAGCCATTAATTAGCAGAGCATGTGCTTTATGCAGAAAAGCACAGCATATTGTTCCACGCCTTCTGAGTGTGAGTCAGAGCCCTGGGCTCCTGATCAGCATTCAAAGGGACAACGTGACATTCTTATAAGCAGGGAGAAGGTGTGTATGTTTGTGTGTGTGTGTGTGTGTGTGTGTGTATATATATATAATATATATATATATATATATATATTATATATATTAGATATAGACAGTGGTTGACAAATCACCAAAAAATCTACTCGCCACACAAAAAAATCTACTCGCCACCTAGTACCAAACGTGTGCTGCTTGGGCCAATATTTACTCGCCCGGGGGTTAAATCCACTCGCCCGGGGCGAGCAAATGTATAGGTTTGTCGAACACTGGATATAGATATATAGATATGGCATATATAGATATATATATATATATATATATGATGGATAGATATACAGGGCTATTTTCTGGGGTACGTGGGGATACGCTGAATCCGCACCTTTTTTTATACGTTTACTGTGTAAGCCAGGGGCACAAGATTTTTTAGGGGACACACCGGTTTGTGGGAGTAGAGTGGCAGTAGCAGAGACGGGCGGCGGGAGAAGATGCCGGCGGTCCGGCAGAGGAGGACGGCCGGTGGAAGAGCACGCCCCAGTGGTCCGACCTGGAAGTCTTCACTGACTTCCGGTGTCTGCCGCCGCTACCGCGCGCTCCTCCCCGGCTGTCGTCCTCTGCCGCTGTACAACTCCTCTGCCGCCCTGCCGCCCTGCTCCGTCATCTCCACCCGCCTCTGCCACTGCCCTGCTCAACGCCCTAGGTCCTCCCACCGAAGCTAGGTATTAAGGGCGTGAGAGCAGCACGGGGTGAGGAGGGGGGATGAGAGATGAGGAGGAAATGAGGGGATGATGAGGAGAGGGGATGATGATGAGGGGATGAGAGATGATGGGGGGGATGAGAGATGATGGGGGGGGGATGAGAGATGATGAGGGGGGGATGAGAGATGATGAAGGGGGTGGGAGATGGTGGGGGGATGAGAGATGATGAGGGGGGGTGGGGGAGATGATGAAGGGGTGGGTGAGAGAGGAGGAGGAGGGGGTGAGAGATGAGGAGGTGAGAGGAGCAAGGGGGTAAGAGAAAAAAATTGCAGTCTGTATTATCTTATACTACTACACTGATTTATTTTTTAAAAACCCATGACATTTATCATGTTTTGCTGTTTTAAAAATGTTGAAATATGCAAGTATTTTTACGTATTCGTATTGACAAAGAGATGTAGCAACACTTAGGCTTTGTCCATAATACCTCAGACGTCGCTCGCTCCGAACACAAACACAGGGACTCCAATGCGCATGTCCACAGTGCGCGCGCATGCGAGAGGCAGCGCTACAGAAGCTAGAGGAGACAACATTGTTTGTATTTTCCGCGTGGCGGCCTGGTCACGTTCAGCCAGTGTGCGCGAACCGCTCACGTGATGTCACGGGCACGTCCCCCAGCATGCCCTCGCCACGTCCCCCCATCCTTCAACACTGCAGGACACAGATCTCGGCAAGTATAGGCGCGCGTGACATCACACGCTGGGCCGTGCGCCTGTACTATGTCGGAGGCTTTACTGTCCTCAGTGCTGCAGACGAACAAGCAAAAGTCTGGAGTGGTGGGGACATTGTCTGCCCCTATGGAGCTGCGGGGTGTCCATGTTCTTGGAGTCTCTAAGCAGCAAAACTAGGGTGAAATGGGAGCATGCTTTATACATTTAATGCTTCCACAGCCCCTCTCAGCACCCAAGGGGACGCAACCCCTTGTAAAGCAGTATCTTGCAGGCCTCTCTCGAAATTATGGAGTATAAGGTGCTGTTTCAGTTATCAAAATCATCATTATCATGAAACATTATTTGCGGGCCCTTTTAAAATGTCAACCATTGTGATGTTCTAGCAGACGCTTTATCATTTCAGTCCTGACCACTTTAGAAACAATGCCGCCTCGTTTGTTGAGTTTAAGCCCCTAACACAACCAGAAAGTGTGGTGTGTTCTGTGATATATGCTACTTTGCTTCTTGCAGATTGGCCTTAATCTATTAAACACACTGGCAATGATAAAACAAGCCGGAGAAAAGAGGTGCATTACACAGTGTGTCTCGCTAAGTGGTGGGTAATGTATCACAGAGAAGAACATCCAGATGGTGTTTGTCTAGCTAGATAAGAACTATGGAGGTCTGTGAAGTGCCTGAGGCGGTATCACAGGTTAATAGAAGAACCAAACCGGATTTGTGGGCTAATCTTGGGTTGTTTGGAGCCAGTAAACCCCCTAGGGGAACGTAATGATATGTTAATAATGAATCCAGTTCAGAAGGTTCTGTGTGATAACCTTAAAGCTATGAATCACAGTCACCCATGGGGACTGGAACGGAGAAGACGCAGTGTAGCGGTTAAAGGTACAAACTCTTTAATACTGTTTCAGGGACTTGACACAAAATCCAAGCATTAAAGAGAAACAAAAAAAGCTTTATCTTATTTAGTTATTTCCATTCATTGGTAGAAGTCCTCAATTCCAACCATTCAACCTCATCATTTCATGTCTGTGTTAAGGATGAGAAACTTTTTTCAAGTGGACACATATGACAACATTCTGTGCAAATTAATATTTCATCAAATGTATATTATGTAACTCCTCCACAATCTCCTCTTCCTGTAACCCCTTCCTCTGTTGCTCAACTGCTAAAACTCTGACTCAGGCCCTCATTCTCTCCCGTCTCGATAACTGTAACCTGCTGTCCGGCCTTCCTGCCTCTCGCCTGTCTCCCCTACAATCAATCCTAAACACTGGTGCCAGAATCACTCTACTATCTCCGAAATCTGTCTCAGCGCCCCTGCTGAAATCCCTCTCCTGGCTCCCTATCAAATCCCTCACTCCTCACTTTTAAAGCTTTACACTCTTCTCCCACTCCTTACATCTCAGCCCTAATTTCTCGCTATGCACCATCCCGATTCTTGCGTTCCACTCAAGGATGTCTTCTCTCTACCCCTTTTGTATCTGAAGCCCTCTCCCGCCTTAAACCTTTCTAACTGACTGCCCCACACCTCTGGAATGCCCTTCCCCTCAATATCTGACTAGCACCCTCTCTATCCACCTTTAAGACCCACCTTAAGACACACCTGCTTAACGAAGCATATGAGTAGCTCTGTGGCTGATACTATACACCTCATACATAAATCTTGGCCCCTTGCAGACGCACTTACCAGAACGCCCTCCTACTGTCTCTGTCCGTTCTTCCTACCAATTAGATTGTAAGCTCTTCGGAGCAGGGACTCCTTTTCCCAAATGTTACTTTTATGTCTGAAGCACTTCTTCCCATGATCTGTTATTTGTATTATTTGCTATTTATATGATTGTCATGTGTATTACTGCTGTGACGCGCTATGTACATTAATGGCGCTATATAAATAAAGACATACATACATACACACATACATACATACATAACCCTTCAATGTCAAATGTTGCTTGCATTATTTGCCAGGAAATCACCAAAGTAAGATACATGTCCACATATACCTATTGTGTTTTCCCATTGTGGAACCTTTTCACTTGGAGATACAACCTCCTTCAGACCTCAAGCCTCTTGTGTGGACACGGTTTTTTCTATCTCATGCTCATGCCTGTACAAACTTCTGCTAAAGTCCACGGGTCCTTGACCTTTAAATAATAGCACTGCTGCTACCTGCCCTGCGTCTGGTAAAGTCTGCACACGTTTTAAAGAACCCATTGCTACAAATGAAATGTCCCGTATTAGCTGTGACCCGTTCCTGATGCACTTGCTGTAAGTGCAAATAGCGCAGGACACATCCGTATCTCTGAATTGGAATACACAAATAACGCCAGCCAGAATGGGCGACCTTCAAACATTGATTTTAGAGCTCGCATTGACGTCTAACATCTTTTTCACAGCAAGATTCTCCGATTTAGAACTTGGCACAACTAACCCCCAAGTCTTTCTTTCGTGTCTGGCATACAGGTTTCATTATTGATAAAATAACCTATTCCGGGGGTAGCCAACTCCAGCCCACAAGAGCGACCAACAGGTCAGGTTTTCAGGATATCCCTGCTTCAGCACCGGCGGTGCAGGCTTCGACTGAGCTGTCTTCAGCACAGCTGGCTCAATCAGTCCCAGCTTCAGCACAGGTGGCTCAATCAGTGGCTCAGTCGAAGATTGAGCCACCTGTGCTGAAGCAGGGATATCCTGAAAACCTGACCTGTTGGTCTCTCTTGCGGACTGGAGTTGGCCACCCCAGATCCATTCTCTATCAGTGTCCTTGTAGATGGAGTTGTCATACTGCTACTTGGTGCTTTGCCGTTCTTTTTAACACTGATATGTTCTCTTTTCAGAGCCGCCTCCCTGGCATCAAGGTGAAATATCTCTTCCTTGCGTGGCTGGGCATTTTCGTGGGCAGTTGGGTGGTATACATGCACTATTCATCGTACTCCGAAATCTGCAGAGGTCACGTGTGCCGCGTGATTATTGTAAGTACTGTGGGCTTATTGAATTGCAAATGCTTCTGAATGGGGGTTTATTACATTTCCTGCAGGATGCAGGAATTAAATAATAATAAGAAAGCTGATGTGTATCATGTAGGGTTGCAGGCAGCGGCCCCACAAATACTGGACACTTTGGTGAAAGTCGACGCTACAGCGTCCCCACAAATACTGGACACTTTGGTGAAAGTCTTGCTCAACACACACACAGCCCCCCTCTCACCTCACTCTCCACTCCATGCAGTTTCCTCCTCTCTTTGGCCCCAGGCTCCTGACGCCTCCTCCTGATTGACTGCATTACCCAGCAGCAGCCAGCCAAGATGGAGGAAGCTGCCCATCCCCCTAGCAACAGCCCCACTCTCTCCCTGCTCAGAGAAATCCTGCGCCCCCCTCCCCCCAAGCCGGTCAGGTTACTAAGTCCAGAGAGGTAATACCGGACACACACATGTGCAGTCGCCCTCTCATTTGTTACTGGACAGTATCCAAATACAGGACAGTCCGGGTTCAATACTGGAAACTTGGCAACTGTAGTAGCAAGACGCTATGTGGCGGGGTCCACAACAGTAGTGCAAATATCAGCCACTCTGCTGCTGCAGCCATTGTATTTCTCTCTGACACGGCATGCTCTTCCAGGACTATAGGGCAGAGGTTCTCAACTCCAGTCCTCAAGACCGCCCAACAGGTCAGGTTTTAAGAATATGCCTGCTTCAGCACAGGTGGCTCAATGTGCTGAAGCAGTGATATCCTGAAAACCTGACCTGTTGGTGGCCCTTGAGGACTGGAGTTGAGAACCTCTGTATTGTTATACAGCAATTATATGAACCCTGCTACATGGCAGTGACAGGGGAAGACAAATTCTATTGATGGTGCAGCAAAGATACAGAGTAGCAAGCACAGACTCTAAGAACTTTGTGACCATCCCTGGTTAGTCCAGCTGGAGAATGTGTCTTGGTGTTTGTTACAACTGTTGTGATAGGCACGAAGTGCTGACTAGTACTATCGTTGGTTTGCAAAGTGCCAACATATTCCGCAGCGTGGTACAATAGGGTTACAGAGAGGTTTAAATGAGATATATTGCAATGCTTTCTTAAATGTCTATAGCCAGTGGCAGATTTCCCGTTGGCGGCAAACTTTGGGGCCGGCAAAAATGTCCGCCCCATATGCTTTTGCCGTGCTCTCAGGCCTACCGTACCTAATGGGAATGCACTTACATGTGTAAACCTAGTGTGGCTAATAACAAAAAATCCTTAGGCAGTGTATGGGCACAGCTAGCTGCTAATGTGCAGCTATTTAAAGTGGGGGGGGTGGGGGTGGGGGAGAATCTCCTCCTTATCTCTCTTGTTCGGCCATATAAAACAAGCAGATTATACTAAAGGTGAAAGGGGACGATAGACAGCACTCTGATAGTGTTCAATTTATGCAATTGCAGGGTGCACGGAACAAAAGGGGACCCTTATTCCCCTGTATAGTACTAACAAATCTACGTAAGTACCAGCACTCACTGTCTAATAGCTAAATGATGAAAACAGTTGTAATGCAGAATATCTGCCACCCCTCACTTTGTGACATGCCCATTTGTGATACTGGTTTCTGCAAACACATTTGATTTATTTCTGGTTTGTTTTATTATTAAATGTTTATTCTGCATTACAACTGTTTTCATCATTTAGCTATTAGACAGTGAGTGCTGGTACTTACGTAGATTTGTAAACAGATTATACTGTTTCATTCTTAAAAAGAACGCGACATGAAAGAAGTTATGGTCAGTAAAATAAAGTAACAAGACCCTCCTCCATACAGTGTACAGCACATAAAACCCCCGCCTGTGAGCACATTCACACGTCTCAGATAGGTCTGCGACCCTGCCTTCCCCCATTATCCGCTTAGCAAACACTGCCGCCAGGGATTCTGGGTAATGACATGCAAATGAGCACTCAGGGGGAGTCACTGCCTGCATTCCCAGGGTTGGTTCTGCCTCCGTTTGAGTCGCCGCCCGCCTGCTTCCTCCTGGCAGCAGGAGAGAACGCTTCCATGAATAAAAGCAGAACTCTCTTATTGTTTTAATCAGCCGACTTTGGCGCCCGCCATTTTTATCTTTCTTTTAGGAGCTCTCTTCTTGCTCTTTCTTAAGCTGTTTTTATTTTATTATTATTTTTTAATCTGACACTTGGTTGAGACGATCGAAGTCTCGAACGTATTACGTGTCCGGGGCGTTCAAATAAATCTGTCCCCCAAAGCCTATTGCAGTCTAAAGGTTACAGTGGTAACCTCAGAACCCAGAGTTTCATCAAAGCAGGTTTTCTAACACCGGAAACCCCCTTTTTCTTTATTTTTTCAGAGCGGGTCCTGCTCTGGGCGCAAGATACTAAACTCAGACAGGCTTATAGGGAAGATTGCTGCTTTAAGCTGCAGACCAAGCAATATCCTCGTACATGTGTGTTTCTTTTTTTAATAAATCAGCTCTGTACTATGAGAAAATACTTGTAGCATTTTTTTTAAAAACAATTCTGAATTACATTTTAATGTATTATAATGTAACAAGCCTTGTTTGTTTCTATTGCAACCATTTACATAGTCACATCCCCTTCCTCTTCTGAAACAGGCTCTGGCACACCCCTTTTTGAGCCCTGCCCTCACTCTAGCAGTGCACCAATTGTATCTAGTGCCTGCCTGGTCACATGATCATCCCCACAGAACTTCGAATCTTTGGTCCTCTTCTGCTGCACTGACAGCCATTTAGTGAACCCCCGAACCGAATCTTCGCCGATCGATCACAGAAGAATGGATCGATCGGCAATGTAGCTAATTACTTATCATTGTTTGGATTGTATTGATGATGCACATATTAAAGAGGAAAAAATCAAACAAACAAAAAGACCCCCGGCAGCTTGGACAGCAGCTTTAAGACATCTAGTGGGTCAGCGTGTCTTTTTTTTTGACATATGGGGGCGCCTGCAAAGATTTCCATGTGGTGACCTACTCACGATGCCCAAGTCCAAACGAGCAGGCGTTTGTGGAATAAATTGAAGGGTGTATTTTTGTTAGAGTCTTCTAGCAAAGTAATAATTTATGGCACTGTGGAGCAATCATCAAGCCTCGTCTTCATCAAGAGATTCAAATGAAAGTACATCGCACATCAAAAGGGTTCATAAAGAAATAATTATTATTTCTGCCAATCATACAAAAAAAAATATTCTGATCTTTAGCTAGAATCACTGATTGCAGTAGTGTTTGGAGCAGGGGTTGCCAACGCCAGCCATCTAGGGCCACCAACGGGTCAGGTTTTCAGGATATCCCTGCTTCAGCACAGGTGGCTCAATCAGTGGCTCAGTCGAAGCTCAGTCTTTGACTGAGCCACTGATTGAGCCACCTGTGCTGAAGCAGGGACTGATTGTGCCACCTGTGCTGAAGCAGGGATATCCTGAAAACCTTACCTGTTGTTGGCTCTTGAGGACTAGAGTCGTTTAGAGTCATTGGTGTCATAAGCAATATCCAGGTTGCGAGGCGCTGAAGAGGAAGTTAGCGGAAGAAAGCTGAAGTATTGAAAACAGGACTGGGGATATTTAACGCAGCAGAAAATTCTAAAATATATCCAAAGCCAGAGTGCTGAACAGAAGAGAACAGAACAGAAGCACGTTTGCAAATGAAGTGGTTACATAAAAACTCACAGGTCTCACCCCCCCCCCCCCCCAGGAAATAGGATTCATATCATCATCGTATGTGTAGCAAGTCATTTTTTCCCCCTTCAACTATTTACTTCCCTATATCAGTAAATCAGCGGTGCGAGAGGCACACGCAGGAGGTCTTTTCAGGCCCATTTGGTGCCAAAAGTGCTAGTCTTGGGAGTGGTGCAGGGCTTGCAAGATACTGTATATTCATGTTCAGCTCCTGAAGTGGCTGTCGGGATGGATCTGTATTTTTCAGAAATGAAGCGCAGATTCCTATTTGTAGATATTCTTAGTAAGCATGAAGAAGGCAAACATGTATTGCATGTTCAGAACAATAATATGATGACTACTTTGGAGAAGGAGCAGTGAGTAAAGACACTGACTGGCACTGAGTTTGAAGCTGCAGAACCTGGTTCAATTCCTGGTGTTGGGACCTTGGGCAAGTCACTTTATCTCCCTGTGCCTCAGGCCCCAAAAACAGATTGCAAGCTCTACAGGGCAGCACATAGGAATGTTGCAGACACAGTCCCTGCCCAGACAATCTTATAATGGTGCCTGAGGCACAGGGAGATAAAGTGATTTGCCCAAGGTCACAAGGAGCTGGCACCAGGAATTGAACCCGGTTTCACACTGTGTCGTTATTACTGAGCCGCCCCTCCTTCCTCTTTGCCCAATGGAATAACAGAACATCTTCTGATTCTAACCTCTTCCTTCTCACACTATCTGCTTGTAGGACTTGCATCTGGGACTTTTATCCCGGCATTGACGTTTTTCTTCTTCTCCTGACATTCAATGTCATCCCCCTGCCAGGGAAGATTTTAGTCCCAGTCAAATGAGTGGAGCTTAAATCTTTCTGAACAAGAGGAAGACAGCTTCGCGGCAAATGCATCTTTATACTTCTATGTCTTGGTGTGTGTACGGCTCCGTTTGTGGGTCAATTAGCTTTTTCCCATTCTAGATATCGTCCTGCACATTGTGCTATTCAAGGTGTCCTCGGTCAGGTTCCTTTCCGTCTCGGGCAGCTGAATGTTACTGAGAAATCCATTCCTCTCTCCCCCATTGTGCTCAGACAAATGCCATCACCTATTCATTACACAGGCTCATAAATAAAGCATGGACGGTCATGCAGTACCTTCCTGGCTTGCTGTGTAGACAATCCTGGAGCTTTTGCAATCATTACACCGGTAAATCTCTACCTTTCAATGGAAACCGTTGTGGACACTTGGTTATCTGGCTAAATGCAGTAGAAGATGTCACAGGGGAACCATATGGTGTTAGGAACATGGCATGGAAGTTTATGATGAAGTAGATAGCAAATACAAATACCACTTGTGAGCACATTAACATGTCTCCCCATTATCTGTTAGCATGCAGTGCTTCCACTGCAGCCAGGGGTTCTGGGTAATGACATTGAATTTGCAGCCAGGGATTCTGGGTAATGACATGCAAATGGTCACTCCCTATTATGAAGTAGATGAAAGCTTTCTCCGTGAGCAAGTAATGTGGTCTGACAATGTGGTCCAAATGATCATTACATGAGTTCGGTTTTATGTCTATGAAATACAGACTTGTTTTTTAAAGCAGCAATGTCACCGCTCCAAAAACAAATATGCGTGTAAAACATATAATATTAGTATTTTGAGTATGTCCTGTTTTTTTCTTTAAATGTTTTTCTAGTGTTTAAAATAATGATTTTCTTAATCTCTTCTGGTAACCCTTAGGCCTCGGCCATGTTTAGCGCTTGCTGGCGGAAGCGTGCTGACGCGCGCTCCCGCTCAGCACTGAGCCCCTACAGCCGCAATTAGAGCGGCTTTAGTAGGGGCTCACCTGCGCTTCCGCAAGCGCGCGGTAGCGCAGGTCTTAGGGGAATTTAAAATTCCCCCGCTTGCCGGCGCGACAGGCCGGTCACGTGAGCGGTTCGCCCAATGAAGGCGAACCAGCTCCGTGACGTCACTGGCCCGCCCCCGGCCAGTGACGCGCCCGCCCCCTGACGGCCCGCTGACAGCGCTTGCGGTAAGCACCCGCTTTCCCTGCGCCTCAGCGCGCCTCAGCACGCCAGCAGGGAGCCTGGCCGAGGCCTTAGACTGCACTGGGCTCTGGGGTAGCAGCATTTTAATCTCCCGGACACTTAATATTTGAAATGCTTTTATCTCCTGAATGTAGCATCCGCTTTTAAAAATAAAAACAGCTTTGGAAATGGGAGGATCATCTAATATAGTAAGTAAACATGCCAACACATTGGAGATCAGCTGTCTAGTGCAGGGGTGGCTAACTCCAGTCCTCCTGGGCCACCAACAGGTCAGATTTATGGATATCCCTGCTTCAGCACAGGTGGCTCAACCAGTCCCTGCTTCTGCACAGGTGGCTCAACCAGTCTCTGCTTCAGCACAGGTAGCTCAATCTGTGGCTCAGTCTTTGAGTCACTTATTGAGCCACCTGTGCTGATGCAGGGATATTCTTAAAACCTGACCTGTTGGTGACCCTAACAGACTGGAGTTGGCCACTCCTGGTATGGTGCATCTGCTTTAAAGCAATTCCCACACTGAACCTGAGTAATAAAAAAATGTAAAAATTAAAAAAGAAACGGCAACACAATAGTTGTCTGGAACATTATTATCACGTCTCCAGAAAGGACTTGAAGGCGAATAAATAAATGTCTAGGAGTCAGATGTGCCTGCGTGTGTTCCTGGCATACAAGATGAGCCCGAGCCCATCACAACGTATAGCAGAGGGCATTGCGTGGAAGGAGGCACAGAATTCATTTGACGCTAACACAAAGCGCTGCCTGAACTGGGAAAGCAACGTAAGCTGCCAGAACATTTATTGTCTGGTGTATATATGAGGGAAACACTGCACACTCTGTCTAACAGTGTGATCGGCTGTAAGAACTCGGGTGAGACCAGCACCGTAGCTGCAAATATGCTGGTTGCAGGCAAAGGGGGATCCAGCAATGAAACAGAATAGAAATACCTTGAAGTTCTGATGGGTTGATGAATGATGCAGTGTATCTCTTAAACCAGGGGTGGCCAACTCCAGTCCTCAAGGGTCACCAACAGGTCAGGTTTTTAGGATAAACCCGGATCAGCACAGGTGGCTCAGTCTTCGACTGAAGGAAGGATATCCTTAAAACCTGACCTGTTGGTGGCCCTTGGGGACTGGAGTTGGCCACCCCTGGTAAGTCCATCACAAGGACTTAAATATAACGTCCAGCTTTGGAGGGAATTTTAATGTATCATTTTTAGTGTTATAAAAAACATGGGGAATTCATAAAAAAACAGAATCAGATTTTCGGTAATGTAAACCCTGACTCATAATTTACAACTGATTGAATTGAGATTTATTACTGTCAGACACAGAATGTGCAACTGCACCTTAAACAGGTTTAAGACATTTTCCATTTTCCTTTCTTGAAATGCGTTTACACGTTTTTTTTCTGAGTACAGTCATAACATTCGACTTCACAGAATAAATCAAAGCGGAGCAGTCATTTATGGTGAACTCAAAATTTACAGCTTTATGCAAGAAATATTGGAAAAAATGCATGCACTTTTAGGAAAGGTCTCTAGCGATACTGTACTTTTAAGGCACAGTTGAAAATTATGATTTGGAACAAGCCAGTATAACCAGCCTCACACTGAAAAGACCCAAAAGGTTGACACTACTGTCTGTGAGTAGGTTTACTAGCTCTGCACTTCTTTAACCAAAGCTGTGCTGAAAAGCTGTGTAATGCGGCAGGCATAAGCTTATAGGGCTCTATGTTAAAGTGGACATAAAGTAAAAGGTGACAATGTGTGCTCATTTGCATGTCATTACCCAGAACCCCTAGCTGCAGTGGAAGCATTGTATACTAAGAGATAATGGTGAGAAGCAGGGTTGCAGACCTGTCAGAGACATGTAAATATAATCACAAGTGATATTTTGATTTGGAACAATACAATCTGATATTTTAGTGCAAAGAAAATGCTTTACAGTACATTGCATTTCCGCTTTGGCAGTTAAAAGGTTAAAAATCCAACCCTAATGTAAAAAAATGTACTGGTTGGATCTGCTTCAGTAATCCAAAGCCATGTGGCAACCTTGCCCCTTAGGTGCACAGAACAACCATTAAGTGTTGAGGTAATGTGGGATAAGTCAGAGATTCCATATGTGACTGGCAGCACGGAGGGGACGTTCTGCAGATTAATGAGCTGTGTAGGCGGAAGAATGTTCTGCTTCCCTAACCCTCTCCTGGCAGAGAGCTGGGCATATGACAAGGTGGGCTGTGGTCTGCCACATTCGGGATTACCCCTGTCAGACTGGGAGACAGAAGGGAAATCTGCCTCTTCCTTTGCAATGCAAAGCCCCCCTCACAGATTTAGTGATCTATTTATTCAGAATAATGCACAGACAGAATGGTGCATCCTCACTGGGGCAGTTCTGATTTTTCTCTTGACAAATCTAATGACTGTTTTTACCAGTTAACCCCCAAATCGTTATCCAGTAATTAGTATTGTTGATCTTCACTACAGGATCTTTACTGTCCGCGGGTTTATTAACCTGGCAGACCTATTGTCTCAGTTTGTCTTAACATATACTTACTTATGTCTTAACTGTGCGGTGGCTGTGTGTGACTGTGTGTGTGTGTATGTGTGTGTGTGTGTGTATGTGTGTGACTGTGTGTGTATGTGTGTGACTGTGTGTGTGTGTGTGTGTGTGTGTGTGTGTGTGTGTGTGTGTGTGACTGTGTGTGTGTGACTGTGTGTATGTGACTGTGTGTGTGTGTGTTACGTCCATGCGTAGAGGCCCGCGTCCATGCGCAGAGGCCCGCGTCCATGCGCAGAGGCCCGCGTCCATGCGCAGAGGCCCGCGTTCATGCGTAGAGGCCGATGTCCATGCGCAGAGGCCCGCGCGTTGTGGGGCCTGCAAGCTTCTCTTCTGCACATGCGCTGGCTACAACCTCCGTGCGGCTTGTAATGCCCATACGTGTGACGGGCGCATGCGTGCGTGATGGGCCCATGCGCGTATGCGATGGGCGCGCCCATTAGTAGCGTCACGTCACTTTGTTACGGTTTTTCGTTACAAGGCAATACTTTTTTCCCATGAAAATATTGCAAAGACGTTTCACTTCTATATTAAGGGTGGGCTTGCAGTGTACATAGTTATTCAACATCATTATAAAGTGCTGCCTGTCTAGTTTTAATGCAGTGGGAAAGTTAAAGCAGCAAAATGTGAAAACTTACACGCTTAAAAAACAAACAATTAATTTCTGTAGTATTCGATAATAGTGACTGTTTTTTAATTTCTTTCTTTTATTCAACTCCGTGCCATTTTTTTATGAGTTTTAAAGCATCCTTTGATTTCTATAGCAGGGTTTAGCCCAGCAGTGCAAGATCTTTGCAACACTTTCTTGTTTGGGATAATTTGTTGCCAATGTTCCCAGCAGTTTGAGCTGCAAACTGTAACGATTGATAATGTTATATAGTTACATAGTTACATAGTAGATGAGGTTGAAAAAAGACACAAGTCCATCAAGTTCAACCTATGCTAAATTTAGACGACAGATACTTTATCCTATATTTATACTTACAGTATATTGATCCAGAGGAAGGCAAACAAAAAACCCCAGTGTCATATCATCCAATCATATCTCATAAGGAGGAAAATAAATTCCTTCCTGACTCCAAATACTGGCAATCAGATTACTCCCTGAATCAACATCCTTCCCATGTTTACTTATTTGTTTTATCACTGTATACATTTCCTTTCTAAAAAGATGTCCAACCGTTTTTTGAAGATATCTATTGTATCTGCCATCACTGTCTCCATGGGTAATGAATTCCACATTGTAACTGTCCTTACTGTAAAGAACCCTTTCCTTTGTTGCAGGTGAAATTTCCTTTCCCTCAACCTTAAGGGATGACCCTGTGTCCTTTGTACTGCCCTTGAGATGACTAGTTCTTTTGAAAGCTCCTTGTATTGTTCCCGAATATATTTTTATATAGTTATCATATCCCCTCTTATACGCCTCTTTTCTAATGTAAAGAAATCTAATTTAGCTAGCTTCTCCTCATAAATCAGATTATCCATCCCATTTATTAATTTGGTGGCTCTTCTCTGCACTTTTTCTAGTCTAATGTCTTTTCTATGGAGTGGTGCCCAAAACTGTATTCCATATTCAAGATGTGGTGTTACTAATGCTTTATAAAGGGGGATAATTATGTTTACTTCCCTTCCGTCCATTGCCCGTTTAATGCAAGATAAGATCTTGTTTGCCTTTGCAGCTACTGCATGACTTTGGGCACTATTGCTAAGCCTGCTATTTACAAGCACTCCTAAATCCTTCTCCATCAAGGATTCTTCTAATGTATCCCCACTTAATTTGTTCAGTAAATCGCCTGTTTATTCTTGTTTTCCAAATGCATAACCTTACATTTATCTGTATTAAACCACATCTGCCATTTACCTGCCCAAGTTTCCTGTCTCTCCAAGTCCTTCTGGATAGAAATTACATCCTGCTCTAATTCTACTACCTTACACAATTTAATATCATCAGCAAACATGGAGACTTTTCTCTTGATGCCAACCTCAAGATCATTAATAAATAAGTTAAAAAGCAGGGGTCCCCGTACCAATCCCTGAGGTTCTCCACTCACGACTTTAACCCAAACTGAAAAACTTCCATTTATGACAACCCTCTGTCTATCCTTCAACCAGTTTTCAATCCAGGTGCAAATACTGTTACTGAGTCCAATTTGTTTTATTTTGTACACCAACCTCTTGTGTGGAACTGTATCAAAATCCTTTGCAAAATCTAAGTAGCCCACATCAACTGCATTACCCTGGTCTAAATTCCTACTTACCTCCTCAAAGAAACAAATAAGGTTAGTTTGGCATGATCTATCCTTCATAAATCCATGCTGACTATAACTAGTAATGTTGTTTGACATTAGGGATTCCTGAATATTATCCTGTACTAAACCTTCAAGTAACTTCCCCACTGTTGATGTCAGGCTTACAGGTCTGTAATACCCCGGGTTGCGATCTAACTTCCTTTTTAAATATAGGCACCATATCTGCTTTATGCCAATCTTCTGGTACTGAGCCTGTGGAAAGTGAGTCCTTGAATATTAAATGTAATGGTTTGGCTATTACTGTACTTAGCTCCTTAAGAACTCTTGGATGTATGCCATCAGGGCCAGGTGCCTTATTTACTTTACTTTTATCAAGCCGCCTATCCACTTCTTCCTCAGGTAACCAGTTGTTTGTTACCTTAGTAATATTAGGATACATTGTAGCTGCTGAGTTACACTGACTGACGGATTGATAGAAACTGAAAGGCGGCCATTATGTTAGGCACACAATAAGGATTTTGACAGATTTATAACAGGAGCACCAAACGATTGCCAGCTTGGCTAAGAATGTAGAATAATACATTGTCACATGCTTTACATATACAACTATATACCCTTCCTACCCCCCCCCCCCCCAAAAAAAATGCTTGTGTTCTTAGGGGAGAAAGCTTCTAATGGATCTGGTCTGATGGCGGACGGAAAGGGGGTGATTCCTCCCCTTCCAATCTGTATTTAGTGATATGTTACCACTTTGGAGAAGCTGCCACATGATAGGAGTGTCGGAGGGGCCGTGGTACCCCTCTTTTCTTATATATCTATCTTTTAAAATAGCACCCATTTTTTTAGTATCAAAACATGGGGATTTTCCCGTCTCCCCTCAGCTGCATAATGGGTTGGGTAGTTTTTTTTTTTTTTGCACTATCTCCACTTGAAGCGTGCGAGCTTTCTGTTTCCATGGAGACCAGGGCATCCAATATTCAAGGCCTGAGCAGGGAGGTGACCGTGTCTCATTATGGCCTTCCCCAGGTCACGACACAGCCAGGTCAGGTCTCAGCTAGGCCGAGTCCTCCTCTAAATATGTCATCCCTGCTATATTTCTTCCCCCGTGCTCCTGTCAGCCGTATCTTCACACCACACTGTGGCTTCACAAAGCTGCCAATTGGGGCTGGCTGCATTTCACAAACTTTTCACGTCAGGGGGAGGCTGCTTGGTTTGTTAAGACCCCCCCCCCCCTCCAACAAGTGAGGTTTGAGGATATCCCTGCTTCAGCACAGGTGACTTAATCAGTCCCAGCCTCAGCACAGGTGGCTCAATCAGTGGCTCAGTCTTCGACTGAGCCACTGATTGAGCCACCTGTGCTGAAGCAGGGATATCCTGAAATCCTGACCTGTTGGGGGGGGGGGCTTGGGGACTGGAGTTGAGCACCCCTGCCTTAAGGTGCAACATTCATAGGAAAAAAGGGATCCTCAAGCCATTTATTAACCCATTCCCTGTCAGAACACCTGCGGATGAATCCCTGTGCAAATCAGTCTTCTACTTACACATTCGTTGACGCACGATTGGCCCATAGTGATGTGTTGCCGGCTGCTGGCCCTTCTAGTGCTGAAGGAGTTAAACACATATAATTGCTGCATATTTATAGTATTACTCTGATTTTCATTATTTAAACAAAAAAACTTTTTTTAAAGGCATTTCATCGCTGGCCGCTTTGGCAACACCGGGCTACCCAATAAATATATACCATCTAATATACAGTAATTAATGTATGACACTACAAATAAAAAAAGTAATTAACCAAGGGACAGTTCTTATTTTTTATTTCAGGCTGTGTGTTTATTATTGATGAACGTTGATGCTTTTGCATAATTCACATTTTCTCTGTGTCTCCGGCTTCTTTTCACGGTACATTTGCCATCAAGCTGAAATATGGCGGAAATGCGACATTCATATTAATTCAAACGTAGTAATTAGATGCTCCTGAATACATTATAAATGTACATACTGTAGCTTGAGATGTCCATGTGTTTTCTCTCTGAGTTTATCTGAAAGCGGCCCAGTGATATATCCCAGGTACATATATAGGCGTGCAGTGATATATCCCAGGTACATATATAGGCGTGCAGTGATATATCCCAGGTACATATATAGGCGTGCAGTGATATATCCCAGGTACATATATAGGCGTGCAGTGATATATCCCAGGTACATATATAGGCGTGCAGTGATATATCCCAGGTACATATATAGGCGTGCAGTGATATATCCCAGGTACATATATAGGCGTGCAGTGATATATCCCAGGTACATATATAGGCGTGCAGTGATATATCCCAGGTACATATATATGTGTGCAGTGATATATCCCAGGTACATATATAGGCGTGCAGTGATATATCCCAGGTACATATATAGGCGTGCCGTGATATATCCCAGGTACATATATAGGCGTGCAGTGAAATATCCCAGGTACATAATAGGCGTGCAGTGATATATCCCAGGTACATATATAGGCGTGCAGTGATATATCCCAGGTACATATATAGGCGTGCAGTGATATATCCCAGGTACATATATAGGCGTGCAGTGATATATCCCAGGTACATATATAGGCGTGCAGTGATATATCCCAGGTACATATATAGGCGTGCAGTGATATATCCCAGGTACATATATAGGCGTGCAGTGATATATCCCAGGTACATATATAGGCGTGCAGTGATATATCCCAGGTACATATATAGGTGTGCAGTGATATATCCCAGCTACATATATAGGTGTGCAGTGATATATCCCAGCTACATATATAGGCGTGCAGTGATATATCCTAGGTACATATATAGGTGTGCAGTGATATATCCCAGCTACATATATATATATAGGTGTGCAGTGAAAGGAATGGGATATTTGGTCCCGCCTGTCCCGCCGCAACCAACACCCCGCCAGCATATAGTCACAGGGGAACCCGCTGCTGCAGCCGCTCCATCACTGGACGCTTCTGCGAGAAGGTAAGTTTTAGGGTAGGGGGACAACTTTAGGGGTTTTAGTGGTTAGAGTAAGCGGTTTTAGGGTAGGGGGTTAGGGGGTTAACATTTTTAGGGTAAGGGGCTGCGTTAGTATTAGGGGGTTTTAGGTTAAGGACTAAGGTTAGCGACGAAGCAGCCGGTGGTTGAGCTTCATGCGGCGAGGTGGGCAGCGGCGAACCGGCCACGACCAAATTTCCTAGCCCGTGCAGTGAAAGCCTCAAACATGTTTTTTCCTTCTGTAGCTGGAGACATAACTTTTCTCTTCCTGTACTGATTCTTCTGGGGGCGCCAGTAATAATGTGAGCGTTTGATGTGAGTGGCATTCAGTCTTAAAAAAAAAAGAACACAGCGCCTGGCGGAGATGAGACATGTTTTCTTGGCTCTCTGGCCTGTTTCTGGGCCTTACATACCTACACAACACGAGAGCGCCAGCGCATGTGTTCTATCTGTCAGCAGAGACAATGAATACAGAACTGCCATAGCAACTGGAGATGTATAGCTGGGAACAGGGGCAGATGCATGCATTAAACAAAGCGTTTCTCTCTCTCTCTCTGGGTGCATCTGGGATAGGAGGAAGGCGCTTTCTTTTAGGATTTGCAGGGCTAGCTAACAGGGCCGTTTTCAAGCTCACAAGTGTTTTGCTTTGTATCTTGTATCTTATGTCTGTTTTGGTGGTGCATAAAAAAAATGTCCACTCAGATAGCCAAATGTACAGTTGGAGCTTAAAGACACTGACTGGCACTGAGTTTGGGAAACCAGGCTCAATTCCCGGTGTCGGCTCCTTGTGACCTTGGGCAAGTCACTTTATCGAATATGAAAACAAAATGCGGGGGGAAAAAATCATTCGTCGATTTCAGTTCATTTTGTAGTTTGTAAAGAGCCGTCAACCTGTTTTTTTTTTTTTTTTTTAATTATTATTTATTTTTTAAATTCGGATATTTTAAAATGCAAAAATGATAGAATATGAAAAATTAGCCAAAAATAAAAAAATATTAGAAAATTGGAGAATAAACATTGTTTGGAGGAAAACAAAAAACAAAAGATCAGTATAGTCGGAAAGAAAAGGGAGGCGGGGAGGGGTGACATTTTTGGAAAATGAGAACAAAAAATTGGAAAATATTTGTGATTTTTAACCTTTCAGAATATTTGGGTGGGGGGTGCACAAATTGAATTTGGACATATTCTCCCTTCTCTACTGACAAGCGCTAGACCAGGAGAGGCCAACTCCAGTCCTCAAGGGCCACCAACAGGTGAGGTTTTAAGGATATGCCTGCTTCAGTCGTTGACTGAGCCACTGATTGAGTCACCTGTGCTGAAGCAGGGATATCCGTGATACGTGGCCTGTTGGTGGCCCTTGAGGACTGGAGTTGGCCACTTCTGCACTAGACCATTGCGATGTGGTGTAGCTCTCCCCTTGGAGGAGGCTTTGTCTTGCCGTGCCGGTGCCGAACGAGGTCAGTCCATACTGAAGAATGATTTCTCAACTCTACGCAGGCATATGGCAAAACCGCCAATGTAGCAGGGATTGCGGATACACACCAGTGAAATATGCCAAACTCTTCCCGGCTTGTTCATTTTCCCCTCCATTCCTCCGCTGGCCACTTTTGGCAGTGACGGAGTTAACATTTTTATCATGCCCCCTGGTTTTAGGTTGGCTCTTAATGGATATTGTAAGGACATCCATTCTCCTGCCAGATGAACAGATCCCTTTAGTATTCTGCATCTGAATCTGCCTGGCGCACTTAACCCTTTGGCTGCCCGAGGGGACGGAACGGCGTGGCTCTGCGGCGCCGTTGCTGGCCCGGCTGGCAACGAAAGAGTTAAGGCTATAGTTGAATTAAATAAACCGATTTCTGGTTACTGAACCGGGACAGATTCCATAAAACAATGAAGCCCTCTAAAATTAAAACCTGTCAAACGATTAATTGGTGTGCGCATTAGAGACTCGCAGTTTTTGTACGGATTTAATCTCACAAGTGACATACGCTGGGTCACCTTGCTAATCTCTTTCTCTTCCCAGAATCCCCTTACTAAAATATGATTCTAACATGTAACACGTGTACTGTGGTGGTCATACTTTGCCACACGTCGCAGGTTATGTGGCCTGCACAGCAAAATGCTTTGGGAAGGAGCTCTGTTCTGTAGGGAATGTCATGATATTTGTAGTAGGAGATCTTGCTTTGAATTCCAGCTTGGAATTGGGGCTGCTAATTACGTTATCTCCCTGTGCTTCAGACACCAAAGCATTAGCTCTCCTATTTAGGGGCTTTCGTTTGAAAACTATTGCAATTTTAAATACTACAGCATTATATAGATGGAAGAATCATCATTGTTACGAGTCCTATTACAATAAGTCCGGATGATCACTGTTATCTGAGTTGTCGGTCTGCCGTTGTAATGAGCAATGTGTGTAACCAAGCCACAGTACTTAAATTCTGCACTGCAGTCAGGACCAAATGTTGGATCTAATTGTGTGTACGTTCAATGGGAAGTGGATCACACCTCTGTGAATCACAGAAAGCAAAGTCTACACATCTCCAGTGCCCGTCTTGCAGCCCAGAGCTGCTTTGTAGTCTGTCCACATAAGAATCTTTAATCAAACCCCGGTGTTACTAGCCTGAGGTTATACAAAACCGAGGACCATCTCCAACATACCAAGGCCAGCGCCCTCATTATAAAGATGCTCTACCCGGAGTTTCTGTGGGAGACAATTTGTGTGTTATCTGCCAGCATCTGTACATACATTCATACATATATATACATATATTTATTAAAAAAAAAAAAAAATAGAGAGAGAGACTTCAGGATCCTTTGCACTTATAATCATAGAGACAAGATGCAAGAAGCTGCCTGACTAATCAGAAGTATCCTTTCCACCTCTAATATATATAGATGTAGAGGTATCTGTACCGTGTTAGCCGAGCTTTAATAATCGTCTATTCATTTTTTATATATACAGGGCCCGACAAACTGGGCCACAACACACTCACGCGCCTCCCCTCCCCCTCCCCAAAAGTCACTAGTTTGGGCAATTATCCGAAGAGACAGGAAACAAAATCTGTGACATCAT
Source organism: Ascaphus truei (assembly GCF_040206685.1). Classification (NCBI taxonomy): domain Eukaryota; kingdom Metazoa; phylum Chordata; class Amphibia; order Anura; family Ascaphidae; genus Ascaphus; species Ascaphus truei. The sequence goes on from NC_134503.1 coordinate 9,266,248, forward strand.
CAGCGTGAAGAAATGGAAATGGCAGCGGGCCGAAAATATCCCAAGAAGAAGCTACAATCGTCGAAATCAGAACATTTGTTGAAGTAACGTGGAGAAGAGAGGCTGCAAGCGCAGCACCTGGGAGATCCTTGGGCATGCCCATCCAGGGGTAGATCAACAAGGGCTGACGATGAACAAGCCCTGAGTTGGCTCCAAAACATTGGACTGTTTTTTACTATGTATATATATATATATATACACACACCTGTGTTAAGAAGGTGCCGGCGGTAGAATCTGGCAGGGAACCCAGCGCCCACCAATGGGGTTAGATGCAAAATAAGAAGTAGTATCACTGCTGAATTAGAGAAGACCTATAATTTCTTCTTCATTTCTTTCAATGCCATGACTGAAAGAATGCGCAACGTTTCGGGGGCACTCTGCTTGACGCTACACACCTGATGAAGGGGCGCTGACCCAGGACGTTGTGCGTTCAATGAGGCACTGCATTAAAAGACCATTATAAAGAAATGATAGGTCTTGTGTGCGGCGCCAGTGTGCGGCGTGATAAACAACTTAAAAAAAAAAATATATATATATAGGTGCACGGTACAAGCAAAAAAAGTGCACAAGCCCCACCTCCAATAATGTCAAATATATTCACAAAGGCGTGTCTTGCACACCACAACCAAGCTGCATCCCCTCCTCCTTCTGTTGGGTGCCATCTAGATGTAAGGCAGTTTCCCTCTGCTGTTCACCGCCGGTCCTCCGGCTAGGCGCTCCAAACGGACGGCTCCCAATGACGTGAAGGAACAGATTAGTGACACGCCACCCTACATGAAGCGGTCTTCACTTCTTCAGGGGGTGGCCAGTACCAATTCTTCAAGTGTTGCTGTGAAAAGCGTTGGTGACCAGATGTTTCCTTGTCGCACCGCTTTGCTGATCCTTATCTTGCTTGTATCTTCATGTAGTCTTAATTGCCGATGTGGCATTCTCTTCTTCAACATTCTGACTCATTAATGCATTTAACTGTGGCGGTGTAGGCAGAATCAAATGCTTTTCCGTAATCTACCGATCCCAAGCTGAGTGATAGATAGGATTCATTTACCACTTGGATGTGGTCCATTGTGTTGTATCCACTGCAAAATCCGCTTGTGCTCTAGTAATTGGAAGTGGACTGATTTGTAGATGTTCTCTCCTTCCATATGGATTATTATAACTATGGTATTGATCTTCTAGAATTTCCCTGTTCTTCATGCGACAGAGCTCTGCAAGGATTTTATACACACACATAATATAATATATATAAAACAAAAGACACAACATATGTATCTGGATGTAGCATTGGGCATTTTTTTTTGTCTACAGTGTATAAACAGTTTTAATAATGTAATGATAACAGTGACATTATTATCTTTTATTTATATAGCGCCAACATATTCCACAGCGCCGTACAATGTGAGGGTAAGAGCAAGTACAAAACAAAACATGCATGCAACGGAAAACATAATACAGGAGGGAAAGAGTGATGGCACAAGGCACGATGGGGATATAAAGCTATTCAGCATGGTTTTATCTGGGGCTTTTCCTGGAAGGTGTGGAGAGGCGTTTGTGTTTGTTTTTGGGTGGGTAGGCAGGGGAGAGGGGAGATGAGAAGATTAGACATTGTGGCGGTGGAGTTGGGGGCAGGTGGTAGGAGAAAAGGTTGGGAGAATCGTTGTTTAAAGTTTGCAGAGTCCGATTAATACTATCTAGTGCAAAAAGTCAGTGGAGGTGAATGGCAGCAGCTGGCACCCATTGGCTACTGCCAAAAGCTACCGCCGTAGGCAGGTCCAAGGTGTATAAGGAGAGAGGGTGGAATACTTCAGCTCAAACATGTACAAGATAATAAAACTGCTGTCTAGATGAGGGGAGGCCAACTCCAGTCCTCAAGGGCAGGTTTGCAGGATATCCCTGCTTCAGCACAGGTGGCTCAATCAGTGACTCAGTCGAAGTCGAAGATTGAGCCAACTGTGCTGAAGCAGAGATATCTTTAACACCTGACCTGTTGGTGGCCCTTGAGGACTGGAGTTGGGAACCTCTGGTCTAGAACACAGGTGTGCAATCTTCTTGAGCTGTGCCCCCCTGCCCGGCAGCCGCAGCGTTCGCGCCCCCCCCCCCTTTCCAAGGACTCTGCGTCAAATGACGTCGCAGGTCATGTGATGTCACGTCACACCGCCGCGTCTTTTGACGCGCATTGCCATGGCGACGCGTCACATCACATAACCCCGACGCTGCATTGCCATGGCGACGCGTCGCCGAAGACCCGGCAGAGACCAGGTATGGGAGTGACAGAGGCCTCACGCCTCCCCCAGCATTTCATTTAAATGCCACGGAGAAGAGCGCGGGGCGTCTGTAACCGCTGCGCCCCCCCTAGAAATTCTCATGCGCCCCCCCAGTTTGCACACCCCTGCTCTAGAAGACTTAACAGTTTGTGTCTCTGTTGAGCTTTTCACTTTTTCACGCTGGTCGGCTAGCCCTGCACAGGGGGGGGGGGATTCAGATCACAGTGGGGGGGGGGGGATTCAGATCACAGTGGGGGGCTCTTCTCTCAGCTCTGCCATATGAGGCAGGACCCTCATGTAATAGAAGAGAGAGGCTGGAAATAGGATACTCCAAATATCCAGCTGGATTTAATGATTTCCCCACCGAAGGGCCATTGATTCCTGTGTATATGACTCCTATCACTGCACCATTGCTTATATAATCTTGATTGAACCTGCTGCACCAAAGTGGTGAGAGGGTGACCGGGTTAAGTAGACGGTTGGGACTTACTGAACGGAGGAAACTTCATTACAGACCCGAACGAGATACGGAGAACTGCGGTGTCCCAGCCTCTGCTTGGAAAGGCTGATTTTGCATGTGTTCTCTCAGCGTTGAAAGTAATTGCATTAGCAGAAAGCTTGATTTACCTTGATTAGTACTGCAATTTTTCTACAAGTGTACTAATTCGTTTTAGCTCAAATGGCTTGATGCGTCAGCCAAAGTGCTAATGCAGTAAGAACCAAAGAGGATAAAAAAAGAAGCGGGGGGGGGGGGGGGGGGGAGGCATGACATTTAGGGAAGAATAAATCCACCGCTAGAAGACAAGTGAAGGGCACGTTACCGCTTGTAAGATTGTGCCGGCTGCATCTCCGCAGCATGGCCGTCTTGGCTCTGACACAAATATAATGTGATAAATTTGTCACTGCAGATAATATACAGATTCATTCAAACTTCTAGAATTATTTAGTATGTATTTCGGGCAGCTCCACAAGCAGGTATTAGAATATTCAATGGCTGTAACAGATAGGGGGTAGGCCCTGTGTCAAGTAACAAAAAAAAAAGGCTGACGTAAATGTAGGACGTGAAGAGGGTGGATGGTGCTCCAGTGCTAGGCCTACGTATGGATATAATGTCCCTTATACAATGCGAACGGAAAATAATTTGTGGTGTCCATAAATAATCACTCAGAGAAACCAATGCTGGGGGCACAGAATCCCTGAAAGCAAGGGGTAGGATACAAATTACCCTCCTCCTCCTCTCCTCATTGGGTTAGCCCCTGTATAGAAGCAATAATAAGGCAATGGGTACTCACACAGCTTCACCACGAAGATCGTCCAGCGTGCAGCCACATCTATGTCCAGAGAATTCCAAAAAAGAAAGGGATCGGCGCGCAGCACTAGAGAGATAAGTCTTAAGTAATAAAAAAATGTTTATTTAGCTACATTCAAAAACGGAGGGTGTAACCACTCCTACGCGTTTTGTGCAACGCACTTCATCAAGGAACTTTATCCTTGCACGAAACGCGTAGGAGCGGTTACCCCCTCCGTTTTTGAATGTAGCTAAATAAACACTTTTTATTACTTAAGACCTGTCTCTCTAGTGCTGTGCGCTGATCCCTTTCTTTCTTTTTTGATGTAAATGTAGAACTTTTCTAATCCTGATATTAATATGTGAGGGTCAAAAATATCCACAGAGGGGGGGAGAGGAAAATGACCCAGGGTCATTAGCTATATTTCTAGCGCATATAGTGGCCCCTCATGGTAGAGGTTGTGCACTTAATACGGGACTTTTCCTCTCCATCCCGCCTGCGGATATTTTTGGGATTTCCCTTTTATCCCTTAGGTGCACCCTCTAAGGCCACTGTTATTTTTCATTGCTGAGCGGTGGTCTCCTTTAAGCTTATATAGAGATTTGGTCAAGGTGTGTACATTCATTTCAACTCCTGGACCAGTGGACCTATTTGGGGTCACGTAACGCCATGTAACTGCATTATGCTTGTCAAATGCCATTGGATGAAACTCAATGGAGTCGTAGTCGTGTGTTCATTGGAAGAGTACAAGTCTGTTAAAGGGACAGAAGTGGGAACCGTATGGTCAGGTTGCCCTGTCCAAATTTAAAACACTCTCCGAACTCTTTGTTTTACGTGTCCAACGCGAAGGAGAAGATGACAGGTATATATATATTCATAGACATTTCATCTATATTTTGTGAGTGCTTGATGTTTATTGCTGTGATTAACATATGACTCTTGAATTCATATATTGGCTTAAACCATGGGTCCCCAGCTCCAGTCTTCAAGACCCCCTCCCCCCCCCCCCAACGGGTCAGGTTTTAAAGATATCCCAGCTTCAGCACAGGTGGCTCAGTCAGAGACTGAGCCTCTGATTGAGCCACCTGTGCTGAAGCAGGGACTGCTTGAGCCACCTATGCTCAAACAGGGATAATCCGTGACATGTTGGGGGTTATTGAGAATCCCTGTCTTAAACAATATACTAGCGTTGGTTAACTTAAACATGGCCAATCACACTTCTCCCACTGGCTTTTGGAACAATTTGCTTTGCCTGAAGTATTTTTAAATGTAAGTTTAAAGCCCAAACGCCCAAGACAAGTAATGCTAACATCCCCATAGCAACCACCAATTAAAGATCTCGAGGAAAGAAAAGTAGCCGACTTTAAAAGCATAACGGCATTCTTCTGAAAGATATTCCCTATTATAATAACCTACTCGGTGCCAGAAAGGCCGGCCACACATTAATATGCAAGGCGTTCCAGGGCATTCAGCACTCGGGGGGTTAAGAATAATGTAATAAAGCAGGACATGTAGCTTTCTAATGCAGCAGTCCAAGCTGACGATTTTTTTTATATACATTTTTTTTCCCTTTAATACGTGCATCAATACTATCTACACAATGAGAAGTAATTAGCTAAGTTGCCGATCGATCCGTTCTCCTGTGATCGATCAGCGAAGATTCAGCTCGGGGGTTCACTAAATGGCTGTTGGTGCAGCAGAAGAGGACCAAAGATGCAATGTTCTGTGGGGAAGATCATGTGACCAGGCAGTCACTAGATACAATTGGTGCACTGCTAGAGAGAGGGCAGGGCTCAAAAAGAGGTGTGCCAGAGCCTGTCTCAGAAGAGGAAGGGGATGTGACTTTGTAAATGGTTGCTATAGAAAAAAAAACATTCTTGTTACATTATAGTACTTTAAAAATGTAATTCAGAGTTGTTCAAAAAATAAAAAATGCTACAAGTATTTTCTCATAGTACAGAACTGATTTATTTTTTTTAAAAAACGAGAAAAAAAACGTGTTGCATATTGCTCTGACCGCAGCTTTAAATCTAATTTTAGATATGAAGAGGCCTTTTTTATGCATGTGCTACAGACAGGGATTACAGCCGGATGCCAAACAGAAAATAGGGCGATGTAGTGACGTGCAGTGTATTAGGCTTGTTCTATTGTGCTCACGATTCCTCCGCCCTGTGCGCGCGCGTCATTCGTAATTGGCTGTGTTTGGCATCCGTTTGTATAGATGGGGCGCGCGCGCGCACGGCCGTGAGCGGTGGCGCGGCAGACAGGAGAAAGTATAATGAAATTATATTTTCACACTGCTGCCGAACCGCAGGCCAATCAGAGCGTGCCCTAACGCTGTGACGTCATAGTCACGCCCCCTAGCCGCCCGCGTCACCGCCTGCAATATTTAAACAAAACGCGTGCGCCACGTGCACGCCCACGCGTGCACTAGCGCGCAATATAGAACAGCCATAAGCTTGTAGACCAAGTAATAGCCCCTTCAAAACAACGCACGCAGTTAGGGAACGCAGCTAGCAGAGGCTAAACTTCAGCTGTTTGCATCGGGGCGTCTCCCACATAATTGCACTAATCTTGTCTCATATGCCATCAGTAATTGTACTAGACGGAATGTATCCCCGACCGCACCATGCGTCTGTGCCTGGGGGCGAAGGTGGCTTACAGGAGCCGGCGCACACAGCACCAGATTGAACCAAGGTCTGTGATATGTTTGACAGGTTATGCTGAAAACGATGTTGATTGGTGTATAATGGCAGTGTGTGTATATATTACACGCTGAAGTTTACGTTGGATTTTGCTGCCCTTTTCTGGGTCTTGTTTGGCTGCTATATATCAGTGCGCCATCCTAGTTAGCAGCCAGACTTGGCGTCTGCGTCCAGAAATCTGATTTGACTTTATCAGGGGCAGGGGGGGGGAAACAGGATTAATAATCAGTCCCCCACATGCAGAAGCTCGTCTGTAATAGGAGAGGAAGGATGTTCTGTACATGAAACATGTCTGATTTATTTACAGAATGTGGCCAGAGATACGGTTTTAACCTGTTGAACATAACGCCGTATTAGATCCCCCTGATTCCCATTCACAGAAATGATCCCTTCACCAAACTCTTTACACCCAGATGTACGTATGTATATCTGCATCTATATAGCGCCATCTATGTACAGCGCCGGCTTTCAAGATCCGCCGCCCCGAGGCACTTACATGGGGCGGCCGCCCTCCTTCTCCTTCCGGATTCGCCGCGTCAAGTGACGCCGTGGACGTTTCCAACGTGACGTCGCATGGCGCGGCAACGCGATGTCACTCTGTAATTTGATGGCGTGACGTCACATCACCATGGCAACGAGACGCCGTGCGGGCGCGACGTCTTTGGCGTCATTTGACGCGGCGATTCGGAAGGAGGAGAGCGGCCGCCGCATGTACGTGTCTTCCCATCAGGCTCAAAAGGCCAGGGAGCGTGGCTTCTGTATATGGAAGCGGACATTTTTGCCACCCCCAAATTTTGTCGCCGTAAGCCCGGGCTTAGTGGGAAATCTGCCACTGTCCATGTACACAGCGCTGCACAGCAGTAATACACGGGACATAATAATAGAACACGTAGTGGGAATAAACGCTTCAGACATAAAAGTAACATTAGGAAAAGGAGTCCCTGCCCCGAAGAGCTTACAATCTAATTGATCTCTTATTGCAGTGCTTCCCAACTTCAGTCCTCAAGAACCCCAAAAGGTCAGGTTTCAGCACAGGACGTTCAGCCATCTGATTGAGCCACCTGTGCTGAAGCCGGGTTATCCTTAACACCTGACCTGTTGGTGGCCCTTGAGGACATAAATTGACCACTCCTGGTGTATCATAAGAAAGGAATGGAAATGCATCGAAAAATATTGCAGGGTACCATCCATGGCACGACCAGTTCTGGTGTCTGATGCTGGACTTAGCCCAAACTGGTAACGTTCATGGATGTGAATGAGGGGGATTTGAATGTCCTCTTAATGAATGTGCTTTCTAAGTGCAAGTCTCAATTGAAGTATATCGGGCCATTGTTAATTATGTCACTTGTGGCTGAAGGCAGCAGTTCTAGGTTACATTATCCAAGTCCAATGCAGTGGTAAGCATCTCCTGGACTGTATATATATATATATATATATATAGGTTACTATACATTAAGACCACCTAAGACTTTTTGTATCTTCATGCATATTATGTAGATCAGTGGTTTTCACACTTCTCCTTGGGAAACCTCATCTAGGCATGTTTAGGGAGGAGAACCCAGCGTACGTCTGTATGCACTCTACATGCATTCTCATGTTTGTTAATTGCCTGGTTATTTCTAAAACCTGGTGTGTTCGGTTTCCCTGGCAGAGGTTTAAAAACCACTGACGATCATTTTAAGGACCTTTTACAACTAATATAGGATCTGTTTTAAAAACGTTCCCACTTCACGGTCTTACTGTCAAACGATGACATCATCCTTTTAAACGGCATCCATTGTTATTCCCATCTGCGATCAAGCACAGTAACTCATGTTTCATCCAGCGCTACATTTTACAAATGCGCTGTGGAAGTAAGAATCCCGGCAAGCAACTGCGGGAACCAGCAAAACATCTATTAGCCCAGTTCAAAGTAAAGGTAATTCCTTTGCTTCTAGAAGCTTGGAACACCTTGTTTTGCCAGCCCCTGAGCCACTGAAATAGTTTATATACAGATTGTGCCCAAATATCTCTGCTTAAGTAGTTGGCATTGGTTTGGATTATCTGGCGTGGTCTTGTCAAGGGAACGTAGATTGGGATCTTTTGCCTGACCAGGCTGCCAGTTCTGTGCTGGTCGCTATGGATGCTAGAGCTGAATTGGGCGCCAGGGGGGGAAAAAAGGACTGCTCCTTAGCAGCCAGGAAACTTGCAAATGCCGCCCCCATGACAACAGCACGTAGTTGCCAGGGTCCATCGGCAGCCATGAATGAGCAAGATTAATGACCAAATAATAACATTCTAATGAACCAAGCCTAATTCCAATGAAGGCATTCCATTGATTACCATGGAGATGAGGGGTCTAGGAGGGGAGGGACAGGCCTGTTTGTACAATGAGAGGGGCTCTGTGAGACAGATCTCCGTTCAGAAGAGATTCTTCCGTTCACCATTTGCCATGTGTGTGCTGAATGCATAAGTAAGAATACAACTTAAAATATGTCTATTTATCTATCTGTTTGTCTTTTGATAAAGGGGCCTGTGACACATCATGTTCTCTGGCTCAAGAGGGGTTGAATTTTGACAGGAAAAGTCTCTGAATGTCCTATGAATATGCTGCAGTATACAGTACTGCTGTGTATACTGTAATTGCACGCCCCCGAATCCCAGGTAGAAATAAAAGGAGACTAAACACATCATAAACCCTGTCCAGGTATGCCATGTTGTTTTTTTTTTTTATAGTGCCACCTCCACTCCCTCTAATATACCAGTATTATGCATCATATTGTCCTGTTTCCATAGTAATGGGCTTTTCGTGGTTTTGGGATGAGTTTAGGGGAACGTTGAGTGAGGTGGGGTGGAAGAAATGCTTCAATACTCTTGAGGTCTAAGAGGAAGTAGGTTTAGATGGTTAGAAGTGTGTTGCCATACTTAGTATTTGTTTATAGAGCAGGATGCCAATTTTCAGGGGTGAAAGGAAATCGTATGTTTCCTTTGTCGTATTGAATTCGACGTCAGAGTGGGACTCCGACCTCCTCTCTCTGTCTTTCACATGTTGGCTTACAGTTGTTATTTTTTGGAAATCAGTCCTCTTGCAGAAATGTAATTTGGACACTTCTAACAAATAACGGCATTGACCCTGAAGCCGGGAGGGACCTCGTTGTTTGGCAGACCAATGGGTTAACATGTGTAACCTCACCTGCCTTGACCTTGCCTGTGTTCAGTGTTGGCCTGTTTGCCTTGTTCTTGATGCTGGTGGGATTGCAGCTGTCAGGTTCCTGCTCTTTCTACTTTAGATTCCAGTAGCGCAATATTGGATCTGTTTCCTTTTTGATGTGTGTATTCATCTTGGATTAAGACTACCTGCCCAGCCTTCTAACAGGAGCTGGGGATAAGTATACTTTGGAACTGCTGCCAAGTTCTCCTGGATCATTTTGGGCCGTGCTCTTATCATAGCAGAACACCTGATGCAGTGGTGAAGCCTAAGTGTAGCACCCATTGGCTGACAACCAGATGTATGTGTTGGACTTCTGCTGCCTTTACATATATTCATTTGATCGTAAGCAATGCTTAGAGTTTTAGCACCGTAAAGTATAACAATGTTACATACTGGGGTCTAATAGTAAAACACGGGTAAGGTTAGCACTGATAGAGAGGTGTAGAGCTTTGTGTTGGGTCTAGAGCAGGGGTGGGGAAATCCAGTCCTCAAGAGCCACCAACGGACCAGGTATTGGGGATATCCCAGCTTCAGCACAGGTTGCTCAATCAGTGGCTCAGTCAAACACAGCCACTGTGCTGAAGCAGGGATATCCTTAAAACCTGACCTGTTGGGGGTTCTTGAGGACTGGCGTTGAATACCGCTGCTCTAGAGATTTGTGTTGGGTCTAGAGCTTTGTTGAGAAGAAGAGGTTTTGTCAAGAGTGGGACGTTTGGGACACAAGGGGAGAGGGAGTGGCTCAGTGAGTAAGGCCGAGTCCATGGTCCCTGCTGGCGTGCTGAGGCGTGCTGAGGCGCGCAGGGAAAGAGGGTGCTTTCCCTGGCCTTGCGGTTGCTTACCGCAAGCGCTCTCGGCAGCCGTCAGGGGGCGGTCCGGGGGCGGGCCAGTGACGTCACGGAGCTGGTTCGCCCTCATTGGGCGAACCGCTCACGTGACCGGCCTGTCTAGCCGGCAAGCGGGGTAATTTTAAATTCCCCCAAGATGAGCCCCTACTAAAGCTGCTCTAATTGCGGCTGTAGGGGCTCAGTGCTGAGCGGGAGTGCGCGTCAGCGCGCTTCCGCCAGCACGCAGGGAACATGTCCGGGGCCTTAAAGACACTGACTGGCACTGAGTATGAAGCAGGGGAACCTGGTTCACTTCCCGGTGTCGGCTCCTTGTGACCTTGGGCAAGTCACTTTATCTCCCTGTGCCTCAGGCACCAAAAACATAGATTGTAAGCTCCACGGGGCAGGGACCTGTGTCTGCAAAATGTCTCTGTAAAGCGCTACGTATAACTAGCAGCGCTATACAAAAACATGCTATTATTATTATTATTATTATATTAACACCCACTTACTTCTAGTAATCCCCAAATGATTGTTTTATATCACAAGTAAATGTAGTTTTAAGGACGGGTTCTTTAACCGCTTTGGTCAGAAGAGGCCGGCACCTCCCTTTCCTGCTGGAAACCAAACAACGCAAGAAGTCTCCACTTGTTGTTCACCTCGTTCTTGCTCTGCTCTGTTTCTCAGGGGCAGTCAAAGCTTCCTTTGTCCTACTCATGTCCATCGCGGGTATTATTTCAGGTTCGACGGGGGATCATGTTCTAGATCGGGTGCAATGATCTTCCATCGCCGGGTTAGTGTGGGGAAGGGGAAATTACAGGCGATCAGTGGGCACTGGCATTGATGGGTTATGTCAGTAACTGGAAGTGCTATTTCCTACGGTATTGAAATAGAAGTGGTGACCATGTACACAGCACTGTACATGACATCTAATGTTGGTGCTTGAGGCACAGGAAGATAAAGTGACTTGTCCAAGGTCAGAAGGAGCCGGCATTGCGATGGGAACCGGGTTTACCAGCTTCAAGGGCAGTGACATCAGCACTGAGCTACGTCATCTTCAGAAATTAGTGAACAAACAAACACAAAAGTTGCTTTGTACTGAAGTCTTTGGTGAGGTGTAGTCATCATGAAACAAAGGTCCCATCTGTGGTCCAGAATGTTGTTTTATGATGGGTTTCTTTATGTGATTTAGGTTAATATACCTTTTTGCTCTTTGATCATATATAATGAGACGCTGTACGCTTTATTTGATTCCTCTACATTAAAATAAAGCCTTTTAACAATGACAATGCCCATTTACATCGGGGCTCTTCAACTGGCCCCCTGTGGGACAAATGCAGCCTACCGAGGCTTTTGATGTGGCCCTTAGACTCTGCTAATGTCATACTAGTTACTTGGGCAGCTAAGTGCCCTATTGCACATTAAAACCCCCTTGTAAATTAAATTCATGGAAATATACAGTGCAGAAGTATTATACATGCTGTCAAGATGTTGAAATATAATCATTTTCAAGTCTTTAAATGTATCTAGGGAAGACTGTACATATTACGTGCACGCCTCCCTTTGTGGAGTATGCTGCTGGTTAAAGGATTGGCCTTACACATATGGAAAACAAAGAACAGGTTCTGCGCTCCTACAAATTGGGCTAAAATATACCAGTGACATGTTTACATTTAGGACCGAAGCCGGTGTGACAAAGGAGTCATTTGGTTGCATCTTGTGATCAAAACAAGACATGTGCTGAAGCAGGGATATCCTGAAAACCTGACCGGTTGGTAGCTCTTGAGGACTGGAGTTGGCCGCCCCGTCTCTCCATGATTTCCAATCATGTCCAACAGCCTCCATGCACCTTTCCTATCAATCCCACATCCAACAATATATTACAACGGGCAAATAAATTTGTGCTACACTATCAGCTACTAGAACCCGGCACCCGTGTCTGCACTGCGTGCGAGATGGAGCGCCGACTCTGACAAATGGGAACCGTATGCAAAGCAGCGTCTGCCTGCTATTACTTTGTCTTCTAATGACAATCTATCAGAGTATCTAGCGCCAATGTCATTGCGCAGAGAACAGCCCCGGGAGCCTGGGCGGTTCATTGTGGAGGAGACACTCTCCTGCACGCAGAATAATAACATCGCATTAGGAGATGACACTGATACAGAAGTTTTGCCGTTTGAAGCCGTGCAGGCCAAGAATGCAATGCAATTAAACGCGCGCCGGCTGAAAAGTGCTCTGTCTCTGGAAGACGCTGGCGGATATTTTGTGGTGAGCTGCCCGCCACTCTGTTTTAATTAAGGTACTTCTCCTGCTGTCAGATTGAGGTTACTGTTAAAGATGGACGATAACAGAGTATTGACCCATTCTCTGCTGGGACTAACTTGTTTATTGAAGTCTGTTTGCACGTTGCTGCTATGCGCCGGCCGTGCGATGTGCAGCGAGGAAGGGGGGGGGTAAGGTGTTTCCATTATTTAAAGGAGAACCACCACTTTTAAGAAGGATACTATAACTTGAGACGGGCGAAATTTTGGGGGGCGAATTTGGATCAGCAGCGCATCGGTCAGTACCTGTGATCCACGGATTTCAACGGGTCAAACTCAAAAAGGGCGATTCGCGTTTGTGCGGCCTTTTAAAATGATTATTATTACCAATGCGCTCCGCGAAATCCACAATCCGTTCTTAAGAATTCGCCAACGGATCGCTGAATCCGCGGATTGGATTCTACAAATGCGTCCACGGGTTGTATACAATGGCGTTTTTTTTTTTTTTTAATGAAGCCGCCCAAATCCGCGTGCGAATTTTACACTGTAAAATGGATTTGGGGGCTAACATCAGCGCAAATCCGGGAAACGGATTCGCCCCCATCGCTAACTGTAACCCCATCTTTGCTGTTTCTTCCCAGCAATTCTGTATAAACCAGCACTTGTTTGTGGCTAGCAAGGTCAGGCCTCTCAATACTCTGGAATATATCATGTAAGAATTGCATATAAAGCAAATGTACGCCATATAATTAGATATTAAGAAATAAGAATTTGTATATTGCATATCTGTACTTGATTTTTTTAAAGTGAAATTTATTTTCTGGCACCTACAGAGTTTTGATGGGGAAAATGTAATTGGTTGTAATGAAAACGCATCACGGAAGTGACGTCATGACGTTGGGACTCACCTCTGCGCATGCGGGCCGCGGGCTCGGCGCATGCATTCCACGGCCGCGGGCTTCTGCGCATGCGCATCGCCAGCCTCTAGGCATTCGCATCATGGCCCGCGGGGCCACTACGCATGCGCGACAAGTAAGAGAAGTCGGACCAAGGGGGAGAAGAGGAGCCGGGGAACACCGGGCAGGGTGAAAAATGAGACCCGGCAACAAGGAAGGAAGAAGGGAGGGACCGAGCCCGGGGGGCTGTGAGAGAGCCGCGTCCCCCGAGATCCCAGTGCTGAAACAGACATATACACAGAGTCACACACACACACAGTCACACACACAATTCCCAGTTAGTATAAATATAGAAGTGCAAATAGCTAAAACAGGGGTGTGTGTGCCACGCACGCGCGTTCTAAGTCAAACTTCGTTGCGTTTTGCCACTGAAATTGTGTTTTGACGCTTAATTAAAAACATCACCATCACAAATACAATTTCTGTGACAAAAGACAAAGAAGTTTCACTTAAAATGCGCATGCTCGGCACACACACACACACTTTTTTTTATATATAAATATACACTGGTGCTGTGGTGTTAATTAGGTTTATGTTACTGTATTAGTAGAGTTAGGAATTGATTTCATATCCGGTTATTTGACCTTGGTTGTCCTATGCACAAATGTCCACTTACAGTTACATTCACTAACCGGTGTTATCACCTTTGCTGTGTGCGTGGGGTGGTCTTGCAGCTCATGGCAAGTTCTGTACCCCTGCACTGGTATAGAGGCCTCCGACTCACTGTACCTAGATAGCCCAAACAGGAAACCTCCTCTTAAAACACGTTTTGAGAATAAAGGAAGACTAAGGAAGATAGATATTCAGGAACATCCTATTAAAGGTGCAAGTAAAAACTAAAGTCGTTGCAGCACAACCCTAAGGCTGGTGAGAGGATCTTAACAAATACAGCTGTTCACGGCGGATTGACAGAGGGTATACCTATGTAATCTGCTTCTTCTTTGTGCTTTGAATACTCCCTTTCCTACTCATGCCTGCCAACGCTTGCTTTCCAGCGCAGTGCGCATGCGTGCTAGATATTGGCGCATTCTGCGTTGCTGCTACACAAGTCGGCTCTGTAGGGGCTTCTTGCCTCGGATCGACACACACGCAAGGATCAGGATTAGAAGGATATTTCAGCGCTCGGCTCATTAATCCTCCTAAAGCAACCATGACCCCAAAAAGCTTGTCAATCACCGGCAGGCAGTGAAATGTAGTGTTTGATGCTGTTATTGGGAAAATGTGATGTACTCCCATGTCTATCCTTAAACAAAAATCGTGAGCCACTGGGCTTTCTACTGCACGTCATTAGTGAAGCAATAAGGCACTCAAGGGGAAATATACTTGCGAGCTGGTAACGTGCATGCTGTATGCTTTGATCCTACATGCTGGAGGGAGTGCGTCATGCTCTGTGCGCTGCCTGTATCTCCCAGTAGTCACTGCTGCTGTAGATGGGATTCTGGGTATCCTGGTCGGACCTGTCACTGGCAGTTCTTGAAAATTTAAAAAATGCTTTGCATTTGCAATTTTCAGTTTGGTTCCTACCATGCACCTAAAACAGTCCTGTGTGTATGTACACAGACCAGAGACAACACAAGAGATATCATAATGTATTGAATGACATCCCTTTATCTGATCTCTGACCCCATCACGTCATATGTAAGGTTTCATATTAAAAGACCCATACTAAGGAGATCAGAGTGCTGGAGAAAGAGGAGGGGTGGGTGGTGGTTTCTTAAATCTGCTAGCACTAAGCTGAGAAAGAAGCTGGGATTTTATAGGCAGAGAGCCAATTTAAATTGATTAGTCTACAGCAGATCAGACAGAAAACCTGGACTGAATTCGTTGCTCCCGCACACACAACAAATACAGGCTTTAGCCTTCCAAAGATTTTATTTTCTGTGATATGTCATCGCACTGTTTGGAGTTGGAGAGGGGGGGGGGGGGGGGGATTTAAACACAAGTTGAGCACAGTCAGGGTTTAATGGTTGCATTTCAGTATGAGACTGCAGAGGTCATTGTCTTTCATTATTGCGGAGTGTAGTGATTGTAACAAATCATGTAGCAACTTTTAATGCAGTGTTTTTCTACAGGTTCCTAAGAGCCCTTGGGTTACCCGGGCCCCCCTAAAGGGTTCCCTGCCATTTTCAGGTCATTTGAAAATTGTACCAAATACAGAAGAATGTACGATGCATTTGATATCAGACACGCTATTAGAGAGGGTTGGGGTTCCTTACAATGCATCTGATCTCAAACGCGCTATTAGAAAGGGTTGGGGTTCCTTACAATGCATCTGTTCTCAGACGCGCTATTAGAAAGGGTTGGGGTTCCTTACAATGCATCTGATCTCAGACGCACTATTAGAAAGGGTTGGGGTTCCTTACAATGCATCTGATCTCAGACGCGCTATTAGAAAGGGTTGGGGTTCCTTACAATGCATTTGATCTCAGACGCGCTATTAGAGAGGGTTGGGGTTCCTTACAATGCATCTGATCTCAGACGCACTATTAGAGAGAGTTGGGGTTCCTTACTATGCATCTAATCTCAGATGTGCTATTAGATAGGGTTGGGGTTCCTTACAATGCATCTGATCTCAGACACGCTTTTAGGGAAGGTTGGGGTTCCTTACTATGCATCTGATCTCAGACGCGCTATTAGAGATGGTTGGGGTTCCTTACAATGCATCTAATCTCAGATGCGCTATTAGAAAGGGTTGGGGTTCCTTACAATGCACCTGATCTCAGACGCGCTATTAGAGAGGGTTGGGGGTTGGGGTTCCTTACAATGCATCTGATATCTGACACGCTATGAGAGAAGGTTGGGGTTCCTTACTATGCATCTGATCTCAGACGCACTATTAGAGAGGGTTGGGGTTTCTGTACAATGCATCTTATATCAGACACACTATTAGAGAGGGTTGGGGTTCCTTACAATGCATCGGATCTCAGACGCGCTACTAGAGAGGGTTGGGATCCCGCAGAATTTCACAATATGAGCTTGAGCTGCAAACTGTAACAATAGATAATGTTACTGTAGTAACACAAGAATACATTGTAGCTGCTGAGTTACACTGAATGAAGGATCAATTGAAACCGAAAGGCAGCCATTTAGTGAACCCTGGGAAGCAGGATCTTTGCTGATCGATCACAGGAGAACTAATTGATCGGCAGCCTAGGTAATTAGTTTTCAATAAAGGTAATCAAAGGCTTCATATATTAAAACCAAAAAAAAATGTTTTTGTTTTTTTAAAGCTGTTTGGATTGCTTCTTTAACCAAAAAAAAAGGTCGGAAACCACTGCTCTAATGTCTGCTGTGCTTTCCCTCCCAGTGTGACCAGTACAAGAAAGGCATCATCTCCGGCTCCGCTTGTAAGGATTTATGTGATGAACACACCTTGGTTTTTCAGCAATGCTTGTCGTCTTCACCCACCCACCAGGTATTGCATTGTGTTTACTGCGACCTTCTGTCCATCAGATATGTCCGGTGTTTTTTTGTTGTTTTTGTTTTTACAAACAGGACAGGCAGAAAATCTGCTGTAAAAGTAAATGGGAAATCATGATAAAGCGCAATGACGCGAAACGCATAGGTGCGTTTTCCACCTGTTAGTTATCTGCTGCTCTGGTTGTGCTCCGTTGTTCACTCAAAAGCTTCTAAATGGACATTTTTAAACGACCTATACTGCTTGTTTAACCACAAATGAAGTAATCAGCAGAAATCCTATTGTAAGACTGTCACGTATATTTTTGGATGCATCTTTAAGCACATTGTACGTTACAGTGACAAGTTCATCCACATTCTTCACTTGTGTTGCGTAGGACACAAATATTTACAGGTAGACTGGAAGCAAATGTCCTTTCCTTCTCCTCTAGGTCTACAGCGGAATCTGGAAAGACCGAGAAGTAATCATCAAATGTGGAGTAGAGGAGAATTTGAAAGTAGAAAGCAACCCTGACTCGGCTCCCCGGAAGGAGCTGGTCCTGTTTGATAAACCAACCAGGGGCACCTCCATGGATGAATTCAAGGAAATGCTGCTCAATTTCTTAAAAGTGAGTTCTTCGTCAGGTGTTTGGAACAAACTTTATATGCAAGGTTATTTAATGACGCCTGACCTGGGCCATTAGTCTGATGGGAAATAATCCTATTGTGATGGGAAGAGCATTTCGTTTTAACCATCGTAGAGGCCCATTTTTGGAGGCAGGTGTCATTGGCTCTAACAGCAGCAAGGGGTGAAAAAAAGCAGATGTCTAAAGACCTTCAC
Organism: Ascaphus truei; assembly: GCF_040206685.1. Taxonomy (NCBI): domain Eukaryota; kingdom Metazoa; phylum Chordata; class Amphibia; order Anura; family Ascaphidae; genus Ascaphus; species Ascaphus truei. The sequence continues at coordinate 9,284,010 of NC_134503.1, forward strand.
ATATATTAACTCAGATTCACATTGGTAGCACAGTGTATCCCGATCTGGCGTTGACATTTTTACTGAAATGAATTCTCAACATGTCAACTCTTTAATGCAGCTGTCCTGCTTTTCAAGGTAAATGCAGCCAGACGTATAATACTGATTAACAACATACGTCATATAGGTTTAATGAGTTTAAGTCAAAGAGGCATATATCCCATTGATGGATTTATTGGTTTCTTGCATGGGTAAATATTTGAAAAGTAAAGGCACATTTTTTTTCAACCCTATTAAATTTCACTCTCCCGATACTCTGGTTTTGTTACTTACTGGGTCCTGAATTCTTGACGTGAAGAAACATTTAGAAGGGTTCTTTCCCAAATAGTACTATGCCATTCGTGTTTACTGGCAATGTAACATCCACAGCTAATCTGAATACATTTGATGTTTTCCATGCAGGCTAATTTGGGAGACCAGACTTCTCTCACCGTCTTGGTAAGTCGGATTCTGACCATGGCCGATGTGAATGATGATGGCAAAGTGTCACTGGCAGAAGCTAAGTCCATCTGGGCTTTGCTCCAGCTGAATGAGTTTCTTCTGATGTTGTCTCTGCATGAAAAGGAGCATGCATCACAACTGCTTGGCCACTGTGGGGACCTCTATGTTACTGAGAAGATCCCCCACGATTCCCTGTACAGCACTAAAGTTCCTGGCTTCCTTCAGCCTTTTCTGCCATCTCCGGTACACAGACTCATTCACCAGTGGTTTGCTCCAGCTTGGCCAAGGAGAGCCAAAATCTCCATTGGGTTGTTGGAATTTGTGGAGGAAATTTTCCATGGAACGTATGGAAGTTTCTTCATCTGTGAAACCAACTTCAAGAACATCGGCTACAACGAAAAGTATGACTTCAAAGTCGTGGACCTACGTAAGGTGGCCACTGAAATGACAATCAAAGGCTTTCTAAAAGGTCGTCACTGCGAGCAAAACGCCGACTGCACCTTTGGAAGGGACTGCACTGCGGCTTGTGATAAACTGATGAAACAGTGTAAAAATGAAGTGATCCAGCCAAACTTGGCCAAAGCATGTAAGCTGCTGCAGGACTACCTGCTGTATGGCGCTCCCTCGGATCTAAAAGAGGAGCTTGAGAAACAGCTGCGGACTTGCATGACTCTCAGTGGCTTGGCCAGTCAGATGGAAGTCCACCACTCGCTTGTGTTAAACAATCTGAAGACCCTGCTCTGGAAAAAGATATCAAATACCAAATATTCCTAATAGGGATACCAAGGCAAACCCGAAGGGATAGTTTTTTGGAGATTGAAATCCAGTGGCCACCTCCTCTCCTCGTACAAGTGACAGCTGATGGCACTACAGGGAGATGATAATGGTGCATAGTGCATACCTTCCCCTCGTGAAATTGCAGTGCTGGCCCCTACGTCACTGGATCAATCAGAATAGGACGATTAAGGGCCTGGTCCACCAATATTCTTGTTGCTTTTATCGTTCTTTTGAAGACGTTTGTAAAAAGACACTGAGATAATCTTTCTCCATCCAGCCTGCAAATGCCGTATTTGTCATTGCTGATTCCAATGAACACTTTAAATGTAAATAAATAGCTTTTATGTGAGGTTTACCTTCATTTCTAATTGGTTAAAGTCGCGTTGGTAGGACTCTTGTCCCCCACAGGGAGGTGGGTTAAAAAAAAAGGCATCTGCCCTTCATGCTTAGCTAAAGGTCAAATTCCTTTGTGCACAAGTGTCCACTTGGAAAATGCTTTTTCAGCCTTATCTTTCAAGGCATTCATTCTGCCAGTAACAGCCAGTGAATGTGATGCATATCATAGCACTTCACAGTATTTCTATGGCAACATCAGATGCTGGCTAAGGTAATTGTGCTTCTTACTTGGAAAGGGCAACTAACTCTTAGCTGTATGCCATGACTGATTAACCTGTACAGTGGAAGACAGCTCTGTCCCACGATGCAGGACTGGTACAGCCAGGGTTAAATGGAATGTGTACAAAAGGACAATCAGAAAAATGTGGCATCTAATACAAAAATATTATGGGGAGGCAGACAGCCTTTTAATCTGCATTAGAAACCACGTTTTCAAATACAACCCGCCCCCCAGTATTTGTAGGGTGAAAATGTCATTGTCACAGTGGTTATAGAAACAGCAGTTATTGGGGCAGGCTTATCCATCATTTTATGAGGTGTCCCTTTCCCAGAGAAGTTTGAGATATTTTAAGACTAATAAAAGCTGGCGTGTTTAAATGGTTTCAAGTATAGTGGAGAGGGCATTGTACCCTTTGCAAGTACTATAAATTGGTCCAGGCTCACTGGAACATTAGTCCCCAGAAATAGGACCAAACGTTATTTGCCTGAAAGTCAGTACTGCACACAAATGCAACACGCCTATCCATGTTTACCAGGCACAGAACCCGCGTGAATCACACCCATCTGTCATGTTGCAGTTCATCTTTAGCATGTGAATTGTGTTCATCAGATCCCAGCAACCATGGAGTCATTGCATCAGGTTACATGGAGGTGGGAATGCTGCAAAGTGTTCCTGGCAGAAAAAAGATGGGAAACTATTGTATTTTATCTTAACTGGATTGTGCCCAAAACAATGTGTATTTTTGCACCGTTGGTTGTAAAGTAGAAGTCATCGTACATGTATTCAATTGGAGAACTGCAACCACCCCATCCCATCAAAAATAAAACATACATTTACTGCAGACTATGGGCCTCATGCAGAGAGCAGCGAATTTTAAAAATGGCGAATTTCATAAAAAGGAGCTTTTTTGGAGAGTTTTAATCTCCATATGCAGAAAAGTGCGAATTCTGCTATGTTTAACATGGATGCGTCTGGCGAGTTTAAATTGGCGAGATGCGCGCTTCGGAAACATGTAAAAACAAATTCGCGCCTTTTTTTTTCCCTTTGCAATGGCCGCGAGCGCCAGTTTTTTTTGGCGAGGCAAAACGGAGACAATCGCGCCATTTTATTGGCGCGAACAGCCGCTGGATGCCGTTCGCGCCTCTCTGCATACGGATATATTTTAAACTGGCGAGATTGCGGTTCTCGCCAGCCGCGAGGCGAGTTTTACAAATAGAAATGAAAAATTGGCGCGATTTTCGGAAATCTCCATTTTCTGCTGTTTTCTGCGCGATTATCTCCAAAAAATGGCGAATTTCGAAAATTCGCTGCTCTCTGCATAGGCCCCTATATATTTAAATAGATTTGGTCTTTTAACAGGAAATTAAATCAACCAATTTACACAACTATCTGAATTACTATTGTGCCCTCTTGTGGCAAATTGTGGGTACTACCTTAAAACCACTTTCAATAGTTGTAACTGGGTATATACAGCCAAAGGTAGTGATGAATCAGAAGCAAAACATTCAATAGCTTACATGTTTTTTTTCTCCCTTTAAATACAGTTCTGTAGTATTAGATACTTCCTGCATTAAAAAAAATGCCAACTAATGCCATTAATGAGTATGCTGTGGTTGCTATATCAGGTTTTATAGCACACACCTCCCCAGCAGTGCAAGATATTTGGCAAAAAGTTATCCCAAACCAGAAAGTGTTGCTATCAGGAGACTGAGCTGCAAGCTGTAACAATAGGCAATGTTACATTATAATAGAGATATTCCACTGTCTGATGGATTGATTCAGTCTCCGCTATTACATAAACCCAGAGAGCAGGATATTCACTGATTGATCACAGGAGAACTGATCCATTGGCTGCTTAGGTAATTAGCTTTAATTAAAAAGGTAATCAAATGCTGCATACATTGATACTGTAGATCCAGAACCAAATTTCACAGGATCCATAACAGGAACATTCAAGAAACTAACCATTAAAGCATAATGCACTTTATTTACAGTGCATGACAGGCAATCTCAACATTGCTTGAAAAAAAAAAATGAACACTTTCCATGTATTTAATCGTGGGCACTGCAAGTCAGTCCAGACAGCTGCAGAAGACAAGAGGTGTATATTAGCACAGGTACAGCCAGTCAGTGTATAAGAATTGTAACAACGATACACATTGCAGCAAAACGGAATGGAACTCTGATAGGACAAAAATATGTTAGGTGGCAGAACGCAATGTAAGGGGGGAACCTGAGCCACTTCAGTAAGATGCATTACACCAGCGTTTCCCAAACTTTTTTTTCTGTGACCCTGTTATTTTTGAACTTCTCCTTCGTGACCCACTAAAATTTTTATCGCCTATAGGTAAAATAAAACAGTTATGAATGTCCATACAGATTTCATATAGTCTCCCAATCCCCTCTATTCTCTCCCCCCCCCATTCTCTCTCTGACCTGCACAAAAGCACACAGTCACTGACCTACAGACACTCACACAGACAGACCAACACAGACACTGACCACGCACAGACACCCACACAGACACAGCCACTGCTGGCCTGCACAGACACACACACACACAGACACACACAGACACACACACACAGACACACACACACTCACTCACACACAGCCACACAGAGACACTGCTACACACACACACACACACTGATACACATGCACACACACACACACACACACACAGACACTGCTACTGATACACACACACACATACACTGATACACACATACTAATACACACACACAGACACTGATACACACACACACACACACACAGACACTGATACACGCACACACACAGGCACTGATACACACACACACAGGCACTGATACACACACACACACACAGGCACTGATACACACAGACACACACACACACACACACACAGCCACTGATCCACACACACACACACACACAGTGAATTACAGGCAGCGACGGTTGTGAGTGACTGGAGGGGGGGGGCGGGGGAGAGAGGAAAGGACGGCGATCCAAGCAGGCGGCTCCACCGCCTCCCCCTGCCCGCCAGCGACTGCACAGCCACCATTGCCCCTCCCCCGCGCCCATCTCCCGCACCAACTGACTGGGTGGGAGGCTGGGAGACGGTGACTTAGACTTAGACGGTGACTTAGTGTGGGTGGGAGACGGTGACAGTGACTGTGTGGGTGGGAGACGGTGACAGTGACTGTGTGGGTGGGAGACGGTGACAGTGACTGGGTGGGTGGGAGACGGTGACAGTGACTGGGTGTGTGGGAGACAGTGACTGGGTGGGTGACAGTGGGTGGGAGAGAGTGACTGGGTGACAGTGATTGGGTGGGTGAAAGTGATTGGGTGGGTGAAAGTGACTGAGTGGGTGACAGTGACTGGGTGGGTAGGTGGGTGGGAGAGGGTGAAAGTGACTGGGTGGGTAGGTGGGTGGATGACAGTGACTGGGTGGGTAGGTGGGAGACAGTGACTGGGTGGGTGACAGTGACTGGGAGGGTGGGAGAGGGTGACTGGGTGACAGTGACTGGGTGGGTAGGTGGGTGGGAGAGGGTGACTGGGTGACAGTGACTGGGTGGGTGACAGTGATTGGGTGGGTGAAAGTGACTGGGTGTGTGACAGTGACTGGGTGTGTGACAGTGACTGGGTGTGTGACAGTGACTGGGTGGGTGACAGTGACTGGGTGGGTGACAGTGACTGGGAGGGTGACAGTGACTGGGAGGGTGGGAGAGGGTGACTGGGTGACAGTGACTGGGTGGGAGAGGGTGACTGGGTGACAGTGACTGGGTGGGTAGGTGGATGACAGTGACTGGGTGGGTAGGTGGATGACAGTGACTGGGTGGGTAGGTGGGTGACAGTGACTGGGTGGGTGACAGTGACTGGGAGGGTGGGAGAGGGTGACTGGGTGACAGTGACTGGGTGGGTAGGTGGGTGGGAGAGGGTGACTGGGTGACAGTGACTGGGTGACAGTAACTGGGTGGGTGACAGTGACTGGGTGGGTGACAGTGACTGGGTGGGTGACAGTCACTAGGTGGGTGGGTGGGTGGGTGACTGGGTGGGTGGGAGACAGTTACTGGGTGGGAGAAAGTGACTGGGTGACAGTGACTGGATGATTGGGTGACAGTGACTGGATGGGAGAGAGTGACTGGGTGGGTGGGTGACAGTGACTGGGTGGGAGACAGTTACTGGGTGGGGTGACTTACCTTGCCGCCGGATGCTTTCCCCTGCTGCCCCCGATATCCCCGCGGCAGCTGCCCGGGACGGGAGGTGGGCTCGGGAGGAACGCGGGAAGCTGGCCGCGGGGGGAAGAGGGCCGCAGTAGGAGCTGGTACTTCCTCCTCTGTCCCACGTTGGGGGGGAGCCCCTGCTTGCCCTGCGCGCGGGTCCGCAGGGGAATCGCGCCAATTTTTTTAACTTGAGCAGGGGGGGGGGGGGGGGCACCGCGCGGCCAGACTCGCTGCGACCCGGCAATTTTGGTTCCGTGGCCCGGTGCCAGGTCGCGACCCACCATTTGGGAAACGCTGCATTACACCATCACAGAACGTACATAAATATACATCAACTCGCTGAAACAAACGCACATGCAAAGAGGGTTCAAAAAGGCATTTCCAGCTGTTACAGATTAGAGTGGCCAAGGTTTTTAAAAGCAATCCTTTTTTGCGTGTTCCCCACAGAATAACCAGTTGTCACAATGCAGTTTCTCAGATCCTGTCCGTACAAACCATTACCAGACTGTGAAAGGTTTTTACTGATATGCACTTGCTTGTAACAGCCCAGTGGCCTAATTAGCATGCTTTTAGGAAAGTATTTCCATTAGGCACCGTCTTCTCCCAATTAACTGCTTCATTTTGCTGCCAGCAGCCACTGCTTGGCTAATCGCACCTTTGGCCCCAATAACGCCAGTTTAATGAGGGAATTTTCTCGTGTGTAGAAGTGCCACGTTGTGTCAGCCTATTAATCTTTGGAGCACACAAATTTCAGGATGTCAAACAAACACATCCTTTCCATTGCTCCCAGATTGCCGCACAGCCAGGGACGTAGCTGTAACCCGTCGGCGGCCCGGCCCCTGCCTGCGCATTAATTCCCCGCAGCGGGTCAGAGGGCGGGGCCCAGAAATGCAGAAGGGAGGACAGAGGGGAAATCCCTTCCTCTGCAGAGCCTCTGTAGGCGGGGCCTAGGTCAGGGGGCGGGGTCTCAAACAGTGTAGCGTGAGGCTGGAGTTGCAGCCTGAGACAGGCTGGGAAAGGTAAGAGGGAGGGGCGGGGCCTCGGTCAGTGGGAGGGGCTGGAACTGCAGCCTGAGAGACAGGCTGGGAAAGGTGAGAGGGAGGGGCGGGGCCTAGGTCAGGGGGCGGGGCCTCAAGTAGTGCAGCCTGAGAGACAGGCTGGGAAAGGTGAGAGGGAGGGGCGGGGCCTCGGTTAGTGGGCGGGGCTGGGATTGCAGCCTGAGAGACACGCTGGGAAAGGTGAGAGAGGGACGGGGCCTCGGTCAGTGGGCGGAGCTGGGACTGCAGCCTGAGAGACAGGCTGGGAAAGGTGAGAGGGAGGGGCGGGGCCTCGGTCAGTGGGCGGGGCTGGGACTGCAGCCTGAGAGACAGGCTGGGAAAGGTGAGAGAGGGGCGGGGCCTCGGTCAGTGGGCGGGGCTGGGGCTGCAGCCTGAGACAGGCTGGGAAAGGTGAGAGGGAGGGGCGGGGCCTCGGTCAGTGGGCGGGGCTGGGACTGCAGCCTGAGAGACAGGCTGGGAAAGGTGAGAGAGGGGCGGGGCCTCGGTCAGTGGGTGGGGCTGGGGCTGCAGCCTGAGAGACAGGCTGGGAAAGGTGAGAGGGAGGGGCGGGGCCTCGGTCAGTGGGCGGGGCTGGGACTGCAGCCTGAGACAGGCTGGGAAAGGTGAGAGGGAGGGGCGGGGCCTCGGTCAGTGGGCGGGCCTGCGACTGCAGCCTGAGAGACAGGCTGGGAAAGGTGAGAGAGGGGCGGGGCCTCGGTCAGTAGGCGGGGCTGGGGCTGCAGCCTGAGACAGGCTGGGAAAGGTGAGAGGGAGGGGCGGGGCCTCGGTCAGTGGGCGGGCCTGCGACTGCAGCCTGAGAGACAGGCTGGGAAAGGTGAGAGAGGGGCGGGGCCTCGGTCAGTAGGCGGGGCTGGGGCTACAGCCTGAGACAGGCTGGGAAAGGTGAGAGGGAGGGGCGGGGCCTCGGTCAGTGGGCGGGGCTGGGGCTGCAGCCTGAGACAGGCTGGGAAAGGTGAGAGGGAGGGGCGGGGCCTCAGTCAGTGGGCGGGGCTGGGACTGCAGCCTGAGAGACAGGCTGGGAAAGGTGAGAGGGGCGGGGCCTCGGTCAGTGGGTGGGGCTGGGGCTGCAGCCTGAGAGACAGGCTGGGAAAGGTGAGAGGGAGGGGCGGGGCCTCGGTCAGTGGGCGGGGCTGGGACTGCAGCCTGAGACAGGCTGGGAAAGGTGAGAGGGAGGGGCGGGGCCTCGGTCAGTGGGCGGGGCTGGGACTGCAGCCTGAGAGACAGGCTGGGAAAGGTGGGACAGAAAAAAGACGAAGAGAGCGCGCGTGCGAGAGCGTCTCTGGCGCGCAAGAAAGAGGGAGACAGAGAGAGACAGAGGGGGAGAAAGAGACAGAGAGAGAGGACATAGAGAGAGAGGGGCCTGCATTTTTTTTTTGCCCGGGGGCCTGCACGTCTAGCTACGCCACAGCGCACAGCCCCTGGTGAAGAGCAGCGATTGTGACAGAGGATATCTGGACTCCCCCCCCCAGGTACATCTTTTAAAATAAGTTACAGGATCATAGCAGCCAAGTATGTCCTAACCCATATGTATACCCAAGACCAGGGAGGGGCAACTTCAGTCCTCAAGGGCCACCAACAAGCCAGGTTAAGGATATCCCCACTTCAGCACAGGTGGCTCAGTCAAAATGAGTAAGCCACCTGTGCTGAAGCAGGGATATCCTTAATATATGTATTTATTTGCTATGCTATCATTTATATTTGCTATGGCCCCAGTTCTTTTCAAATACGCACTTCTTTCTACCAGCCTCATGTCTCACTCTATTCATATATCTCCATCTCTCCTTCCTTCACCACTTCTCAGTTCACATGAACTCCTTTCTTACCTGCGCCCTCTGACACTACACGGCTATACACCCTGCACTAAAACACACCCCTACAAATCATTCTCTTTCTATCCATGCTTCTCCTCCTTGCTTCTGGGGATATCTCTCCCAATCCTGGTCCCTGCCTTATTTGTACATGCTCTTATCCTCGTCTTCCACATACAACTTCTACTCCTGGTATCAACCCCTCCAACCTCATACCCATCCCCTGCCACCATCCCTCCTCTCTCCCTTTCTCCTGTGCCCTTTGGAATGCTCGCTCCCTTTCTAACAAGTTCCTCTCTGTGCATGACTTCTTTCTCTCTCACTCTGCTCCTATTTGCTATAACTGAGACGTGGCTCACTCAGTCTGACACACTCTGCGCCCTGATGGCAAGGGTGGAGGCTTGGGGCTCCTTTCCTCTCTCTGCCGTTACCGAACCCTTCAATTCCTCACTCTCTTGCTTTTCCCTCCTTTGAGGCTCGCACTGTCCAGATCTTCTCTTCTCTCCCTGTCCACATGGTGGTCATCTATCGCCCACCTACCTCTACTCATCCCCCTTCTGCCTTTCTCTATCACTTTGAATCCTGGCTTTCTTTCTTTCTCTCCTTGACTCCCCTGTTCTTCTCCTTGGGGACTTCAACTGCCATATTGATGACCCCTCACTCCCTTGGGCTTCCTGCTTTCTCTCTAACCTGTTCTTTTGGCCTTCAACAGTGGACTGCCACCAGCACCCACAAGGAGTGCCACTACCTAGACCTGGTTTTCACTAAAAACTTGACTTCTCCATTTCCCCCTTTCCTCTCTGATCTCCTCTTATCTCTCCATCGTACTTTCAGTGTCTCCTGCTAACACCTCCTCCTCCATCGATCTCTCTGTGGGGGTACCCCAGGGCTCTGTCCTGGGACCTCGCCTCTTTTCTCTGTACACACTTTCTCTAGGTGACTTAATCACGTCTCTTGGGTTTAAATATCACCTATATGCTGACGACACCCAAATTTACTTTTCAGCCCCAGACCTTACACCTGCTGTACAGACCTAAGTTTCTGAATGTCTCTCGGCTATATCTTCCTGGATGGCCACTTAACATGGCAAAAACAGAGCTCTTCACACTTCCTACCAAACCTGGCCCTACTACCTCCTTCCACATTACTGTTGGAAGTACCATCATTCACCCAGTAACCCAAGCACGCTGCCTAGGGGGTCACACTCGACTCCTCTCTCACATTAAAAAAAAACGTATCTAAAACCTGTTGCTTTTTCCTCCGCAATATTACAAAGATACGCCCTTTCCTCTGCTGCTCCAGTGCCAAAACTCTATCTCAGGCCCTCATTCTCTCCCATCTCGATTACTGTAACCTCCTGTTGTCCGGCCTTCCTGCCTCACCTGTCTCCCCTACAATCTATCCTAAATGTTGCTGCCAGACTCTCCTAAATCTGTTATACAAGAAAACTGGGGCGCTCCTCACAATTATACACACTGATACCCAAAATCTAGTTGGCGTTCAAAGTGGATGTAGATAGGCGGCAATGATGCACATAAATAATAAAATCATGCAATACTAGCCGCTGGTCTTTGCTGCTGCTCAGCCGGTAACGGATCTCCCACGATCCTCACACAGTATGAAGACACAATAAGGCGAGCGCAAGCCAGAAAAAACAAAAACAGAAACAGCAAAATGTAAGTCACACAATAGCCTAAAATGCTAAAAATTGAATGGGTGATGGGAGGGGAAATAGGATGGAAGGAAGTAATACAAAATCACTCACACGGCCATGTCACAAAGGTGGCTTTAGCCTACGGCTTGCTTCATTGATCACTGGTCCTGACGGAGATCTCAGGAGAGAAGGAGGGGAGAACAGCAATAGGTGTATGACACTGTCAAGTGACAATAAATGGTGGGGTGGATAAAACAGATATATATATATATATAAAAATAAAAAAACACTCGCATATGGCCATGTTTTTTTTTTTCTGGCTTGCACTCGCCTTATTGTGTCTCCTAAATCTGTCTCAGCGTCTTTCTCGCACTCGATTCTTCTCCTCACTTTTAAAGCTTTCCACTCTTCTGCGCCTCCTTACATCTCAGCCCTAATTTCTCGCTATGCACCATCCCGACCGTTCTGCTCAAGGATGTCTTCTCTCTACTCCCTTTGTATCTAAAGCCCTCTCCCACCTTCTCACTGACTGCCCCACACCTCTGGAATGCCCTTCCCTGCAATACCCGACTAGCACCCTCTCTATCCACCTTTAAGACCCACCTGCCTAAAGAAGCATACGAGTAGCACCGTGGCCAATACTATACACTATGCAACACGATACATAAAGCTTGGCACCCTTCAGAAGCACTTACCAGAACATCCTGTCTGTATGTTCTTCCTAACTACCAATTAGATTGTAAGCTCTTCAGAGCAGTGACTCTTCTGTAATGTTACTTTTATGTCTGAAGCACTTATTCCCATGTCATTTGTACAATTGTCACGTGTATTACTACTATGAAGCGCCATGTACATTAATGGCGCTATATATATATATATATATATCTCTACTATATATTTGTGAAAGCACTGTATGTTTGTCTGCATGGCCTGTGTTCCTAGGGGAAATCTCATTGGTCCCTTGGGCCGCCCGCCCCCGCACCTCTCATTGGCCTGAGGCGGAGTGACGGGCCAAAACACAGGCGCCACACACACACACACAAGGCGCCTCACCCGGTGCTCTCCCTCACCCCCTCCCCCCCCCCACACACAGAGCACACGGCTCTCCCCTCACACAGGCCGCTCCTCCGGCTGTCTCCGCCTCTCCCCGCGAGAGGCCCAGCACCTCCTCACCGGAGCGTCTCAGCCTCTCCGCGGAGGAGCCGGCCGGTATCCGGGGGAAGAGGAGCGCGGCCGTGTGCAAGGTGAGTACACGCAGGGGAATGGCTTATTTAACGCGTCCCTGACTCCCCCTGCCCTCCCTCCCCTTTGCCCCCCCTCCCAATGCCCCCTGCCCTTTGACCCCTCCCCTTTGCTCTTGCCCCTCCCTGCCCCCTGCCCTTTTCCACCCTGCCCTCCCTCCCCCTGCCCTTTTCCCCCCTCCCTGCCCTCTTGCCCCCCCTTTTTCCCCTCCCTGCCCTTTGCCCCCCCGCCCTTCCACGCCCCTCCCCCCGCCTGCCCTTCCACTCCATGCCCCCTGCCCTTCCACGCCGGGTATACCAGCTAGTATATATATATATATATATATAAAAAGACATACAATACTGACCCTGGCCACCCCTGCTCTAGACATAACTTTTTCCAGGATAGAACTCCAATTTGGGATAATATCAGCTTTCACAAAGAGCTGTATGGAATTTATCCCAATGAGCCCCACACCCCCACATGTAGTCCCGAACCACCATCACAGAATACACGTTTGTGAGATCCTGGCAGACAAGTCTTTATTACGCAGATAACAGAAAATGTACTCTGGTTTACACCGTTGAATGCTTGGCCAGCATCGGTCAACCGTATTTGGTGGTGGGGAGGATATCTTCCAACTATTTTACAGAATAATACAGCGCCCTTAACTTGATCTTGCTGCACCTGAATTCATATGTACTTTAAGTCATTTAAACATCCTTCCGCTTCCTTCTCTCTACAAAAAGGAGGCTTGAGTGGTATTGAGTAAGGTGTAGACACTGCAAGATTCAGAGAAAGGTCTTCAGACGACCGTGCAACCAAGTTATCCTTCAGGAGACACTACTTTAGACCGTGTGAGCAGCAGGGTCTGCTGCCAACTACTCCACTGTCATTAGGATCGTTCAGTGGAGAGCTTATATTTATCTAGCCACGCTTGATCCAGGTAAACCCATAGAAATCTGCACCACCGCAGCCATGTACTGGTGATCCGGCAGACGTTTGTAGTGTTAAACATCCGCACCCAAAAAAGTTGCAAATCTCTCAGGATCTGGGGGCTGAGTTTTTTTGGGGAGGGGGGGTGGCCTTTCTCCCCCCCAGTTCATGTTGACAACAATATTCACATGGTCCCAGGTTAATTGTTACCACTGGCAGAAAGAACTTCAATAACATGGATTTGATGCAACCAACTAGGCCATGTTCATGCAGGTTAATTGAATAAACCTAATTGCCTCACTGGGAACCCACAAGGAGTGATCAGGGCATTGAGTTTGCATTCCCTTCTGCCACCTACTGACTCAAATGCGACATTGCATGCACACCACCTGTTCACAGTTCTTTCAGATGAGCACTCGCCCTGTACATTGGGGTGCACTCGCCCCGTACATTGGGGTGCACTCGCCCCGTACATTGCGGTGGGTAAACTACAAAGCAGCCACAGGTGTGGCAAATTAGTAGTGAAAATAGCCACACCATGTAAGAATTGAGGTATTATGTTGCAACTGCAAAATTTAAAAAAAACACTGTGTTCGTGTTTTGAATAAACTTGTTCAAACTATTCAGTTACAAAGTGTCAGACGTAAACCACTAAAAATGGTTGAAATTGAAAATGTAAGACAATTATTTTTTTTCCCCACCTCCAACTTCAAATTTTTATTGCATTTTTCCATACCAAATAAAACATTGCATATTCAGAAATTTCAAATGTGGAATAAAAATATTCTTACCAAAATTGTAACATGTTTCTGTCAAAAAATAAATAAATAAAAAAAGGGGGTGGGGGAGGAATAACAGGTGTGAGATCTCTGCTTTTGTTATTTTACTTATTACTCCTTTGTGAACTGTAATTGTAAGACAATTTAATGCAAAATTTGACAATCCTTATTTCTGACAAGTTGGAGAAACTTTGGCTGAAGATCTGAACTCAATGCACATCTTAGCCCAGCCTCCCCCAGCACCCTTCCTCCCCATCTCCCCAAATCTCTTTCAATGCACCACACACAGGCAAGAAGCACGCTCTAGCATCAGACCCCAGAAGTTCCGGGTCACACTACTATAGCCCGTCACACCAGGGGGGTGAGGGGAGGGGGGGTAGCACGTGCTCCTTCCCTGTGTCGGCAGAGCAGGCTCAGGACGGGGGAGCGCGTCAATGCTGGCGCTCCTTCCCTACCACCCTCAGAAGCGGGAGAAGCACGGGGGTGCCAACATCACGGCCTGCATAGGGGGGCCACCTGCACTAGAATCTTCAATTCGCCACACGTGTTGAATGGCAACAGGGTCCTGCCCACCTCAGCGCCTTACATGGCGTGAAAAAATGGTTCTCTTCAGCCACCACGACATCACACCCTAGATAAGAAGGAAGAGCATTAATATCTAGACAGAGACCTTTAATTAGGTAAACGTTGACACCGCACAAGCACAGGGCTGTGACCAGCATGCATTAATTACTTTCATAAATATCACTAGACTCACAAGGAGGAGAATGCAAAACAGAGCGCCTATAAATGGCAAACGTTCAATTTGTTTCGACTAAATCTTTATGTGCAATGAGGTTGTGTAAAATTCTCATGCAAATATCTTGCAGTTTCCCCTTTCAATAAATAGCTCCGACAGCTACAATGTATGTTTACAAGGGCTACTTGTCCTCAACACACAATGCATGGCATTCAATATCTCATTGCAAGATGCCCCCCAATTATACAAGCCTAAAGAACAGTATCTGACAGCACTAATGCCTGTGCAAAGCATAGCTTGGGCAAGTGTCTGGGTGGAAGCGGCAGGACACTGTACAGTAATAGGGATTGTAAATACACATGCATGAAGTTAGGACATAGTTAGAGTGCTACAGATATCTTGACTTCTGCCACAAACAAGCAGCTTCTTCAGCCTCATCTTGGATGCTGAATCGAGAAGGGAGCCTCCCAAGTGTTGCTATGTAGATGGCTGCCGTTTAACTGTCAGCAGTGATTAAAGAACCAAGGAGCGATTACTACCATATTATCTAATGGCAAAATGAAAGTACAGATGTACAACATCCCATCTCGCTATGCTGTGACAAGCCAACCTCTCCCACGCTGGGATAATTCCCTATTGTCGGAATGTTTGTTGCACTTTATTAATTAGAATTCCCTGTATTGTCGCTTTTGTAAAACGCAGAGCACATTATGGGCTCTATACAAATAAAGCTATAGCCATTAAATGCAGAACGGACACTGCACTCACTTCTCGGCTCTTGAAACGTTCAGGTCAGAAGCGCAAGTCTCATCGATCAGCGCTGGTTTATACACACGCCTGAGAGGAGAAGCAGAGGCATGAATATTCTGCACGTCTAGGGCTGGATCACAGTATAACAGTTAACATTTTAATTTCAAATAAAGCATGTTGAGCACTGAAAACCATCAGTGTATTGCCACACGCTAGAACAAGAGGAGTGGCCAACTCAGGTCCTCAAGGGCCACCAAGTCCGGTTTTAAGGATATCCCTGCTTCAGCACAGGTGCTCAATCAATCCCAGGTGCTGAAGCAGGGATATCCTTAAAACCGGACTTGTTGGGGGCCCTCGAGGACTGGAGTTGGCCACCCCTGCACTAGAATACCTAAAGAAACGTCATGTGTCAAAAAAACATGTTAACCAAGCTCTAAACCGGTGCAAAATGAGCAATTATTATTACACCAGGATCTACCAGCTATCCGGGGGTTAAAAAGGGAATACATAATGCTATAGCAAAGTGTTTGGCCTGGTAACCATTCCTAGCGCTCACTGTGTTCAGAGCGCCAAGTGTAGACGCAGCCAACATTTCTCTCTGCCACCTAATGACACAAAAGTGACACTTCAGCCACAGTTGTAACGCCTCTAGGGGCAACTCAATTAGAAGTGAAAAATAGTAAAAAAAAAAAAAAAAAGTTATTAAAATCTGAAAAAACAGCAGGTACCTGAAGATAGACGATCTAGTAACATCTTCACAGAAGTCTCCTAGAAAAGATAAGCAGGGTGTTTCATGCAAGAATCCAGGAACACAAGCCCAGCATTTTATTTCTACTAATAAATGTAAAAACTCCCCCAAATGTCCAACAGGAGGCGAAACCTGCTTACCCACAAATTAAATGAGGGTGCAACAGGGGGCAAGATTAAAAGACACATGTTAAATAAAACTAAAACGTAAAGACAGCGATTGGGAGTTATCTGGCTGGTAATCATTCTTGGTGCCCACAGATTAGAGCACTGAGCGTAGACGCAGCCATTTTTCTCTATGCCACCTAATGACACAAAAGTGACACGCCAGTCACATCTGTAACGCCTCTAGGGGCAAATCCTTTTATAAGCAAACATCTGGGAAAAAAATAGCATATACCTGAAGGCGAAGGTATTATTCCAGGAACATCTGGACAGATTCATCCTATAAACAAAGTGTAAGCAGAATGATCTGTATGAGAACGCAATGGATCAAACCCCAGAACAAGACCAGCATTTTATTTCTACTAGGTAACAACTCTAAATACCCAAGAGATGGGGCGCGGGGGGGGGGACCACGTGCTTATGCCCAGAATTATGCAACAAAAAGGGAGGGGAATAGATACATGTTACGTAAAACTAAATAGACAAAAGGGAATGTTAAGGCTGCTAATGATTCCTAGTGCCCACATAATACAGAGCACCAAGCATAGACAGACACTCTATGCCACAAATGTGACACGTCAGCCACATGTGTAACGCCTCTAGGGGCAATAAATTTAGAAGTGAAAAATAGTAATAGCAACGACTCAAATCTGAACAGCAGGTACCTGAAGATATAGATCGTGGTCTTCTAGTAACACCTTCACAGATGTGTCCTAGGAAAGATAAGCAGGGTGTTTAATATATAGCAAGAACCAAGGGCACAAAATAGGGACCTGAGGCCAGAATTGTATTTCTACTAAGTATAAACTCCCCCAAAATGGTCAAAAGCCTCCTGTCTTTTCCTGTATTTTACACACACACACACACACACACACACACACACACACACACACACACACACACACACACACACACACACACACACACACACACACACACACACACACACACACACACACACACACACACACAGTGTAATTGTGTTTTATTTATGTGAGAAGCAATGTTATAGGCCAGCAATGTCAAGGTTTCAACCGAGGCATATCTTGTGTCCCTCCCATACGTTGATTGATTTCCGCCCCCCCCCCCCCCCACTTTCCCTATCCGACAAATAAGCAGTAGGAGAAACCTGCTTATCCCCAAAGTGAGGGTGCAACAGGGGGAGAGGTGAATAGCACAAACACGGTAAAGACAGCGATTGGGAGTTATCTGGCTGGTAATCATTCTTGGTGCCCACAGATTAGAGCACTGAGCGTAGACGCAGCCATTTTTCTCTATGCCACCTAATGACACAAAAGTGACACGCCAGTCACATCTGTAACGCCTCTAGGGGCAAATCCTTTTATAAGCAAACATCTGAAAAAAATTAGCATATACCTGAAGACGAAGTAATTATTCCAGGAACATCTGGATAGATTTATCCTATAAACAAAGTAAGCAGAATGATTAGTATGACAATGCAAGTCAAGCAAAAAAACAACATTTTAATTCTACCAAAGTAAAAAAAAAAAAAAAAAACCTCTTCCAATGTCCAAGAGAAGGGGGAAAACACCACATGCTGATCCCCAAGACTAGAATGGATCGATGTTAAGTGAAACTAAATAAGAGAAAGTTAACGTTCTGGGTGTATCCGGCTGGTAATCATTCCTAATGCCCACGTGTTAAGAGCACCAAGTGTAGACGCAGCCCTGTTACTCTATGCCACCTAATGACACAAACATGACACAGCAGACATGTCTGTAACGCCTCTAGGGGCAAAACCCCCCACAAACTTTTCTGTGGAAGGGGTGCACTTTCTGGTAATAAACCAAGCAATACAGCACGTGTCCCTCCAGTACAGTGCTGAGCCGAAATAATAAATATATAGTTATACGATACCATTTGGCATCCGGAACAGAGACAGCACATAAGGGGGTAGTTGAGAAAAGTGTGTGCGGCTCTCTCAACAACACCCGTGTGTGGTCTCTTGATTCAAGATTCCAAACGACAAATAAAAAAAAATAATAATAATAATAAACACACACACACACCTCTTTAGAGACCAGGCAAAATTGGGATTAGGCACAAATTTGTAGCCCTACTGCAGTCTTGACAAACTCTTTTATAAAGGTCTGCCAGCATAGTTTGCCAAACACGTGGCATATACACATTACCTACTAAACATTCAAAATAAATTAAATGGATGTTCATTTTCTCCCCCAATATCTTTATTTTCTATTTGCCCCACAGGCACTTCTGGCAGTGGGAGGGTTACAAGACTTTCTTGTTAGCTCAAATCTCCATTACTGAAGCCCTTAAAGCAGCTGAGTGGGAAACCGTCAGTGCCAGTAACGCATTGCAATATTGTGTTTAGCTGGCCCCCTCTGAGGGTTTATAAAGGCAGATACTAGGGTCAACTACCTCCAAACTTCCTCCTGCCCGCTCTGCTGCGGGGAGCCGCTCCGCCCACAGGCCTCTGCATACTGCGCTCTGAGCAGCGATCCATCACCTCCAGCATCCACGTGGGAAAGAGAGCACCTTCCGCTCTGTAGGGCCTTTTAAACTATCCACTACGGAGAGAGCATGGGATCAAAAAGCTTTGGCGAACTCATTGTGTGCACTCTTGCCACTGTTCTCCACTAGGTGGCACTAAATGCAACCCATTGACAGAATGAAGCTGCCTATTCAATATGACTATAAACCATAACGGAACATTTATTGTCATTCAATTATTAATTTATTAATTAAATTCACCCAGATAAGCCTAAAAGATGTAGGGAAAATAATAGATAATGCATTGAGAAGGAGTATTTATCAAGAAGAAAGTAGAAAAGTGTACTTTTGGGGAAGATCAGTGAGGATCTGCCAGAGATGACGTATCTTCTTGGCATTTGGATCCAGAGTATTGACAATTAGACAGGCAATCCCTTGAAAGCATTTGGGGGATCTATCTGTGTTGTGCACCCTAGTAAAATAATATATTAGATGTGGTTATGTAAAGATCACTGCACATCTCTATTGCAAAACAGGGTTACATTGGTCCTGAGGCAGTAACGATTGTATTTTAAACTGTCTGCAATGTTACAATGTTACATGCACAGTAATTAACGGTAGATAAGGACCATTTGGTCTCATCTGCCCACTGGGCCTTGCTGTAAACTCGACACTACTTATTCTAAAACATTTAAGGGTTTATTTAACAGTAGTTGGTAGTGATGGTTTAAAATGGTTCACCTGCTGCTTACAGCTAATACTGTTGTGTGGCGAGCCCCCTTGGGGTGTCTTTGTGTCTATTCCAAGCATTAACACCATCTATACGCGAGGCACCTGTTGTAAACACCATGGTGCCCTTTCACCCAGAAAAGCATGAGAAAAAAATACACCAATTGTTTGTTTCCTCTTAAAGCAGCATCCATAACACGCGCATTGCAGCACGTTTAATTCTGCTTTTCAGGTGCCTGACAAATATGTACAGGTAGGTACAGACAAGATGGCTTGGTTATGTTAGGTGTACCAACGTACAACTATCTTGCAAATACAGCAAATCATAATCTGGTTACATCTGTAGCAGTGGTTCCCATATATATATATATATATATATATATTTATGTAACACCTTTCCCCCCACCCTATCGCGGATGGGGGCCATGTGGGGAAATCTACACTTATGTTACCTGGTGTGGTGCGTTACCTGATAGGCTCACAGAAGACCTGAACCTCCGCCACTGGGAGCCTGGGGTTACCTGATTCGTCGTACACAGCGCCTCCACCTGTAAGGGGTCCCACCTGAGTGGGATGGTCCTCTTACAGGAACCACAATAATAAGACACGCACACAGTGTATGCTAATAACTGTTTACTATTGCTAATACTAATAACTTCGGTACCTGTACCACACAGAATAATGCATATAGCCGTACACATAGAAGTGCACTGGGTGCACACATCAACATAAGTATTCCCCAGAGTACCTTATGTCCAAACCCACCCACGTGTGATGGAGATAGCGCTATCCCTGGACGTGTTGGTGCACTATTTATAGATACCTGCCCGGGGCTCCAGCCCGCGGGTACCGCTATACAACCGGTATGGATCCGTCTGATCCGACGTGATGTCCTCCTACGCGTGGGGTGACTTCCAGCGTGGATAATATCACCACAGCTCCACACCGTCTGTACCTTGACGGGGATCCGCCTGTAGCCGGCAGGCCACAGTCACTGCTTGGCTTAGCCTCCACGAAGATAGTCTCTATGTAACTGAGGGGTCTGAGCCCAGACCCAGCAATCAGGCTGCTCGACACTGAGGGTGTCCTAACTTAACTAAATAGCTAAAGGGGCAGATCTCCTTACGTAGGGCCTGTCCCTGAAGCAACCACAAACTGGGGAATGGTAACTTATCTGGGACCTCTGGGGGTAACTAGGCCTAGAGCTAGGGGCTACTGCTCCCTGCACACACACCCTAACTCCCCCAGCTCCCAGCTCCCAGCTCCAACTGACACTTTTTAAAAGCTGTCTAAACTGTCATCTCTCACAGCTTCACTGGTTGCCTAGCAACATGTAACTGCAGCCTCTCTCAACTGTCTCCACTCAGAACTGCCAGCGCAGGCTCCCCTGCACTGAAAAGGCCCCAATTGCAAATGCAGCCGCCCCACTGACTAAGCCGCAGCTTGTGACAATCCCCTGAGGGATACGGGGGCTATATTTAATACTGTGCTCCCCTTGCTAAAAAATATTTGTGGACCCCCTAACAAAACCATGTGACCTATCCCAGGCAGTGTCCTGAGCTCGTTGGGGGGGGGGGGGAACACCCGCGTAATAAGGCCCCAAGCTGCCCCTAAGTGTATGCAGGCATGAAGGAGGGGAGGTGAGGGGGGAGGGTACAGCGATCAATCACTGTGGGAACTTCCAAAGTCATGCTCCACAATGCCCTATTGTGGATGCAAAGCATTGTGGGAAGCAACTTTGGAACCTCCTGTTGTAATTGGCAGCTATATCACCCACTCTAAGGTGCAGTTTGGGGATTAAAACCCCAGTATACTGCCTGGGATCCACCAGTACATGTGCCACCTCTGTTGGGATTCACCAATTTATGGTAAAGTCAAAAGAACTGGATAGTTTTGGAATGATGAAAATGAGAAATGTCGCCCCGTACACGTTTGTACAACAAGATGTTACATAGATGGGAGACATGTTGCTTCCGATGTTTCCTGGCTCTAAACCAGGGGTCCCCAATACGCCCGCCAAGCCTTTTGTGGGTGCCCACAACTGACTGGACAACCAGTTGATAATACAGCAGGGAATCTCCAACACGTCGATCACGATCTACCAGGAGCTCGCAGGCTGCCAGTGAGGAGCTCGCCGCAGTGCCGCCGACAGCTCCTGTGCCCCGCTCTCGTGCCGGAAGTCGGGCACTGAAGGCACTCCCCCCAAATCAGTGTATTGTATGTTAGTTGGTGGGTGCCCGCCACACTCTCCTGAACTCCCAAGTGTGCCCTTGGGCACAAAAAGGTTGGGGACCATTGCTAAGTCTCATTGCTACCAGAAATGGTCCTTCGTGGCGCTCCATGTTTATGGTTATTTCCATCTTAATTGGGTTACACCTAGATTACTGATCCAGGCTGTAAAGGGTTAACTGCGTGGTGGTGGTGTGTGTATGTTTATGGTCCTATAATGGTCTATCACCATTTCTGGAGTGTTTAGGGTGAAATTGCATCTAGTGTTACCATTCTCACACAGGTGGCAGCATCTTTAATTAAGTGTGTTAATTGTTTCTCTACATTTTATATTTTTCATGCATTGTATTGAGCACAAGTGAAAGTTACAGCACCGAGGAGGACTCTATCTGCAAATACTGTTTCTATGGGATTTGGATAATCCCAGAGGACTCACTGCTGCAGGACTTTACCATCTAAGTGGATACTCAAACTTTTTTGTTGATATATTACTTGATTTTATGTTACAATAATAATAATAATAATATGTTCTTGTATAGCGCTGCTAATTTTACGCAGCACTTTACAGAGACAGTTTGCAGGCACAGGTCCCTGCCCCGTGGATCTTACAATCTATATTTTTTTGTGCCTGAGGCACAGGGAGATAAAGTGACTTGCCCAAAGTCACAAGAAGCTGACTCCGGGAATTGAACCAGGCTCCCCATCTTCAAACTCAGTGCCAGTCAGTGTCTTTACTCACTGAGCCACTCCTCCCTTAGATTGTTTGTAAACATTTTGTATATTTGATTTGTTTTGGGGTATAGCGCTATAGTTGCGTAATTGCCAACCAGAAGGCTACGCACCACCCCTCTGCAAAGCAAAACAAATAGCAAATTTGGCAGCAAACGGGTACAAACTAAATAAAGAGAGGACATCCTGCAATACTAGAACATTTGGGCTGCAAACATTACATTATAAACACACACTACTTATAAATTCCATCTTTTGACCTAAGTGACAACCAGTTAGTAAAAGGGAATTATTATCCCATTAGGCGTCTTTCAGCCGTGAAACGGTAAAATAAAATCATTTCCAACGTGCTACATTTTTGGTTGGATTCTTGTCCGAGAAGCTTGTAGCAGACAACAAACCAACCAGTTGCATCCCCTGCCCTTTAAATGCCTGTTACAGTATTATACGTACAGTATGTATTCTGCACACCAAGGATTTTTATTGTGGGCACGCCAATAATCTCCCTCAGTATCTCTCTAATTTAAACTACTTAACCCGTCAGGGCAGGGGTCCTCAACTCCAGTCCTCAAGACCCACCAACAACAACAGGTCAGGTTTTAAGGCTATCCCGGTTTCAGCAAAAGTGCTGAAGCAGGGACCGATTGAGCCACCTGTGCTGAAGCAGGGATATCCAGAAAACCTGACCTGTTTGGGAGTAGGAGGACGGGGGCGGCTAGAGGACAGGAGTTGAGCACCCCTGCCTTACGGGGTTGTCTTCCATGCAAAATACCTCCAACACAAAAAGAAGAAAATACAGAACTGGAAACCAGATTGTAAAAGAAACAAAAAAACGTATGGGTATGATATTTTTATTTATATATATATAAACAACAAAAAAACATGTAGTCAGCGATGAGGAGAATTAGTGAAGAGACAACCCTATTTGTCAGCCATTTTGCTTTGCAGTCCATGTAGAATCTCCATCTGTTTCCTTTTGTCCTTTGCTCTGGTGATGGTCATCTTGAAGAGCCGGCAGTAGAGTTCCACAGAGGACGGCGTGTCATCGTTCCCAGGGATTGGGTAAGTTATAAGGCTGGGGTTGCAGTTGGTGTCCACGATCCCCGCAGTCGGAATGTTCATCTTTGCCGCGTCTCGAATGGCGATGTGTTGCTCGAACACGTTGTTGAGCGTGCCGATGAAGACAATCAGGTCTGGCAGCCTCACCCCGACCCCGTACTGGACGTGGGCATTGGTGAGCAACCCGCCCTGCCAGCAACGCGCGTGGGCGTACTCTCCGCAGTCTTTGGCAGTGTTCTCCACCAAGGGAGTGAACTGGCGGTTGCGGCTCACGAACAGGATGACGCCCCTTCGGTAGGCAATGTGGGCAGTGATGTTTAGGGCGAGGTGGAGGTGATCCATTGTCTGGTCCAGGTCAATAACATCCTGCTCCAAGCGACACCCGAAGATGTAGGACTCCATTAACCTGCGTTTCAGAAGAGATTTTACCAATAGATTTATCAATACATCAGCTGTGTTTCTTGGGGAAATAACACAGGGAATCTGAGAAACTGATATCTAGCTCGTTATTTTCTCTCCAATTCTCTATACAAGGTACATATTAGGCTTCTACAAAGCCAGAGGGGCCTACAAAATACTGCTAGAAGGATTATATAGTCTGCAAAACTATAGCCTCCATGACAACGCGATTGCCACGCTACAGATGTAAGCCAACGTTACTGCAACTGCCAGGTGTGCTGGCGCAGCAAATGCACGACGTAACTGTTATTTCGAGCCAGTCTCATGCAAGGCGGGGCTACCACACTTTCAGCCGCAGGAGCGTGCCACGGAGTGCAGCAACGTTGGCTACATCTGTATATCTCTGATTGGCAAGGAAACTCCCCCACTGCAATACCCCTATGGAAAGCATTAACATAGTAACTAGAAGATTACAGTCATTAAAAAAAAAAAAGTGTAGTTGTGGGTTCAGCTGCTACTACTAAGTACACGACTACCAGTAGCTTAAAAGAGCACACTAATGTTAAAAAGGTTTATTGGAAAGGGGGCACAGAATACAGGTTCTATGAATTCCACCTTGTCTCCCTTCGATGTAAGGAACACAGTGACGTACCTGTGACGACATCCTCGCTTATGCCCCAAGTGCACGCGGGCATCGAATAAATCTTTCAAGGAGAAGAGCTCCTTCACATTGAAGAAATCCGGGTGCTTCAGTGGTTCGGCTATAAGCCTGTTACTGAGATCTGAGAAACAGATAAAGATGTCATTTGTATCGCACTCCTATCCATCTATCACAATGGTCTTGTATAAGGCCTTGTACATAGTAGGCGCGCGTGACGTCCTGCACGCCTGCGGCACAGGCGATCCGTGGCCCATGGGGTCTGCAGAAGGAGACGCTGCCAAGAGCAGCTCCAATTCAATGTTTGGGGGTCTGCCGAAGCAGGGATATCCTGAAAAATTGTCATGTTGGTGGCCCTTGAAGACTGGAGTTGCCCACCCCTGGGGTAGGGTATCTGAACACTTTATACCCAAGAGTTGAGTAACTAACTACCTTCACATCCTAGTTTTACTCAAACACAAATCAGCATTCCAGTCTGTTCAGGGGGGTGGGGAGAGGGGGGGGGAAACATTAATAATAATAACTTATTTATATATCGCTTTTCTCCCAGTGGGACGCCAAGCGCTTCACAGTTACAAAAAGGAAAAAAGAAGGAAAACATTTAAGGTTATAAAAGAGACCAAACAAAAGGATGATACAAATACATAGATGGGACAGTACTGTAGTCATTAAGTCATAGGTTGCGTGTCTGGGTAAAATAGAAGAAAAGAAAAGAAACACAGGTACACAAGGTCTTGTAGTAATTAACAAAAATCAAGGTTTTTCAAAAAGGCTCAAGTGAGAGCCGAAACGTTTTTTGTTATTAAAACACATACATACACACATATGTATATATATAATAAAAATATCACTTGTGAGCACATCATGTCTTAAGACAGGTCTGCAACCCTGCCTTTCGCCATTATCACCCAGCACACAGTGGTACCACTGCAAGGGATTCTGGGAAATGACATGCAAATGAGCACAGTCAGCTTATAAGGGTTCCATGTAAAAATGGATTTCAGGCAATAGGTGACACGGTGTGCTCATTTGCATGTCATTTCCCATAATCCCTTGCCGCAGTGGAAGCACTGTATGCTGGGGATAATGGTGAAAGGCAGGGTTGCAGACCTATCTAAGACATGTGAATGTGCTCACAAGTGATCTTTTTGCTATATGCAATACGGTGGAGGTTTCTTGTTGCCTTTTTCACCCATCACACACACCCACACCTTTTATTATATGTAAATTCACTCTGTACAATAACTTGTATGTTTGTATCATTTATTTATGGAGAATAAGCTTACCCCTATCATCGGGCGGTTGGTTTGGCTGAGCTGCTGTGAGTGTACCATACACCTTGCCCCACACTTTTGGGTAAGAAAGCTGTGTTGAGGATGCTGGTGTTAGGAGACTAATACAGCCGAGTCTTGGTAACGCTGCAAAGGAATGCAAAGGAATGAAAAGGTGACAAAGTCATCAAACATTTAACGTTTCTGCTCATCCAAGACTATTTCAATAAGCTTCTAAAATAGACTCCCACAGGAATATTAAAAATAAATACAGCTTTCCTATTCGTATATCAACAGTGTGCTTGTAATTTCAAGCGTATCCATGAAACTCAGTCAGGCTCGGATCACATATCTAATTATATTTCAGTACAGATGGCAAATGAAATCCTCCTACAAAACTGAAGTTAATAGCTAGTGAAATTATTATTACAATCATAGTTGCAAGGGCCACAGCTGAAAAGCAGCATTTCATTTTCAGAAACCCCTGAAAGCTGCAATATAAGCTTGCTCTATTATAAATGCTTTATATGAGACCTCTGCTAATTATTATTGCTAGGGATGTGTACACATTTTTAATACACAGACATAGCTGATATTATCCATTCACATTTTCAAAAGCTTTAAGATGTATTTGATCAAGTGTAGGGATGTTGATCCCAGGAGGCACCAACCTGTCTTGATAAGAGTTGGAAGTGCAGAGGTGGCCATGCTTACTGCTGTCTGCAGAAGGTCAGCTCCCGGCAGCACTTCCTTTTGCACGTGACTTCCTCCTCTTACAGAGAAGGACCATCCTCCATTGCCGGAAATTCCCAACAAGCTACAGCCCCACCTGCTGCTCAACAAGAATAATACTTGCCAGTCAAACCCTTTCCAGCCACAAGGGGGCTTGCAAATCAATGTGTTGCTCTTGCAGCAAAGCTGTATGTTAAAGCAGGGTTCCCTGGGCATCCCTAAAGGGTCCCCTGCAATTTTCTGGTCATTTTAAAATTGTACCAAATACAGAAGAATATACAATGCATCTGATCTCAGACGTGCTATTAGAGAGGGTTGGGGTTCCTACAATGCGTCTCAGACGCGCTATTAGAGAGGGTTGGGGTTCCTTACAATGCATCTGATCTCAGACGCGCTATTAGCGAGGGTTGGGGTTACTTACAATGCATCTGATCTCAGTCTCGCTGTTAGAGAGGGTTGGGGTTCCTTACAATGCATCTGATCTCAGACACATTGTTAGAGAGGGTTGGGGATCCTTACAATGCATCTGATCTCAGTCTCGCTGTTAGAGAGGGTTGGGGATCCTTACAATGCATCTGATCTCAGACGCGCTATTAGAAAGCGTTGGGGTTCCTTACAATGCACCTGATCGCAGACGCGCTATTAGCGAGGGTTGGGGTTACTTACAATGCACCTGATCTCAGACGCGCTATTAGAAAGCGTTGGGGTTACTTACAATGCACCTGATCTCAGACGCGCTATTAGAGAGGGTTGGGGTTACTTACAATGCACCTGATCTGAGACGCGCTGTTAGAGAGGGTTGGGGTTCCTTACAATGCATCTGATCTCAGTCTCGCTGTTAGAGAGGGTTGGGGATCCTTACAATGCATCTGATCTCAGACGCGCTATTAGAAAGCGTTGGGGTTCCTTACAATGCACCTGATCTCAGACGCGCTATTAGCGAGGGTTGGGGTTACTTACAATGCGCCTGATCTCAGACGCGCTATTAGAAAGCTTTGGGGTTCCTTACAACGCACCTGATCTCAGACACGCTATTAGAGAGGGTTGGGGTTCCTTACAATGCATCTGATCTCAGTCTCGCTGTTAGAGAGGGTTGGGGTTCCTTACAATGCATCTGATCTCAGTCTCGCTGTTAGAGAGGGTTGGGGATCCTTACAATGCATCTGATCTCAGATGCGCTATTAGGGAGGGTTGAGGGTTTCTCAAAATTTCATTTAGGGTTGCATAACCAAAAAAAAATTGGAAACCACTGTGTTAGAGCCTATAATTGCACAGGGCATCCCCTCAAACAAAATACTTTATTGTTGACATGAACAGGGAAATGTGGTATATGTGGTGCTCAGAATCAGACCGGTAACTTCTGTAACATAATTGTGATTGAGACCATAAGCTTGGTGGTCTGGCGACGACGGAGTGCCCCTCAATAAGGCAATAATGCGTAATAGCTGTAGGGGAAGTGACAAGTGGAGTCAGTTGGGACAGCCACTATGATGTACACAATAAACACCCTAGCAGTATATAATTGAAGGAACTATGTCCATTGAATAGCAGGGTTTAGATAAGGCACATTGGCACTTTACCTGCACATCCGGGGGGGGCACTCTCAGGATCAGTAGCGTGCAGTCCATCAGATAAGGAGTCCAGAAGGATAGTTGGTAAAGATAGAGCACAGCTGCAGACGCCCTGCAATGTGAGGCAGGGAAAACAAAGCCAGGCCACTACGCGTTCTATCTGTCCTATTTTTGTTCCCTGTATGTGTTTGCTTGCTTAATACACTTTTTGTTACTATTGCGGAGTGGCCTGGCTTTGTTTTCCCTGCCTCACATTGCAGGGCGTCTGCAGCTGTGCTCTATCTTTACCAACTATCCTTGTTGACATGAACAGGAAATATTTACCCTTATTCATGTACTTTTCTCTCCCCTTTGGCTAATCTTGGATTATTTTATTTTTTAAAGCATTCGAAGACACTTCAGAACATATTAAATATAATTAGGGGTTATAGTTTTTTACTGAAATAAAACACAGAAAAAAACACCGCCAATTTATGATTTCGTGCTTCCAGTTAAAACTGACAAAAACTGGAAATGAAGCATTTCTCTTTGAAATACTGTCGGCCTGTTGTAGCGACTCAGCCACAGATAGGATACAAAGGAAACACAAAGGAAGTATGGACATTTAAAAAAGAAGTCCAGACAAAAAAACGAATTCAAACGTGTCCATTTTTTTCTGCTGTTAACACTGATAAACACAGATTTGTTTTTTTAAATAAAATGAAAGCACCAGAAAAACAATAAAATAAACAGATCATCCCTCCCCCGCCCCCCAAACAAAAAACACAGAAAGCTGGAATCCCTAAATCAGGGGTTGCCAACTCCCGTTCTCAAGAGCCACATGTTGGTATATCCTGTAATATCCTGTATTCAGGAAATACCTGCTTCAGCACAGGTGGCTCAGTTGACTGACTGAACCAGCTGTGCTGAAGCAGGGATATCCTGAGAACCTGACCTGTTGGTGGCCCTTGCGCACTGGTGATGCCCACCCCCGCCCTAAATATATTAACATAAAGACCCAACATCCCCTATGAATTCCCTATAGTAACCACCGATAGTCACTCTGAATGGAGAAGGCTTCTTCTTTGTTGCACTTGTGGTTTCCTAGCAACAGTTTCTAAGCATCATTTGGTCGTTACAACAAGAATCCTTTATGTGCCTTGTGTGTATTGAGCCATCACTGATCTCCACCTTTCCCTCGCTCCAAGGAACATTTAGGACCCTGCCTTGTTTGAGACAGACAATGTCTGAGAGTCCACGTCCAGGACTCTCCCCTGCCCACCAGACAGAATCCCCTCTACCCAAGACAAGCGATTTCTACAGAGTGAGGGAGGACTTACCTGGCAAGTTCAATCATCCAGACACATGGAGTCGTGGCTACAGGTAAAGACGGTCAAATGCATTTATGGAGATCTTTTTAAAAACAATGTACACAACAAAGGTTAATAACAGAATTCACAGTGTTATGCTAAAGTATTTGTCCATAAATCTGTTGAATATTATCGATATTTTGCCGTTTGAGGTAGCTTTGTTTTCTGCATCTAGTTAGCCGTAGATGTTTGAGCTGAAAATGCTTCACCCTATTCGCCCGGTATACAGAATTGACTAAGGTTATGTATTTTTAAAAGACCTATTTATATTATAAAAATGGGTGCCCTGCTTGTGCACATACATGGGATGGAAAGCATGACCCGCAAGTGATTGGCATTTGGAACAGGCAGCCTCTAGTTTGTGGCATTTAATAGTGATTAAATAATCACTTATTGTAAGTTGTGGAATAATTTGTAAGACTTTCTGTGGGGGTGGAATGAAATAAACGCAGCCCGATGATGGAGACAATTCCCCTGGAAAGTTCTCTCTGTGACGGTGGATTTACTTGCAGTAGACATCAAAAATATAGGGTTTTAAAGTTGTAATTATGTCATTTTAAACCTTTGCCTGTCAAATAGACATGTAATGCTTCTCAGTCTTTTGCAGGTCTCTCTGGCAGTGAAAGGTTTAAGAAGTTCTGACCCATTCAGAGCACAATAAATACTATATATTTATATCTACACTGGGCGACTGTTTAAATGGCTGCAGATTTTGAGATAACCAAAACTGATCAGTCCCTTTGCTAACAGTGGGTTTATAAACACTCTTACGTCAGGATTCATGAATCTCGGATGCGGGGTATCACACCCCAACCAACATTAACTTGTATTGGTTTGAATGGTGGCTTAGTGAATCTGCCCCTTAGAGCACAGGAGTTATCTCCCTCATTACTGAAGGGGTGAATTCAACAGCTTCTTACTTGCTTCCTGAAATTATATTCTAATTGTTTCACCCAATTGTTTCAGCGCCAAAGTCACCCATCCTCTATATAGAACTACAAATCAGATCTATGGAAGCAAACCACCTACTGTCCATGAAATGCCGGTAAGCTAAGTGCATCCTGTGGATTTCACTTACCGTAGGAAAGGATAATTATGTCCTCACCCAGTTTAATGTGTAAATGTTTCAAACCAGGTTAGTGGTCTACATGGCTATTTGATGTAGTTGTAAAATGTGCATGATACAGTTTAAAAGTTTGCTTTAGTAATCACTGGATTAATGTATAGTATAAATGGTTGCACATTGAACGTTTTTCAGTGGCATACAATCTTCAAATCCATTTCATAACCTAGTTTTACCCACTACATTTGCTTCATACATTTTGCATGGAGATGCAGTTTATTACTCTGGACAGTATAAGGTTAAATCAGCAATCATCCCTACCTATCCCCCATTTTTTTTTACAGGGTCGGAACCAGGGGCTTCCCCCTCGTTCCCAAGATACTTACCTGTAAAGGTACCAGCGTTATTTCCTGGGTTTTAAATCTCCTGCATGACGCAGGCCAATGAGAGGCTGCAACAGATGACATCCCAGCTTCCTATTGGCCCACGCGATACGGGAGATTTAAACCAACATTTTGCTTCTCCTGGAGGGGACTGAAACGCGGGTACCTTTACCAGTCAGTAAGTGTCTTGGAAACCAGAGGGGCCTGGCTAAAAATAACATGGTTCCCATTCTGTAACAAACGAGAAAACCATACGTGCATTTGCAGGGTTTCTCAACTCTGCAAAAATTGAATATGTAAAGGCCGTTTTGGATATGTGAAGATTACTTTTGTACATATTAATACTAAAAACTGTAATACATCCCATCAAGATGTAAATAAGTATATCAGTTTAATTATTATCGTTTATATTAATGGGAATTTCCAAATGATAACTTTCATTTTCTTTCCAGACTTCATTTAACGGCACATCGCATAGATTTTCAAAAACTGCTACCAGATGTGGAATGTACAGAAACAATGGATTTAACACAGACACAGAGAACAGTTATGTGACCGGCCCAGATAACTTTATAACCTTGCATGACAGACTTAATTTTCACAAAAGCTATAATTTGATGGGTCCTTCTCAATGACGGAGATCATTGCTTAACCTTGTCATGTAACCTTTCAAACCAGATCCCTCAATTATGATATACTGCCCACACCAAAGACAATGGAGACATGCTTCCATGTGTCAAGATCGTTTTCCGTATGAATTACACAGACTTTGCTTGTGAACTAGTTATTTAATAAAATCCATTTGTGGTTGATATGAATAACAATGGGTTAAGAAAGTTGTTGTAGAGAATATTGCTGTGCTATGGGAAAAGAACCCAGGCGAGAAAGAGGTCTCAGTTTTATGCTTTCTATTAACCAAAAAGGTTTATTTAATGGTCAATAAACGTCGGATGTTATGGTGACCGCTGTGAAAATGGGAAAATTAACTGGAGATCAGTGACATTTAACCTGCAGTAGTTTCGTTTTGTTACATGCGCAACAAACCTTGTTATTAAATCCTCCAGTAGATTTCTATTCTTGGGACATATTATTATAAAAAAAATGTGCACGACAAAATGTAGATGAGATGTTTCATGGCAGTGACTTCTCCATATTGCAATTCCAATTTATCCTGCTAACGGGTAAATTCAATATATCCCAGAGTGGCAGTTCGGGTGGAAATCCTCATTGACCTCAATGGGTATTTTCATCTCAAAACGGTTGAAGGGGCCGCTTCCGGGTACACTGAATTTACCCCATCAGTGAGATACTGCACTTTTGAGTTGTAAGAAACAAAAGTCCGCCTTGCATATTACACCTACAACAACACGCTGTGAGCACAATCTTTATGTATCTGTAGAATGCCGCCAAATATGGCTGGTTCCCAACCTCCAAGGCCCCTGTAAACTTCAATGAAGTTTCACTTGAGTAAATAAAAATACCATTTGTGAGCACATTCACGTCTCAGACAGCTCTGCGTCCCTGCATTTCCCCATTATCTCTGAGCATACAATGCTTCCACTGCAGCCAGGGATTCTGGCTAATGACATGCAAATGAACACTTGGACTTCATGTCCATTTTAACACGGACCCCTACAACCATATGCCTGCCGCATTACACAGCTTTTCAGCACAGCCTGGGTTAAAGAAGTGCAGAGCCAGTAACCCTCCTCATACTTATTTAAGTAAAGATGAATTCCTGTGGCACTAGATTGTACGAACATGTTTGATACACGTGGGATGTTTAATCTCACTGCCGTTGGACAGTAGCAATATACAGTATATGGAGTAGCAAGGAATATTCTCTCTTATTTCTGGTTAAGAATTTCTTTATAGAATATCAGTGTTACAATAAAGCAGGGGTCTCAAACTCAATCCTCAAGGGCCACCAACAGGCCAGGTTTTATGGATATCCCAGCTTCTGCACAGGTGACTCAATCAGTGGCTCAGTCAAAGTTGGTGACCCTTGAGGACTGAGTTTGAGACCCCTGCAATAGAGGTATATTCTGTCATTCTAAAAACAAGTCAAGTATGGAAATCAAGACTAAAAATGGTAAACAGTAAACTTTATTGGAAGAAACACTTTCCTTATTTAAAGATACACAAGGGACAGACATGCAGCGCAACCATTTTTAAATGCTGATATCAAAACTTAACATCTAATATCTGTGTACCAACTTTCTAACTGCAACAAGGGAAGGAAAAGAATAAATGACATTATTTGTGGGAAACATTCAAGTTATATTTTCCAATTTAAAATAAATAAATAATAGTATTATGGTTTTTTTGCTTGCACACAGCCTTAAAATAAATAAATAATAGTATTATGTTTTTTTGCTTGCACACAGCCTTAAAATAAATAAAACAAAATAGGATTTGAAATGTGTTAATTGTTCTTATGGAGATCGCCCTTGGTTCTAGAACAGGGGTAGGCAACTCCAGTCCTCAAGGGCCACCAACAGGTCAGGTTTTCAGGATATCCTTGCATCCCTGCAGTCGAAGACTGAGCACTGATTGAGCCACCTGTGCTGAAGCACGGATATCCTGAAAACCTGACCTGTTGGCGGCCCTTGAGGACTGGAGTTGCCCACCCCTCTTCTAGAGGCATCTTTTGTCACAGAAGAGTTACTTTATGGGTAAATAATAGAGCCCAGATCCATAAAAGGGTGCTAAACTTTAGCACACCTGTACTACCAATGATGGATTTAGCACCTTTTGTGGTTTAGGGCCTACATGAGTAGGAACAGAGGGAAAAGCCACTGGCTCAATAGCCCTACACATCAAAACTGAGGTAGCCGTTGCCTTTTCTACATAAACAACTTTTTTGAAAACTTCCTTTTGTGACAAAGTAACGCTTGTTTCTGATCAGCCAATTTGGGACTTCATTAAGAAATCAATGTTTCTTATGTTCCAGGGAAAACAAAAGGTCTAACTTTCATTAACAATGTTACTGTTATGGCTGACAGTATTATTGTAAGGTTAACCCTAACCCCAAGATTTAAATTACAAAAGAGAACATAAAATGAATTCACGTTTGAAACAAAACAAATTCAGTTCTTATTTGTATATTTAACATGCCACTAGCAGAAGAGTAATCAGAATTCCCATCTGTGTACATTTCAAAAGCTTCACAAGAGCTGCCTTTGACTGGGGAAATCAATGATTAAGAAGACAAAAATAACTTGTTTTGCTACAGTTGCATTTTTGCTTCCTTTGTCAAAAAGCACTTAGTA
Organism: Ascaphus truei; assembly: GCF_040206685.1. Lineage (NCBI taxonomy): Eukaryota > Metazoa > Chordata > Amphibia > Anura > Ascaphidae > Ascaphus > Ascaphus truei. The sequence goes on from NC_134503.1 coordinate 9,317,864, forward strand.
GTCAAAGGTAATAGATTTTAAAATATATCTGCGGTTTATTAAAGCGTTCATTTACACATCGCACTCAAATCGATCAAACAATACAATTGTTCACTCACATTATACGGCAGTAGGTAAAAGTACTCGAACGCAGCAAACAAAAATAATATAACGTGTACAAAACTTGCAACTGAAGCCAGCTATGAAATTCTCTAAAACAAGCATAATCCTTATATTAATAGCTGTACTTTTTTTTCAAGGTAGCTCTGCACTTAATTCAACATTTTTCTTTCTTTTCCTGGAACAAAGAGAAAGCATTAAAATCTTTCTGCCCCCCCCTCCCCCCTAATATCTGAACTGGATTTGATGTTTATTCTCCTGTACCCAGCAGTTTCCTATGGAGCCTCACTGTAACATTGCACAGCTAGGAGGGTTAATATTTGATGTCTAACTTAACTATTAACATTGATGACACCTTTGATTTCTAAGGCCTCTCCTTAAAACTACAGAAGTAAAAAAAATGATCGTGCCAACTGAGGTTTCCCACAGCTAACGCCTCCGGATTAGAGATGAACGAATCAGTCCAAATCTGTTTCTCGGATTTTCGCACATTTTCCCACCCAACTCCTGAATATGATGAAGAGACCCCATGGGAGTTATTCAATAAACTGTGAGAGTACTGACTGTAACTATGGCATGTGGCAGTTTAATTAATAACCCCCAATGTGTGTATCAAACTGATGATGCAAGTATGTTAGTTGGACTGGGCCGTTACATGATTCTAGTCATATTTACCAGGCTCACCTCGTCCGAAAGCACTTTCTGGAGCTACTGTATATAATGATCCCAATGCAGCATTACTCCTCTTCTGCTCTCCTTGTAGGAACTTCCGTGGCAAAATGTAATCACAGTTTTTCGCCTCCTAACACAATAATATTTGCAACATTTTAATCATAGTGAGAAGTTGGCTGCAGATCAAATTTAAAATTAAAAAAAACAAAAACAAAACAAAACCATCAGGATTTATTTGCGTAGGAGTCCCAAATAACAAAAAGTTGAACATGCATCTCCTGGCATCAATATGGCAAAGTACCGTACAAATACAGAGTCGCTTACAATGGGAGGTATCGAATGTGACTTTGAAAAAAGTTCTCAACTCCACTTCTCAAGACCCCCCAATAGGTCAGGTTTTCAGGACATCCCTGCTTCAGCATAGGTGGCTCAATCAGTTGCAGCTTCAGCACAGGTGGCTCAATCAGTGGCTCACTCTTTGACTGAGCCACTGATTGAGCCACCTGTGCTGAAGCAGGGATATCCTGAAACCCTGACCTGCTGGGGGGTCTTGAGGACTGGAGTTGAGAAGCACTGATCTAGTGTAACGTAAACCACTGTCTAACAACCTAAACCAAGTTATAATAAAACAACATATTACGTTTCTTACATTTGATGCAAAAAAAAAAAAGAGGCCAAAATATATTTATTTTTGCTTTCCTACAGTTGGAAAGATAACAGAACTTGAACACAAAAAAAATGCGCTGGAAGCAACATTTATTTCCTACAAAGCAAACACTAATTTAATACTAGTGCATTTAAAAATTCTTTCAGAATTTATCGTTTGTTTGCATAGTAAACAGAAGATATGTTTTAAATACACTCTGCCTAATAACATCATTGACTTGAAGTTGCTAAAAATATATGTTAGGCCCTTTATCAGACAATCAGTGGGATTTTTCCGCCAAGATGCATATTAGTCACAAAATTGAAAAGTTGTGGTGCGCAAAAACATCGCAAATTAACCCATTTACTGTCAGAGAGGAAAAAATGTGGCTGGACTGCTCTCTACTGGTACAAAAATATTTGTTTATTGTTGGCATTAAAAACAGCAAGGAAAAAAAAAAACCTCTAACGCATTTCGCGCAGCGTTTGCGCTTTATCAAAGATAAAGTGCAAACGCTGCTCGAAACGCGTTAGAGGTTTTTTTTCCCTCCTTGCTGTTTTTAATGTCAACAATAAACAAATATTTTAGTACTAATAGAGAGCAGTCCAGCCACATTTTTTTTCACTTAGCTGGTGCACCACCTCACAAACCTCTGCTCTGAGGATACTCTTTCGGCTGGAGCATGCTGACAGTTTACGAGGAGCCACGTTACAACAAAGTGAGCACAAGCTTTATTTTCATTACTCATCAGTACTACTGATAAATCCCTATGCTATGATATTGCAGGGCTAACATTATTGTGCCTTCAAGATTAGGCTAGTTAAGCTGCAGGCTATGTGAAAAGATTTTTGAACACTATGAAATTGCTTCAATGAGATTCAGTGTATAACATTGACACCGTGGGATACATCCACTGAACTTTAATTATACTTACTGGGATATTGTTATATGTGAATTCTTTCTTTGCATATATGGACTTACATCAGGGAAGCATTGCTTGGGGGTCTTCACGCCCACCCTCTCTTCTACTGGCAGAAAAGCCTGAAACGCATTACTGTGCAATGCAATTCAGACCACTCCGGACAACAACAAAAAAGCCATATTTCATTGACATATACCTGATGTGACCTTGTACGGGTGTTTCTGTGTAAGCCAAAATGTTGACATATTTGCTCAGGAGATAGAATGATATAAGGCAGCACGCTCAGTCCGGGGTCAATAGATGTGCTAAAGTGTGAGCTGAAAAACATATGCAAAAAATCCATCGGTAACAGCACTACAAAACATGCAACGGTCTTTCTTATTCCCAACAGGATACAACAGTGACAACCCATGGCTTCCGAAGCTTCTATAGAGATGAGACAACAAGAAAACATAAGCTTTGCTGAGCTTTTAAAGCAGGGGTAGCCAACTCGTCCTCATGTACTGAGCCACCTGTGCTGAAGCAGGGATAGCCTTAAAACCTGAAATGTTAGTGGCCCATGAGGACTGGAGTTGTCCATCCATTTTAAAGCATAGAACTGTAAATTTGTTAGATAGAATTGTACTTAATCGCATGTTTAGCACAAAACTGTCTTCTTGCATAAAAGGAAGGGGACAACATTCTTATTTATTTATATGTAGGCTCCACATCCATTTGCTAACCATCTTTTTATTTAATTTAGAGTCCAGGGTTGCAAGTATGTCATTAAAATTTGAAGTTCATTTGTAAACACGGTACGTTTAAACATGGAAGGGTTTTTATTTCACCTGCTTTCCACATTATGTGTGGTGTTGAAAGGATTTGGGGCGACTGTCCCTTTAAGAAATATCTTCTGCAAATCTTTTTGTCTGGTTTTCTATTCCTGGATGGTATTTTTTACTTTTGCACACGGCACAGGTCTTGGGCAGATGATGTAATTTATTTTCTCTCCTAAGACAACCCACTATATTAACATACATATTCTTTGCACACAGCACTATTTCAAATTAGGAGATGCAACTTCTATCCTCTTATCAGACATAAGTACGAGTCATAGATGTAATACTCCAGCGCTGCACAAACTGGGGGCGCGAGATTAACTGCGGGGGGCGCGCAGGGTTTACAGAGGCCCCGTGCGCTTCCCAAAGGCACTTAAATGAAGTGCCAGGGAAGGCCTCTGTAAACCTTACTTACCGTGGTTCAGCTAGCATCTGGAGATGCGTCGCCACAGCAATGCAGCGTCAAATGACGTCGTGTTGGTATGGCAACGTGATACCATGACACCCCAACGCCGGGAACCACGGTAAGGAGGGAGGGGGGCGCGGGGAGAGCAGGTCAGCCGGCAGGGGGGCGCAGGGGAAAAAGATTGAGCTCTCCTGTATTACTCCATCCAATCACAAGTTACTAAAGTATGCCACGCCCCTTTATGAGGAAGGATATATTACTTTACAATGTTAGCATATCCCTAGGTATGGCTCGCATCTTACTAATGAGTCAAAACCAGCTGAAGAATTACTCCATTCTTTGTGTTTCAACTTATTTCTAAACATATTCTTTTGCAGTGTGACCGCATGTTGAGAAGGACCTTGCACAGGAAATTCTTATTATCATTTATTTATAACGTGCCACCATATTCGGTACTGCAGTACAACAAGGTTGGAAGACGAAAACAGTAAAATATCAAACATTAACATACATTGTTACAGCAGGTAAGGGAACATTAACATACATTGTTACAGCAGGTAAGGGGGACCCTGCCTCAAGCATAGAAATGTGTCAATCCCTCTTTATCACCTGACAGGGATGGCTGTGAGCGGAGGATATATTAGACTTACATGCATTCTGTGTTCAGAGCTCAGCTGGAAAGGGTTTAGCAGGTTTTGTTGGCATTTTTTTTACCAGATGTTTTGTTGTGTGTGAGCCAAGTAGCGCTCTGCCTTTAAAGAAGCATTTCATGTTCAATGTGTCCACCCTTATTAATGAACATAATGATGTCCTATACCAAAAGGTGACCAACTGCCGTCCTCAAGGGCCACCAACAGGTTTTCAGGATATCCCTGCTTCAGAACAGGTGGCTCAATCAGGGCCCAGTCTTCGTCTGAGCTACCTGTGCTGAAGCTGGTATATCATTAAAACCTGACCTGTTGGTGGCCCTTGAGGACTGGAGTTGAGAATCCCTGTCTCATTTGGGACCGCTCTTAAAGCAGTTACCATGTATCAGAGTCATACTTTTGGAAAATGAATAAACTGCGTAGTGAAATGTTTGTAGGACGCCGAACCGGTTTCCAGAGTCCACGGGGCACATTTATCAAGTCGGTATAGGTTATCGCACCCATTCCGGTGTTAACTCCTATTTACTCAAATGGGGGATAACGCCAGAATGGGTGCAATAACCTGTACCGACACATGCTAAATGTGCCCCCATGTATCTTGGAGAACCAAACCAAGAATGCCCTCAAGGGTTCGTGGAAACTGCAAATCCCTCGGCCCTTCAACCCAGAGTATTACATAGTAGTATAGGTCGTGCATATAAGATATATAGTACCAGTCAGCGGAGCTACCCATATGCTTCGTTATCATTCTCTGTTTAACTCCACAGTGTATCCCACTTAAAAATGGGCCACTTCAAAGATGGGACACTGCTTGCCCCCTACATTCCTAAAGGAAACAAGTGCAGGTTAAAGAGTGGAAGGTTAAGTCACACATTAACAAAATTAGTCTGGCAAAGGCCGTGCATAATGATTGCGGGAAAGGTGTCGTTATTAGTATATCACTACAAGCTTCAGTATGATGAGCAGCTTCAGTATGATGAGCAGCTTCAATGCTGAAGGGAGCAAGAAAGGCCATCACAGCCCCCCTGAGCTCTGAAGATGCTGTGTCCTATATTGGGGAGTGAAAAGAAAGCAACCATAAATTGTGTCAACATATCTTTCATCAATTTGGGATACTTAAGCACCGTTAGAGCATGAGGCCGTGATTATACCAAAAAACACACGCGTCGTAGCCCGGAGCAACGCGGCTCAGTGCCAAAACAAATAGTATGCATCCCCGCAAAGCGCTTATACCTACCGCGACTGTTGCGCCGCTTGCTACTGCAATGCGGGTGACAGTTGAAGCGTTTTCCAAATTTGTTTTCTGGTTGCGATGGCCACGTCACATGATGCAGCCGCCCAATCAAAGAACAGATGTCAGCCTTGTCTCCCCTGAAGTCGCACAGAACAATGTGCTTGTGCACGTCGCTCTGCGATGTCGCAGATGTGCGCGCACGCACTGCAGTGCCTCTGTATAATTGGAGCCTTACATGTGACGTTAACCCCAGGTAAAGTCACGTTAATTCCAACAACGTATCCACTAAAGTCATTAACGTAACGTTTACTTAGATTAACAGTACGTTAAAAGCATAGCGTTCCAATTAACAGGTGTTAGTGAAAGATATACAAATGATATGCTGGAAAGCCATCACGCATAGCCTAACCATGAAACTCCGCCAATTCTAACGCAGCTCAATAACGTTATGTTAAATAAGACAAAGCTAAACATGGCATTAGCCACTTCTTACAAAGTGAATACCTATAATAGCAGATAAGTTCATTCAATTAACTTTTAACTACTTTGAAATATATGAACCACTTAGTAGCCAGCTAGCTGGTCTGGGGGTGGGGAAAGGGAAAGGGACAGGGGAAGGGGGAGCTCCCGCGTCAGCGAAATAAAGAATAATATATTAAATCAAATAACGCACAAACCGGTGCAAAAGAGGATAATTACTAGGGTAACAACATGAACAGACAGACAAGTTCCTCCTTGAATGCACTCAGAAAGGTAAATCAGAGTGGTATGGTTGATAACATTAAAAACCTTTTAATCACCAAATAGTAAAAACATATTGTATAGAGGGAAATGGTAGAAATGGTCCACGGCCAGTCCCTTAAAACAAACCAAGAATAGATCTTCCTAAGTGTGTGTATATGGAAGAAAATGAATGACAATAAACCACCAAGGTGTGGGCTACAGAAAACTGCAAAGTCTCGCCAAAAAGTGCAACTACAGACTTGAAAACCCGTCCTGTTAGCAGGAATTCTATTATCAAAAACCAGCACACCTATAAAAAAGTATGCTGATACTGGATCTGAAGAGGCGGTTCATATACAGTTCGTGGGTCATGTAACCCCTTCATACGTATAATAAGACCACACAGAGTTGGGGTGTATGTCAACTCCAGAACACAAATGAAATCAACAAAAGGATGTAAAAAGTAATACATATAACATGAAATAAAACCACATACATAGTTATTAACTACGTGGCTAGTGAGTAGTACCCTCTGCGTAGGGCAAGCACAAAGCGTGCTCTGCTACTGCCCCGAGGCACGGTTCAGTGACCGTATCCAGTTATGGCCTCATAATAATATAACACAGTAAATGCAGAGGTCACCGAGTGGAGTCTCTGCTTGATGGAAATACAGAGGCTCACTGAGTGGAGTCTCCCAGATAGCAGGCAACAGAAGCACTATATTTGATCAGAGTGCTTATAGCAGTATTGACTCAGTGCATAGGATGTTATCCACAGTGAGTGTTGCACAGAGTAATGTTGCCCTAAGTGTGTGTGGGATACCCCTAATAAGGCCGACGGTGTGGGCCCCCCAGATAATACAATGTTTAGGGAGTATGCCTGTCAGAGGAGCGGCTATAGTGTACGTCGCTATCAGGTGCAGTGACCTCAAAAAATAACTTCTGACTGGCCATCCATAGTATAACTTAGCTTATGGGGACTGGGGGTGTCCGTTGCAGCAGCTCACGATCCTACAGTGTAGGCAGAGGAGGCGGGGTGCCGAGTTGGAGGGTTGTAGCCTGCTAAATCAGCAGCTGCAGCCGCAGCAATTTCATCCCACTGCTAGGAGGCATCCGCTCGGTGTGATGACGTCATCGCGTTCTGGTCACCTGACGCACGTTTCGAGCATGATCGCGCTTTCTCACCTTTGAGAAAGCGCGATCATGCGCGAAACGTGCGTCAGGTGACCAGAACGCGATGACGTCATCACACCGAGCGGATGCCTCCTAGCAGTGGGATGAAATTGCTGCGGCTGCAGCTGCTGATTTAGCAGGCTACAACCCTCCAACTCGGCACCCCGCCTCATCTGCCTACACTGTAGGATCGTGAGCTGCTGCAACGGACACCCCCAGTCCCCATAAGCTAAGTTATACTATGGATGGCCAGTCAGAAGTTATTTTTTGAGGTCACTGCACCTAATAGCGACGTACACTATAGCCGCTCCTCTGACAGGCATACTCCCTAAACATTGTATTATCTGGGGGGCCCACACCGTCAGCCTTATTAGGGGTATCCCACACACACTTAGGGCAACATTACTCTGTGCAACACTCACTGTGGATAACATCCTATGCACTGAGTCAATACTGCTATGAGCACTCTGATCAAATATAGTGCTTCTGTTGCCTGCTATCTGGGAGACTCCACTCAGTGAGCCTCTGTATTTCCATCAAGCAGAGACTCCACTCAGTGACCTCTGCATTTACTGTGTTATATTATTATGAGGCCATAACTGGATACGGTCACTGAACCGTGCCTCGGGGCAGTAGCAGAGCACGCTTTGTGCTTGCCCTACGCAGAGGGTACTACTCACTAGCCACGTAGTTAATAACTATGTATGTGGTTTTATTTCATGTTATATGTATTACTTTTTACATCCTTTTGTTGATTTCATTTGTGTTCTGGAGTTGACATACACCCCAACTCTGTGTGGTCTTATTATACGTATGAAGGGGTTACATGACCCACGAACTGTATATGAACCGCCTCTTCAGATCCAGTATCAGCATACCTTTTTATAGGTGTGCTGGTTTTTGATAATAGAATTCCTGCTAACAGGACGGGTTTTCAAGTCTGTAGTTACACTTTTTGGCGAGACTTTGCAGTTTTCTGTAGCCCACACCTTGGTGGTGTATTGTCATTCATTATCTTCCATATACACACACTTAGGAAGATCTATTCTTGGTTTGTTTTAAGGGACTGGCCGTGGACCATTTCTACCATTTCCCTCTATACAATATGTTTTTACTATTTGGTGATTAAAAGGTTTTTTAATGTTATCAACCATACCACTCTGATTTACCTTTCTGAGTGCATTCAAGGAGGAACTTGTCTGTCTGTTCATGTTGTTAGCCAGCTAGCTGACTGGGTTAATATACATCTCAAACTACACTACCTTCTTGTCTAGCAAAGAGGCTTGTATGGCATTTCCTTACTAAACACTGTGGCAGGAAAGGGGTTAATGGTTACTAACCAACAACCCCCAGGATATGAACCTCCATGCTTCAATATTGAAGACATAGCTTTAAACAACCCAGATACCACCAAATTGTATTTAGGCTGTTGGGCACATAATTATGCCCAATTGGTGGCCATGTTTTTTTAAATTTTTTTTTAATATAAATGGCTTATTTGTTTCATGGGTCATTAAGCAGCTGCATGTAGATTAGTTTGAAATGATGACATTTTTTTAAAAATTCTTCATGGTTGAACCCCTGAAGAAGATGGGGCCACTGTACACGGATGGCATGTGATTTTTATTTATTTAATCCCTTTGGTGCCAATGAGGCTACTGGCCTTACTGGCACTCAAGGGGTTAATGACCCCCTTTTATGTATATCTTCAGCCCATGGACCCAATTCTGGATGAAGGCCTCCCCAAATATATCTATATATAGTAATGTCTGTTTTTCTTATATTGGTATTATTTATGTGGATACAATTACCTTTGACCAATAGGGCAGTTAGCCATTCTGATAAAACGGGGGTGGGTTGCTAAACCCGCCCGGGGGAGGGGTTGGTAGGAGATAACTGCTATGGCAGGTAAGGGGCTAAGTAAGGCATTACCAGCCTGTTGGAGGAGGCAGAAGAGGGGGGTGTGCAGTCAATGTAGCTTGAAGAATATATTAACCCCTTGGTGAACTAGTCATGGATTGCCCAGAACTAGCTGACCAATTGTTACACAGGGGTTAATATATTACAAAATATATAAACATTAATTGAATGAACTTTAAACCTGTAGTGTAAGGATAGGATTAATGTCACGATAAGATAACATAGGCATGACGGTACAGTAACACCATTTAACCGTGTGACACCACATTGTTTTTGTATATAATTTGCTCTCTTTCAGATGAATGGGAGTGAAGCTGAGGCATACTACAGCTTGGTCCCCTTTTGTGGAACTCTTCATTAGGCATTGAAATCAGGACCCTGCATCTAGGTGTTTATGTTCGCCAAAGGGACTTTAAAGAAGCAAAGCCAGATGCAACACAGACCTTCAAACTGCTCTTACACACGACTATCACCACATCGAATCAGGAAACAAAAACAATCGCAATGTTTTATTAGGTGTATAACCTGCACACATAATTTTTAATCTCTTCAATAACAAACATCTGGAAAAGAGTTATGACAACTGGCAATGCACAGCATAGTCAGTAAATATGTACACAATAAGTTACAATCCTTCTGTTAAAGGTTTTCAAAAGACTTTACATTTTAACAGGGTAGAAAAAGAAAATAGATCAATTACTAGTTTTATTTCCACATTCATTTTTCAAGTGAAGGCAAAAGTTAAATGCAAGAATCTCAAAACTGAAGAGTGCAAAAACATGTTTTTTCATACCTTCTAATTTAATTAATATGTTTAAAAAAAAAAAAAAAGAGCACATGTTCTTGGACATGGTTTATATTTGCAGTATAGAATACAAAACATATTTGATGTATATATTGCCCCAAGGTAAATTTTCTGCCAGTTTTCTCTCAAGACGACCAATTGTGAAGACAGATTAATACATAGAGAGTCTAATAACCAGACCACACGTGTAATAGTTTGTGGCAGAGGGAGGAATGTTTGTTATTTAGAACAGTAGCAAATTGCATACGATTTCTCACACAAGTGATTTATCAGATAACTGGAGCAGACTTTAAGCATCAGAATATTGTAATATTACTTGATAAACCTATGGGTTAATAATATATTGCTTTTATATTTTTAAAAAAGTGTAACCTTTAAAGCCATGGTGACAACAAAAACAAAAGCATTTAGTAACTTAAGAGACTTGAGGAAATAAATCTTTTGACACAAACTTATATAGATTGGAGTATTAACATCCGATAAACCCAAACTTGTTGCATCTCTGTTCAATCATTTTTAAGAACTTATGGGGCTATCCCGAGTGTGTAACAGTTTGAATGCATATTGTGTTCCTTCTCTATAGGAATCATATTGCATGCTTTCCTTGCAGATTGCTCACTGACTGCTTCTATAGTTTTGCAAAAGAAAATATTTTCACTATGAAAAAGGAAAAGAAAATTCTAAGTATTTCAGCAAGGACGGTATGGAATTTGTAAAACTTGTTTGAAGTTGTAACCCATTTGAAATCTTATTTCCCTTTGTGGGAAGTAAACCTAAAATCTGTTTTTTTGTGTGTTTATCAAACACACAATACTGATGCTTTAAGCCTCTTGTTCTTGGATCTCAATCTATGCAAATTTACAATATAGGAATATTGAGTACACACATACGCTTCCAGCTCTCCCAAGTCTACAGAGATCCATAGACGCACGGTTTCGAATATATAACCATTCAAACCATCAAAGTGGAACCATTAATGCAGTGGTTTCCCAACTCCAGACCTCAAGAACACCCAACAGTTAAGGTTTGAAGGGTATCCCTGCTTCAGCACAGGTGGTTCAATCAAAATGACAGCCACTGATTGAGACATCAGGGATATCTTTAAAACCTGAACTTTTGGGGGTTCTTGAAGCCTGGAGTTGGGAACCACTGCATTAATGCATATAGAATGGGAACCACATAAGATAAAAAGCAGACACTGGTAAACAACCTCGCAGTTGGGTAGTTTAAAAGTTACATTTCTCTAGAAGCAGCTTTTGGAGCTGAAAGTGAAGAGAGATACATGGCCCCTGAAAGTCACAGCAAGGGTGGAATTGTCCACTGGAACTGATATATGGATAACAAAATCCAGGTAACATTTGTCAAGCATTGCCACACCAAGTATTTGAACTGATAACAAAAGCAACATATACACCTTTTACAGATAGATCTATAGGTTAGAAATCTTTTAAGTTCCTCATTAGGATTAAAAAAAAGTCCTATTTAGATCATTTACAAGTGTTATAGTTCTACAAACAATAACCTGACAATAACTGACAAACACAGTCTACGTACTATGAATAAATGATTATTGTGAATGCTCAATATTAACCCTTTCACTGCCTGCAACGCAATCATCTTCTCTGGCAGCGAAAGGGTCACGTAAAATGTAGTGCCAGTACTATTAACCCCTATGAAGCAAGTAATAAAATCCAGATGTTTATGTTTGTGCACTAATCTACATTCTCAAATATCTGCTCCACACTAAAATAGCAAACAAAAATTCAATTGTTGGGTAACTTGGAACTAAAAAAGGTAGGTCACCCCCAACAACTGTATTTAAACAATTATAATGCAATTTTTAAAACAAGATAATGCATTAAAAACAGTGCAAACTAAATGCCTTTAGACGGGGCTTTAAATGCAAGTTGCAGAAAATAAAATGAATTTACCTTTAACTCAACTGTTAAAACTAAATGTTGTATTCTAAAACAGAAAATAATAATAATAACAATAAAAAAAAAAACACGTTTTATTTCTACCATTTTATATCTAATGCACAACTTTCTTCCAACCTAGGTTTTCGGAATGTTTTCCTGTATAATGAAGTGATTACGAAAATTGTGAAACAATTACTGCCTTGCCCATGCCATTGGTTTAGCATGCATCTAGCTAGTATGTAAATGGAAAATATATGACAGTGCATATAGAAAATACTGGCTTAAAAGGCAGTATTTTAAGATACTTTGGAATCAAACTACTTAAAGAGTTGTCCTAATTTGCGGTGAGTAGATTCGCCAACATTAGCAGACTTCTGCAAGCAATACATTACTGTGATTCTGCCCATCAAGACAAATGCTGTAGAACATTATAGCATGCACTTTATAGCACACCAGCAAAGACACAGTCACTTTCAGATTATCTGGAAGGAGGGAAGACTTGGGGAGGTGGTTACGGATATAAAGAATAATAAAAATCAAAACATAGGAGCAAATTCATCAAGTGTCGGAAGTGTAGCCAACGTTAACGCCTGCTGACGTACATTGGGAGTTAATGAGATGCTCTAACACGTACAGTACTGGCACGTGATGAATCTGTCCCGGAGAAACTTAAAGTTCGGAACATGTAGCATGGAGCAACTGTGGAACATTAAGGCGGGAGGAATTATATATATATATATATATATATATATATATATATATATATATAACACGGAATATGAAAAATCATTTCAATGATCAGGAGTAATCTGTTGGTAACAATTAGAGGGAAAAAATTTTTTTATATTCTTTCTCAAATTAATTCCACTGGGAAAAAAACCCAGCACAGGAATTAAAAAAAATAATGTTGTACCACAACATGGATAGCAAAGACTATACAAATGGAGTGAATAAAAAGTATGTTGTGTTAAAAAATATTGTTAGGGAGAAATCAATAATAAAAATAAAAGTTACGTTTCTATCCAACTGCTTGTTTTTTTTTTAATGTATATTTAAGACTTCACTAGGTTACACATTTCCTAAAATTAAAGGGTTCTGATAAACAGTATGCATCTCTATGACAGGAGTGGTCAACTCCAGTCCTTAAAGGCCATCAACATCAGGCTTTGTGGATATCCCTGATTCAGCACAGGTGGTGCAGTCATTGATTGAGCCACCTGGGCTGAAGCAGGGATATCCTGAAACCTGACCTGTTGGTGGCCCTTCGGGACTAGAGTTGCCCCCTCCCCCTGTTCTCTGATATGAGCTAACAGTTTTACTAATGCCTTCTCATTTCCGGCTTTGTCCTTCAAACTATTTACAGTGGTCCTATACATCTACAAAAGGGATATGTGAAAACAAAGTACTTACAAACTGGAAACCTTTCCTTTCTCTTCTGAACCTTTGCACTCCTTGACATTTATACCAGAGCCTGCCTCTAAATCTTCCTGCGTTTTCTCCTTGCTAAGATTACTTTGTCTGCTTTCACAATCTAGAACTTCTCTGGCTGAATGGAACATTCGTATTTTGGTATCGAGAGCGGGCGCCTGCAAGGCCTCTCCTGTCTTGCTGTTAGCACTGACTGTACTTATTTTTCCATCCCTGACTTCTCCCATTGTGTGCTGCTGAATTGAAAGCTCTCCTGCACAAGGTAGTGCGTTTGAAACTACCTGAGCACAGCTGTATTGTACGCTCATTACATTTATACCCGTTTCATATGATGCGGTCTTAATAGGGACACATAATGAAGATGGGTCTTTACACATTTTAGTTGTGAGCAAATACAAACCAGGGTGGACTAAAGGATTTTTAGGAAAGATGTTAGAAGTCTGTACATCTTTAGACTTTTCCAAAATAAGTCCTTTTTTCTGAACAGATGGACAGCTCCCGAGCTTTGTAATATCCGTCCCAGTCTTGTAAGGATTGACATCACCTGTTATCTTGGAAGGACCAGTAGTGTCTAGATTTAAAACAAGTCGTTTATCATTTCCAGAAATGTACTTAAGACCTGCAACAAAGTTTCCAGACACGGGCAAGTGGGATTTCCCCTGGGAACCATTCAATTCAGCTTTCATGACTGCTCTACCATGAATAGTTTGAAGACACTTCTCATTTTGTTTAAGGACATTGTTTTGATCTACAAAACATTCGCTTTTTACCAATAACCCATCTTGTCTATTTACAGGACTGGTTCCCTTGTTTACTTCAACAGGACGGTGGTATAATTGCCCTATATGTGATATGCTTTGTTTACAGTCATATAACTGGTGTACCACAGCATTTTGTATAGTTGGTCTCTCAGAGTTCTTTTTATCCTCACCAGGCTGAAGTACAGTCTCCTTCACTGTATTTAATAAACCCCTTTGTTCTTGCTTGAAAGAGTGGGTGTTATTCCCTTTGTCAAGGTTTGGATCTGGAACGTTAGGCATCTCCTTTTGTGCTGCAGTAAGATCTGCTGACGCCTTAGCTCGTGCTGCTAAGAATTTCCTTATTTCCAGCTCAATGCTGTCATCGCTATCTACAGAGCTGCTGTCCTGTGCATCTGAGAAGGCACACGTTTTCAAGCTTTTGCTTTCAGATGTCATAGTGTTGTCCGAGGCACAAACTGGTTTGGGTCCACAAGCTTTACTACCATGGGATGAAACCGATAAAGGTCTGCTCCCCACAGTATCCTGCTTCTCTTGTTCTTCTTTTATCTTAAATGTGCTCTTTGACTTTTTTAAAGGGTTTCCTTGTGTGTTACCAGGATTTAAAAGGCAGCTTTTGATAAAAAAGGGGCCTTTCACATGGCAATCCTTTTGCTCGAACCCATCAAATATTTCCAGTGGCTTGGTTGTCGTTTCACCAAATCTGACTTTTTTCTTACACTGAGGCCTTTCATCTTTTGACCTTTTTTTGAATTTTCTTTTCGATTTCAGGAGATCTTTTATAGCCGTGTCAAGATCTTCATCACTGTCCAAAGAGCTGCTTTTATCTCCGGTGCAATAACTCTTGATTTGCACATAAGCTTTTCCATTTCCACGGCTTTTTCCTATAGAAGGTGCAAACGCCCTTTCAGCACCCAAAACTTGCTGACCAATATTCAATTCAACGTCTGATGGGTACTGTAGCTTGGATTTTGTGTCAGTACAGCTTCCCACACAGCTGCTCTGTACATTATCATTAGGTAGCAAGTACTTACTTAGTTCTCCACTGTCAACACACAAAGACACTTTTTCCAAATGATTACCTTTTTTCATCAAGTTTGCTTGTGCCGGCTTGCTTTCCTTCAGTTTTCGTTTGTGGGTCAGGGAAAGTTTTCTCTTGGAAAAAGATGACTGGTTTTGGTGTTCAGGTGTGGGCGCATTCGATGATGGCTCTTGTTTCCTAGAATCTGTGCAAATGCCTTCGGTCTGCGCTTTAAGAGCCAAAAATGTTCTTATCTCTTGCTCTATGCTGTCATCACTGTCTACTGAGCTGTCACTATAACAGTAGGGCTGTGCCGCTTCAGAATGAGGGCAGGAATTTCCCTGCAGAGCTGTAAGAGTACTTTCTGGCTGGGATGGCAAAATTGTTTTAGAAATGTCAAGTATTGCTTCTGCACATAGTAATTCAGTTGCTGTTTCAGCCCTACAGGTTGCTTGTAATCCAGTCTCACATTTAGGAATTCTGTCATCTATGGAAGAAAATGTTCTCTTATGGGTAAGAGGTTGGCAGTTTGGGATATCTGGAAGTGCTGCAGGTTTGGTATTTAACATTTTTCTTTTTCTATTTTCTGTCTTTTTATAAAGTTCAGGAGAGGCATTTTTCCCCAAAGAGTGACTGAAGTTAACAGCAGATTCATCTGCAATATTCACCTTTTGTTCCTTTACTGAAGCAGCACCAAGAGCTATTTTAAGATTGCCTTCATTTCTGATTTTCTCCAATTGGTAAAGTTGGATGGCTTCCTCAATGCCATCATCACTGCTGGAGTCTGTTAGTTCTTCTTTCAAAATGCTGACAGCTTCCTTGGGCTGAATCTTCAGCTTTTCATTTTGCTTTGATATTTTAGGCTTTGGCTGACTTCTGATATTGGTATTTTTAAAACTATCAACTTTAGTTTTTTGACCTTTAGACTGCACATTAAGTACTTCTAAATGTTGTCCCACAAACGGCTCCTTACATCCTTGCTTAGCACTTTGTTTTTCAGATGTCTTGCTTGATTTTAACTTTGGTTTCACTGGAGTTTCATTCTGAACATTTTTCTTAGCTGAACTGATTTCGCTTTTATTACTTTGGAGTTTTTTCTCATTTAGGAATTGTTCAATTTCATCCTTGATACTCTGCTCAAACGAATCATCACTGCTCACACTATCAGGTGAAGCACTTCTTATCTGATCATGTGCCTTGAAGCTATCACAAATGTCATTTGTAGTAGTAACCATATCAATTTTAACAGGGCATGTAGTAATTGATGCATTCTTCTGACCATCTTTCAGAAAATCTACCTCGTGTTCAATGCTACTAGAGCTCTTTGCATCACTTAGCTGAGATGGGACAACATTGCTTTTCTTTTTCAGGTATTCTTGAATAGCTTCCTCTATGCCTCTGTCAACAGAATCATCACTATCTGATTCCAATACAAGTGGTCCAAACGCTGAATTATCTTCGTTATGATCATTGAACTGAGCAGGAACAACAAGTGTGGCACTTTCCTTGGTATGTCCTTTAACCACTGTGGAACCGGTATTTAGTCCTCCGCTAATGTTAAGCTCCACCTTTCTATTTTTCTGCATAATACACTCATATTCACTGTTCACCTCAAGAGAAGATTCATCACTCTGAAGGTTGTTTATAATACCCTGAACCTGTGCACCGATAGGAATCCCAGAAAGATCCTCTTCAGATTCAGAAAAGCACACGGGTAATCTACCACTTGCAGCCTGTCCAAATGGGGCCCATTTTGTTTGGAAAGCAACCACAGGAGGGACATTCACAAGGAACATTCTAGCAGTTGAGGCAGTTGTCTGCAAACTGAACAGTTCAGGATGGCCTCATCCTAAAAATAACAAAAAACAGGTTTAGAAGAACAACACTTAAACAGTTTGAACCACATTACCATGTCAGTTATATTCTCCAATCTCTCTGTGGCCCATGACAATTTAAAGAAATTAGTTGGCTAATTTTTACTTGTAGATGTAAAAATATGTTCTTTCCTTTTAAATAAATAGAACAAACATTTTATAACAACGTATCTCCATGGCATTAATACCTTTATCTTTTCTACAGTATATACTACATAGTGCAGCCAATATATAATACATGCATAGCATTATAGTGGTGATAACGGTATGAAATCCAAGCGATACCAATCAAGGACAGACAAGTTCATTAGTAGGAAGCATGAAATACATTTTTAAACTGAATAAATTAACCTCACTGGTACAATTGAACAGAACAAAATGTCTATTTACCAAGCAGTTGGCTCTATAAAACCTCTTCCAAACAATGATTTTCTCCCAGATTATTAGGACAGTGCTTGTTAGGTTGGCATATTAGGGTTAGGGTGGCATGTTATGGTTAGGGTGGCATATTAGGGTTAGGGTGGCATATTAGGGTTAGGCTAAAGAAGTCTCATTGAACTTGCTGCCAGTTAAGATTGAGTTTCTACCCTTACCAGTACTGAATCAGACAGCTCAGCCATCAACACTGTCCCAAAGAGAGCAGGTATTTGCGACAAGCCACAGGCCTAATGGAAACACCACTCTGATCCCTCCCCGGCCCTCTGCCTCTCTCTCCAGGACCAGCCGGCTGCTGACACGCTTGTGCTTTCCCTTCTTCCTCCCTCCTCCACTGGCCGCCTCCCCACGCCCTCTCTTGGGCCCGGCTCTTCCCTTCCCCTCCCCTCTCTTGGGCCTAGCTCTCCCTCCGGCTTTACTTCTACTCACAACGGCTCTCCCTTCCCCCGGCCTATCTCCTCCTCCTCACCCCAGGCTCTGCTCCCCCCACCTCTCTCTCTCTCTCTCTCTCGGGGCCTGCCACCCCCCACCCCCTCCCCCCCTTAGTCCTACCAACGGACAACAGCACCCAGCAGGGAAGGCCTAAGGCATTAGGTATAGTATGTAACCAGCAGGGCCTTGCCTCGCTGCCCCTCCCCAGCAGCCACAGCAGTCCCCCTCGGCCTTCGCTGCGCACTGGTCCTCCCTGGTCTATCTCCCCGCTCACCTCCTGGAGAAGCTCAGCCCGTTACTAACGCGGGGACGGTAGCTTAGCAGAGCGGGGCCCCGGCTCCATTCCTCCCGGACTGTGGTGCAGGCTCCGGCACAGCGAACAAGACCGAGACCGGGGGGGGGAGAGGAGCTCCACACACTCCAACCTCCGTCTCTCTCAGCTCGGCTCTGGACACGAGCACGGCAGGCGCGTTCGCGGGAGGTGGCGGGCGCACGCACGCTGAGGCTTGAGGAGCTGCGTGCGTGCGCGCGAGCACGTGCCGCGCTGCCCGTTACCTTGGTGACGCAGGAGGGGGAAAAGCTGTCAGGCCCAAACATGGCTCTCCCCTCCCTTAAATAGGAAGAGTGTAACTCAGGGGTTCTCAAGAACCCCCCCCACCCCAACAGGTCATGTTTTAAGGATATCCCTGCTTCAGCACAGGTTGCTCAATCAGTCCATACTTCAGCACATGGGACTCAAAACAATCAGTTCCCTGCTTCAGCACAGGTTGCTCAATCTTAGGCCGAGTCCATAGCAGGGGAGGCCGCGCTGAGCCGTGCGGACGCTCCGCGGTGAGCCCCTGCATCCTCCATGAGGATGTCTTTAGAGGGGCCTCACGCGAGCGTCTGCAGGCGTGCTGAGGCGCTGGATTTTTCAGCTGACAGCCAAGCTGTTTTTCAGAGCGCTGTCGGCTGAAAACATCCAATCAGCACGGAGCAGCATCAACGTCACGGCGCCGTGACGTCGGCGCCGTGACATTGACGTCGGTGCGTCGCGGGCGATTGGCCCAACGACGTCACTGCCCCGTCTCCCTCAGTCTCCCCCCGCCTCCCGATCGCGCCCGCTGGCTCACCTGCATGGGCATGAAATCGCGCAGATTTCAGCAGGCGAGCCTCAGCGTCAGCGCGCCTCAGCCCTGCTACCCCCTCTATGGCCCCAGCCTTAGGCTGAGTCCATGGTGACAACAGCCGTGCGGAGGTGCGCTGAGGCTGAGGGAAAGCAGGTGCTTTCCCTGGCCTTAGTTCGCGCGCCGTCGGGGGGCGGGTCAGTGTCGTCACGGAGCTGGTTCGCCCTCATTAGGCGAACTGCTCACGTGACCGGCCCTGCGCTTCCGTGAGCGCCAAAACAAATTGGATTGTCGGCTACGCTTCCGCACGCCTGCGGAAGCGTGCGCGAGCCCCTGCTAAATCCGCTCTCATTGCGGCTGCAGGGGCTCACTGCCGAGCGTCAGCGCGGGTGCTGACCATGCCCGCGGCCTAAGGCTGAGCTCACGGTGGCGCTACGTGCGCGCTTCAAGGACTCTTACCTGATTGTCTAAGGTAGTTTCTTAAGTGGACGCAGTGACATTTTGCCGCCACAACAGAAATTGAATTTTCGTGATGCAGAGAGTGTCTCTGGAATGAGGAGCAGGCTCGTTTGGTCTATTTCGCTGAGGACTGTTTGGTTTGAATTGCGTTATTACTTATGCCTTGAACTGCATCCTCTGTTTTGTTGCTCTTTGCATAGTGCATTTCGCTCACTACATATTCTCTCTAATACTATCTTTATACCCAGGTTGAATGGAGGATTTACTTTGTCATTAAGATTTGGGATACTGTATGTTGATTTAATCACTATATTGTTCAGAATTAGTGGAGGGTTTTCTCTTGTTTTTATCTGGGGCTAGTACCTGTTTTTGTGGGTTGTGGGGCTAGGGAAGTACCCTCTTGTCCCCCTGGGACTGAGGGGAACGGGCCTGACGAAGGGTTAATCCCCGAAACGTTGCCCCCTGCACTCCCCCTTTAGACCCACTTTTTATGTTGTTTTGCCCCGCCCCCCCTTCCTCTTTCCCCTTTTTTCTCCCACCTTACCCTTTTTTCCTTTATCCCACAATCCTCCCACATACCCCATATGTGATTCTACCTATGTGTTTTTGGCTCTCTTAGTGTGGTGTTATATGTTTTTTGATTAATTTGTGCACTTTTTAAATTCTCTTTTGGTTATATGCCAGTGATTCTGATTTCATTATATAGGGAGTGCTGGATTTTTTTCAGTATTGTGTATTGCGTTTGAGAGGGATTGGGCCCTCACTAGTCCATGGCACCCCGCTTTATATACACCCATCTATAATTGTGAGTGCTGTTTATTTATTTTGATTACATTGCGACAATTTGTGTGGCCAACGTGAGCGGGCAGGCCTGCTCGGCGCTTAGCTGCTCGCAAGCGCATTGCGTGAGCAGTTCGCCCTAGCGACCATGAATCGTCCGGCTGAGCAGGGCGCAGCGCATGAGCACCAGCGCGCCCGTTCCCTGCCTGGCCGAGGCCTCAGGCCACGTCCATGCTTCCTGCTCGCAAGCGCGAGACGGAGCACCGTGACATGCGCTTGCTGGCAGCAGAGGCGTTTAATGGACTGTAGCTAGGCTTGATTTGGAGCAATTCGGGGGGCGTGGCCGTGACATCACAGAGCTAGTTCGCCCTCATTGGGCGAACCGCTCACGTGATCCAGCCATCGTGAGGCGAAGAGAAAAAAGTTAGTCTCCGCACGCAGCGCTCTCTCACGTGAACGCAGCATAGACGTTCCTATTGGCCCATTCGAACTCATCGCGCAGCGTACGCATGCGCACTCAGTGAGCATGGACGCAGCCTTAGTTGAACCACCTGTGCTGAAGCAGGGACTGATTGTCTGAGTCACCTGTGGTGAAGCACGGACTGATTGAGCCACCTGTGCTGAAGCTGGGACCGATGGAGCCCCCTGTGCAAAAGCCTGGATATCCTTAAAACCTTACCTGTTGGGGTGAGGGAGGGGGGGTTCTTGAGGACCTAAGTTGAGCACCGTGGGGTAACTGATAATAATTCAATATTTGAATTACCGAAACGTTGGATGCGTTTGACTATCTCAGTCAATAAATGATCTTTTTGCAGTAACCTTTTTTTGCATCTTCTGTTGGTGTGCTCGGCTCCCCCCTTGCTTACTATGCTGTTTCCATGACTAGGTTTTTTGCCTGCAGCACCCAGATTGTTTTGTACTATCTTCCCTTAGTCCCCATTACCTAGGGGCACCCCAATTTGCCCTGTCCTGATCCCTCTTTTTTGCTTGACCGGACCTCCAGGACTGCACAGAACTCTTGAGGAGCGCTTCATTGTAATCTCCCCGACATTGAACATTTCAAACACTGATATCTCCTGAGCGAAACGTCAGATTAAGAATAAAAACAGCGTTGGAAAAAGCAAGAAGAGATCTCTTAAAATACGAAAAAAAGTCAAATGCAAAAAAAGAAAAAAAATTGATCCGTGTGCACTGCTGCTTTACGTCTACCAAGAATTGCGTACTGCATTTGGGAGAAAAGCGCTATATATGAAATAAAGTTATTATTATTATTAATTGAAAATAGTTAAACATCTTTATTACTGATAAAAAAATTTTTTAAAAAAGGACGGGGGTAAGTTTTACCTTTTTGCAGAAGATCAAAAACATGTCAATTCATTGATCCTAAAAATGTTAAAGGTTTGCGCTATATTGAACAACAATGCAATTGGGTCTCTTCACTATTACTCTGTTCGACAACATCCAAAAAGTATGTTCCTGAATAGAAAGTTACATCACGAGCCATCAAATTTGTTTGAACGTCAACAATTGACTGTACGGAAATTCCTCCCGGACAGAAAATAACTTTCCGGTCATCCTCTATTCGGGACGGGCAACTGAAAGCTGAAACATCATTGCAATGTCATCAGGAAAAGACATGCCATTTTCTAATGGTGACCCAGCCACCATATTTGTAGTTTGCTTTGTGTCGTACACTGACTAAAAAAAACCCGGAAATATCTCAAGAACTGGCGAGTTCCCGGAGGTTGGAGAACCACAGATCAGCTCTGGAAGAAACACCCCCCCCAGGTTAGTTAATTAACAAAAAACAATAGCAATTTAGAGGAGATTACTGCTTCAATGCAGCACTCCAAGAGATGTTTTTTTTTAAATATTTTTTAATAGGTTTTAATCAGGGCGTCTCCGGAGCTGAACGGCATAGATTGGTCATCACTAGAGTCTAGGCGCAAAGTTCATCTTTCCTGTCTTACCTTCAAACAAGCTCCTCACCCCTACCACATGCAGCACTTATCATCTGAGATCTGACTCCAAAAGACTGTTCACGGACCCAAGGTCCAACAAAGTATTCGGCCGCTCCTTCTCTTACCGTGCACACCAAAACTGGAACAGTCTACCGGAGATTGTCACTTCCGCCACCAGTCTAAGTTCTTTCAAAACTAAAGCTGTCTCACACTTTAATATGGTCTGTAACTGTTAAATAAGCCTATAATATATATTATCTTTAACTGTGCATACAATGTCGTATACAGTATAATGTTATAACCCTGTTCACTTATGTAACTATGTACGCGTAACCATGTATTTGTCATAACTGTGCCCAGGACATACTTGAAAACGAGAGGTAACTCTCAATGTATTATTTCCTGGTAAAGCAATTTATGAATAAATAAATACATTGATTTGAGCGCCAGGGGACCTCCTGCTTCCTGAGATATCTCCATAGGGGATGCCAGTATCTCTCTGCTGTTTAAAGCTCCCGCATCATGTGGGCCAATAAGAGGACACAATGGGGGGCTTCGCGGCTTCCTATTGGCCCGAGTGACACGGGACATGTTGATAACCCCAACTAGCCCAGCCAGAGCTGCTACCGGCACCCCCTACGGAGGTTAGTATCTTGGGAAGCAGTGGGCCCCCGGAGCTGAAATCAACGCGGTTCAGCTTCGGAGACCCCGTTTCAAATCAATTTTTTTTTAAAATATGTCATTTGGAGTTTTTTTTAAAGCAGTACAGCAGATTTAGACTATCCAGTGAAACAAACAACACTCAAGCCCACCCCTCCCCACTTCCCAAGTCAGCAGGTACTTTTCATTTTACTGGAAATAGATCCAATGTTGGTCTTTCTCCCTCCTAATAGAGGTAAATGAGAATTTTGTTCCTAATAGAGGTATATTAGTATTTTAATTGAAGCAGGGGGTCTCCGGTGCTGAATCCCATTCATTTGAACTCCGGGAACCCCCTGCTTCCGGAGATACTTACCCCAGAAGTAGGTGCCTGTAGCTTCTCTGGCTCAGCAAGTTTGACGCTCCTCTGTCGCATGGGCCAATTGGAAGTGGCACGATGATGTCACAGCTTCCTATTGGCCCGCAGGCCGTGAAATATCTGAAGAGCGGACATATTGTGAACCCTGGTAGCCGACCCTCAGCACCTAATTGGCAGGTAAGTATCTCCGGAGGCTGAAACAGACTCTGCCATCTCTACATCCACAAAAACAAACTAGCAGCCCCCCCTCTACACCCAGTGCAGCCCCTTGTAAACCCACACACTACAGACACACACAACACTCTGCACCCCTCCTCCACCCACAAAACACACACTGAAGACACACACTGCAGCCCCCCTTCTACACACACAAGACACACACCAACAAAACAGAATGCTGCCCCCTCTACACCCACAAAACACACACCAACAGAAGACACACACACCAATAAAACACTCTGCTGGCCCCTTTACACCCACAAAACACACACTGCAGAAACACACACATTTCCCCTCAGTCTCCTGAGCGAAGCTCTCTTCAGCCAGGGAGGGAAAGGAGTCAGTGCCTGGCTGCAGGCAGGGCGGGGGAGGAGTCAGTGCCTGGCTGCAGGCAGGGCGGGGGAGGAGTCAGTGCCTGGCTGCAGGCAGGGCGGGGGAGGAGTCAGTGCCTGGCTGCAGGCAGGGAGGGGGATGAGTCAGTGCCTGGCTGCAGGCAGGGCGGGGGAGGAGCCAGTGCCTGGCTGCAGGCAGGGCAGGGGAGGAGTCAGTGCCTGGCTGCAGTCAGGGAGGGAGAGGAGTCAGTGCCTGGCTGCAGGCAGGGAGGGGGAGGAGTCAGTGCCGGCTGCAGGCAGGGCGGGGGAGGAGTCAGTGCCTGGCTGCAGGCAGGGAGGGGGAGGAGTCAGTGTCTGGCTGCAGGCAGTGTGGGAGAGGAGTCTGTGCCTGGCTGCAGGCAGGGCGGGGGAGGAGTCAGTGCCTGGCTGCAGGCAGGGAGGGGGAGGAGTCAGTGCCTGGCTGCAGGCAGGGCGGGGGAGGAGTCAGTGCCTGGCTGAAGGCAGGGAGGGGGAGGAGTCAGTGCCTGGCTGCAGGCAGGGAGGGGGAGGAGTCAGTGTCTGGCTGCAGGCAGTGTGGGAGAGGAGTCAGTGCCTGGCTGCAGGCAAGGAGGGGGAGGGACTTTGACTAAGCCATTCTAAAACACGGAATTTCTTCTTCTGCAGCCATTCTTTTGTAGATCTGCTTGTATGTTTAGGATTAGTGAAGTACCGAGTACCCGGAAATTACCCGGCGTAGCCGGCACTATTTTAACTACTCGGAAATTACACGGACCCAGCACCAGAGAGGACATCATTGTTGAGCCGGTGGGAACAGCGGAACACATCCTATCACAGCTGATGCCGGTGGGAGACGGAGAACATGTGCCCAGAACAGGAGCGTTACTATTGGTCAGCCAGCTCTTTTTAGAGATCAGTGGTTTCCTCCTGGCTATCCATCCATGAATATCATTCTGATTCAGTCTTTTTCTGATAGTTGGGTCATGAAAACTCACATTAGCCAAGGTGAGAGTGGCCTGCAGGTCCTTCAGATGGATGGATATTCTGGCGTTCTTTTTGACTTCCTGGATGATATGCTGGTTTGTTCTTGGAGAGATATTGGTAGGGCGACTGCTCCTAGGTAGAATGACTGTGGTCTTGAACTTTCTCCATTATAGGAAGTGTGAGAAATAGTGTGGGTGCCTAGACTCTGGTGAAGACCAAACTCACAAAGTTTCTAATCTTTATATAGGGTGGGGCCTCCCAAACTCATACCTGAAGATCTACCTAATTATTTAAACACCTGATTCTAATTATCCCCTTTAATTTAGCTGGTAAAACCAGGGTTTCACTTACATTTGCACATACCCTGACTCTTGCTGACCCTCGGTGATGCAAAGACTTCATGCAAAAGGTAATTTAATGACTGAAACAATCACAGAGATCCGTAACACCAGGCGATAAAGACATGTACGCTGCACAATCATACGGTCACCGCTGGTAGTATCGGGCCTAGACGCTGAAAAAGCCTTTGGGATTTTATGTTTAGTACTCTGGAAGCAGGTGGGTTTGGGAAAACTTTTATGGAAGGTATACGTGCAGGGGCCGATTGTTGCTACCTACCAGCTTGGGTGATTCCTTAAAGAGTGGCCCTCTTCCTGTAGTGTCACGTGATGTCACATTGTCATGACAACGCGTCACCATGTAACATTGCAGCGTAATTTGTTGTCGGGTCACCATTACAATGCAAATCTGCAGGAGGAAGACCGCTCCGGAGAAGGTAAGACACCCCCTCCTCTCTCTCACTCCAACACACACACTCACCTTGGGGTGAGGAGCAGGCCTGTGCCGGCCCGATGGCTCTGCAGCTCCCTCCTCCGGTCAGGTGGAAGTTGGATCCTGGCACTGACAGGATGTGACAGTGCTCGTCTCAAATCAGGAAGCTGACCCCCACGGCTGAGGTAGGGATGCAAATAAACCGACCAGAGCCCAGGGACAGAGTCCTGTAAGAGTATCTGTAGTCGGTAAGCAGGCCGGGGTCAGCAACAGGGGAATAAAAACAGGCAAAAGGGTAAAACGTGACTGCAAAGACCAACAAGAGCTGCAAACGTTAGAACGTTGCTCGGTGACTCTCACCAGGAAGGGCAGCCTAAAGTTTAGGACATGGTGATATGAAGGTCGCTGGGCAGCGCAGACGCTCATGCTCTCCTACTCAAGCAGGAGATTTTTCATGTCCCTGCATGAGCGTCAGCGAGCGCGCTTGTGTGCCGGGTGGGAGGCGGCCTGGAGGTGGAGTGGGAGGCGGGGCTAGCGCGTTACGGAGCCGATGTCACGGACTGCCATTGGCTTCTGGCAGTCACGTGACTGGCCCTGCGCTTCCCTCAGCGGGAAAACTATAATTGGTCTGTCGGCTGAAATTCCACACGCCTCCGCACGCCTGCGGAAGCGCTGTCAAAAGCCGCGCTGATAGGGATAATGTTTCCACTCAGCGCGGCTCAGCACGGTCTTTTTGACCATGTCCGAGGCCTTATAGAGCAGGCTGCCAGTAAGGAAAATGGCTGAACTGAGCAGAAAGGGCAGGCAACCTGGAAAACCCGAACTGCAGCAAAACCCGGCACGGATCGGGCAGAATCCTTACACAGGAGGAGGGAGAGTATTGCAGGCGGTCAGGGAGCAGGGGAGCTACCGCTGCTGGGTTGCCACAGCACCTTCCTACGAGGGCAACCCTGATTGCCCAATATGGCAATCCGCCCATGTATATGTGCTCTGTATGTAACACCGACAGCGTCCATAGCAATTACTGGACAACTCTCAGACAAGTTCTCTATATCTAGAGAAGGATGCCCCCTTTCGCCCCTGCTATTTGCCCTCCTCTTAGAACCCCTCAGCTGCCTTGTCAGGAGTATGGCAGATATTTCAGGTATTAACCTAGTAGGAGAAGAATTTAAAATAGTAACCATCACTAAACACTTAACATCCCTTTCCGAATCTCTTCCCCATCAGCATTTATTCTGGTTTTAAAATCAACAACTCAAAATAAGAGGCCTTCAGTATTAATCTCCCCCCACAAGCTACAAAATGACTACATATTCATTTTGATTTATAATAGGATACAAAAACCCTTACATATCTGGGCATGCAGGACCCAAAAGATATTAATGCATTATATAGTCAATTATGCCCCTCTGTTTCATAAATTAAAGAAAGAAATATGACAATGGTCTTCTTGCCCAATCTCTGTGGCTGGGTCGTATTTGAGGAATTAAGAGGAATATCCTGCCACGTCTCCTATATTTCTTTCATACACTCTGAATACAGGTGCCAATCCAGGAATGATCCCTTTTGCAGGGGGTAACAATGACATTTGTATGGAACAATTAAAAAATCCTGAATCAGAAATGACAACGTATAGACCTAAGGAGACAGGAGGTCTAGATATGCTGAATACTTTTCACTATTATAAAGCGGCTCAACTGGAACAAGTGGTGCAATGGCACATCACACCAAAAACATACAGATGGGTGGACCTAGAAGCTAGACAAAAAAGATAGACATAAGATTATATTGGAAAATTCGATGCTAAAGTACTCGTGCTATATGGGATGCTTCCAAAGTGAAGCCTAAACTCACAGAAACAAATTCTCTTATGACCCATCTAGATAATAATTATAACTTCTCCCCAGGCTACCATGAATCTTATTGATATTATTGATATAGATATAAATATGTTGAAAACCTGGAGAACTGGAGGTATTTCCAAAGTCAAAGATTTATTATCACAATCACACCCGATGAAGGAACCTGTGAGGTTCGAAAGCTTATAACATTTCAACTACTTGTTGGTGGTCCAATAAAAGGTATCATCACCCCCCTCCACCCCCCTCTCTAGGCGACCTGTAGAAAAAAGAATAACCGTGGTGATGCGGGTGGAAAAAATGACAGCGTTCCTAAAACATTCTAAGGACGAATTTTATAAAACATGGAGCCTTGGCTGCGGCACTAAATGTAATACAAAATTTAATACAAAACTGTCCAACAGAAAATCGAAATGGTCGTAGGGAGGAGGAGGTCTCCTCTCTACCCCCCTCTCCTTTCACTCCCTCCACCTCCTCCCCTCACCCCCACCCCTCCCCCGTCCTTCTCGGTTGTCCTCTCTCCTCTTTCTCTCTGTATTCTTCCTCTTTGTTCTTATTGCCCTGCAACATGGTATATAAATCACCCTCTTAGAACCGAGACTACAACAGTAACCGCACTAAAGTGGATTTAATGTCTAATCATGTGCAATTTAAGCATAACGAGAATATAAGTACATAGCTAAGCGTGTTTGTATGATTATTCTATAGTATTTCATTGATATTATTCCTACTAATTGTATAAGAATGTTCGCTCTGTAATTATGTTGAAGCTCTGATGTCTGTGATTTGTACTATGCGGAAAACTAATAAAAACTATTTGAAATAAAAAAAGGTATGAGACCCCCTACTCCCTCTCCCTCCTTTGTTACTACATGGAAGGAAGCACCAAAAATCCAAAGTGAAATCTTTCCCAAATTTACAGGAACAATATGACTTGGCGAAGTCTGATTTTTACAGATTCCTACAAGTCAGACATTTTTGCAAAAAAAAATTTGAAACAACATTCCAGATCTCATATCATTTTAGAGGATGTGCAGACAGGCACTGAATAAAACTAAAATGACATCGTCTTTATATTATAATTTCACCACACTGCGAACCTGAAGATTCATGCTGGCCTGGGTGAGGAGCTTGATTGGGAGGACTGACAGGACATCTGGGAAGCATTGGCCAAGAGTTCAACCTGTATCTTGATCAAATGAAATACTTACAAACTATTATATAGATGTTATTAAACTCGGATTAAATCTGGCTTGACTGGCCCAAAATTTAACCCTTTTGGGAGAAGATATTTTAATTTATTCTGGATACAACTGGAGTCCAAGTGCCAAGAGACCCATGGTTTTTAATTTTAAACAAGCCAATTGAAGGCATGAATAAAAGTGAGGATAGATTGATTGTACATATATCCTTAAATGAATGCCACTAGATGCTTGGCTGGCAGATGTTAGAGGCAGACCAACCTCCCCATGTAGAACAGGGTTAGAGAACAAATATCCCATGTAATGCTGGTGGAGAGCATGACAAGTTATTTTGAAGATACTGTACCATGAAGAGGTTCCGTACAGTGCGGGAACCCCTCTTGTCTTACTATAAGTGTCTCACAGTAGAAATAAGAGAGCTCAAGGGAACGGTTTTGTACAAAGACAGGATAAAAAAATACAAAAACCCAAAAGGTGTTTGGAATGTACAGTATATCCAAGAGACGAAAGGTGTCAAATATATTTGCTTGGGGCACGATGAGGAAGTGACACAGCCCGTCGCGAAATGCGTAGGGTGGAGTATACACTGTTCGTCAGCCTTAGGTGGGGCCAATGGCACAGCAGTGTTGTCATTGGGGGAGGAGTCGAGTAGAGTCGCGTCCGCGAGGAAAGGCGAGAGGAGTGAGACTCCGACCCCAGCTGTTGGGCCGAGCTCACGGTGACGGCTCGGGCGCACGCACTCCTGCAGCCCCAGTGATGTGTTCGCTAGCTGCAGGAGATGGGTCGCGGCGATTGGGGGCGTGGAGGACACATCATGGACGCATCACGGAGCTGGTTTGCCCTCATTGGCTTAACCAGCTCAAGTGACGCTCATGGCACGCGACTGCAGCCCCAATTTCAATTTTGTTGCGGCGGCAAAATGCAGCTGCGTCGGCGCACGCAGCGCTGCGGACACTTAAAGAACTGCCTTAGACAATCAGGTAAGAGTCCTTGAAGTGCGCATAGACGCAAGCACGCGCACATAGCAACGCCGCCATCGTGAGCTCGGCCTTAGATGCCGCGCTCCAGGGACACAGGCTGTGGACGGCATCCTTTTACTACAGTATACAACAAGACCTGACACGTAAGTGCCGGATTGGTCTAAAGAAACACCCATTGCCTTTGACTTGCTTATATGTCAGCTAACCATCGTCATTGTCATCTGAAGCAGCAACGATTTGGAATTCCATCTGACACTCAGGACTGGTTTTCCACCACGCATTGGGACTGGTATTATTGTTGTTCAATTGCGCCAGTTCTCTGTGTTTCACATAAGGTTGCTGTGCGATGGTGATTTTGATTTTTACAATAAAAATTGACGTGCATTTGCAAATAGTGTGTGATTCCCCCCTCTCCCTTTCTCTCGTTGTGTTCCCATTCTAAGCTGCATTTCTGTTATCAGTGCTAATTGTATTCTCAGCATGATATGTGTTGTAAAAGTGATGCTGTACCTGTTCGCAAAGGAAAAACACGAAAAATATGTATGTAAAAAAAAAAAAAGTGCTCGGGTAAAGGTTACACAAAGTGAGAATGAAGTTGTGATTCACACAGAGCGACAGTTAGGGTGTAATCACGAGAGAGTTAAAGCCATTAACAATTACAGCTCTAACTGTCCTATCCCTTTGTGTAATAAATTGACCTTTTTTGATTTCTTGTTTTGCGTTTCCAAACCAGCAGGAGGCGCTGTTAACTCACGGAAAAAATATACCAGCTCATTAGAATTAACAGGACACAATAATTATTGGAAGAAATTTGGAGTTAATACTGCAGAAAAGCAATTAAAATGACGGGGGCATTTTGCCCTCTGTCATTTTAAGTGTCGTTTTTACGTTGCGATCTTCAGCGTCTCATTTTAATTATAATTATTTTATCTTTTAAGCCGGAAAAATCAATTTTAGGAGTTAAATTCTCTATTTAGTTTTTTATTGAGCAGTAATAATAATAATAATAACACCAACGTGCATAAAGCATTTCAATCGCGGAGACCAGAGGTCTCCAAACTTTTCCGTACGAGGGACACATCGTATATTCTGCACATTTTCGCGGGCCAAAGGGGAAAAAAATCTTTTTATCATTTTTATATATTTTATAAATGAATGAATAAGTTTAATTTGGATCTTTTTGGGGTAATCAGCATATGATTCAGAACAAAAGAGAAAGGTGATAATTACAAAGAAAGGATGCTGTGCTTAAACTGAGAAATGATATATAGGGGCCTATGCAGAGAGCAGCGAATTTTAAAAATGGCGAATTTAGTAAAAAGTACCTTTTTTGGAGAGTTTTATTCTCCATATGCAGAAAAGTGCGAATTCTGCTATGTTTAACATGGATGCGTGTGGCGAGTTTAAATTGGCGAGATGCGCGCTTCAGAAACGTGTAAAAACAAATTCGCGCCTTTTTTTTCCCATTGCAATGGCCGCGAGCGGCAGCTTCTTGCCAATTTTTTCTGGCGAGGCAAAAAGGAGACAATCGCGCCATTTTATTGGCGCGAACAGCCGCTAGATGCCGTTCGCGGCTCTCTGCATTAGGATATTTTTAAAACTGGCGAGATTGAGGTTCTCGCCAGCCGCGAGGCGAGTTTTACAAATAGAAAAGAAAAATTGGCGCGTTTTTCGGAACTCGCCATTTTCTGCTGTTTTCTGCGCGATTTTCTCCAAAAAATGGCGAATTTCGAAAATTCGCTGCTCTCTGCATAGGCCCCATGATGAGTAAAAATATATATATTTCAAGTTGCTGCGGGTCGGATAAAGTCTTGTGGGGGGCCTGATGTGGCCCCAGGGCCGTAGTTTGGAGAACTCTGGCGTAGACTCACGGCTACTGTACCGCACACACAGTCACTCCTACCAACCATTGTGTCCAAGCCCTGCTATCTACTGCACTATCCCCTTACTCACTTACTCTGTAATGAGATGGGACGCGGTCATGGCCGTCCCACCGCGATGAACTCCCTGCATTTAGCCTTAGGGGGACCCTCTGCCACGTCACTGCGCCCTCCGCTTCTGTAAGAAGGTAAGTTTTAGGGTAGGGGGTTAACTTTAGGGGTTTTAGTGGTTAGGGTAGGAGGTTAACTTTAGGGGTTTTAGTGGTTAGGGTAGGAAGTTACCTTTAGGGGTTTTAGCAGTTAGGGTAAGGGGCTTAGGGTAAATGTTTTTAGGGTAAAGGGTTAAGGTTTTTAGGTTATGGGGTATCATTAGAGTTAGGGGTTAAGATAAGGGGGTTTTAGGGTAAGGACTAAGGTTAGTGATTTATCTTAGCAGCTGGTGGCTGTGTCCCGGTGGCGAGGTGACCAGTGGCTAAACACCGGCAGTCATTTAGTCGCGGATGTCCAAGACCACTCCGTAAGTCTCCCAACATACCACTTAGATTGTCCTATTGTCTGTTACTGTCTGTTATAGTACACTGTGAGCGCCATATATATACAGATATAAATGCATACATACATGTAGAGCCGGGCTCTTCAATTAGTTCTGCAAAAGGGCCAGATCAGAAAACATTTAGGAGTAGAAGGGCCACACGCTTATTGTAATGTCATTTTAGATATATTTAAGGACTTAAAAATGACTATACTTCAATATTTTGGGAGTGTTAATAACATATATATTTATATTCTATTCATTTACAAGTGAGTTTCAATGTGAAAAACTGCACTTAGCTGCCTATGAAACTAGCAGGAGCACAGGGTCCAAGAGCCACATTAAGGCCAACTTGTGGCCCATAGACCTAGGGTTGCCAGGTGGCTTCTCCAAAAATACTGGACACAATAGTGATAGGTGCGAGGTGCTCGAGACACACACACACATACCCCTCTCACCTCTCTCTGCTCCATGCTGTTTCGGCTTCTCCTTGGCCCCACTCCCAGGCTCCTGACACCTTCTGATTGGCTGCATTACCCAGAAGCAGCCAATCAGGATGGAGGATGCTGCCCATCCCCCCTCACTTTGTGCAGGCACGTAATACACATACATGCCCAGTATTACCTCTACTTTTTTTTACTGGACAGTGTCCAAATACAGGACAGTCCAGTTCAATAGTGGACACCTGGCAACCCTACGATGATAGGCCACCAGTTTAAGAGCCCTGATATAGAGCATATTTACAGGATGCCTTTACATCCAAAGCATTTTGCATCCATAATTCAGAAGGACTCATGCACCCAGCTCTTGTGTGGAATACTGGCAACATATCTCTTGCAGTCTGATTTACATAACAGCTTGCAAAAAAATGGGAGAAAGGAATAAAACAACCAAGTTACAAGTCAAACTGAGGCTCAGGAAAATAGAAGGATTTGTGTACGACCACACTGGGTGAGATAATGAGGCCGTATATCAACTGCGTCTAGACAACATAGCAAAAAAAAACGAAATAAATATTGCCGGTGTCTGCATTATATCGAAGAGACTTGTTAATGAAGGTATCATACATTTGACTCTGATTAGTGCAGAGGAATTGATGCCAAGTCTTGCCTGTTTATTTTTTTGTTATTTCTAAGACAAGGCTAGACTTGTTGGAATTTGACCCACCCTATTGTAGTACAGAATTGGCGCCCAATTTAGAGTTGGCCAACGACAGTGGAGTCGTAGCTCAAACTCATTGTTTCCGGCGCTGCCTGGCATTTGCTGCCTCGGAAAAATAATAGCTGATTTAAAGTTGGTCAAAAATAGGCACAAAACACTGGTGGCACGGGGTATGTTAATCTAACGACTCAACAGGTGGAGGGGAGGCGTTTCCCTGCCGAATTTATTTGAACGTAGGCATACGCACGTGAAATTGCACCTCTCTTTTATGAGGTGGCCAATTAGTGCTGGATTATCGGCTGTTCTGAATTTAAGAAAACTTCTTAATTATGTGCCAACAAGGAATCCCGTGCAAACTTTGCAACACTGTAAGAACCCACAATTTCCAGCACTTTTGTTGAAAAGAATGGCTACAATTGCTACTTTTTT
Organism: Ascaphus truei; assembly: GCF_040206685.1. Classification (NCBI taxonomy): domain Eukaryota; kingdom Metazoa; phylum Chordata; class Amphibia; order Anura; family Ascaphidae; genus Ascaphus; species Ascaphus truei. The sequence goes on from NC_134503.1 coordinate 9,351,465, forward strand.
TTAGACGCAGGTGCCACATAGCAATGCTTCTTCAAGAGGCAATCCAACCCCATTAATTTCAGCTCCGGGGACACCCTGCTTCTGGAGTTACTTGCCTCCATATGGAATGCCTGTAGCCACGGCAGTGTTCCCTATATGGCTGCTTTTAAAAGCTGCCGGGCTCTGCGGGCCAATAGGAAGCCGTGACATCACCTGCTGCGGCTTCCTATTGGCCCGTGTAATGAGGAAGCGGAAAACCGCAGAAAACTCTAAGAGATACCGGAACCCTCTTTGGAGGTAAGTATGTTCGGGAAGCAGGGGCTTAAATGAATGGGGTTAAGCTCTGGAGACTCCATGCCTCAATCCTCTATTAAAAAAAGGAAGAAAGAAACTGGCTTGGATTGGCCCTTCCGGGAATAGAAGGCCCTGCAGAAGAAAAGGGAGAACTTATAAAGTTAGAGTTAATGTATTTAAAATGCCTGATGTTCTCAATGAGCAATTTGGCTTCCTCCATGTTAAATGTGCGCTTTCTGTTGCTGACTGCTTGTCATGACGTTGCAGAGCTCACTGCTGCTCTGCAGAGCTGTTACAGACTGAAAAGAAACGCCCAAACGTAACATTTTATAGGATGTGTACTCATTTCCTGAAGCGTAAAAAGGTAACGCAGGCGTCATTATTAAATAGAAACGCTAGGTTTACACATAGATGTATGATAAGTATGCGCAATACATAAACGTTACGCGCACAACCAATAGCACTAATTTAAAACCTAATTATAATCATTTAAGAAATGTTGTTTGCAACTGTAGTGCCAACTTTAAAACGGGGTATTATTTCTGGAATAGCAATGGCGTAACACTATCTTATTTATGACAATGCTATTTTGGTGACTACGTTTAAACACTAAATCAAGCCCTACTGTATGTTGGGTAATTTGTAGCAAACTCCTTCTAACCACTAGAAATGGGCAAAATTAATGTTCGGCCACAATTTTCTAATAAAATTGGGCAAAGGTGAGAGGTGCCTAATGAAACTATTTGTAAACAATACTTTAGAACTTTGTTTCATATGGCTTTTTAAAAAACAACTCTTTACAAAATCGAGTCTGCGAAACTAGGAACTTGTCTCCTTTGTATGTACTGTATTATGAAAAACCCAGCACTGTTCTGGAATCAGGGATTCAGGCTATCCATATCCTTAGAAGTCGATAGGAACCGGTGCTTCAAAGGTTAATTGTATCCTTGTAATCAATTAGAGCATCCCATGCAGCAATTTCAGTGAATATTAAGTAGTTGATCAGCATCCTATAGCAAAGGTTAAGGAACTAATACCTAGTGCTAACTAGCACATATTTATAGTACACACTGTGTCCCATTCAAAGCTAACATAAAGCATGAATATTGAGATAACTCACTCAGTAAGGTCTGACACCTTGAGAAAGGGCGTGTTGCCCGAAACGCGTAGGTGCGTTCTGTAGCTATCTAGGGGTCTGTTATGATCTGTTTGATTAATAAATAATTTCATATTTTTTTTTACTGGCCTCCTCCAATTTGTTGGCAGTGCGCTGCCCCGTTTCTATTTTTGCTTATTTATATTCTTAAAAATGTACGCAAATGTATTCCATTTATTACAATTAAATACAATTCAACCCATGCTGTTTTGGATAAAAAGATAACCAAACACAAATATAGTGACATTTGTTTAAAGTAACATCATCACTATATAGTTTGGGATACCACACTTCTTCTTTGTGCGTTCTACAGTAATAAAACAGTTGTAATGAAACAGAATGTCTTCTGATTTAGCTTATTTAATACTTTGGGGGAACCCGTGACCTTGTCTGTAATGGAGTAGCAACTCCATTTGACCTTGGAACAGTCACATAGTCCCATATTAACGAAGCGATGATACCTCCTGGCATAGAACAGCTTAGTAAATACTGGTATTAAAGAAACAGTCTTGTGCTATAAATGAGCTTCTCTGCATACACCATCAGCAGTTTGTATGTGTAGCCTCTTTTTGGGGACTACTATTTCAGTCAAGGGGTTAATGGCCTTAATGGGTTAGCTTTGTGGTTTCACTCAGATTACTCCCCTCCCCAACATGTGATGTAGAATGACTATGCAGAATGACTGCCGCTCCCTTCTATGTCTTGTGACCCAAGATGTCACTATAGGAAAGGAGTATAGTGGGTATATCTAGCTCCACCCTATGTTCTAGAAGCAGGTTCTTCAGGATTCTGACTGGGATCCTCACTGTGAGTCATGTGAATAGATTTATATGTATAGCTAAGTGTATTAAGATGTGTCCTGTCACCGTTTGTTGTTTTCAGTTAGAAACGTGCCTATGAAGTAAGGCCCAGTAGTTGTTCCCACTATTGAAAAGGAGGAAGCATACTTTTGATAGTTCTTGGCATAGTAACTCAGAAGTATGTTTCGACTGGCCCAACCAGAAGGTTCCAAGTGCAATCCTGATCAAATAGATATGCAAAAAGTATGCAGTACATAGCAGCGGATTACTAATCTAGGAGCCTGAATTGTATTCCTGGGAGGCCCCTTTGATATGGGGCATTACTGACTCTATGCAAGAGACTAACACGTTATCCCTTACTATGGGTAACAAGTCTAAGTACCTCTCCAGTGTAGGAGTGAGAGCTACCACGGGACTATGTCCAGACTTATATTGTTTACCACAAGTTTCTGTCAAGTGACCAGTATGTCAGTGTCTGTGAAACATTATTGACAGCTGTCCAATAAAGCCCCTTTTTTGTTTCTAAACGTTCTTGCCGCCGATCCTTTATTTAAGCGTCCACGCTTAGCCTGCACATACTGGCTTAGCCTGCACATACCCTGCAAAGGCCTGAGAGACTGAGCTCTCCCTATGTATAATAGTCAAATCTGACGTGACCACCTTTAGAGCCGGGTAAGGTGGGTTACATGTGTAATAGGACAATATTATTATATTTTCTGTGGTGTAAAGCAGACAACCTAAAATGTGACTATAAAGCCACTTGTCTCAAAGTACAAAAAATAAGATCAATGTGATTACTGCATGCTGCAGCCTTCACAAAGATGTATTCCCACTTTGACATTTTGCCAGGAACACACGAAAAAGCATTTTTGTACATCGGGGAGACATAGATTTCACTCCAGAACTGTCAGAATCCTCATTACTTTCAAGACTGTGTTATGTTGCTGTTTGGTAACCGGTCTCGGGAGTTCTGGCCTTTCCTTTTAAAGTTCACTCATTTTTTACTTGTGACTGTATAGCCATTTGTGTTGGAAAAGCCACATGTTCAGCCAACATCTTGCATTAAAAACGCTATTATTTATAGTCAGCCCCTGGAGTTCTTAACCTTTGTTGAACTCTGTTGACTGAGAATAAAATCCCTTTAAATGCTGGGGACTTTTCTGATGGCAATCTCTGATGTGTGAAAATGAACTCCTCTGTGTTATCCTGTACATGTTTGATGTCTGATCTGTAAGTTTCAGACAATATGGTATTTCTGTAAGACTAAACGGCAGTCTGATTTAATGTAAAAGTCTATGGAGATAAAAGTTCATACTTGTCAGTCTTATCCTCTCTCTCTGTGTCTATTCCTCAGTGGAAATATCATTCCTTTGTATTAACTCCACGTTCCCTTATTTGTTTCCAATAGAGAAGTTCGGATTCAGACACACCAAATAATGGCAAATAATAACGGGTGTGTGGATTTCAGGAAAGCTTTTGCTTAAAGATACCTGGAGGTGGAGATGCTGCATTGTACATTTAGTTGACAGTGTACAGTACCAGAACTTGTCACAAAAGTTTCTTCTGTTATCATTGGCCCAGATCCATGTCACGCAGGGCTGGCCGTAGGGCAAGGCGCCGCCTTGAGTACGCCTTCGGGGCCTCCGCACTCCCTCCTCTCCCTCCTGTCGGCGCCGGGATCCAACTTTCACCCGTCCGGATTGGGGAGCTGGAGGACACAGTGCAGGCCCCCCCTCCTCCTGTAGCGTGTCATTGCCATGGTGTCCGACGTCAAATGATGCTATGATATCACATGGCAACATGCAACATCAAATCGCTGCCGGAGGAGGGCTGCTCGTCAAGGTAAGTCCCCTTAACTTTGGAAGTGAAACTTCTATCCTGGCACCTGCCAAATGAAAATGTCCCTTGTAGTAAATCACCTTCATGGTGACGTAAGTGACGTCACTGCTGGCAGAAGAGGCCGTCAGTGCTGGCAGCTCGGCGCACATGTGGAGGCCTCTCGTGCCCGGCGCACCTTCGCAGTAGGCAGTGGCTGAGTGCGCATGCGCAGAGGGCACCTGCTGGCGCAACGTGCATGCACAGACGCTGCACACACACCTCACATTACACACACAGACACACACATAGAGACACACAGACACACACACACACACACAGAGACACACACACAGAGACACACCCACACACAGACACACACACACACACACACACACACAAACACACATAGATACACACACAGAGACACACATGCACACAAACACACACAGACACACACGCAGAGACACACATGCAGAGACACACATGCACACAAACACACACAGACACACACACAGAGACACACGCACGCGAGGAATTCACAGCTACTATACATATAGAAGTGCAAATAGGTAAAACGGAGGATGGGGGTGTGCCACACACGCGCGTTCTACTTTAAGTCAAACTTCTTTGCGTTTTGGCACTGAAATTGTGTTTTGATTTTTAATTAAAAACATCACCATCACAAATACAATTTCGGTGACAAAACACAAAGACGTTTCACTTAAAATGCGCATGCTCGGCACACACACACTTTTTTTTTTACAGGGGGGAGCCTTGGGCCCCTCAAAGCTTATGACCGTTCATGTGACACGTGGCTAACCTAACTTAACATCACGGTAACACTAACGGTGTATCTTCAAAGAGAATTACATCACCTGAACCATGTTGTATCCTGTAAAGAGCTTAGCGTCAACTATAACAGACATTAGTGATGACGTGGAAGTGAGTAAATATAATGTTATCCTAACATCGCAGTGCCTGGAGGGTGTAAATGCGATAAAATATGAAGAAAACAATGAGAGATACCATGCTATTTAAAATGATATATACTTTAAATCAAGAGAAAAATCGTAACAACAAGTATCAAATACAACAATAATATATAAATAATAATAATATAATTAAAATAATAAAACAAGACAATATAGGTGACCAATGTTCTATTACATTCATATGAGGCCAAGCCACCTAGGATAATAGGAAGCATTTTATAGAGAGGAAAAGTCCCATTTAATGTCTCTTATCTTTCTCCTTTGCCTATATGGGCTATGCAGGTAGGTATATGTCTGCTTTATAATTGTAGTTTATGTACAGGTGCGGCGGCGAGTATTCTAAAACTTGCCTTGGAAAATCTGGGGCTATCACCAACAAGACCCAGGTACATGCTGGGTACATGCTGGGTACGTGCTGGGTACGTGCTGGGTACGTGCTGGGTACGTGCTGGGTACGTGCTGGGTACGTGCTGGGTACGTGCTGGGTACGTGCTGGGTACGTGCTGGGTACGTGCTGGGTACGTGCTGGGTACGTGCTGGGCACATGCTGGGCACATGCTGGGTACATGCTGGGTACATGCTGGGTACATGCTGGGTAAGTGCTGGGTACATGCTGGGTACATGCTGCAACATTTCAGTGACATTTCTGCAGACAGATTAATGGCTGATCGGATTAACACAGCAGGGGTCCCTGGCAGTCACATTCAGTTTGAATGGGACTGCCAGGGACCTCCGCTGTTAATCCGATCGGTCATTAGTTTGTCTGCAGAAATGTCACTGAAATGTTGCAGCATGTACCCAGCATGTACCCAGCATGTACCCAGCATGTACCCAGCATGTACACAGGATGTACCTGGGTCTTGTTGGTGATAGCCCCAGATTTTCCATGGAAAGTTTTAGAATACTCGTCGGCACACCAGTATATAGTATGCTGTTCAGCTTCTAGTTTGATATATATTTGTTTTTTTTACTACTGAGAACAGTATGCGCTGTATACTGCAAATCTCCTACCTCATGTTTTGGTAACGAAAATGTCTTGGGACTTATCTGTTCATTTTAGAAAGATCCATGGTATCTCTCTCAGGCTCAATGCCTGATTTCAAATTCTTTGGTTGTTTATTGGCACGATGTGGCATCTCTCGGTTTCCAGCCACGTCATGCACTTCTGCGTCACGGATTTCTGCGCACTGTTAATGCTCTCGTAAAACGGTCTCCACCATCTTTCAATGTTGAGATTGTTACGGGTGCTCACCGCAAAATGGATAGGACCGCAGGGCCGAGGCGGGGATATTGATACGCCGACCTGAAGCCACGTAGGTTCGTTGTCGTGTAGCCGGGTCGGGGTTGGAGAGGTGCGGATCTTAGGGGTTAATAGCCGTGGTCGAGGATTGAAGAGGTCTGGATCGTAGCGGTCACTTGTCGGGTTGTGGGTAGGAGAAATCAGCACATTCAAAAGCAGGATAAGGCAAGGCAAAAAAAGACAAGGTAAGGCAGAGTGCTTGCGACCAGACCAGCACGGTGTCACAAGAAGTTTATACTCAGCCAACTTCCTGGTGGAAGAGGCTGAGCCTAAATAGCAGGAGCGACGAATAGGATGCAGGATTACTCCTGCAGGCAGGAGAGAAGCTAGACCCAATCAGGCGACTGGAGCTTGACGGGGACGGAGCCTCACAGAGATCTCCTCAGCGTGATGACCTCCAAGATTGTGTAAGGATCTCCCAATGTGGCCGCCGAGGCAGGACATCTGCCCCTATGAACATGGCCCCCGAGGCAGGAAGTCAGCCTCCTTCTGAAGCAATTGCCTGCACCTGTCTGCTCCCTTTATAAGGATTCATTACCCTCTCATTCTTGCATGTACAAGGTTCTGTTTACCTGGACTCCTGCTGTAACCTTATCTTATGTGCCAGCCCCTAATGCCTCTTTGTACTGAGATACTCTCAGTGAAGATACTCCCAATGAAAATACTTTTCTTTGACAAAGCGATTGCTAAGCGCGAAACGCGTCAGAATTATCTGTTGCCTACCCATCCCTGATGTCACCTGTAATAATAAAATGTTTTTAATTCGCTTGATGTGCTGAGCTCCATTTTTCCTGTTCCAGTTGTTGTGCACGACTGACCCTATCCTGGGATTCACACAAATGACATCCAACGTGTTTTGCCAAAAACATGCGATCCGTCTGGATTGTACTTGCTTTTAAAGGTGGTGCTGCCTCCCTCCAGAGCCTGGAATGGAGCATTTGTGGGGTGGTGGTGGTTCTGGTGGACGATGAAGAGGAGGACGATGACGACTTCCAATTTAGTAGTAGCTCCAGTTGTATATATGGCCCCCTCAAACCTCCCTCCAAATAAATTAGGGAGAGATGCCTGTGCTAAAAAAGAAACACATGTGAGGTACTCTGAGAGATATGCTAATGGTTATGCAAAGTATATTTAAATGAGTCACACCTCCTAAAACATTTCCATAAGACCAACACTGACCAGTCTAAGAGCCCTTGTGATAAAGCAGGTAATGGTGTTAGACCCAACAGGATGAGCACCCGCAACCTCTGCTATTCCGGGCATGGTACTGTATCTCTCATTCTTTTCTTCATATTTTACTGAGTAGCGCATTCCTTTCATTTTACTGTAACATTTACCTTGTATATTGCCTATATTGGAAGGTATATTGTGGAAAGCACTTTTTATTTATACATCTCACTGTATATGATAGTTCCAATTTAGTAAAAAACAAACAAAAATGCATGTGAGTAGTGGGCATGGCTGCTTTAAAATGTCTAAGGAATTCAACCTCAAGCAACGTGCATAAGTTATGTTGATTAGCGGCAGGGGAGATGATCTAAATGTCAGTTCTACCATCAAGATTGGTCCCAGGAAGAATGATGATCTTTCTTCTAACTTCTGTAGGCTAAATAAACACTTGTTTATTGGAAGTAACAACACAAAGTGTAGTGGTTTTCGCAGTAGCTTCTTAACTTATGATTTTGTATAGTGATCGGAGTGGTACTATAAAGGTATTAAGGTATTAATGCTATGATTGAGTGCAGGAGGGCACACAATGCTTTTGAACCCCAGCTAAAGCTTTTTAGATGCCGTTTCTAAGAGCTTTGTGGTATTATCAGGCTATAATACACGGGGGAGGAAGATTGATTTAAAACATATCCTTTGTTCCTTGATAAAGAAGTGAACGTTGAGGTTTGCCAGCAGAACTACATACCCCTAGTACAGGGATCTTCAATAGGTGAAATTGACCTTGGACGGTCTTCTCCTGCTAATTGCAGTGCAATTTCTCACACTGAAATTCACTCGTACGCTAAGGCTATTTAAATATATATATTACGTGTATTATAAATGCTTGCAGAACAATGAGGTATAATCTTTTTTTACGTTTTTAAATGTATCTAAAATGACATTACAATACTCTTGTGGTCCATCTATTCCTATTTGTCTTTTTGGATCTGCCCTTATGGAATGCTGGTTTAAGTAGCCCTGCCCTAGTCCCATCATATAGTACTTAAAGCACCAGTCCAAGCTGCCACCCCTCTCCTCCTCCCCCTTCACTATGTGCAACAATATAATCCACGCAATCATAAGTAATTAGCTAAGTTGCCGATCGATCCATTCTCCTGTGATCTATCAGCGAAGATTCGGCTCGGGGGGGTTTACTAAATGGCTGTCAGCGCAACAGAAGAGGACCTAATATAAAATACAAATTACTGTTTAAAGCGCTAAACCTAATACTAATACTACAGTGCTGTGCACTAACTTAACTAAGCAGCCTGGTGATCTATTGAGACATCTCTATTATCTCTAACTAATTAAATAAACACAAAAATAGATGACATAACCCGGCGCTAATATATGTGAAAAAAATGAAAAAATAAACTATATATAGTCCCAAATGGTGCCAAGTGATGAAATGATAGTTCAATGGTTACAACCTTAAAAGTCCGGTTGGGCACAGACTCAGTTCACAGTTCATCAAAACAGATGGTTCTTCTCATATGTTGGACTTGATCCTGCATATTAAAGATATCAAGCAGAGAACAAACATTGCGCAGTATATTGAGACAAACAATATTATTTCCAAATAGTGATGTGTATCTGAATTGCCTACTTACTAGAAGTGGCTAGAACACGTGCAGGGGAGAGAATCTGTTCTTTAAACCTTCTTTCCCTGGAAGCCTCTTGATGTCGCACGAACCCCTCGTGTTGTTCCTGGCCTCCGTGGGTATAGAAGGGATCTTTCTGCAGCCCCTGTCTTCAGGAGTCCTGTACCTCTTACTCCGTTTAGGGAACAAAAAGAAGAAGGACAGAGGATTGTGCAGCACAATAAATCTTTAATGGCACTTGCCCAAAACCACGATGAAATACTCACAAAAGAAGGTGAGTTAAAATACAATAAAAAGGTGCTCGGCCCAGCACACACACACAGCCGCCTGAGTCACTGGTAGTCCGCTCCGGTACCGCGTGTACCTCGCGTGTATCCGGCGCTCTAGTGTGACGTCACTATCTTCCGTAAGACTCGCGGCTGGGATGACTGGGACACTGCTCCTTAGGCTCCTCCCTACGCGTTTCGTGACGGGGAACGTCACTTCGTCAGGGGATTGTGGAGCCTCATCAATCCCTTGTCACTTTTATAGCCGTCAGATTAACCCCTTACATGAAAAGGGATCTCATATGACTGATGGATGGCAATTAACATTCCTATTAACTGGTGAATGGTACCAGCGGGGTTTAAGGAAGCATGTGAATAAAGCACTATACATATATTAAAATAAATAATGTAAAAGAGCACTAGAACAAAGATGATGGACTAAAAACATAAAAAACTATAAAATAAACTGGATGGGAGCAAAAAATGTTTTTAAGTCAAAAGTTCATAAAAAGGAAGCTAAATCAAAATCAATATTTAACCCTTTGGGTTGGAGCGTACGCAGAGTGTAGATCCAGAAGGATTCCTGTTGGGATACCCTCTGCAATCTATCACCCCCTCTGACCCCTACCTTTGGGCAGTCTATGCCGATACATGAACTTTTGACTTAAAAACATTTTTTGCTCCCATCCAGTTTATTTTATAGTCATATGAGATCCCTTTTCATGTAAGGGGTTAATCTGACGGCTATAAAAGTGACAAGGGATTGATGAGGCTCCACAATCCCCTGACGAAGTGACGTTCCCCGTCACGAAACGCGTAGGGAGGAGCCTAAGGAGCAGTGTCCCAGTCATCCCAGCCGCGAGTCTTACGGAAGATAGTGACGTCACACTAGAGCGCCGGATACACGCGAGGTACACGCGGTACCGGAGCGGACTACCAGTGACTCAGGCGGCTGTGTGTGTGTGCTGGGCCGAGCACCTTTTTATTGTATTTTAACTCACCTTCTTTTGTGAGTATTTCATCGTGGTTTTGGGCAAGTGCCATTAAAGATTTATTGTGCTGCACAATCCTCTGTCCTTCTTCTTTTTGTTCCCTAAACGGAGTAAGAGGTACAGGACTCCTGAAGACAGGGGCTGCAGAAAGATCCCTTCTATACCCACGGAGGCCAGGAACAACACGAGGGGTTCGTGCGACATCAAGAGGCTTCCAGGGAAAGAAGGTTTAAAGAACAGATTCTCTCCCCTGCACGTGTTCTAGCCACTTCTAGTAAGTAGGCAATTCAGATACACATCACTATTTGGAAATAATATTGTTTGTCTCAATATACTGCGCAATGTTTGTTCTCTGCTTGATATCTTTAATATGCAGGATCAAGTCCAACATATGAGAAGAACCATCTGTTCAGAAGAGGACCTAAGATGCAAAGTTCTGTGAGGAAGATCATGTGACCAGGCAGTCACTAGATACAATTGGTGCACTGCTAGAGAGAGGGCAGGGCTCAAAAAGGGGTGTGCCAGAGCCTGTTTCAGAAGAGGAAGGGGATGTGACTTCGTAAATGGCTGCTATAGAAACAAAAAATGCTTGTTATATTATAATACTTTAAAAATGTCATTCATAGCTGTTGTTGTTTTTTTTAAATGCTACAAGTATTTTTTCATAGTACAGAACGGATTTATTTAAAAAAAAAACACACGTACAGTAGGATATTACTTGATCTGCAGCTTTAATGCACTGCTTCTGTTTGAAACTCAACATTTTTATTGAATTTGTCTGAGGGGTACAGAAAAGAAAATGGGATGGGGGGGAGGGTACAGAAATCTAAAAGGGGGAGGGGGAGAGGGGGAGGTGAGGGGGGTATGGGGTATCCACACTACTTCTGTTTGTAGGAGCATTGAAAAATCGCTTCAAGGTCACCATACATTTAAGCTGACATTTACCCTTTTCATGTATTTATTTTAAGAATGGTTTTGTTTTTCTTATTTGAGGATATTGTTGAGGTGGTTTTTATTATTGGTCAGTTCAGTACTCGCAGACGGACGATGTGTGATCCATTATCATGAGAGGCATTCTGATAAATATTTAAAGCATCAGTCCCACTTAGCAAGGTACAATGGAGATGTAATGAGGGGGAAGTATTCACATCATCCAGTGCTGCCATTGTTAAGGTTTCAATAATGTATTATACTTTTTGACACCTTGAGTGCAGAAAGGTATTCAGTACATTGCTTTGCTAAGCATTTGTGACCTTTACTGCAGTGAATAGCTTCATAGCTGTGCTTGTAATGGAAAATATCATGGAACATGTAATATACACTCTGTATGGGTGCTGGGAATTTTAACACTGGAAAGAGAGATGTTTTAAGGTCGTACTGAGAGAATTTCCAGCATCGCCTCATTTTTTCTCTGAAATTTGCATTAGAAATTTAATTACAAGAAGGAGTTTTTCAATTTCACATTGGTAAATAACTTCCAAAAGAGTACACTAGCACAGGGGTGGTCAGACCAGAATATCCCAGCTTCAGCACAGGTGGTTCAATCAGAGGCTCAGTCGAAGACCACATGTGCTGAAGCAGGGACTGATTGAGCCATCTGTGCTGAAGCAGGGACTGATTGAGCCACCTGTGCTGAAGCAGGGACTGATTGAGCCACCTGTGCTGACGCAGGGACTGATTGAGCCATCTGTGCTGGAGCTGGGATATCCTGATTGTTTCACCGGGACCCGTAACCACACTCGGCGACCCTGTCTAGAACACATCTCATGCTTGAGATTTCGGGGCCTCTGTGGGGCTCCCTGGGCACGTGTGGACATCAAAGGGCAAGCCCGTGGGATACACAGAAGCAGAGATACAAGTGGTTATTAAAAATGTTTTTTCTCATTACATCTGAATACATTTCGGAGGATTAGAGCTGTTATTTGGCCTTGCCTCCCTTACCCTGTGTCACTTCTGTCTAGATAATTTTCCTGACACTCAACCAGCCCGGAGGAGCACTAACCCATTTCACTTTCCAGCTCTGACGCTGAGGATTTTTAGCACAAACTGCATGTTTTAAACTCTTAAAGTACTTGGCGACAAACCACCTTGGAGAAGATGATCGGTGCTATGTGGGAAAGAAACGTGTAAGAACGTGAGGTTTGCAGGAATGTGAGAGGCACAAATTTATGGGCTGTTTTTCTATCTTCTGCTGTGATACAAGATACAGAAAACCTGTCTTTGGGGCTTTATGAAAGGCTCATTTAATGCAAGAGGCTACTATGTAACTATTTACCAACACCATAGATGTCTAAATAGTTGAAAACATATATTATGTTAAAACAGCAGTTCAAGCTGCCGTTTTAAAAAATATATATATTTCCATTCAATACTGTATGTGCATCAATACAATCTGCACACTGACAAGTGATTAGCTAAATTGCCGATCGATCCGTTCTCCTGTGACTGATCTGCTAAGATTCAGGTCGGGGTTCCACTTAATCACTGTCAGTGCAGCAGAAGAGTACCCAAGATGCAAAGTTCTGTGTGGAAGATCATGTGACCAGGCAGTCACTAGATACAATTGGTGCACTGCTCGAGAGAGGGCAAAAGGGGTGTGCCAGAGCCTGTCTCAGAAGAGGAAGGGGATGTGACTTTGTAAATGGTTGCCATAGAAACAAAAAAACATTAGAATACATTCAAAATGTCTTTACAAATGGTTTAAAACTGATTTAGAACTGATTTATTAAAAAAAAAAACACATGTAGGATATTGCTTGAACTGCAGCTTTAAAGTATTAGGGGAGTAGAGAATGATGAATTTGTATTGCGAATAAACAAAGCTTGCAAACCCACTTCTCAGCTGCAAATTGGTGCTGGAATAACACTGTGGCCCACAAGCCACTGTACAGCAATATTGATATTACTTCAGTCTATAAAGCTGTTGGGGACACATCCTCATTAACCCCCAATACTTGTATTTATGTTTATATCAAGCACTAATCCATAATAACTTGCTGGCTTTTCAGTCCCCAGGCTCTGCAGTCTACACCATCACTTCGAAATTGGAAATCCTACACTAATCAGGTGTAAATTAAGCCTTGTCAGAAGTTCCTAACACCTCTGCTGAAGAATGTATTAATATGCACAGGTGGCAGCGACTCAGAAACACAGCGTAGAGTTCTTATTTAGGCATTAATATGGAGAACAGCCTGTTCTTCCACACCTGGACAATGTACGTGTTTAATAAACTTGTCATCCTATCTGTAATAAATCCAAAAGTACTTTATCTTCATACCGTACCAGAAACAACACTGCTTCAAACACGTCAGTCTGTAAAAAAACACCCCACAAAAACATCACATGATATGGGATCCTGCAGATGGCATGCTTTATGACAGCTTGTATATGTCAGTATTATTTTATATATCAGTTTACAAATATATATAACGTGGGTGTGTGTTTGGGAAGCCTGGCAAAGACAGTGAAATTGCACAGACGCAGGTACTCAGATAACTGCAGTGCTATGTAATGCCACAGTCCCATCCCCCCTCCGCCCCCCCCCCCCCCCCCGGGTGCCTATATGAGTTTAATTCATATAATGTTAGTATCTCACCCCCTAAGCGTGTTCTGCTTTTATTAGTTCTAGAATGATATGCAAACAAAGATGGCGATCAACGCAAACTGCTGCATTCAAGGGAGATCACTCACTTATTTTACACCGACAATTTTGATCATTTAAGATCTGCCGTATAATTTTTTCTGATGTATTCTTACTTGACTGGGGACGAATGCTCAATGGTTTTTGCATTGCAATGATTGAGCTGAGTTTTATCTTTTGTTTTGTACAAATCATTTGTATTGAATTTACTGGGGGAGGCGGGTACAGAAAGAAAGAGGGAAGGTTCATGGGGCAAAGGGAGGGAAGGAGAGGGGAGAGGGAATGGGGGTTTACCATCAGGTTACAAGCGTTTTGCACAGATTACATAAATCAGTGGTTTCCAACTTTTTTTTGGTTAAGGAACCCTAAGTGAAATTCTGAGGAACCCCCAACCCTCTCAAATAGCATGTCTAAGATCCGATGCATTGTAAGGAACCCCAACCCTCTCTAATAGCGCGTCTGAGATCAGATGCATTGTAAGGAACCCCAACCCTCTCTAATAGCTCGTCTGAGATCAGATGCATTGTAAAGAACCCCAACCCTCTCTAATAGCGCGTCTGAGATCAGATGCATTGTAAGGAACCTCAACCTTCTCTAATAGCGCGTCTGAGATCAGATGCATTGTAAAGAACCCCAACCCTCTCTAATAGCGCGTCTGAGATCAGATGCATTGTAAGGAACCCCAACCTTCTCTAATAGCGTGTCTGAGATCAGATGCATTGTAAAGAACCCCAACCCTCTCTAATAGCTCGTCTGAGATCAGATGCATTGTAAATTCTTCTCTATTTGATGCAATTTTCAAATGACGAGAAAATTGTAGAGAACCCTTTAGGGACACCCGGGCAACCCAAGGGTTCCTATGAACCCTGGTTGAAAAACACTGACATAGATGTTTACATACATGTTAGGTAGGTTATAAAGTTACTATATTTCAATATAGTTATATGTCTAAGCACAGTCACTGTTGCACAATTATATCGATATACAGTAAGAATATACAAAATTATATTAAAGTACAATAATTAACTATTGATCCAAGGGTCCCAAATGTTATGAATGCTGGTTTCAAGAAGGCTGTGAGTCTTTCCACCCCCCCTATATCATCAACTCTTTTGATTACCATATTTCTTGATGGGGTCATTTGCTTTTTCCAGGCAGCTGTGATAGTACATCTCACCACTGTCAATATATGTGAGATAAGTTTTTTTTATTGGAGTGGCTTGTATTTTCGACTGGGTTAGCCAGAATTATTATGAAAGGGTCCCATGGAATAGGTATTTACACTGTTTCTGTGATCAATTATTGGACCATCTTCCTGAATCTCTGGACCCTAGGACAATTCAACCAGATATGCACCAAGTCTCCAACCTAACCACAATGTCTACAGCATAACAGTGAGGTCCCAGCGTATATTATACCCAATCTCTGTGGTGTTAAAGATTTCCTGAAAATAATTTGTAAATTCTTTATTTATAATCCACATTTTTAGAACATTTAACATATACAAAACAGTACAACACAACTTAAAAACAGAACAACAAAAAAACAAAACAAAAAAAGAGTTTTTACACTTTTTCACTCTGCTGTCTACAGATTTCCGAATTCTGTGCCCTTTGGCCCCTTTTCTGTTTAGCAGTGAAATACTCGGGTCTTTTGAGATTTTGGTAATATTAAAAATCTGCTCTTATATCATATCCCAAAACCGCTCTATTATTTTACACTCTCACCAAATATGAAGCATTGTTACCACCTCCCCGCACCCTCTCCAGCACTTATTGGAAGTTCCTGGGTAACATTCTTTCGGTTTTTGTGGTGTGTAATACCACCTGTACATTATCTTATATACATTTTCTAGAATATTCGTTGAGATCGAGGCAGAGCTGGCATTAGTCCACATCTGTGTCCACTCGAGTGAAGAGTACTCCCTGCCCAGCTCTTTTTCCCAGGCAAGTACAAACTCTGGTTTAGATTCAATATTAATGTCTATTTATGTTCTATAGATGTGCGATATATTGTGCCCGCCTGCACCCCGCAAGACCAGCACTGTTTCAAAAGGGTTCAGCACCCTTAATGTGTTTTTTTTTCCCCGTTCATATAATGTAAAATTTGTATATATTGCCATCTCTCCCCTTCTTTAAATTCGAACTGGTCCTGAAAGTGCTTAAAACATCTGGTCTTACCCGTATCCATCAGATCTCTCAGCCTAACTACACCCGCTTGACTCCATTTTTTAAATATTCCGGAGTTGAGTCCCGGGGGGAAATCAGCGTTCCCACATATTGGAGTTTAGAGGGGATGGGAAGGTGGAGATTCTCTCATCTTGAGAAATTTCGTCCCAAGCACTAAGTGCTGCGCCAGTAGTGGGGTGCTCGTACAGACCTCTAGGGCGATCTGTCGTCCTGAGCCATGGAGCCTTATTTGTATCTATTTCTTTGCAATAATTATTTTCAATTTCCACACAGGGTTTATTTTTAGTGCAGTGAAACCATTCAAAAAGGGCGTTTACTTCTGTAGCGAGATAGTATTTGTTGCTGTTTGGTAGCCCAAGTCCACCTTGTGATTTATGTCTTTGCAATGTTTTAGTATTGGTCTTGGCTTTTTAAATTCACAAATAAATGGATTAATTTTACTTTGAAGCATAGCAATATACTGCTTGGAAACATTCACAGGTATAGTCTGGAACAAATACATAAGCCTCAGCAATATATTCATTTTAATACAATTAATCCTACCTATCCACGAGATAATACTCTTATTCCACCTTTTTAAATCGTTTTCTATTGTTTTTGCTAATGGAGTATAATTGGCCGGGAACTGATCTTCTACATTTGGTGTTATGTTTGTGCCTAGATATTTTATACTCGTATTCTTCCACTCGAAAGGGAAGTTTTCGTTAACTTGGGCCACCAACCCTGCCGGAAGACTTATATTTAGGGCCTCCGTTTTTGTTAAATTAATTTTAAAATTAGATGCTAAACTATATCTGCTCAGAACATTAATTATATTTGGCAACGAAACCAGAGGGTTTGCTATTATCAGAAGAACATCATCTGCATATACAGTAATGTGATCTTATGTTCTTTCTCACCTATTTTAACTCCTGCAATATCTGGATGATTCCTTATTGATTCTGATAATGGCTCCATTATTATTGCAAAAATCAACGGTGACAGAGGGCATCCCTGTCTCGTACCATTAAGTATTTCAAATGAGTTTGAAACCTGTCCATTTACCTTGACATTTGCCAACGGATTACTATATAATGCCTGTATATACTGCCTAAACATATCCCCCATTATTATTCGTTCCAGCATTTTAAACATAAAATTCCATTGCACTCTATCGAATGCCTTTTCTGGATCTATAGATAATATCATAGCTGGCGTCTGTGTTTTATTAATCTGGTTCAGAATATTTATTATTCGTCTAGTGTTATCCTGGGCTTCCCTTTTTGGTATAAATCCGGTTTGATCCCCCTTCACCAGATCCAGCAAATATTCATTAAGTCTGTTCGCTAAAATTTTGGCAAGAATTTTGACATCTACATTTATAAGCAATATTGGACGATAGCTTGCACAATTTAATTTGTCCTTATCTGGCTTAGGGATAACTGTTATATGAGCTTCCGACATATATTGAGATAGGTTTCCCGAGTCTCTTAAATTGTTAAACATACCCGGAATGTGTGCTATAAGAGAGTTAGCAAAGGTTTGATAGTATGTATGTGGTAGTCCGTTAGGGCCTGGACTTTTCCCGTTGGGCAGGTCTTTCACCACTTTTTCTATCTCATCCCACGTTATAACTGCATCAAGTTTATCTCTCGCCTCGGGTGTAATTGTTTTAGTTTGAATATCCTTCATAAATAGGTCTGTGTCACCCTCTATATGTTCCTTTGTCCTATTTTGCATGGCTTCTATATTGTATAATTTCTCATAAAATAGTCTAAACTCTTCTTTAATAACTTTTGGATCCTGCGACACTGCTCCATCCTGCTTCCGAATGTTGCTGATAATATATTGGCTCTGCTTCTGCTTTAACTGGTTGGCTAACAGTCTATCCATCTTATTACCTTTCTCATAATATTTATGTTTAAGCCAAGTAGGTGACTTTTCTATTTTTTGAGTTGCTAACAAATTGAATTTTCCTCTTGCTGTTATTAGTTCTGCTAATATCTCCTTACCTTCCGGCCCTCTTATGTTTTGTTTCAAGGTCTTGGATTAACTTGCTTAATTTTATCATTTCTCTTTCTCTTAGTTTTTTTTCCTGGGGGAGGCTTGCTGAATAAATACTCCCCTTATAACACTTCTATGAGCTTCCCACAATATTGCCGGTGATATATTCCCTATGTTATTTTCTGCGAAATAATTTTTAAGAGCATCCTCAATCACTAATACTACGTTACTGTTTTTCAGTAAGGACTCATTCAATCTCTGTGCCCACTCACCTTTCTGTGTAGATCCCTCACCCAAATCAATTTCTAGAGTTACTGGTGCGTGGTCTGACCATGTAATATTGCCAATATTGACTTTCCGTATTTTACTCACATTAATCTGGTCTATAAAAACATAATCTATTCTAGAATAGCTATCATGTGGGTGTGAGTAATACGTGCAATCTTTCCCTGACTAATTCAAAACTCTCCAGGCATCAACTAATTCCTGCTGGTTCAATATTTTATTTAAACATTTTGTCTGTTTTTTTGCTCACTTTTGTATGTCCTTTAGAAGTATCCAACACCGGGTTTAGTGCAACATTAAAATCACCACCCAAATATAGAGCTCCTTCTCTAAACACATTAATTATTGCTAGCAATTGCTCTAAAAATCTGCCTGCCCAACGTTGGGGGCATATATATTGGCTAAGGTATCCTTCTTCCCCTTTATCTTCCCTTTGATCATTATATATCTACCTTCTATATCTTTCTTTGTGGTGATATCCTGCAGCATAAAATTCTTGCTAAGCAGAATTCCCACCCCGTTTTTCTTATCTGAAAATTGTTTTGTAGATGCTCTGTTTTGTTGTGGTGCATATACTGTACAAGTTTTGGAGGCTGCCTCCCAAATATCGTCCCAGTCTTTCCGAGTTATTTCAGTGTTAAGATCAAGCTCCCATTTAACCATATAGTCAGGGCCGCCGACAGGGGGGGAGAGCCAGGACAAGTGTCCTGGGCCCAGACAGCTGGCGTTGCAAGTTGGGCCCGACCTCTGGCCAGGCTCAATTTCTTTGCCTGGCTGCCAGTCCTCTTGTTGCCGCCCTGGCTCTCCCCAGCTGCGAGACTCCCTCACTGAGACTGACACTGTCCCACGCTGTGCCTCTCTGATGTTGGCGCGTGCCGGGCCTCTCTGATGTTGGCGTGTACCGGAAGCTAGTTGGGCCCATGAGAGAGAGCCCTGGTGCTCGCCGGCATCAGAAGCTCTGTGTGGGACAGTGTCAGTGAAGGAGGGCCGCAGCTGGGGAGAGTTGGGTCTGGTGGCAATGAGAGAACCAGCAGCCAGGCAAAGAAGTCAACTGCTTTGTCCGGCCGCCGGGCCCCGGCTCTCCCCAGCTGCGGGACTTCCTCACGTCCCACGCAGGGCCTCTCTGTAACGTCGGCACGCACACCGGCATGAGAGAGAGGCCCAGCGTGGGAGAGTGAGAGAGGGAAGCCCAGCAACAGGCCAGCATCAGTCGAGGGAGAGCTTTGGCAATAGAAGCCTGAGACCATCCCCAAGGTGGTTTTTCTCTATTTTGTGGGGGGGGTTATTGTTTGTGTAGGGCCAGGGGAAGGGAATGTGAGGCGGGGGGAATGAGGAAGAGTGTGGTAACTGATGAAGTGGAGGGGGGGGGGGGAGAGTGAGACAGAGGGGAGAGAAATACATGGGAAGAGTGGGGAAATAGAGGAGGGCCCGGTCGGAACTCCCCCGGGAAATCTATCTGCGGTTGGTCCAGTTCCTGATATATTATGGAGACAAACTTCATGGTAGGTTCTGTTCCTACCTATGATTTCAAATGTTGTGGAAGGTTGTATTTGGGTTTGTCTGTTTAATTAAATGTCTAGCTTGGAGATATTAATACAATTCTTCAAGAGGAAGAGAGTATTTCACCTTCAGCTCCTCAAATGTCAAGATTTGCTATCATTGCTGTCCATTTGCTATCATATGACCAAAATCCACAGTACCTTTTTTCCGGCCATAATTCAAATTGTCTTGACCAGGGGTCAACGTTGGATTGTGTATTAGAGGGACTAGTCTTGAGGGATTTTCAATTGAGCTGAGTTTTTAAGTCCTGAGACAGCTCAGAAATATCATTCGAAACCAGCGTGAACATTTTCCAATATATATCAGAATGAAACCAGAAAAGTAAATGCCGTTTTTAAAATAATATTTTTGGAATATATCCCCACAGATAATCTAATTTGGCTCTCAGTGGTCATGTTTCTAACACAGATGCATATATATATATATATATATATCAATCAGTGTTCGACAAACCTATACATTTGCTCGCCCCGGGCGAGTGGATTTAACCCCCGGGCGAGTAAATATTGGCCCAAGCAGCACACGTTTGGTACTAGGTGGCGAGTAGATTTTTTTGTGTGGCGAGTAGATTTTTTGGTGATTTGTCAACCACTGTGTGTGTGTGTGTGTGTCTATATACACACCTTGTGTAGAGCACTGTTTATACTGTGGGCTCTCCATTCATTTTTATTCACACTGATACACATACACACTCTTTCTTCACTTGCTTTCAGTTACCCTTTGACACCTCTAGCCATAAAACACATCCACACGGGGGAAGGAACAGCACAGATAACATTCCAAGAGACACTGTTTTTAAGTTATCCTTGCTTCATTCATTGTAACATCGCCGGAAGAAGAGATCAGTGTATCTCGAAAGCTCGCACAAATAAAAGCATTTCGTTAGCCACAGAACGGTATCATCTATTTATTTTTTGATTATATATATATATATATATATATATATATATATATATATATATATATAATACTGAGTTAAGTTATGGTGAGTAAAAAAAGTGACAAAAACCCTCCACAGGAAAGCAAATATGCAAATATAACTGTATGCTCATCTGCATGTCTTAGGCAGGTCTGCAACCCCGCCTTTCCCCATTATCACCCAGCATACAGCACTTCCACTGCAGCAAGGGATTCTGGGAAATGACATGCAAATGAGCACACAGTGTCACTTTTTGCCTCAATAACCATTTTTAACATGCATTCCCAGTAGAATCAACCCCACACTGATGAGACCCATCAAGGTCGAAACGGCTGTCTGTGGGTGGTTTTCTGGGTATGCACCTTAACCCTGGCTGTGCTCAAAGCTGTGACCATGCAGCAAGCTTAAGCCTATAGGGAACCATGTTAAAAATGGTTATTGAGGCAAAAAGTGACAATGTGTGCTCATTTGCATGTCAGTTCCCAGAATCCCTTGCTGCAGTGGAAGTGCTGTATGCTGGGTGATAATGGGGAAAGGCGGGGTTGCAGACCTGCCTAAGACATGCAGATGAGCATACAGTTATATTTGCATATTTGCTTTCCTGTGGAGGGTTTTTGTCACTTTTTTTACTCACCATAACTTAACTCAGTATTATGGTTTAGCCTATCCCATAGCCTCTCTTGCATTCCCAGTAGAATCAACCCCACACTGATGAGACCCATCAAGGTCGAAACGGCTGTCTGTGGGTGGTTTTCTGGGTATGCACCTTAACCCTGGCTGTGCTCAAAGCTGTGACCATGCAGCAAGCTTAAGCCTATAGGGAACCATGTTAAAAATGGTTATTGAGGCAAAAAGTGACACTGTGTGCTCATTTGCATGTCATTTCCCAGAATCCCTTGCTGCAGTGGAAGTGCTGTATGCTGGGTGATAATGGGGAAAGGCGGGGTTGCAGACCTGCCTAAGACATGCAGATGAGCATACAGTTATATTTGCATATATATATATATATATATTTATATATATATATATATATTTATTTATTTATTTATATATAACACACACACACACACACACACACACACACACACACACACACACACACACACACACACACACACACACACACACACACACACACACACACACACACACACACACACACACACACACACACACACACACACACACACACACACACACACACACACACACACACACACACCACACTGTTAAGTAACCAAGATAGCAGCGGAGAACTGTGACATTTCAGGCTGGTATTAATTCATTTGGACCTTTCCATTGCCTTAATTTTGCAAACACCTGTCTTCGCTCACTCACATCTCCCTGGAAAACAGCAATACATCAGACTGCTTGTACATAGCACACAGCACAAATGAAACACATCTATTCCAGACACTTCAAGAGCACTTGGAACCTCAGGTCATTTTCCGAGGCTGTTTGTGAAAAGGGCAGAGTTTTTTAATGTGTGTGAAAAGAATTTTGTAACATTGTTGTGTGCCGAGCATCGATTCATGTATCAAAATGAAGTCCCCTCACATCTCCGAAGCTGCTGTTATCTTCCCCACCCACAGAGTTGCAAATCAGACAGATATGAGATGTGCTGTTTAAAAGAGAGCAGAAGTAATCACAGGGCAGTTGGTTTAATCACAGTGGTATAGATTGAAACCAAGCCCATTGCCAAAACATCTTGCATCTGTCAGATGGAGACAAACTACTGATTAGATTCTAATTTCTCTGTCCTGCACCTTAAAAAGGTGGCGTTTTACTTCACCATTATTAAACAAAAACACTGTTTTTTCTTTTTCTTAGAAATATGACCTTCTTTTGCAAATGCTTGATTTACAGTACTGTAGAGGGAGAGGGGGGTTGGCCCAGTATTAAAGGGGTTGCACCCCATATGGCCACCCCCTGACCTCACCAGGGAGGCAAGGGGTTAACTGGACTCTGGTCCAGGAATGTGGCTTACACCGTGTCATGTCAGGAAAATGTATGTTCCCCTGTTCCCATGTTTCATTATAATCCTGTATTTTAAAAATGTTTTAAAGTGCATTCTGTATCTCCGGTTCTGGAGGTTGCAGAGAGTTGAAATTTGGCCAATATGTAGAGTCAATGTAGGCATTAAAAACTGGCAAATTTTGGCCCACTGGGCCCACCAGAACAGAACTTATTAATATGTGAAGATATTAAAGTGTATATGGTATTTTGGATCTTCTCTGAAAATGCAGACTCCATCTGCTATGCTAGTAGGTCAGGAAGGGCAGCCAGATGATTTAGCATAAGCCCTGTGATCAAAAGTTAACTGCCCTGATTGTTTACACTAGGAACCAAGTACTGATCAAAAGACTCTGCCACTCTAACTGTTTACCTGAGGGCGGAGAAGCATCAAACTGGAGTGGTTTGTAAGTGGTACAGTATATCTACACCTACAAACAATGAAGATCCTGCCAGATACTTCATCTGGTAGACTGGTCGTCGCCCCTGATTTAATTATGGGGCTACAGAAATAAGACCCTCATAGTCCCAGTACGCATGGGCTAACTAGCTGGGGGGCATGGGTTAAACTGTGTTTCCACGTTAGGGATTGGATACAGATAATTGTTCACCAATAGTCTGTATTCAATGTTAAGAATAGGGTTACAAAAGTATATAAACTGTGTCAACCCTACAGCTCTTGTTAGTTCTTCTGATTTCATCTTGAATGTCACCGGATTGCTGGAGAATTGCTAGCTGATACTTCTCCATTCCCCAACCCTAAGTAAGTGTTACCTTCTTGCCTGTTAATTGTACTATATTGCTGTGTTCACCTTTTTAAGGAATAAATATATTTTATTATATCTAAGCCTCGTTCAGTTCAACCCAGATATTTGGTGTTTGTTATATCTTGTCATAAGTTACCGTGACAGGTATCATGCAGCAGGCGAATGGCAACAAGTTGTGAAGTTTGGTCCACTTTTACCTATAGCTAGGGTTGCCAGGTGTCCAGTATTGAACCGGACTGTCCTGTATTTGGACACTGTGTCCAGTAAAACATTAGTGGTAATGCTGGACATGTATGTGTATACCGATATTACCTCTCTGGACATAGTGACCTGACCGGCATGGGGGGACGCGGGATTTCCCTGAGTAGTGAGAGAGCAGGGTTGTCGCTTGTGTGGGGGGGGCATCATCCTCCATCCTGATTGGCTGCATTACCAAGCAGCAGCCAATCAGGGAGAGGTGTCAGGAGCCTGAGGCTGGGGCCATGAAGAGGAGGAAACACCATTGTAGAGGGAGAGGGGGATTGGCCCGGTATTAAAGGGGTTGCACCCCATATGGTCACCCCCTGACCTCACCAGGGAGGCAAGGGGTTAACTGGACTGTGGTCCAGGAATGTGGTTTGCACCTTGCTATGACATGAAAATGTATGTTCCCCTGTTGTAATGTATTTCCACCATGTAAGTGTCTGAACCACACACACACTGGGATTCAGCCGGGAGGACAAGGGTTAATAGTTAGACAGTGATTATAGCCCTTTGTTTAATGTTCCCGCCTTTTCAGGCACCATTTTGCAGAGTCCCATAGACCGCCATTGAAGCTCCATTCATTTCAATGGCGGAGAGAGCGGTTTTGGACCTGTTTCCTTCGAAGACCAGCAGGTGGCGTCCGAGAGGAGGAGCGGCGGTTTCCCATTGTAAGTCAATGGGCCCATTGACTTCAATGGAGATTCCTCGGCGGCGATCTCCAGGAACAGGTTGGCAGCCGCCCAAACCACAGACCGCAAAAGCGGATACTTTGTCTAAAAAAAAGAGTTTGATCACTGTTAGTTCAAGTTCAACGACAAGTGGCGTGGGAATCTTAGGTTTTAGGGCACCCAGGAATAAAATTCTTTTTGCCCCTAGCTCCTAGGCCTCCCCTCACTTGACCACCACCGGGTCCAAGAATCCAGGACCCCCGGAAAGGGTCGTGCTGGCTGAGCGGGTCGCGCCAGAGGTTTCAATGGCGGCGGCAGAAGCAGCACGAGAAAACGGCTAAGTCCGAAACCCTGAAAACCATAAGCCCATATCTCCGGTTCTGGAGGGTCCAGAGGGCCGAGGTTTGGGGTGCCTGCAGTCACTGTTCCGGCATGACCGCAGAACCATTCCCGACCCTCTCCGACCAACCCGACGGAGTATGGACCACCATAAAGGTTCGTGAGTTTTTCCCATAGACTTCAATGGCTGCCGTTTCCCCATTGACCGGCTATGGCGGAGAAGTCCCATAGGCTTCAACGGCGGCGGGGCCCCGTTGTAAGTCTATGGCGGCAGACTCCCATAGACGCCAATGGCGGAGAGTCACCATTGAAAGTCTATGGCGGCAGAGCCCGTTGTTTTCAATGGGGAATGAGTGAAAAACTGAGATTTATTTTATTGCGGAGAATTTTGTGATAAAATAAGAAACGGTTTATGTGGTATTTGCATATCTCCGGTTCTGAAGGTCGCAGCGGGCTGAAACGTGGACACTATAGTGTCCCACTTCCGGCATTAAGGCCTGGGGAGTTTGGACCCGCTGGGCCTAACAGAACTGGTTATTTTAATATGTGTGTGTATTAAAAACCATATTGTATTGTCCACTAAGGAATGCAAATGGTCAGGGGGGTGACCCAAAGTCTAAGAACCAGGCCCTGATCAAAAGACTCAGCCACTCTAACTGTTTACATGAGGGCAGAGAAGCGTGAAGCTGGAGTGGTTTGTAGGTGCTATAACTCACACCTACAAACAAAGAATATCCTGCCAGATCCCCCATCTGGCAGACTGCCCGGCACCCCTGATTTGAGTGTGGGGCTACAGAAATGAGACCCTCAGGGTCCCAGTACGCATGTGCCCTCTAGCTGGGGGGCATGGGTTAATAATGTTCCCACGTTTGAGATTGGGTGCAGATAATTGTTCTCCAATAGTCTGCACTCAATAATAAGAATAAGGTTGCAAAGATATATAAACTGTTGTCAACCCTACAGTCTTTGTCTTCTTGGTACATCTTGATTGTTACCTGATTGCTGGAGAATTGCTATTTGATACTTCTTCATTCCAACCCCTAAGTAAGTGTTACCTTCTTGTCTGTTAATTGTACTATCTTGTTGTGTTCACCTATCTAAGGAATAAATATACTTTATTATATCTAAGCCTCGTTCAGTTCAACCCAGTTATTTGGTGTAAATTATATCTTGTCGTAAGTTACCGTGACAACCATGGAGCAGAGAGCAGCGAGAGGTATGTGTGTGTGTCTCCAGTGTGTGTGTGTCTCCAGTGTGTGTGTGTGTGTGTCTTGCACCTTTCACCATTGTGTCCAGTATTTTTGGACAAGCCACCTGGCAATCATACCTATTCAGTAGCTCCCCTTACATTTCAACAAAAAACAAGGTACATTTCTGCATTATGCCATCAAATTGTACTTTACTTACTGTGTCTTTACTTTAATGAAAGCAACGAAGGATATCTAAAACAAACTGCACAAGCCATTCAGCATTTTCATACTATTTGCATTTGACTAAGACCTCCAACATAGCTCATGCAATTGCAAGGGAATTATAATGACAATAGTATTTCCAAATCGCTTTTTGATAAACGCATACAATATTTCAAGGAAACTGACATACATGTTAGGGACCTCTTTTCTTATTAAAATGCTCTAAGGTCTTTCAGCTTCCCCGTGCTGTTTTGCTATTATGCTGGGTGACCATTCAGTATAACAATATAAAGCAGCGGGATAAGGCAATGCTTTTACTAGAGAATACGATGGAGAATCTGAGACATGTTAGAACGAAACATTGCCGAGGCAAGGAAAGAAGGAGCCCCTTCCCTTAGGTATGCTAACCTTTTAAGGATTTAGCCATACCCTGTATCAGTTAATGCGCATCTATTTTATGTATTATAAGCTTATGTTTGTCCAACATTAGTTTATCTGCATTCCTATGAAAGGTTACATTTTAGTTCATTCAACATTACTTAGGATTTAGAGTGCTGTGTATAGGGGTCCCATCTTTCCTTGCCTCAGCAAGGATTCGTTCTAACACTAATATATGCTCCTAGCACCTTATCCCCATGTGACTGTTGCAAGAGTTACTTCCCTCTCTCCCCATCCCTTTCAATTACTAGAATCTGAGACATCTCAGACAATGTTATATCTGACCCCTTCAGATATGTATTGTGTCTTTTTCTCAAATATCCTACATTGATTTTTTCATTAAAGAGGCAGGGATGCAACTACAAAGACCATGGTGCCGTGTACTTGTTTGAAAAATGTATTTTTTTTAAACCAACGGTGAGAATCACGGCACTCATACACCCCTCACAGTTGGAGGTTTTTCTATACTAGAGGGGTAATATAGACATGAATGTTTGGGAACGTGTGCTATTTGTGATGTCAAATAATATTTTGACTGTTTCTGCTGATCCCTTTCCTCTATTGTTAGGGTGTCAAAAGCGAGGGGTAACATTTTGTGCTTCCAGGCTCGGAAAGTGTAAATACAAGCTCCCTCACATGGAGATGTGTCGACATTTTTTGGCAAAGTATTATACCATTGGAACCCTATAACTATTGGGCATTCAGACTGCGGATTACAGTTAACACAAGAAAAAGTCACCACAAGGCATGAAAGGAAAAAATTGGAGGGGCTTTCTCTCCCTCCCCCTAATATGCCAGAGATTATTTCACCATGATCATTTGCAGCTCGTTTTCATCACTTGAATCCCATTGGGTCGCAAGGGAAGCTTTATGAAATCCTTCTTTAATGTAATTCACAAGCATTATCGTTTATTTAATTGGCTCATAATACTGGCTTACCATGGTAACTGCAAGGTTCCTATTTTGACTCTCACATCACAACTCTTTTCCTTCCCTGGGCCCATTTAGGGATGTTGATAATAGTGTTTCTACAATTTGCACTGTATCTGATTTATTAAGATGCCAATTAACACTGTTGCATACTAAACATGCACGATGTAGCAAAGCAGTAACCTCTTGTCCAGTGATTGATGAAGGGAAAGAAAAAAATGGTCAGGTCTGCAACAAAAAAAAAGTATTTATTTATTCTTGGACTGCGCTTTGGGGTAAATTCTATATAGGTGGTAGTGTGGTTCAACCAAATATCCCCATATACGTCAATGGGGATTTTTCGGCCCAAATGACCACTTTGGACTATAAAGAACGTAACCTTTATAATGTGTGTCAGTCCCCAGACTTTACACCTTCTTCCAATATATATTGTAGTTCAATGCTTGAGTCTTGTTTCATAAATACGAATACTGGAAAACAGAACAGGCGCAAGCATTGCGTTGGCTGGATTAGCATATTAAAGGTTATGATACAGAGGGACTCTGTAACATATGAAAACCACATTTTTTCAAATACAGCGCTTTCCTTTCTCTTCTGGGTTATTTCGCTCTTTAAGGCAGGTGTTTAACACATCGCAAAATACCTCTCTAGCAGAGAAGGCTGGTGAAATGACACATTTTGCTTAATCGTGTGCTTCTAACTTTTGTAGACAATGATGTACTTGTGAAAGGTATTAGCTATGTTGAAGAATCAGAATATTAACTAAATTCATAGTTACATAGTGCATTCAATAAACGAAAAAAAATATCAGGCGCCATAAAGTTTAGTCTGAGTTTGAAAATCATTTACTGGGATTCAGACGCGTCACCATGGCGTGACATCACGCGACCCCAGAGCGTCATTTGACGTAGCTGGCAGGTAGGAGAGGGGGCATGAGACTGGGGGAGGCCAGGCAGGGGGGCGCTCCCCTCTGCACAGGACCAGCGTGCTAAGGGTTAACATGTGCTTGATCTTTTTTTGAATCGGCAACCCCACCCACTGCAATGTTAATGAGCCAAGGGGACACAAAGGAAAGATCTTTTTGTTCACTCCAGCGTACATCTGCGTTGCCCCAAAGGCGCACAGCCTTTGGCGCAGCCAAAGGGCGTGAGCCGTTTGCTGCCGTTCGCTGATGTTTGTTGATGTTAAAGCTGCTCTATTTCTATCAGAAACTCACCAGGCCTTTATCCCCTGTACCCAATTTTCCTACTTTATCTGTCCATGAAATGTCTGTGAAGTGACTGTATAACCCTGTTCTTTTATTGTAACCATGTATTTTTTATAACTCTGTGCCCAGGACATACTTGAAAACGAGAGGTAACTCTCACTGTATTACTTCCTGGTAAAACATTTTTATAAATAAATAAAATAAAATAAAATGTTTGCGCTCCCCTGTTTTAGAGGAAGCACGGGGTTGCTCAAGCAACATTTTGTTTTAGAATTGTACAGCTTCATGGAGCATATGAAATATACTGCCTACCTTAGCCAATATCTTGCTGTGCACAGTGAGTGATAGCTTTACGCCAGGTAGGCTAGCAATTAAAGTGACATGTATCAAAAAGTCACATCTAAAAAGTATTCTTACCGAAATATTTACTGCGCATTCTACTTGCACAACATATTTATGAGGCTATTTCTCAGTCTCCCAGTTACAAACCTGGATCTAAACTGTTAAAAAAAAAACCACACCAAATGTATCAAGCAAAAACATATAATTGCATGTACGCTGTAGTAGGATTTCTGTAGTATTCGTATAATTGATACATCTGGTGCTATTTTTACAGTAGTTTTGCAACGAATCTCTGTTTATGTTGAAAAGTACTTTTTTCATAAACTGTTTATGAGTTTTGTTGGCTTGTATTAACCCCTTTTAAGCTGCATCCTTGGAGAACCCTAACCCACACCAGTAAGTAAAAAGAGCATTCTTCCCTCAATCTCTGTTGTCGTTTGGAAGGGTATTAGTAATGGAGGTTGCAAACTGTAACTTCTGGGATAGTCCAATAATATTTTAGTAGAGACTTTAACATTATAGAGTTATATTCATTGTTCTTTTTAACTATTGGCTATGCACTTCTTTACTAGTTTACTGGCTATGCCAGGGTCCGCAAACATTTTTACTAGCGCCCCCCTGCCTGCTCTCCCCTCCTGCTCGCGCCCTTCCCTCTTACTTTTTCTCCAGCATCGGCGGCATCATTTGATGTCACAACGTCATGTGACATCACGTTGCCTTGGCAACACGTTGCCATTTGACTCGGTGCCGTCATTTGTCTCCGCGTCATCATGGCGACGCGTCACCTGAAGTTTTATTCAGATTTCTGGTATAATCACGGCCTAAGGCTGACCTTGGTCACTTGTGTTAATATTTAAGTTGAACTTTTTTTTGCAGAATAAGTCAACAACAGCAAAGAGGTTCATGTTGTTTGTCACTGTATCCTATGTACTATTTGCTATTGCGTGCAAGTCCTCTTCCACGAAAATGTAACCTGTGGCTCAGTAAATGAATCCGGGGTTTGTTTTTTGTGGAACTATCTTCATCTCCAGTACACTTTACTAAGGTTACATTTACTGAAATAGGCAATTATCAAGCTGAAGTTCATGAAGTGTTCATCTTCTTCCTGTTTTTAATTATCTTCACATGCACTGGATAGCTTTTTCACTCTTTATATTATATCCTTGCCTCTTGTATATGCTGTATATCCTGCTTATGACAATAGGTAAGCATAAAGAGTTCATTTCCTGCAGGGGAACTGAGAATGTATTATGTACAAAATGCCAAATTAGGCCATTAGAAAGTGGCGCCTGCCAGCAGCAATTAATGATTTTGGCGCCCTTTAGCTTCTCTAATCATTAGGTAAAATAGTAGTTTCAGAAAAGAAACCAGTGGAAGTGGATACAGAATATTGCAATGACAATACTTCGAAAATAACATGAATATAGGTAGACTAATTGAGATGTTAATTAGCATCTGAAGTACAATAATTGATTCATATTCTGCAGCCAAAGCATGGATTGATTCTGTTTGGTACTTAATTGCTGCTACTTAATACAATATGCACTTCAATGCACACTCTGGCTGAAATAGTTTCCATTATAAGGTGGGAGGAACAGATCTGATGGAACAGAAGTGTCATCAACCTCCGAGTTACTATGTTGCTTTTTTGTATGTCTATAGAATTGGGGCAATCATAAAGCTCCGGGGAAAGATTACATACTTCTGCTGCTCATGTAGCAATGACATTCATTAAAGCTGCAGTTCAAGCTGCCGTTTTTAAATACATATATATATTTGTCCCCATTCAATATGTGCATCAATGCAATCTGCACACTGACAAGTGATTAGCTAAGCTGCAGATCGATCCGTTCTCCTGTAATCGATCGCTTGCTCCGGGTTATTTAATTCAGTTTTTGCACAGCATTGTGGACAATGTAGTCCTGGAATATGATTGAATAGGCAGTTACTAGATACAATTGGTGCACTTCTAGAGAGAGGGCGGGGCTCAAGATCCAGAGCCTATCAGAAGGGGAAGGGGCTGTCACTTTGGAAATGCTTCCAACATTAGAAACATTAAAAATGTCTTTAAAACATTTTTTTTTAATGCTACAAGTATTTTCTCATAGTACAGAACTGATTTATTAAAAAACACACATAGGCTATTGCTTGAACTTCTGCTTTAATTGCTGGTGCTCTGATCCACCTATTCACAGAGGTTCCCTAAATATATATTGAAAAGTACAAGCCCTAACTTGCATTTGTCAAATGTCCCACTGCTCCTCAAGCAAACCACATGTAGAAGGCGTGATGACATGTCCTACTGTACTTGTCTTTTCTTGTGGAGGAAGTTGAAATTTGAACTATTTTGAGAGACCACAGATAAGTACTAGACTTGTAAATCATGTCCAGAGATGTGCTAACTGGTCTCAATTTATTTCCTATATTTTGGCAAATTCACCAACATTTAGTGAGGTTTATTTTTTATTACGTTTTTTTTGGGGGGGAAAAATACAATAAAAATATGTACGTATATAGTACGTTACTATCCAGCAGGGCAGCGGAACAGCAGAGAGAGGCAGCACTCAGAGGTAAGTGTACAAAGAATTGTGTTGTAACAGACACACAAATCCGATGTTTCGATCTCAAAGGAGGATCTTCTTCCTGGGTTGCGCTCACCCCGGCTTCTTGTGACCTTGGGCAAGTCATCCTATCTTCCTGTGCCCCAGGCACCAAAAACACAGATTATTAGCTCTAAAACTAGCAGCGCTATAAAGATCAAACAACTATTATTATTATTATTATTATTATTATTATTAAGCCAATAAATAGCATCACTGAATCTTTGGGGCGTGTGAATCAAGGCAAAAGAAAAGTTGCTTTGCCTTTGCACAGATGCAGAGAGAGAACTAGTTTACACCCATGTTGCCCTGTTCACATGATTTGGGGAGGTGCTATGGCACGGATTAAGCGATGCACCTGTTCTGTTTCATGTTCAGCACCTCTCGTACTTCTCCCTGTTTCCTACATCAAAGCAAAGCACTAGGTGAGAGGTGTTGGAAACCTCTCGGGCTATTGATCTGTGTCAAACCGAAGAAACCTAATTAACGAGTTTCTTTTCGCTTGACGTGCGTGCAAGTAGAAAAAGAGTAAACACATGTTGTAATGTCAGGATCTTGTTGTGTGTGTGAAGAATTCAAGCAGCAGTTCGGAAATGGCAGCTGAGACTGTAGGAAGTGACTTGATTTTGTAGTCTACAATTAGCCAAGCTTAAGGGTCGTCTAATCTCCAACGCTGAATCCAATGGGAAGCAAAAACAGTAATGCTTTTGAAAAGATCAATTAAAAGTGAGCCAACATGTGTCTACAACCGTACAACATATACTAGACAGTCTCTAATATAATCAAAACTTTTGCAGCGGATTAACCACACATCCTCTCTTAGGACCATCATTAAAAGCCCAGTTAAATCCCCTAAACTCCGCTATATAAGCAGAAAGATTATTAAGAAAACTAAAAAAAGCATACTGTTCTAGTAAGGAAATACCAACACGCAGCCGCATGCAACTGTGATTCCAGTTTTTATGCAGTGACGGAATTTCATCTGTATTATATATGCTTCTTTGAGATGCTATGAGAGAAGGAGCAGTTATCTAATGCTAAAACATTGGGTTTGGAGTGACCGTTTCACAGCTTGTTGGTCAGATTAATGTGTGTGCGACCTGTGCACCAGAAAAGCCACGGTAAGCCACGTCATCGAGGAATGGTGCCTATCAAATTCTATGCACAGGTCTGCAGTCGCTAAAGAAGAACGTACAGTATTGTTATTTTAAATCAATGCTTTATGGAAGAAGGCAACTCACATATTGTAGTTAACTTGCCTTTGGAGTGTCACTAATTTTCATAAAATAAGCATCACTGACACCAAGCTGAGGCAGATTGATGTGCTTGTCTAGCGCATTTCGGCTCTTTGCAACGCAGAACGCTAGATGCTAGTTTTGAAAAATGAAGATAAACTATAACACAACACGAGCAGTGTTACTCCGCATTGTGTGGCAAGGCTGAAAGTTGGTAATCTAGGATGCTCAACTGTCTTAACGTCCTGCTGCTTGAGTTACTTCCTGCAAAGCTGCGGCTATCCTTTTTCACAGAAGATATCTCGCTGTGTGCCAACGCTTAATGTTTTTTTAATATGGCAAGCCTGCAAGGAACAATTTATCACAGACATGTTGGAGTCTTACAGAGTAGAGTAGGATTGGAGTCCCCAACGTTCTATTTCTCTGTGGGTGAATTTCAGAGACCTCTGCTCCGAGGTATTTGCAGATTATATTTCTGAAAAATACACATGAATCCAATTTAAGAAACTCTTTACCACCCTGCATATAGAAAGTGGAGTGCATACACAACTGATAAATGTATATATCTTAAAGGAGAAGTTCCACCTGCTAGTTTGTTGCCGCCACCATTTTTTTTTTAACATGCAGGGGGTCACTAAAATTCAGCTCCGGGGACCTCCTGCTTTGACAGGGGAAGTTGCCGTCGGTAGCCCCCCTGCAGGGGAAACAAAATGGAGGATTACATTTCCTGCGTCACGCAGGGCAAAAGTCGAAGACTGAGTCACTGATTGTGCCATCTGTGCTGAAGCAGGGATATCCTGAAACCTGACCTGTTGGTGGCCCTTGAGGACTGACGTTGGCCACCCTTGCTTTAACCATTGGGCATGTGTTGGATCCTTAGTGCAAGAGTAAAAAAAAAAAAAGAAGCTGTATAAATTACCTAACAAATATATTTTGGTTGTATAGCTAACTGCTGTGTGAGTTATTGTCATGTTAGCCATTTCCCAAGCAAGATCCCACTGCAGTAATTACAGAGCGTATGCAAATGATGCTTTAAAAAGGAACAGCTCAGGTCGAAAGAGGTTAACAAAACATATCCAGCAATTGTTGCTGTTAGAAAGTAATTCATGCAGAACACTCAACCTTTGGAAGCTCAGAGAGGGGTCATACGGGGGAAGGAATGAAAAACTGAATTACTAGCATGCATAAACACTCATTCCATTGTGCTCTTTGGCCTGATGATGAATTTATCTGTCAGGGCAACAAACAGCCACACGGCGGAGATTTTCAGGACAATATTCATATTTATGGAAAATGTTTAGAGTATTAAGTGAATGATGTTTGGAATCAACCTGAAAAACATTTTACGCAGTGCTGAGCATGTTATGAAACCCCTTCCTATATAAGAACAAGATTGGAGGAAGGGTTTACACCCATAGCATTGATGCTACAACGATGCAGATAAGTGGATGTATAATAAGCAGTAGAGTAATACACCGCAGCAACAAAATATAAAGTCCTATAATATCAAAAAACCTTCTATAATGAACCCATAAACCTAGATGGGGGGCTTTAAAGCATGGCTGGTAGAAGTACAGCGGAGCCCTGTCAGAACAGAGCCGCAAAGTAAGTCAAATGTCCAGCTACTGCTTGCCTCACCTGCATCTGGTAGTTGAAGGGTTAAATCAGCTGGCCCACATCTCAAATCAAGCTGTAGATCTGCCAGGTGCTGTCCGAGAGGAATATTGCTGTTGTTGCTGAAAGCGGTGGCGTGCTCCTGCTCACAAGTGGTAAACAGGTAAGTGAGGAAAAACGGCGGTCACTGCTACTCCACAAAGAACTCCAACCAGGCGCGTAAAAACTAAATAATTTTAATGATCAAAAACAAAAAAGAACTTCCACATGGTAGTATACCTCTGACGCGTTTCGTTCTATTGTAGAACTTTATCAAAGAGTAACACCCTCTCCGTCCTTCTCACTCTAAATACACTAAGCCATACAGACATTGGTCAGAATACATCACATGACCCATCTCGGCCTCTGGATACAAGCCGATATCTCTCTATTCTGATTGGTTCTCAGTCCATTGGCTGAGAACGGTCATGTGGTTATTCTTAACCAATGGTTATACAGCCCATATTACTATATTTTGATTGGATCTCAGCCTATTGGCCGAGATGGGTCATGTGATGTATTCTGACCAATGTCTGTATGGCTTAGTGTATTTAGAGTGAGAAGGACGGAGAGGGTGTTACTCTAATTGTGCTGCAGAAAGCTGCTATGGGAAAGAGGTTGGGAAGAATGACTTCTCAGACAGAATCGCTGCGCTGACTTTATAACTACAAGGAAGTCCCCCGGTGTTGGCAGTTTCATTTGTTTTTATTTCCGGGAGTCTAGCACACCCAAATATGTCACTACCATAGTTATAATCAAACAGAAATAAAGACACTATACTTTGAGCTGTTTCACTAACAGATGTGTTTGTATTACTGAAGCTTCATATCAGTGGAAAACTGTACAAAACTATTTAGGACAGGCAGACTGAGCAAATAACTTTACAGGTACTGCACACATCTTGGCTTAATCTTCCAGCTCAGAAATGTGTTGCTTTAAAGTAACTGTGCCTGGTGGCTGCACTGTGTTGGAGCATATGTATAAAGCCAGACAGATAGACCACTCAAAATTGATCGCCTACTTTGGCCCAGATCAACAAAGCTCAGTTAAGTCACGTAACGTTGTGTTAACTTAACGTCACATTAAGACTAATGGTGTATCTTCAAAGAACAGTGACATTACTTAAGCCCTGTTTTCTCCCATCCCGTTTACTATAATATGGCTTCTAGTGATAACTACATGCAAATTACTTAATGTTATGCTAGTTAGGTAAAAACAATAGGGACTTATTCTATAAGTTCTGACGTTGCTGATCCATGCAGTCTGACACGGAAGCCCCATTGAAGTCAATCGGGCTTCCGTGTCAGACTGCTCGGATCAGAGATCTCGGATCTCATAGAATAAGCCCCATAGACTTTGACGTCAGACAAGAACCACTTGGCCCACCCATTTTCCTACCTACTGTAAAACCTAAGACCCTATTAGATCATTGGCTTCCTTTCATATTTAGTATAGCGTCGTGTCTATCCCAAGCATGGTTTCATTCCCTTACTGTATTAGCCTCTACTACCTCTGTTGGGTGGCTTGTCGAAAACCGAGCCTCTGATTGAGCCACCTGTGCTGAAGCTGGGATATCCTTAAAATCTGACCTGTTGGGGGGGTCTTGAGGACTGGAGTTGAGAACCCCTTGTGTAATGCATATCTAAACATGGCCAGGATGAGAGCACCCCTATTTACGTGGCTGCTTTTAGTTTAGCTGTTGTGTATGTAAGGCAAGATCTCTAAGTATCTTCAATTGTATAATACAATTTGACTAACTCCGACATTTTTGTGCATGTTTACTCCATCATGATATTCCAATGACAGAACTGACAAAAGCCTCCACTAACAGCGTTTAATTAGGCATAAAACGCTGATGAATTTCTCCCGGTGCCTGGCATTTTGTATGCCCTCTACCCTAATAGTTACATTAAAAACACCATAATCAAAATTTCATTTCCATATAATGAGATAACATTGGGTACTGAATGCTAATACTCTGCTCTGCAGAATTCTCTAAGAAATATGATAAAGAAAAAATGCATTCATACTCTTTTTATGGTAAGTAATTACCTTTATTAATTGATTTGGAAAACAGGACATGTAAATAAGACACTGATTCTCGTAAGATCTAAAGCCCTATCCAGATATCGTTAAAGTAATGTAATAGTTTAGTGGTTAATAGGTGATATTTCTAAATTGTACCAGATTTAGCAAAGGGGGAAAAAATCAATTGTTTTAAATAGGATTCCTTTTCTTTGGTAAATCGGGTGTTACTTTTTACCCCTAAGCTTTGCAGCAAGGAGCCTTTGCTAAATAACTTCTTAAAGCTGCAGACCAAGCAATATCCTACACGTGTGTTTTTTTTAAATAAATCAGTTCTGTACTATGAGAAAATACTTGTAGCATTACATTAAAAAAAATAAATAACTCTTAATGACATTTCTAATGTATTATGATGAAACAAGCATTTTTTGTTTCTATAGCAACCATTTCCAAAGTCACATCCTCTTCCGAATCAGGCTCTGGCACGCCCCTTTTTGAGCCCCGCCCTCAGTGCAGTGCAATTGTATCTAGTGACTGCCTGATCACATGATCTTCCCTACAGAACGTTGCATCTTTGGTCCTCTTCTGCTGCACTGACACCCATTTAGCGAACCCCCGATCCAAATCTTTGCCGATCGATCGACAACTTAGCTAATTACTTATCATTGTGTGGATTGTATTGATGCATACTGTATATTAAAGGGAACATTTTTTTTTAAACAGCACATTGAACTGTTACTTTAAGTTTCTAGGGTAGCTGTGGAAATATTTGGAAGATTTAACATTTATAGTATGTCTATTGGGATGAGGGTTATACAGTAAAACCAAAACAGGTTACATATTTTAAAATGTGTCACAGGTAATCTAAGACAGGTGGTTACTTTGCTTTAAAGCTTCTTTATGAAGGTTATTCACCAGTTTCCGCAGCACAATATGAATAAACAAGTGTATTTTAGAGGAGGCTGCCTTTATTTGAGTAAATGAGGCTATAGACTGCTTCACCATCGCATTCACATTTCCAATTATATCTCGCTAACGAGCACCCATCTGGTGATCAGGGCCTTCTCTGGAGCTGAAGGTAGATTCGTTTAATTTTAATTATCTGTTAGTTTCTCTCTCTCTCTTCTAATCCTTTCAGCTTCTCACCCATCTCACCCTGGGGCGAGACTTCCGAGTTACAAATGGCATTTGGTTTATTTGGTTTTTATTTGATCTTCAGCACGTCCCTCTGCTCTATTCATGGCTCTGGATATCGCTTTGATATGGTTTAGTATTTGGCCTGAAACATGAAGCATTGCTGATCAAGGCAACGCCAGCCCATTCAACAATAAAAACACGTTCAAATGTAAATTACCCTCCTGTTTGGCGACACATTTAAGAACCGCTTTGTTTTCACGAAAGTACTAAAAAGGTTCAGCGTCACTGTTCAAAAATGGTGACCGTATAAACATGTGTTCATTAGTATACAGGAACCAACTGAGGAGCGTTATGGTCTCCTAGACATATATGGTAGATAAGAGGAACATGGCCCATATATGGCTCCCATGTCCCTATCTCTTCTGAAACCTCAGACTCTATTTGATCCTTGACTTTCTTTAATATGGAGTTACTTATTAAATGTGTGGTTGAAACGCCCAGGACATACTTGAAAACCAGAGGTAACTCTCAATGTATTACTTCCTGGTAAAATATTTTATAAATAAATAAAATAAATAAGTATCACAGCATCAAATTGCAAAGCCAGGATAACCAGCCACACACTGATGCTATGCCCGACCACATTTTTGCAAAGACAACAATTTTGTCTTGGCTAGTGGCGACGGAGCGCTGGTCACGACCCGGCGGCGGTTCAGCCAATGAGGGCGAACCAGCCGCGTGATGTCATGGCTGCGCCCCCACCACGCGAAATCCCCCCCACCCCCCGTCGCGATCTTGTTTTTCCCCCCTGCAGCTGAAGCACAGACCGTGGTTTTCACCCACGCATGCGCCGCCAAGCCAGCAGCGGACACTTGTACCGTAACCTTCAACGTGGCATAGAATTAATGGGAGCTCTGGCGCAGACATCTGAATGAATAATTATTTTACTGATAGTCAGAGTTCTAATCTGCCCGAGGTCCGATTTCAAGTAGAAAAACGATAAAGGGAAGTTCATTTCTTGCTAGTTTTCCCTCAGATTTAACCTTGTACTGTAGTGGATACAAAACGTTATGCATGAAGTGCTCTTTCTTTTTCTACCAGTAGATGGAGTAAAAGTTTTATGGTACACTCCTGAGGAAGCCAC
The DNA here is from genome assembly GCF_040206685.1 of Ascaphus truei. Taxonomy (NCBI): domain Eukaryota; kingdom Metazoa; phylum Chordata; class Amphibia; order Anura; family Ascaphidae; genus Ascaphus; species Ascaphus truei. The sequence continues at coordinate 9,390,600 of NC_134503.1, forward strand.
ACACCTGGCGAAACGCGTAGAGTGCTAGCTACCCTGTGAGAAGAGAGGAGAGATCTGGGAGCTGACACCCTTACAGCCGCGACCGGATGTGACGCAATAGACCAAGCGGAAGTGACGTATCGGAGGAAGCAAGGCGGGACCATCGATCGGTGAGAGAGCTGGAGTCTGAGTCCTCTGCAGCACCTGCATGCACCCAGCTAAGGTAGCAGATTAGCCCACTGAAGAGGGCATTTCTGATGGGACGAGACCAGCGAGACAGCGAACACCAGCGGAGGTGAAAGGTCACTAAGAGCGGTGGTCCATACACAGTCACACCGGAGGAGGCGGGTGAGCCTGGAGCTAACCATTTTCTCTCCTCAATCACTATCAATGTGATACATGCCTTAACCAATTGTTTTTATTGTAAGTGTTTATTTTTACCCTATAAAGTCGAGTTTTTTATTGTTACTGGTCTGCACTATGGTACTATTTCTTTTACATATACACTGTTGCTGAGCTGAGAGTTGGAGATCCCTACACCTGGTTAAGAAATCTTCCTAGCAGAGACCATTGTGTGTCAAAACCGCTCGTTTTTGACTTACATCTTGTAAGTAGGCAACACATAAGAGCCGAGACAACACAAATGTATACACCCCTTCAAAAAACTGTCTGCACTTAGATTGTTTTTTTGTTTTTTGTTCTATTTCCCTTTATGCTCCCCCTGGATTGCAGTTGGAGAGTGAAGAATTGTGGGACTAGTGAAACCAGTCCCCACCAGCTGGGTTTTGAGCAGGGGGTTTGAACTTATTTATTGTTTCACACGTTATTGAATCACGCCACAAAGTTGTATAAGTATTTGATTTTATTATTAACCCACTGTATAAACACCAGTGCACACTAATAGAGTTAGCGCCGTTTTCCTTCACCCTCACTTTGCACAGGTTGTGTTATACATTCATAAATTCATAGATTCAGTATTCAGTAACCCAGGCTATACAGTAGTAAGGATGCAATAAAGTAAATGCAGATTCCCCCCCACCCCCCATAAAGTAAGTACACAGACCTCATACATTTCTAGTTTTATGGGTTTCAAAGCTACGAAATAGATTGCAACCAAATTGCTCATACATGTTTCTATAATTTAAGAGCTGCATCCTCGTGATTCATTTTTGGGGCAGAATATTAACTCCTGTTCGTAGCAAAAGATCAAATATATTTAATAAGGCAAAATACCAATGAGTTAACAGAATCAAGAACAAATGTCTTTTTAATACATTCATATATACATGTATATTTAATACATTCAGTTTAATAAAGCCAAACAAATTATTGGTTCATATAAAAAAAATATGGAGGTTTGGGACACGTGACAACCCAGCGTTTGTTCAGAGGCGTTTGGCATTGAGACCAGGACTCACTCGGCCGCGAGACAGGGGGTTAACATGTGTGCCAGTTAACGCCAGATCAGGGTCCAAACCCAGCATTGAAACTTACTGAATCCCAGCCTGAAGGTCATATTTACTAAGGGGTGCTATGCTTTAGGGTGTTTTTATACTAATTAGAGGCATTTTTAAAGCTTATTATGCTATTTTAGCATTTTCGTGCTTATTTTGTGGTCGCTCCCTCATTTGGTTAAAATGTAGAAACAAACAAATCAAGCTGTGCCAAAAACCATAACACGACATTAAAACAAAATACTGTATATTTACATCCAAAACACTAGGGAAATTGCACACCCGTAACTTTAAGTGGCTTATTGTATATGGCACAAAATGGTCGGATTGCCCCCGCACTTCGGCTGATATAGAATGCACCCCTAAGTCTTTGCCCTGCTTCGTTTTCAACTCTGACAAAAGATGAGCAGTATTGTTCATATATATGTCATGTTACATGTAAAATAAAGCTCCAAGCGTGTCCTCTCGCATATCACCGGCCATTAATATCACCTGAGAACATTTTCAGTGGGTAGAATTGACACTATGATATCAGTAAAGGTAATGATGGATTGATGATCACTGACAATGGCTCATTACTACAGAGTGTGACGTTAATCGTCACACTGATGAGGCCCAAAAGGTCGAAACAGCTGTCTGTGAGCAGGTTTAGTTCTGTGTGTAATGCGGCAGGCATAAGCTTATAGGGGTCCATGTTAAAATGGACATGAAGTCAAAGATGACAGACACTGTGTGCTCATTTGCATGTCATTTCCCAGAATCCCTAGCTGCAGTTGTTTGCCAAGAGATAATGGGAAAGCAGCGTTGCAGACCTGTCTGAGGCTGCGGCCCCAGTGCCTGCGCTGCACGCGCGCCCCGCGCGCCCGCGAGGCTGGCGGCGCGTACAGCCGATTCCCCCAGTCTGCAGTGAGTTGCAGGGGAAAGACACAGGAGGGGGGAGTGACGGGGCCGCAGCCGTGACGTCCCCCGGCAGGTTCGCCCTTATTGGCTGAACCGCCGGGGGGTGTGGCCTAGCACTCCGTCGCGAGTCCTGCTCTCAATTTTCTTGAGAGCAGGAGTTTCTCTCGGCACAGCCCGGCGGCCCCATTGTGGGGCGGCTCTTGTCCCTGCAGCGTCCGCCACAGCGGGCGCTGCAGCAGCCAGCGGGGACCTGGCCTGAGACATGTGAATGTGCTCACAAGTTATATTTTTCTGCTGCATGGAAATTAATTCAGAGGACAGCACCCAAAAATCCGTCAAATGACATGTTGTTCTGTAGAGCATTCTCTTTCTAATGCAAAGCACACAAGGTTTTAAGATTAATATGAATTGCCCTTTAATCTGACAAATTAATGATTGTAATTAGCAGTCATCGGAAAGAGCCATAAAGGGTGGAGGAAGGCAAGTGAAAGAACAGACAGAATTTAATTAGAATCTTTCTTTTTATAGTTTTTATACCGGAAGGCTTTTTTTCTCCCTCAAAGTCTCCAACTACTGTAATAATTCTCACCGGTTACAGCTCAGATCTATAATTGGGTTGTGAGATCTGATGTGCTGAGGCCGAGGTATTTTGGGACATATTTGGAAAAGGCATCAACAGTAGTGAATAAGTACAGCTCAACCCCGTTATAGCGCGATCTGTTACAACGCGAATCCGCTTATAACGCGATGTTAGTGTGGGTCCCAATTTTCGTATTTATGAAGACTTTACAACACGATTATTGGTATCTTAAATACTTTATTGTACAATGCATACAATTGCACATTATTTCTAACGCGATCCGCTTACAGCGCAATGTGATTCTTTGGACCCCAAGCACAGCGTTATAAGGGGGTTGAGCTGTATATACACATATTTTCTCAGATAATCTTCCTTGCGACCAGAAGAAAGACAGAGGATAGGGGGTCTGTATGAAGGATTCCCAGTGCAAAACCAATGCAAGAAATAGCAGCACCCAGTGGGCTGTCTTTTTATTGATATTCTTGGTGTTAGGTTTGATTGTCCTGCATTGGAGCCAATACTTTGTGCGATTCTTCTTTACATGTTAATAACAATTATTTTACAATAAGAAAGTTGTTTACCAATATTCCTATAATTAGTGCAGATTATTAGCTGTAGAAGGAGCGGCTCAGTGAGTAAAGAGACTGACTTTGCAAACGATAACACTGAGATTGAATCAGGGGAACCTGGTTTAATTGTAAGATCATCCGGGCAGGGATTGTGTCTGTACAAATTCCTATGTTCTGCGCTATACAGTAATTGTGAATTAATGAGTCCCATTGGGAGAAAAGTGCTATATGAAATAAAGTTATTATTGATACCAAATTGGGACTGGCAGAGATTTTTGAAGCACAGAAAAACAGGTGAACAATACAGCTGCCACAATTGAAGAATTAAATACAGTATATACCATTATAACACTGTTAAGTAACGCCTTCCCTTACACCTCCTATAAATACTCCACAATTAGTCACTGACTCACAAAATGCTAATGCAGTCAAAACTCATCCAAAGTGCCATTACACTGTATACTGATGTATGTTCTAAAATCTAAATGCATTTCCCAGTGTCCATTAAATGCCAAAAGCACACGTTTTCAAGGTTGACGCATCATCACCCACATGACCCCATGTTTTTTTCTTTTGGAACAGCTTCAGAACTTTTAGTAAAATGGGCAGAAATTCAATAGGAACAATAATGTGGCAAGCATTTAGTATTCAGTATTTGTTTAATTACTGTTGTTTTTTTTTTAACTTGTTCCTTTTTTCCCTATCGCAAATAAAAATATTACTTGTGAGTCCATTCACGTCTCAGACAGGTCTGCAACCCTGCCGTTTCACCATGACCTCTTTGCATACAATGCTTCCACTGCAGCTAGGGATTCTGGGTAATGACATGCAAAGGAGCAGAAACTTGCAAAAAAAAAACTTTTTTGAATCACGCCTTCAATTTACAAAAAAAGTTCACAGAAATATTATTTTAATTGAACTTTTTAAGGAAAATGGGAGATGTGCACTTTTACAATTTCCATCATTATATTGCTGCCTCGTCATTAAACTAGATATGCAAAAGGCTACTTCAGCTATTCCCCGGCTCTCTGTATGTTTATATTGCCTGGCACTGAAAGGAGTTTACTTTACTTTTATGATAATTTCTTCATCTCCATGTGGTTCATTGCAGAGATTCCTTTGTGACTGCGATTTCGTATGGAAATGTATTCACCTGTCTGCTTTATGAAAGGGATGGGAGAAATATACATAAATATGTAGCATTGCCTTTATCCCTTATGATTAATTCACCGCCGGCTAGTTTTGCGAGATTTGTTTCTGAGATGTGTGCGTTGCATGGAAATTGCACCTCTGTTTGTGCTTTCCTTACAAGGTGAAAGGACTAACATCCTAGGCATGCAACTCTGCATCTTCCATGGTTTATAACACCTTGCATAAAAGTTGCAACCCCGTTGGAAATAACGTTGGTTAGTTAGTCCACCGCACAATCTTTTCAGAAATATGTAGCAACCGTACTTTAACCTATTCTGTGCCAGGCTTGCCTGCAAACACCTGGCAGAGCTTCCTGGGCAGGATTCGTGCAATGTTGTATTTTATGTGAAGAACATGGTTACCACGCTGCAGTATGGCCAAGTTTTACTTGCAAGTACCCAGTGCATTAAAACCCAGGATGTCAAGAGGTCTCGAGTTACAACTGGTACCTAGACCACCCCCCCCACACACACAATAAGACACAGAGCCCAGAATTGGGGTAAAATGGCCATAGCATATATTAAAACAACATAACCAAAATAGCAGCTGCAGATTGCACCCGCACATGATAATATACCTGCATCACCTATGATGCCAAGAACTCGCCGGCCATACCAGCCAAACAGGAAATCTGTGATATGCCACCATCCAAACCAGAAGGACATCACCAGACCAATCGCCTTAGCACAGCCCAGCAACGCCTTCCCCCTCTTATTTAAACTGGATCACTGACCTTACCACATCACATGTTGCAATCTCAACACTACCCTCCGACAGCTGTGACAATAACAAAACCATATAACTGTATATATATATATATATATATATATATATATATATATATATATATATATATATATATATATATATATATATATATATATATATATATATATATATATATATATATATATATATATATATATATGACCCTGGGAGGTTGGAAAGCTTGTAATATCTCAACTACTTGTTAGTCTAAAAAAAATGTATCATACCCCTTACTCCCTCTCCCTCCTTTGTTATTACAGTGGGTAATGTACTTGTATCCTAAAGTTTGCCATGACTGGAAATTATAATGTATTTAATTTACATTTGAAACTGCATTAGAATATAACGCATTTATTAAAATATAAACATTAAGCGCAGTTGCATTTAGTAGTTGTGCTTCATGTTTACACATTATCAAGTCATCATCAACCCCTCTCAGGTGAAGCTTTCTCTAGCCATAAAAGTGACAAATGTGTAGTTGATCTCTTGTTGATAGATGCTTAAAACAAACATGTTGATGTATTTTAATATATATATATCTTATACTATATTAGTGAAAGCACTGTATGCCTGCCTGCCTGCCTGCCTGGATGTCCGGTGTCCCTAGGGGAAATCTCATTGGTCCATTGGTCCCTTGGTCCGCCCCCGCACACCTCTCATTGGCCTGAGGTGGAGTGACGGGCCAAAGGACACACAGGGACACACACACACAGGGACACACACACACAGACACACACACACACAGGGACACACACACAGGGACACACACACACAGGGACACACACACACAGGGACACACACACACAGGGACACACACACAGGGACACACACTCTCCCCCGTCCGTTGGACCGCAGCTCACCTTCCACACCCCCCCCCTCCTCTCCCGGTGCCCCTCACTCTCTCCCCCCTCCCCACCTCACCCAAATCCCCACGCTCCGCTCCCCAGCCGCACCTTCACCCTCACCGTGCGCCGCGGAGGAAGCGCGGCCCTGCTGCTCAGCAGCAAACTCCAGGCTCCTCCCCCCTCGCGGCGCGGCCCGGGCCTCCTGCTCTCCCCCTCACGTGCGCCGCTACCGGAGAGGGGAAGCGCGGCGCGGGACTCCCCATCACGTGTGACGCTACCGGAGAGGGGAAGCGCGGCGCGGGACTCCCCATCACGTGCGCCGCTACCGGAGAGGGGAAGCGGCGCGGGACTCCCCATCACGTGCGCCGCTACCGGAGAGGGGAAGCGCGGCGCGGGACTCCCCATCACGTGCGCCGCTACCGGAGAGGGGAAGCGCGGCGCGGGACTCCCCATCACGTGCGCCGCTACCGGAGAGGTCACCCACCCAGTCACTTTCACCCACCCACCCACCCAGTCACTTTCAAGTCACTTTCACCCACCCACCCACCCAGTCACTTTCACCCACACACCCACCCAGTCACTTTCACCCACACACCCACCCAGTCACTTTCACCCACCCACCCAGTCACTTTCACCCACCCACCCACTTTCACCCACCCACCCAGTCACTTTCACCCACCCACCCAGTCACTTTCACCCACCCACCCACCCAGTCACTTTCACCCACCCAGTCACTTTCACCCACCCAGTCACTTTCACCCAAGTCACTTTCACCCACCCAGTCACTTTCACCCACCCACCCACCCAGTCACTTTCACCCACCCACCCACCCAGTCATTTTCACCCACCCACACACCCAGTCACTTTCACCCACCCAGTCACTTTCACCCACCCACCCACCTAGTCACTTTCACCCACCCACACACCCAGTCACTTTCACCCACCCACACACCCAGTCACTTTCACCCACCCAGTCACTTTCACCCACCCACCCACCCACCCAGTCACTTTCACCCACCCAACCCACCCACCCACCCAGTCACTTTCACCCACCCACCCACCCACCCACCCAGTCACTTTCACCCACCCACCCACCCACCCACCCAGTCACTTTCACCCACCCAGTCACTTTCACCCACCCAGTCACTTTCACCCACCCAGTCACTTTCACCCACCCAGTCACTTTCACCCACCCAGTCACCCACCCACTCACTCAGTCACCCACTCAGTCACTCACTCAGTCACCCACCCACTCAGTCACCCACCCACTCAGTAACCCACCCACCCACTCACTTAGTCACCCAAAAACTCACTTAGTCACCCACTCACTCACTCAGTCACCCACCCACTCACTTAGTCACCCACCCACTCACTCAGTCACCCACCCACTCACTTAGTCACCCACCCACTCACTCAGTCACCCACCCACTCACTCAGTCACCCACCCAGTCACCCACCCAGTCACTTTCACCCAGTCACCCACTTTCACCAAGTCACCCACCCACCCACTCAGTCACCCACCCACTCAGTCACCCACCCACCCACTCAGTCACCCACCCACCCACTCAGTCAGTCACCCACTCAGTCACCCACCCACTCAGTCAGTCACCCACCCACTCAGTCACCCACCCACTCAGTCACCCAGTCACCCACCCATTCAGTCACCCAGTCACCCATTCAGTCAGTCACCCAGTCACCCACCCACCCACTCAGTCACCCACCCACCCACCCACCCACCCACTCAGTCACCCACTCACTCAGTCACCCACCCAGTCAGTCACCCACTCAGTCAGTCACCCACCCACCCAGTCACCCACCCACCCAGTCACCCACCCACTCAGTCACCCAGTCACCCACCCATTCAGTCACCCAGTCACCCATTCAGTCAGTCACCCAGTCACCCACCCATTCAGTCAGTCAGTCACCCACTCACCCACCCAGTCAGTCACCCACTCACCCACTCACCCACTCAGTCAGTCACCCACTCACCCACCCAGTCAGTCACCCACTCACCCACCCAGTCAGTCACCCACCCACCCAGTCAGTCACCCACTCACCCACCCAGTCAGTCACCCACTCACCCACCCAGTCAGTCACCCACTCACCCACCCAGTCAGTCACCCACTCACCCACCCAGTCAGTCACCCACTCACCCACCCAGTCAGTCACCCACTCACCCAGTCAGTCACTCACCCACCCAGTCAGTCACCCACCCACCCAGTCACCCACTCACCCACCCAGTCAGTCTCCCACTCACCCACCCAGTCAGTCTCCCACTCACCCACCCAGTCAGTCACCCACCCACCGACCCAACTCACCCACCCAACCACCGACCCAAAGTCACCCACCGACCCAAAGTCACCCACCCACCGACCCAAAGTTAAACCGACCCAAAGTCACCCACCCACCGACCCAAAGTCACACACCCACCGACCCAAAGTCACACACCCACCGACCCAAAGTCAAACCGACCCAAAGTCACCCACCCACCGACCCAAAGTCACCCACCCACCGACCCAAAGTCACCCACCCACCGACCCAAAGTCAAACCGACCCAAAGTCACCCACCCACTCAGTCACCCACCCACCCACTCAGTCAAGTGTCACCCACCCACCCAGTCACCCACACACTCAGTCAACTCAGTCACCCACCTAGCTGTCAAGGGGGCGGGGGAAGCCTAACCCTGTCGTACGCACCCCCAAAATTACATCCCGGGCAACGCCGGGTCTCTCAGCTAGTATAATATATATGTAATCTTGCGTTGATGTCAATGTTTCTGCAGTATAGCATGCTCATGTTCTCCTCCTCTGCAAGGAAGTGGTGTCTTCACTCTCCCATACAGAAGATATCCTCATGGGGTGGGGCACAATGGGCCAAGGTTGGAGATAACAGGACAGTGACAGATGAAGGCAGAATAAAGAGGCCCCACTGAAATAGAAAAATTGGACTACATGGCAAATAAGAACCAGAGGGCCCATCCAGCTTCCGATCTGCTGCCAGACCTCAGAACCTATTTGACTCTTGGCTTTTTATTTTGGATAATCTTATGTCTATCCCAAGCATTTGTTTTCTATTCCTTTACTGCATTAGCCCCTACCATCTCTCTCTTGGGAGGTTACTCCACAAACCGCCACCTTTTCCGGAAGACGTGCTTCTTTAACGTCAAAGCATGACATCTTGCTCTAGCATTTCTGTTTATCTGAAATATGCTCCTCTCCTGCACTTTGAAACGGTCAAATACATAAAGGGTTTCAAGAGGGTCATATTCCCCTTCTCTCCTCTACGCTGTCTTTGCGGAGATATGGTCTCCAGAACTGAACACAATACTCCGGGTGACCAGTGATCTATAAAGTGGCATCTCTACCTCTTTCTGCTGCTAATACAGCCTATCCTATACAACCTAACATCCTGCTGGCTTTCTCCATTGTTTTGTTACATTGCTTGCCTACTTTTAAATCAACTTAAATAATGACTCCCAGGCCCCTCTCCTCTAATATAGCTGACATTATAGCGCCATTAATCCTGCTTTCTGCCTTTGGATTTTTGTGACCTGAGTGCATTATTTTGCACTTTTTGCCATTAAATTGCAGCTGCCACACTCTTGCCCGTTCCTCTAATCTACCTAAATTATGAACCACTTTGTTTACTCCCCATGAGTACCAACCCTGCTGCAGCTCTTTGTGTCATCTGCAAAAAAGGCATGCTTTATCTTCCCGACCATTTGTAATGTAACTGATACAAATATTAAAGAGCCGCGGTCCCAGTACAGATCCCGGAGGTATTTAACTAGTTAATTTCCCCTCCGATCTATGGGCGACAGTGTCAAAGGCACTGCTAAAATTTAGGTAAGCTACATTGACTTCTCTAAGCTGACCTACTACCTTAGTCAACCAGTCAAAAAAATATATTAGGTTTGTTTGACATGATCTCCCGCCAGTACATCCATGCTTTCTGTGATCTTGTAAGTTGCTGGACTTTAGATATTTAATAATTATTATTTTTTAGCAGTGTTCATTAGTTCCACACTACTGACGGGTATTGAGTCCAGTATTGCTTCCTTGCCATGCAGCTCCCTTTCTAATTGCATGCGATATGCATTCCAGGGTGTCCCTGTTTCTCCATTCCAGAATGAATTAGAACCACGGTGTCAGTTTCTCAAAGTATCTCAGTATTTTTGTTCAGTACCTTGTATTAAAGTAACGTTTATGTTGTTTTCACACATAAAGGGTAACTCTTCTTCCCTTCCTTCCTAAAAATAGTGTCATGCAAATTAGGACAGGGACATAGCTATACCAGGTAACAACATAATTCAGTAATAGTCACCATATTCAAGCAATTATACACAAAGCTTGAAAACGGTTGTCACTGCTTCTCCTAATCCTTCCCGTTCCCTGGTACACCTTCTTCTGCCTGTGTTAGTATGTATCTTTATTATGTAAGCTCTCGTTTGTTCCCTTGGATATGTTTCCTGTGCTAACGAACTGCCCTGTTGCTACCTGTTGGATATCCCTTGACTCATTGCACTGCCCAACTCAGCCAGTATAAATACAGGACTTGCTAATGAAGCACCTGGACAGTTTATTATTATTATTATTATTACCATTATTATGAACCTTTATTTGTAAAGCACCAACCTATTCCGCAGCGCGGTATAATGGGGGGGTACAGAGTGACATCAATTACATAAACTGAATGACAAAAATAAAGACAGACAAGCGCAAACAGATACAGAAGATAATGATGGCCGGCTCCTGAGAGCTTACAATACTGAGTATCCTGGTTTGCCTCCAAAATTAATGCAGACCAACTCTCTCATGTAGGCCCGTATCCCTCCAGATGGAACTATGTCCAATAAATCCAAATCCCTATTCTTCACACCACTTCTTCAACCATGCATTAAAGACTTTGGCGTGAAGTCATGCTTCCCCCACACCTGTATACTGGCAAACCTCTGATAAAGCAACTGTGGATGTTACCTGCCTAAGAGCTGCCCCTAACTCCCAAAACAACTCCGGCACTATTCTAACCTCATTCCTAGTCAGGTCATTAGCCCCTTGCAGGGAAAGAACCTATATCTCTACCTCCTGTCTTGGTGCATTAACAATACCAAGAATGTGCCCCCTATCTGTTTAAGGCTGCACTTATAGTGCCGGCGACAGCGATGCGACGTCGTGGCAAAACAAATGCACTTATAGTAAGCGCGACACGATGGCGCAACGGAGCGATGGATTAGTCGCGATGGCTGGAAGTCATCTCTATTTGATTTTCCAGCGACCGTCGCCTGACTGTCGCATCGCCGTTACTTTATGCGTAGCCTTAGCCACATAAGCACCACACCTCCCTCTTTCCCTTTCATACCAGCTACCAAATCTATATATATTACAATGAAATCCCCAGTTGCCTCCTCTTCTTGGATCCAATTTTTGTGACTGCCTCCTATTAATTTTAGAACCCACCACCTCGTCTTCCACCGTAGTAGGCGATTCTGTGGTGAAGTTCTGGCTTGCTAGAGCAGTGAAGAAGTTGCGGGACAGATTGTGGGATAGATTGTGGGATATGCCTGCAATATACAACCCTCACACTACCAGAGACCATAGTAGTCCAGGCTTCACTTCTCCTCCAAGGCCTCTGATGTAGCAGTGTCCTCTCAGGTGATGCCTGTGTGGGGAAAGAATATATACTATATATAGTATACTAAATACTAGATATTTCAACCTGCAACTTAGCAATATCTTTCCACAACAGAGATACTGTAGGTGCCCACAGATGGGACACAACCGGAATTTCCATAATGTCTTGAAGAAAACTGCCCCTTTACATTCATTGCACTGTACAACACCAAACATTGTAGCAGATGTAAATGCTATTGACAAGGCGGTGTCCATTCCTGCAATACTCAAATTCCTGCTGGTTTAAAACGCACACTTAGAAAACTAGATGTTCGTGGAACTAGATGCTGCCAGGCAGAGAGAGAGTGAGCAGCTCAGAGTGAGCTTGGAATACCTGCTTAGAATCGGGCATACAGACCAATTGGAGACAAACAAACAAATGGAAAACGTTTATTTTTCAGCATACACATTTTTACTTGAAAGACTGATCATGATTACATTTGTTTAAGGAAGTCAATTATTATGATATAACAGATTTATGCTAAACGGGCATTAAATTGGCCTAATATTTAAGTGCATTTCCTTGATATATTCTTCCATATTACAGATATCTTTGTCAACCTACAGTAGCAATGCCTAACCACAGATTTATTTCTGGTCTCATTCTATGCACTCAGTGTTAAGTTTCTTAAAGTACATCTTGAGATAGATTAGTAATAAAGGTAGACAAGGCACAGGATTTTCTACCAAGGGATCATGTTCAAGCAATCAATCCCTATAACTGAACGGACCTATTTACCTGACACTTCCATAAATTAACAGCAATGGGACTGTGTAACTGGGGCAATTGTCCTGCATCCAAAAAATACAGCAGTTCAACTGCATCAAATCTTTATTATAACAGCCCTGGCAACATCTCTCCATTTATACAGACCCTGAGGATTTAGCAGGTTGGGAAAATCATTGTGCTAAATCCTGCCACTCACCCACAACCTCGGTTGACTCTGCATCCTTTCGGGAATTAATGCAAATGTAGCATTCTTGGGGGAATACCTCATTTTAGAAATAGCTCTACAAAAACCACAGCAGGACAGGTGGAGTTTGTAATGACTTTTTAAAGCGAGCTTGTTTGTTCCTTCCTTTTAAAGTGCATGTTACCTCTTTGGGATATCAAAATCTGCATGTATTATTTAGTATGTATAAAATGAGTGGAAACTGGCAGGGAAAGGCTTATGAAGGAAGTATAAATGTATATTGATTGAATTAACGCATAGATTCCCAGCTACGGTACAGTCAGAATAAGTTTTTGCATGTTTATTCATAGAACATATATCATTGTAGACTTGCATCTGGAGAGATTAATTCACATTTAAGGCATAATTCTACAAAATCGGAAGCAAAGGTTGTCGGCCAAAAGTCCCCATTGGCTTCAATGGGAATTTCTGTTTAAAAACAGGCCGAAAGGCCCTGGGAGTGCATATAATAAAAAGGCCATTTATTGGGAAATTAGAATGTTGCAGGAGAGAGATCTGAAAAGCTAGTGTAGGACAAAATCTCTCATGTTGGTTTGAGACTCTGGACCTTGTGATGGAAAGGGGCCCAGGGACGAGCATAATAAAGGTTGTAAAATGTCCTTATTTCTCTGTCTTCGATTAACCCAGCACCTCAAACACAGCAATTCTGGTCACATCACATTAAAAGAAACGTTTATTTTGAAGAGAAATTCTCACATACAAAACTAGTACAAAATGGCCAATGACGTTCCAAATAAGTTATGGTATTCTTAAAGATAGTTGCATAGTTTTCTGGTTCTAAGTGGGATCCTTGTATTTGATCTTAGTATCATGATAAAACGTCTCTCCTTCATCTTCTGATGTTATCCCATTTCTCTCGTCATGGTGGGATTCTTCTGTGCTCCTGTCCTCAGATCTCGGTGGAATCCTTCTGTGCTCCTGTCCTCACATCTCGGTGGAATCCTTCTGTGCTCCTGTCCTCACATCTCGGTGGAATCCTTCTGTTCTCCTGTCCTCACATCTCGGTGGAATCCTTCTGTGCTCCTGTTCTCACATCTTGGTGGAATCCTTCTGTGCTCCTGTCCTCACATCTCGGTGGAATCCTTCTGTGCTCCTGTCCTCAGATCTCGGTGGAATCCTTCTGTGCTCCTGTCCTCACATCTCGGTGGAATCCTTCTGTGCTCCTGTCCACATATCTCGGTGGAATCCTTCTGCACTTCTGTCCTCACATCTCGGTGAAATCCTTCTGTGCTCCTGTCCACATATCTCGGTGGAATCCTTCTGTGCTCCTGTCCTCACATCTCGGTGAAATCCTTCTGTGCTCCTGTCCTCACATCTTGGTGGAATCCTTCTGCGTCTCTTGCTCTCTTCAGCTATTCCCCTGCCAGATATTTATCCAGATAATATCTCTTGGTCAGCTCTTGTTATAACTAATTCTTATTAGACCCTGACTCACTCCAGCTGATCTCTGGATACCAGAACGGGCTTCTCACTCTCTCGCAAGACATGAGGGAGCCTGTGGAGACTACGGGAAGCAGTAGGAGCAAACGGTGCAAATCAGGCACCCTTCAGCTCCGTCAGAGCGTTTGACAACTCATCGCCATCAGCAGGTCTGGGACACGGCGCACCACGCAGACTATCGGGCTATCCTGACGTCTATGAGAGGGGATACTCAGATTATCCACCACGCTTATCCTACTTATGTCTAGTAAGTAAGGATCTATTTACTGCAGAGGATTGCCATTGGAAGCTGTCAATAAGACAAATTATTGTGGTCACATTGTACTGTTATAGTATTTGTTTTTATATTTTTTTTTTAAATAAATGTACTCCCCCTTTTTTTCCACTTACCTGTCACTTTTATTTAATTAATTTGAAGCTCTTATTTAGCACAATATTTTGTGCTTTTAAACTACCTTACAGTATTATGTTTTTTTTAATCTCATTTCATGCTTTGGGAATCCATAGTCAGTCTTGTATATGTAATGGCAGCCGCCCTTCACTAATTCACAGTGAACATTTGGGTATTCACTTAATATATATCTTGTTAGTGCTACACTATCCCCCTTTTTTGCATCAATAGAGCAGCAGTTGCAGCCATGGGTCCAGAAAATGGATGTTGCAATGCTGGTTACTTATAGTGTAGTTTGATCAAAGCCTGGACCCTATAGATGCTTCATTAAGAAGGGTTCTGAAATGAAGAACAGACATGAATTCAACTCTAAATTGAATGCTGATATAAGACAGGTACAATGTTTTTTTTTACATTTCATTAGATATTTAAGTATTTTAACAGGTAGGGAGATTACAGAAGTGAAAAGGAAGGGGATGGATGGGGGATCAAAAACAAAAGCAAAACATAAAACATAGTGGGAGAAGGGGAAAGGGGTACCATTTCATGAGACAATAACAACAATACAAGTTACTGTAAATCCAGTATCTATTAGCTCTTTGTGACCGCATATCACTTTTGCAGAAACATTTAGCTGCCGCCTAAAAATAAGAACTGGTCTTCAGAAGAGGTTACACTGTCAGTCAAGAGTCTCATACGGGACTGTAGAAGGTGCTTTAAACGTATGTCGTTTCTAATCAGACCTGTTATAGAATGGATGTTACAGACATTCCTGGGTGCCTAAAGAAATCTAACTAGGGTTGCCACACTCTTTGGAATTGAATACATCAATGTAAATGTTGTGTGGAAGAGCACGAGGTCTCTGTAAGCGTGGCGCCCCCTTACAAAACCTTGCGCTCCTGCAACGATGCTTGTCTCAAGCAGGAAACGTACCCACAGGGCGGAGGTAGGAAGGTTAAAGAACCGACCAGAGCCGTGGGACAGAGTCCTGATAGAGTAGTGAGTCATAAGCCGAAGGTCAGGGCTGGCAGCAGAGTTGCGAAGTCGGTGCGGGTGCAGAGGTCGAGGCAGGCTGAAATCAAAGGTTTGTCGAGGTACGTGAGCCGGGTCTGGTAACGTGAAGACAATAGGAAAGCGCATTGCATGTACTCAGCATGAACTGAAACTTTGCTTGGCAACCTCCTGCTAACAGGGCTGTCCTTTTAAAGGAAGCTGCCAGGAGCAAAAATGGACGATCCTGCCACAGAGGGCGAGCAAGAGCAAAACCCTGAACCGGAATATGAAAACCCGGAGAGGATTTTGCCAAACCTCATAGCTCCCCAGTTTGTGCACCCCTCTCTTACAGTGTAGTTTGATTTGCACCTGATCCACATAGGTGCACAATTATGTTAAGAACAGCCGCAAAAATAATTTTTAATTGGATGCAAACAAGACATGTGCTATTTAACAGGCATACGCCCATTTTTCTGTTGACTAAATTGAGTTCTTATTTTTACGAGTAGCAGACCTCCCAGTTGCACCCACGCAATACGTTAGTGGGATTTTCTCATAGCCCACTTTAAATCGTACCAAATAAGTTTTAAACTCTGACCCCTAACAAATAGCTATTTAACATTTCCCATCAATACCAGAGGCCACTTTGTAATGATTTACTGATCTTTGTTGGCGGCAGTTTTAATACCCCGATGGATAATTGGTGCCCAATCTTTTTTCTCTTTCAGGAAACCTTTTCACGGTTTTCCCCCAAGACATGTCACATACAAGTAGGCACCGCGTATATTGCACTCACTAGTAATTTAGTGTACAACTTCCGAGAATCCCTTTGTAGAAATCTGTCTTCATTTCCCCCCTTTACAAATGTTTAGAAATTGGAGTCATTAAAATAACAGGAGCTATTTGACAGGTTTCTTTTCTTGCAAGACTGTCTTTGTTTGGTGACCCGAGGTTGATATAGCTATGGAGAGACACCACTGATTATTATAAATACTGCAATTTCTGTAAAATGATTGGGCTGGTTTTGCTCTAATAACTCGCCTTCCCAATCTCAACTGCGGCCGTACTTATGTCGAACCTATGCAGGCTTTGGCTGTACCGTGGGGCGCCTGGTTGAGTCCCAGATAAAATGTCCACAGCCCCTGATTTGTATGTCATCCCGAGTGAAAGCAGTGGAAATGTGATAGAAGCAAAGGTACCCGTGGGAATCCTTTCCTCCGCTGAAGCTGACATTTTTGTTCCCCAACTCATACAGGAAGAATAGAGAGAGACATTTTTTATTAAGAAACAAATTGTGTTTAGCTACAAAGGAGAGACACTGATAAACAGAAATGTGTATTGCCTATGAAGTAACAAGCCACTATATGGGGCTTATAACCAACTGAAGAAAGAAAATCAGCAGGAATGCTAAGGTTTCATTTCACTGATTAGGACTGAGTAAGTAATACAGGTTTTTGTAAATCACCGTAGCAGTTATTGATCACCATGTTCTACATTCTTCCTGGGAACCATTCAACCCATGCAAATCAGTGGGCAATTAAAATCCTTATCTTCCTCATATCGTTCATCATTGGGCCACACTACTACTGTAAATGTTGGAGCAGCTCAGTGTTAATAGCACTGCCTTTGAAGTGGGTGAATCCAGTTTAAATCCCAGTCTTAGCTAATTGGTTAGCTTGGACAGGTCACTCAATCTCCATGTACCTAGAAGAGAATGTCCCAACTGAAGCTGGTGAGGACAGCAACAGGTCCAGAATATGAATATCGCTTCTCCTTTTATGGTACTGGGGTTTGATCGTGGGCTGTTGTGGAATTGAGAGGTACAGAAGGAGTGAGAAGGATACAGAAGAATAGAGAGAGGAGGGCAGGGCATCCTGGCAGCATTCTATAAGGAGGTTGGACAGCAGGAAGCAGTGTGCTGTCTGCTTTGGTGGGCCTGTCCCAGCTGGTGTTACTTTGTAGTGGACATCATCAATAATCTTGTGTGTCCTTAATATCTAGAAAACAATGGAACAGAGTTTGAAGCACGGACGTCTGGTTCGAATCTTGGTGTCAGCATCGAGTGACCTTGGGCAAGTCTCTATCTCCCTGTGCCTCAGGCACCCATATTTAGAGTGTAAGCTCTGGGGGGCAGCGACTCACTGTGCCTTCAAAATTCTATGTACAGCATTGCGTACACTGTCAGCGCTATATAAGAAAAATGTGATATGATGTATTAATGCCAGTTTGGTGTGAGATTGGGGTTATTCATTTGATGTTAGCGGAGGCAGTTGGAGGTTTCATGGCACGGAGCTGGAAAAGACAAAATTATCACATTTAAGGTTTTCTAAAACGAAATCTGTAAAACCAAAACATCCTTCAGAAAAGGTTCAAATCATCTGAATTGTCAACGTCGGTGCAGGGAACTGTGGTTCATTGCAGCACTGCACCTGCTTGCAGTGTCAGTGAGCATTTCAGCTTAAAGTAAGTTTCTACAGTCAAGACGACTTTATTAAGTGTTGGGAACCAATTTGTGAGGAAAGATACATTGACATATGTCTGTGACAAGTATGTTCTGAAATACAATATCCAGTACAGACATTGCTGTAAACATGCACTACATTCCTATTAAGAATCTCTTATCAGACGTATAAATATGCAACTTTGAAGTCTATTTATTTCTCTCACACTTTGTATAGGTCAGTAGGGTTCCTTCAAAATATTTGGTAATATACTGTACATTAGCTCAAGTGTAAAGATACAATAGGTGCAAATGCACAATAAAAAATGTATTTGATCAGTTAATGTTTATAAAATTAGTTAAGATAAAGTGCCATACTGACTAGATGGTGTTAACCCTTCACTGAATGGGCTTTAAGGTACTTTACGGCTTAGCACTGTTTATTAAAGGAGCAATCCATGCAATATCCTACAGGTGTGTTTTATTAAATAAATCAGTTCTGTAGTATTGGATAATACTTACTGCATTATTTTTATAACACTCTAAATGCCATTTTTAATGCGTTTTTATATAATGAGCATCTTTTGGGTACTATAGCCAGGCTTTAGTGCACCTGCCCAGCAGTGCAAGATCTGTGCAAGGCTGGGACCATGGTGCCTTCGCCCGCGTGGAGGCTGTGAAGTGACCCGCGTGAAGCGGGTGCTTTCCCTGGCCATGGTGGACGGGCCGTGGGGGGCGTGCCTAGGGGCGTCATGGAGCTGGTTCGCCCTCATTGGGCGAACCGCTCACGTGACCGGCATGTCACGCCAAGAACAGTTTCAACTGATTTCTTGCGCAACGCGCTCCCGCTCCTGCTTCCGCCCACACGCCGCATTAACGTGATCACTGCCTTAAGGCAGTCTGATCGCTCAGCGTGCGGACGCCTCCGCGCGGTCTGTGGCACCATGGGTCCGAGCCTTACACTTTCCTGTTTGTGATCATTTGTGCTACAAACTGCCACAATTGATAATTATACTTAGTAATTTAAGAATACATTGTAGCTGCTGAGTTACACTGACTGAAGGATTCATTGAAACTGAAAGGCGGCCATTTAGTGAACCCTAGGAAGCAGGATCTTTGCTGATTGATTACGGCAGAACGAAACACTCGACAGCTTAGGTAATTCGTTTTCAATAAAAGGTAATCAGAGGCTGCATATATTAAAACAAAAATATATATATACTTTTTTTAAAGTCACATATAGACTGCCTCTTTAAAGGGCCCACAGTTTATACCCGCTGAATTGCAATCTAGCATTGTTCATTTAAAAGATCACATTTGTTTGAAGTTGCTATCTAAGCAATTCCGATGTGGGAGGCTACACTTATTTCACTGACAAGTAAATACAATACTGAATGCCATTTCTAACGAGTAAACATTTTGTGGTGGGAAATGTTTTTGTTTAAGCAATCTTTATGTGTCCTGTCTGTAGACTAGATGTACATTAGCAGAAAATTGAATTCTACAGCCAGGCTCTGAACGAGTCAGGAGCGCAGGCAGCAATGTTTGCAAACGCTTAGAACATTCCATCCAGAGAATATTAAGACGAGCCTGAGAAAAGTATTTGACCACAGTTCAATAATCAGGAGCATGTGAGATGCAGCTTAAGTCTGTTTTGGAGTCAGTGGGGTAAGCTTTGTTAGGGCTTTACCGTGCATTTTGCATGGAAAGCCCCATTCAAGTCAATGGGAATTTCTGTGCAGATCGCTCGTTACAGCGCTAACTGAGTTTACAGAATAAGCTTCTAATATTTAGATCTTTGGGATGAAAATTGTATTAACCGGATTTGTTGTACCTCAACATGCAGCAAGTTTCTTACTGGGATTGTTAACCTTTCAGTGTCATATGCCACATATATTGGGGGTGATGTATCTAGGGTTGCCAGGTGGCTTCTCCAAAAATACTGGGCTCAATGGTGAAAGGTGCGTCAGGGAGGAAAATACCGGACACACACATGTCCAGTGTTACCTCTCATTTTTTACTGGACAGAGTGTCCAAATACAGGACAATCTGGTTCAATACTGGACACCTGGCAACTCTAGATGTATCAATGAAAATTTGGAGCAAGTGTAAATGTATATATATATATATATAATAAAAACATGGGAGACAGAGTTTTACCCTTTTGTTTCTCTCTCTATTATTCTTGTGCTCTATTCACATTGCTCAGTAAAACGGCTTAATGCTCTGCCTGGAATTTAAAAAAAACCAGTTTACTGGGTTGTAAACAAATTAGATCAGGGGCAGCCAACTCCAGTCCTCAAAGGCCACCAACAGGTCAGGTTTCAGCTTCAGCACAGCTGGCTCAATCAGTGACTAAGCCACCTTTGCTGAAGCAGGGCATATCTTTAAATTCTGACCTGTTGGTGGCTCTTGAAGACTGGAGTTGCCCACCCCAGAATTAGACGATATTAAAATAAAGCTTCACATTAAACTTTTTATTTAAAAAAAACAAAAACTTTTTACCTATAAATATTCTGTCAAAACGTCGTACAGAATTCCAGGAAACAGCGTCAGCTCGTGTCCTCAGTTTAGCGAGTTCTACATTACTATTCCAGGCTAATTACAGCTGGAACAACTGTTGTAATCCATCATATCTCCCGCAGTAAACTTACTTTCTTTTCTCCCACCGGGTTAACATTTCCTTCCCACAATTAGTAACACCTTATTCTGCCAATGCGGATCGCCCTGGGAGGATTTCCATTTGTCTCCAGATGTGGAACCCCCAGGATTTTAATTGAAACAACTCCCATGTGGGCTGTACATAAATCAAAACTCAGAAAGCCAACTAGTCAAAACAGGCTATATTATTTTATGACCCATTAAAACAAAAACCTTTTCATAAATTACTTTATCATAAGAACAGCCAATACTGGGTCAGGCCAACGGACCCTTAATGCTCAGTGTCCTGATTCCTATAGTGGGTTTATGTTAGGAATACTGTACTTAACTGGGTATATATATATATATATATATATATATAATATATATATATATGATATAAGATCCACTTCCTTTTTTCTTGCTTGTTCCAGTGAAAACACACTACAAAAAAGTATAGGGTCTTTAAATCTAAGATATTCTTTCCAGTATGTTCTAATACAACACAGTGATTCATTGATCAACTCCTTATATTGTAACATACATATATATATGTAGCCCCTTTACCCCCACCCTAAGTGAGATCTGGTCTGCTACTAATGTCTTTTGTGCGCTGTGGTGCAGTTCTTACAGCAGTGCATCCTTTTCTTGTTTCCCCTACAAGGTTACTTTAAGGCTTTAGGCCCATCGAAGCGTCCTTCTGTATGGTGCTCCTCCTGCATACCCTTATGGGACCAGTGTAGATGTTCACTCTACTGGGTCAGGTAAGAGACACACCCACTTTTTGGAGAGAGCCAGTTTATATACCCTGGGGTTGGGCTTGTAACTCTGCTCCATAACACGGCAGGTCTGATACTGACAGGTGTCACATCTGCATATATCACCCAGCCAGTACCTCCCCCAGGCTGACACTCTCGAGTTGATGCTAGGCCCACCCTTGGATACACTTACTGCATCCAAGACTGCAATAGCACACTAGGCCTTCTAGAGGAATTAACCCACCCACTGCCAGTACCTAACAGGACTTACACTGGTATGGCCCAGAGAAATAGATAGCGGCCAGAGGCTAGGCTACATATACATATCTACATCGACAGAGAGCTCCATAGCGTAACTCTAATATAAAAGGCTGTACAATCTAACATCGATAAACTCACAAATGCCGGTGGTAAAGCACATGTTGAGAGACAATCTCAAGGGTCATCAGCTGGAACCATCAGTCGAAGACCACAGCCGGGAACGCGAACTTCTGGGTGTAGTGATTTATTTCCGTATTGGGACAGAGAGAAGGGATCACAACTCCAAATAGCGTCCTCCGGATCCTTGACCCCGCTAAAACAGTTCCACTCGCAAGGCCTCCGTCAGCGTGATGACATAAACAGCAAGAGACCAAAGACACAACCCTATGCGTTTCATCGCTTTATGAAATGACTTCATCAGGGATATATAGATAGAGATATAGATAGAGGTATTGATATACGAAGAAAAAAAACAAATGAAAAAAAGCACAGAATCTAGTGCACTTAATGTACAAAAATTAAAACCACAAACATCCTTGTAAGAAGCACATTGCTGAGTAAATTACTCAAACAATGCACCAGATTTGGCGCTTTTTTTCCCCCAGATTGTTTTTTATCGTGGAGGCTGATGAGCCTTCGTAAGAAGCAGCCCCAGAATACACATCTCTGGGGAACCTTTTTCTTTTTCCTGAAACACTTTATGATTCATTTGTACTTGTCTGGACATTTACCTGGACTTTCACCTTTGACATTCAAGTTTGTGTTTCGCTAATTAAGCTTCTATTTTGTTCCGTTGTGTATTATTTATCATCCTAGTTTTTATATGTGTTTTCACTTGTTCCACATATCGTTTGTCCACGTATCACTAGTAGTTTGAGCGCTTTTATTTAGTCTGGAGTTACATTTTAGGTTTACCCACACACACACGTCCAGAAAACAAGGCACTCACATATGTGTAGATATAGGTGGTATAAAGGGTGCGGTATGTCCAAGTGTCAGCAAAGCAGCACATCTGATATGAGAAAACAGGACAGGCACTCCAAGATCCAAAAGGTGACATTTATTCCTCAACGTTTCGGCTCCCAATGCAGCCTTTATCAAGAGCTCTTCATAAAGGTTCCGTTGGGAGCAGAAACGTTGAGAGTTGGAGTTCACTGCACCCCATAGCCATATTTGCTATCGTGACTGCTGTATACAGGCACCCACCATACAGCTTATAGTGCTGATTTGGGTTCATTTCACCCCATAGCCACCTGTGCTAGCGTGACTCTCGTATACAGGCATTCTATAAACAGCTGTACCGCGCTGAATATCTTATTATATATTTGTGAAAGCACTGTATGCCTGTCTGCATCTTCCTGTGTCCCTAGGGGAAATCTCATTGGTCCCTTGGGCCGCCCGCCCCCACACCTCTCATTGGCCTGAGGCGGAGTGACGACACACACACACACACGCATGCACGCACGCACGCACACACACACACCTCTCTCTCTCTCTCTTCCCCCTCGGCCACACATACACTCTCTCTGTCCTCTCTCCCCCCCATCACACTCACCTCCCTCCCCGGAGCTCCACTTACCCCCCTCCCGCTCCACTCACCTCTCCACTCACCTCCCTCCCACTCCACTCCCGCTCCACTCACCTCCCTCCTGCTCCACTCCCGCTCCACTCACCTCCCTCCCCGGTGGGGGGACCGGCGGGGGGACACGCGGCCACCTAAGAGGCGCCCGGAAGCCACTCCACTCACTTCCCTCCCACTCCACTCACCTCCCTCCCGCTCCACTCACCTCCCGCTCCACTCACCTCCCTCCCGCTCCACTCCCTCCCGCTCCACTCTCTCCCCGGCGGGGGGACACGCGGCCACCTAAGAGGCGCCCGGAAGCCGCTCCACTCACCTCCTGCTCCACTCCCTCCCCGGCGGGGGGACACGCGGCCACCTAAGAGGCGCCCGGAAGCCGCTCCACTCCCTCCCGCTCCACTCCCTCCCACTCCACTCACCTCCCTCCCCGGCGGGGGGACACGCGGCCACCTAAGATGGGGGCGCCCGGAAGGACCCCCTTCCTCCCTCGCGGACTAACTAAGATGGCGGCGCACGGAAGGAGAGGTGACGTGTTTGTGTGTGTGTGTCACTGTGTGTGTGTGTGTCACTATGTGTGTGTGTCTCACTGTGTGTGTGTGTCACTGTGTGTGTGTGTGACACTGTGTGTGTGACACTGTGTGTGTGACACTGTGTGTGTGTGTCACTGTGTGTGTGTCTCACTGTGTGTGTGTGTCTCACTGTGTGTGTGTGTGTCTGTCACTGTGTGTGTGTGTCACTGTGTGTGTGTCACATGGGCGGGGCAGGAGCGGAGAGAGAGGGGGGAGCGGAGAAACATACAGGGGAAGTGGAGAGGAGAGACCCGGAAATTTTAACCAACCCACCCCCTCCTGTCCACTGTCCCCCTCCCTCCTGTCCACTGTCCACCCCCCTCTGTCCACTGCCCCCCTCTGTCCACTGCCCCCCCCTGTCCACTAACCCCCCCTCCTGTCCACTGTCCCCCCTCCTGTCCACTGTCCACCCCCCCCTCCTGTCCACTGTCCACCCCCCCCTCCTGTCCACTGTCCCCCCCCCCTCCTGTCCACTGTCCCCCCCTCCTGTCCACTGTCCCCTCCCCTCCTGTCCACTGTCCCCCCCTCCTCCCATCCACTGTCCCCCCTCCTCCCGTCCACTGTCCCCCCCTCCTCCCGTCCGCTCTGTCCCCCCCTCCTCCTGTCCGCTCTCCCCCCCTCCTCCCGTCCACTCTCCCCCCCCTCCTCCCGTCCGCTCTCCCGTCCGCTCTCCCCCCCCTCCTCCCGTCCGCTCTCCCCCCCTCCTCCCGTCCGCTCTCCCCCCTCCCTCTCCTCCCCCTCCTCCTAGCGGGAAATTTAACTCACGGGCAACGCCGGGTCTCTCAGCTAGTGTTTAATATAGTTGAATTGTTCTCATCTTATTGGTCCTCATTATTTTAATGTATATCCAATAAATTTGATCTTAATTACATCATACTCGCATTACCATCTGGACCAACATTTTAGATCACAAACAGATCATCGGTTTGACAGCTATAGATAGGGTACTTTTCACTAACAAGCACTGAGTGCACATTACAGGGACTTTCCTGTCCTGTGTCTCTGTGCCCTGTCCGGAATCTCTTGTGTGTTCACTCTATTCTGGAGATAATAACCAATAACCCCTGCTAGAAACCATCTACAATGCACCATATTACATCACTTATACGTTGCTGAAATTATTAGAAGGTTGCCTAGTTGGATAAAATGATAGCTGTCCATACATTTAACCTTTGGAACTCTTAATCAAGGCTCACTAGCACTTTTCTAAAGATACCGCCTTCCTAACTGCCCCTTAACGTTAGTTTAATAAATGTATATTTATTCTCTTCTAACCCTCATACATCTTGCCCCGAAAAGTGCCATATTTGACATGAGTCGTCCACAGTAACTGAGATGAGTGAACCGAGATGTGCTATTTTTTGCAATGCAGATGTTATACTTAATATGGGGTTTTTTTTCTCTCTCTTTGCCTCCTCTTCTTTCTAAGTCATTAGGGGTTCATGGCATGTTTGTCTTTGCACTGAATTATTTATCTGCAAAAAGCATGCTACATTCATGGGGACTGCAAGGAGGGGAAATTGTCTGACACACTTAGAAATGATGAAAGCCAATGAAAAAGGAAAGCAGGTGCCAAGTGAGAAACAAAGGATATTCAGTAGAAAAACTATTCACGCACATCTTGCGCCAGAGACTCTGAAGCCTTGCAGCCTAAAGTAACAAAGAAAAGAGGACATTTCCACAAAAGTTTATTACAGAAATAATAGTACTATTGTAATTAAAATGAAAGTGCCCTAAAATCTAATTCATTTAAAAAAATTGACTACTAGAAAATATTATTATTTCTAAACCGAAACAGTCACACAGTCTCTGTAATCTCAGAACCCAAACCCACCACATTATACATATATATATATGTAACCCATATTCCCCCCCCCTAGACTCATCTGACATATCTAGGGTGCGGGAGGGCAGATTACATGGACTGGGTGGTGCATACCTGCGTGGAACAGGAGGGCCTGAGTCTCCCGCGATGGTGTGGGGGATCACAGGGCCAGGCGTCTGGGGTAGTAGCCTCCATGCTTTAGTGGTGCAGCGCCTCCATCCTCTATATTCCCAGGGATATGGGATAGGACCTGTATAGAAGAGTGAACCCTGGTCCCAGGGTGAATGCTCCAGACTCACACAACAGTCTTTGTATAAAAGTTTTGTCTCTCTTTATTTGTCAAATCAGCGACTCCAAAGGTAGTGGCGACCAGCATCCACAACAACAACAGCAATGTCCCGCTTATCACTCGACCCTCCTCCCGTTACAGTCTCTCCTCCTCTCCTTCCCTCCAAGTTTATCCTCCGACAGGATGGTCTGACTGAGGCATCAATACCCCGCTGCCCACCTCAGAGGTTATCCTCTGGGTGGGGGATGGATTCTCCCCATCACCCCAGCACTGGGGTGAGGGGCATTGGTCCACCGGGTCTATGGTGCTATCAGCTCTACTCAAAGTGGCTGAGTGTCTCCTCTCCTCTCCTGTGCATGCTCCCAACGCAGAGATTGCTTCAGCACTCACGCTCTCCAGGAGAACCAACAAGAAGGGCTCCCTCCTCAAAGGAGCAGCCACTAAATAGAGACAGCCCCGCCTATCATGATGTCAGCAGACCCCTTCCCTGTGTCTCTGCCTGCACACAGAGTCAGGGGCCTACCTCTATCAAGCAAGTCAGGGCTTAAAGTGGGGAAAACCCATGATCACTACTGGTGCCTGCCCTTACCACAGTAGGAAGGAGATAGGTATAGCCGGTGCTGTTTACAGGGGGCTACATATATATATATATATACAGTGGTCGACAAATCACCAAAAAATCTACTCGCCGAACAAAAAAATCTACTCGCCACCTAGTACCATGCGTGTGTTGCTTGGGCCAATAGGAGCTCGCCACGACGTTAAATTCACTCGCCCGGGGCGTGCAAATGTATAGGTTTGTCGACCCCCATCACCCCCGTGGCCAGGATCGATGGCGGGTGCTGCCGGAGGCAAGCGGCAGACCCGACGGCCATTCCGGATGGTGGGGGCCGAGCAGGGAGCGCTCCGGCTGGGTATCTCCGGTGGCTCCCGAGCAGGGCACCGCCATGCCGCGCCGGTTTCCGTATGCGCAGTAAGCCCCCGGCGGCCCGACAGTCACGCATGCGCAGAAAGTGCCTCAGAGGCAGGGAGGAGTTGCGCGAGAGTAGGGAAGGTAGTGAGAGAGTCACGGCAGCACCAGATAGCTTGCACATGCGCAGGTCAGGAGAAAGAAAGCCCGCGAAGCTGTAGCCTATTAGGGGAGGCTCTGGTCAGGGACTACAGATCCCAGGAGCCTCTATGTGCCCCACGTAATGCCAGGGAGCCAATAGGGCTTAGGAGCTTCTTAAAAGCAAGTGGATACAATTCGCGCGCTGAGCCCACGCTAGTGAGTCAGAGCCAGGAGCAGCCCAGGGAAGGAGGTAGGGTACAGGAGTCAGGGACTCCCTGTACTAGGCCAGCACCCCCAGGGCCCGAGTTAGCTCTGAGTACCCCATTAAAGTGAGTGTTGCCAGGGACAGCCCTAGGTTAGGGGCCCTGTCACTTACGTTAGGCAGTTGGAGTTAGGGAGCTGTGAGGGAAGGAAGGGTGCGGGGAGCGAGTGCAGCTCCTGCACCCAGATAGGTACCCACACCCCAGGTAGGCCCCAACTCCCCACAAGGTTAGTGGGTAATTGAATAGGGATGGCCCAAGATGGGGACGCTGCCCTTATGTTAGTGTGTGCTGTCTGGTCAGGGTCACAGCTGTCAGTGCCGTGAGGTCTGACAGGCAGGCACAGTGTTGTGTATCACGTTGGCTGCAGCATCCAGTGGGTCACAGCTTGTTGCTGCAGGCGCTGGGAGCAATTAAGTAATAGTCAGGGCTGGGAAGAGCTAGGGGAGTAGGGCAGGTTATTAACCCCTGTAGGCCCCTAGGAGTTTCCCCCTAAGCCATCAAGGTTGCTGTGCTGTAGGGACGGCCTATAGTACCGTATAGTCCATATAGTTATAGGCAGTGTTCGACAAACCTATACATTTGCTCGCCCCGGGCGAGTGGATTTAACCCCCGGGCGAGTAAATATTGGCCCAAGCAGCACACGTTTGGTACTAGGTGGCGAGTAGATTTTTTTGTGTGGCGAGTAGATTTTTTGGTTATTTGTCAACCACTGGTTATAGGAGTCAGTAAGGGACTCAGCGGGCGCTGCCTCCGTGCATTGAGGTGGGCGCAGTTCATCGTTGCGGCTGCAGCAGTCCTCCGGGTGGGATCGTCCTGGAGGTGGTTCCGGTGTTCTTCGGTCGCCGGATCCTTTGCGAAGCCAGTTGGAGATCCGAGCACGGGAGTGCTCGGGCAGGTACTATTAAGTCAACAAGTGCACCAACGGGCCCTTAGTTTAATAGTGACTGCGCAGTCACCCACGTTCTCTCCAAGAGTACGGGACATTGGGTGGGGATTCTCGGGACACTGGGTGGGATCACCTGGTGTTAGGGGAAGCGTCCTGCGCGACGCAGTAAGTGTCTCCTCTAGAGAGGGACACAGGTTATTATTGTATTGCCGTGATATGTTGTCTTGCATGTTAGTAAAGTCACTAGTTATTATGCATCACTGTGTATTGGTTATTTGTATGTGTCCTGCGAGGAACCACTCCCCCTATGGTGGGAGCCATCGCAGGTGGAGGCGCTGTATTGAGTAAGTGGTTACCCATCGTATTATAATTGCCCCAGGTTCCCCGTGGCGGAAGCTCAGCCCTCCTGTGAGCCAACAGGTAACGCACCACACACCTGGTAACACTGTATGTTCTCCGCACCCACACTATATCTGCGATTGGGTGGGGTGGAATACCCGTTACATATGCAAGGGTCATTTAGTTCAATTATTTGGCCAAAGTATTTTAAGCCTACAGCCACATCACAGTGTGGCTCATCTGTAGTTCCTAACCCTGCTGCATCTGCAGAAAGATCCCATTTCCAACAGGGAGATAATTTCAGTTGGTAAAATAACTTGGGGGTTAGTGACCCCTCCTCTCTGTTTCCAAGATCGTCCATCCCACCTTCTTAATTGCAGTTCTTGCTAAGCGCCTGTAAATGACCAGTCCATTGAGCCTGCTCTCCCTCCATTAGAGAGGTTAGGATAGCTTCATGCAGGTATAGGAGTGTTAGGAGCTAAAGGCGGGTCATACAGTAACGTGGCTGTAGGCTTAAAATACTTTGGCCAAAGAATGAAACTAAATGACTCTTGCTTATGTGAAGATAAACTGATGAGTATTTACCTATATTATTTGTTAAGTTGGATGTAGCACTGGGGCTTTTTATCTATTGTTCTAAACCAAAACAGTGTATTAGAAATTCAGAAAGAGAAGGGCACTACTGGATAAAGCAGAGCTGTCTAAAAAAAAATGACATTTTTGGCCCATAGCTAAACAGTGCTTAGCCACAAGGCACCTCACAGCAATTTATTCGCATTTCGTACAAGTTTTTAAGCCTCTACAGTGAATGACAGATGGCTAATATTTACAATCCCCCAAAGCCTAAAATAGAAATCATAACAGGTTTGTAGCACTACACCATCAAGAAAAGCAATGGAAATATTAAATTTGCTAAGCATTGGGTGGCTGTCCTCATGACCCTATAAGGGTTGAGAATGAGCATGCATTAGAATATTACTAGGATACAGTATGCATATGTAACATAGCCTCCCGGCAGTTACTTCTTTTCCCTGGACCTTTCCTCGGTCAGTCCTGTTAGTGCAGGCAGTGGAAAGGTTAATTCCTTTATTAGGCCTGTGTGTGTGTATTCCAGCCTTGAATAATGTATCTGTATTCAAGGGCAGGCCTAGCAAATCTGAGGATGTCAATCTAAGAGGTGGATATTGGTTGGAACGCTCCCGGATGTGTGTGGGCCAATCTGTATCCGGCTCTGGCTTGCTATGAGTCAGAGTTAGAGACACTCCCCAAAGATATTCAAATTGGGACATACCTCCAAAATTATCAGTTAGTAGTTAGTCAGTTCAGAGAGAGTCTGAGAGAAGTCAGTTAGATGAAGAACTGTCTCTCCCTCCCAGTAAGGCCAGGGCTGGGAGGGGAGGGAATCATGCTGCCTAAATCAGGGCTCTGATTTAGAGGAGGTAGAGAACGAAGCAGATGATGATAAGAACCATGTGAACTGTCCATTCTCTGTCCTGGAGCTGACTTCTGAATAAATACAGAAAAGACATGCTGTGTGTGAGTTACTGTCTCTGGATGAAGGAGTGTTAGTGGGGGTCTATCCCCTGAAGATCTAAAGGGGATCCTCGCTGGCTGGAGGCGCTGCACCCAAGGAAGACATCAAGGTAACCTGTCCCTCCTGTTCCTTGTCCTGGCTCTCCCCACACCACCGCGGAGCCCTCAGCCCTCCTGTTACCAGCAGGTTACAGCCCAACTCCATGAGAGTAATCAGAAAGGAGAGTACCCCCAAATATCATTTAGGGGAGGGGGGGTACCCTAAAAGGGTTACACATAGGATCTCCTCCAAATGGGATCTGGTTCAGGGTAATGATGAGTGTGATAAGAACCCTTGTAATAAAGGATTATATACCGTAGTGCTGATTTATAGTGGCAGTAATGACGGAGAAGGAGTGGTTCAGTGAGTAACTGACTGGCACTGAGTTTGAAGCAGGGGAACCTGGTTCAATTCCCAGTGTCGGCTCCTTGTGACCTTGGGCAAGTCACTTTATCTCCCTGTGCCTCAGGCACCAAAAACATAGATTGTAAGCTCCACGGGGCAGGGACCTGTGCCTGCAAAATGTCTCTATAAAGCGCTACGTAAAACTAGTAGCGCTATACAAGAACATGCTATTATTATTATTATTATTATTAATGGCGCTGTATACGTATAATTATATTATAAATTCCAATGCGTAATAGACTACCAACTTCCGAATCCTATGATACTTAAACATTGGAGACCTCACAAGTTCTCTACACCTCAAAAGCTAAAATATACAAAGAACTGTCGTGCAAGTCTTACTACATGTAACAAATCTACATCTTGACCCCACCAGTTTTAACATTTTGGGGTCTCTTGGCTGCAATACTAGTGGAAATATTCTGCAAAAAAACCTCCCAGATGTTAGGAAAAAGGACTTCCACTGAAATCACGGAGATCGCTCTGGTGCAATTTGTTTGCACAAGTTGGAAGCAATAGGGGAGTACAACCCCTGGGGTATTTGTTTTCCACATGTTACAATTGGTATAACTAGGTATTGTGACTCAAAATGAAATCTTCAAAGCAAGTCATTGTTGCTCTGTGGAAAACATGTTATTTTATTGTCGAACATCAACCCTGGCTTCGTTGCCTCTGCAATCAGTCGGGTTTCCATTGTGAGCAATATAGCAAAGAAGAAACCTGTATTCCATTTGCATCTTAAATGTATTCAGTGGAAGTAACAGATGGCAGAACACAGTGTTTGTTGATGTACTTGCAGTCACAGCTTGCTCTGTGGTTGCTGATCTCTTGTTCCCGTCTCTCTCCCCACCCTACCACATCCCTGTGCTTGCAAAGATTATTTAAAGAATGGGTGTTCAGCAGAAGAGTTAGATAGAATGACTCAAAGGGCTTGTACAAGCTTAACCCCATCACAGCTGACAGTCATTATGCTGTCATTCATTGCACATCTGACCATCACCAATGGGGTTAAGAAAAGCCATGGACAGCAGGAGAAAAGTAAGCCTTGTAGAGCTACATTACAGGTCATATGTGTTCTGCATCTTCACAGTGTATGTGTTTATTCTTACTTTAATTGGCTACAAGTTGTGACTGAACTATTTCCCATAGGAAACGAAATTAAATCAAAACCACAGGCTCACTCCACCTGGCTCTATTACGTGGTGTCACTAAATCAACTTTACGAGTACAGCCAAGAGATGTTGCTACACGGCTCCCTAAAGCGTATTCCATTAAAAATATTGGAAACCTGGAAACCTTTATTGGAGTCTTTAATAATTATAAAACACCAGACCGCAACTTGTCATGACTGATGCCCACTAAACCAATGGAAAAGCCATTACACAATGGGGGAAAGGAACGGCTGTTGGTATTGCTAAGGTTTTAGTAAATCATCCGAGAGCAGAAGAGCATATACAATCAGCATGGCACCTCAAGCAGGCGCATCTGTGTTGGTGTCCGGCTGATTGGCGTACCGTTTTCTATGGCAAAGGGGCCCTATTCCCTGATTAACAAGCAGCTGCTGTCAATTGATTTAGGAACGTGCCATCAAATGAATGCAAAGTGTAAGTTCAGAGCACCATCTAGTACAGGGTGGTCCATGCTGTCCTAAAGGGTCACCAACGGGTCCAAAGGATCACCAACAAGCTAGTTTTTCCCCCATAATACATAACTAAGCAAATAGCCTTAGTGGATATTGAGCCAGGTGAATTTGTTAACTGAACGTACATATCACATTGATGTAATTAATGCATGGGACATCCTTATGTTGATGGCATTACATAAGAAACCCCCTCTCCTTTCACTTTTGTTTTTATTGAGACGGGTAACCACACTCAAGATTGCCATGGGTGTGCAGAGGATTTGTAGAAACACAATTGTATATTGTAACGCTAGCTACATGTCTGAAAATAGAAAAAAAATAGGTCATTCCACAGTTTCTACTCACAAAACGTTTAACATCTGCACCAATTTATTTTAGGAACAGTTAAGGCAGGGGTGCCCAACTCCAGACCACCCCTCCCCCCGACCCCCACCAACAGGCCAGGTTTTCAGGATATTCCTGCTTCAGCACAGGTAGCTCAATCAGTCCCTGCATCAGCAAAGGTGCTCAATCAGTCCCTGCTTCAGCTCAGGTGGCTCAATCAGTCCCTGCTTCAGCTCAGGTGGCTCAGAGGCTCAGTCTTAGACTAATTGAGTCATCTGTGCTGAAGCTGGGATATCCTGAAAACCTGACCGGTTGGGGGGGGGGGGGGAGGGCGGGTTGAGGACTTGATTTGAGCACCCCTGAGTTAAGAGAACAACATTTCATGTCCACATAGGACTTTCCATCAGATGAAAACGATTCTCAACTGTTCCTAAAAGAAATTGAAGCAGATGTGAAACGTTGTGTAAGTATGTAAGTAGAGCTCTACTTTATTTACTGGGGAATTACCAATTTTTGTCTATTTTCCTGCATATTGGGTTGGCCACACATTTAGGTTTTTTTCCCCTCATGAACTGATTTTTGCCTCAAACCTTTTTCCTATTCATATAGGTAAAAGTCTGAAAATTGTTGGTGCTGTCTTGTCTCAAGATCGCTACATGGGAGTGTTGTACCGGGTCCATTAAAAAAAAAAAAAAAAAACGAGTAACAAATGAAACATTTTCCCCGGCAGCAGAAGTCCTGGTGGCGGTGGCCGCAGCTGAAGATCTTGTTCATCCGGAGGGAGCAGCAGGAACAGAGCACACAGCTGATGCCTGTGTGAGCTAGGGAAGCATGTGTGTGAGCGGAGCAGGAGCATTCCTATTGGACAGCCGGGGAGGAGCTGGCTCCAATAGGAATGCTCCTGCTCCGCTCACATGCTTCCCCAGCTCATACAGGACTCAGCTGTGTGCTCTGTTCCTGCTGCTCCCGCCAGGTGAACAAGACCTTCAGCTGCTGCCACCGCCACCAGGACTTCTGCTGCTGGTCCCAGATGTCGCCACGGTCTTCCTCGTTGGTCTTCTGTCCCTGCAGGTAACTGTGTTTAACTATTTTCAGCTGCCCTGAAATTACCTGGTGCCGGTCCAAGCCCCCAGCTGCCGGGTGCGGGTAATTTCAAGGTAGCTGAAAAAGCGCCGGGTAATCCGGGTACCAGGTATTTTTCGGGTTCCCGGTCCATCACTACTACTTGGCTTTTTCATTATATTACAAGCTCCAAACAGCACGTTGTCCATAGGGTTGCCAGCTGTCCAGTATCGATCCGGAATGTCCTGTATTTGGACACGGTCTAGTAACAAATGAGAGATAATACTGGACATGTAGGCATTACCTCTCTGGACAGAGTGACCTGACTGGTTTGAGCAGCCGCGGGATTTTCCTGAGCAGGGCGGTTGCTTGGGGGCTCTGCAGCTTCCTCCATCCAGATAGGCTGCTGGGTAATGCAGCCAATCAAGAGGTGGTGTCAGGAGCATAGGGGTGGGGCCAAGGAGAGGAGGAAACAGCATGGAGCGGTGAGAGGTGTGTGTGTGTCTCAAGCACTTCGCACCTTTCACTGTTGTGTCCAGTATTTTCTGACAAGTCACTTGGCAATTCTAATTGTCCATCCCCAAGTATTTCTTATTATTTATTTTAAATAACTGCAGGTCATCTTCCTGCCTTTGCAACAAAAAAAAACATATTAACATGACCAGTTTCTTGAGTTGATTCTGTTCTGGTTGGCGTGCTCCAACTTGTTTAATGAATTGTGTTTGTCTCAGTGGGAAAAGGCTCTTTACATCAATCACATGTCCAGAGTTGACCCTGCTGATAGCACTTGCCGCCTGTAGGGGTCAGTAGGCCTCTGGTTGAGAAAACCAGCATTTTATGTTTCACTGTGGATTCATTCCAGAGCAAAATGCAAATTGGAAAACAGAGTCTACCTCAAGGTCCCTGGGCTGTGATGCACACTCCCTCCTCTCTTTCCCTAAAACTCAATACATTCACTTGCTGCAACACAGGCTAATTTTCAGCCACATCCACACAATTTATTTATCACAGAATCAATAAGCTGCTTCACATTTTTCCAGCATGAAAGAACGAAATCAAGGTCAGTTTTTCTACAACACACCCAAGTAAACCTAATAGTAAAACCATGGTGAATATTATGTAGCCAAGTCCCCTTGGACTATTATTCCCTGACCCTGGTTCCCCTGTAAGTCCCCATAATGTGTGGGCAGTGGGGGCATGATTCCTATGGGGTCTGTTCTACGTTCAGTGTGTGATGCTATATTGTTCAGCAGGTATGTGCAATAAAGTTATGAGCATACTGTCGCTGAAGTAAGGGGGGCCTA
Organism: Ascaphus truei; assembly: GCF_040206685.1. NCBI lineage: Eukaryota > Metazoa > Chordata > Amphibia > Anura > Ascaphidae > Ascaphus > Ascaphus truei. Next base: position 9,425,564 of record NC_134503.1, read on the forward strand.
TCACAAGGATAGGCCGGCTTACTAGCCACTCCCCACAGGAAGGAGGGGGGTGTTTTTCCTTAATAGTATAGAGTAAGGCCTCGACCAGGGTGCCGCTGAGCGGGCGCGCTCACGCTGGCCGCGATGAAACACATTAATGCAATGTGTGTGGCCAGCGTGAGCAAGCGACTGCGCGGCGCTTAAGTGCTTGGCGAGACAACCAAATTTGATTTGGCTGCTTGCTGATGCGTCACGTGAGCGGTTCACCCAATGAGGGCGAACCAGCTCTGTGACGTGAAGGCCACGCCCCTGCAAGCGTGCAACTGGCTGGCCATTAAACGCCCAGCGCCTGACGTCACGGAGCTCGAGCACCAGCGAGCTCTCTCCCACCCTGGCCACAGCCTAAGGAGAGGAGGAGAGAGTGCCTGCGCTAACCTCCAAGAGATTGCCAGAGCGTGCAGACCTTGAATAGAGAGTCTTCTGTTAAGAGAAGTGGCTGAGGCCTAGTACTTAAGGGATAGGGTACAGTGATATGCGATTCAGTGCATGTACCTCATTGCTGAATAAATCTCAGTCATACCAACACCTGGTGAAGTCCTTGAAGCATGACTAGTGATAAGAGAAGAAGTGCCCATGAGCTCCATCCTGAAGCCTCAGGGTCCTCTGGGACTGGAGGCGCTGACCACTGAAGACCCACCATGAACCTGTCCTGATGTCCTCCCCACTACATTGCGGAGATCTCCTGCGTCCGGTTTACCAACCAGGTATGATACAGCAGCCACAGAACACACATTTCTCAGAGAGGGGGAAAGACGGCTACATTTATATTTACTTGTGTCTGGGCAGAGTTATGCATACCAGTGGTTGGATGGTCCTTGCATAGATGTAAAGGTTAAAGCATTTAGGATAGGGAGCCAGCAATGCATTTCTCAGCTGGAAGGAAAATGTCAGAGCTACATCTATCTTTCCTCTGATCTCATATAGAGATGCTTTAGCTTTGTAACTGCTTGTGTCATTTAAAAACAAACAATCCGCCATGTGTAGAGGTCTGGCCCTATGTGTTCAAGTGGAACACTGAGCAATGACCTACATTTGTGACATCCATGTGGACCAGACTATTTTAGATATCAAAATCAAGCCACCAGGCTGTTATCCGAAAGGCATAATGAGGGTTTTTAGTAGGCTTACCCAACTTTTTATTCTCTGCAGGGCTCCAGCACATTCGCTGCAGCCTTAAAAGTAAAGACATTTCAAAGGTCTGAAGAATATTCACCTGTGTGGGAGCCTTTGCGTTGACAGAGCTCAGCCTGCCGGCCCCCTGATTTCAAAGAATTGCTGCCGCAGGCAAAGAACAAGGAACATCCTGTTAAAATTAGGACTCGGGGAACATGGAATAAAGATGTGAAGATTGTATCTAGCGAAAGCAGCGCCAGAGAGATTATAGTCTGAAAGAGCATTACATGTTAAAACCTCTTTTGTGAGTCGTTTGACAACTTTAGGTGAAAAAGCTTTCATTTTAGAAGAAAGTTGGTAGCTTAGTGAATCTGTATTTTTCTGAAAGTACAGTTTTGACATTTTTTAAATAAACGTTGTAACTTGTATTCTGTGAAATGATCTCAAAATTGAGTTTTACCCAACGCAGCAAATTAATGTATTTCAGAACAGCAAGTCAATGTGTTTTAGTTGTTAAACACACAGATACCCAGTAAGCTCATATAAACCCCCAAAATTAACACTAAATATATATATGTATATGTCTCAAAAGGAGTGCTACTGGGCGTGGCACTGTATACTACAAAAAAAAAACACAAAGGGAGCCCAGAGCTACATCCAAATGACAAAAATACACAGTGAAATATATATATATGTTTTACAGCAGCATGCATTGGCTTAAGGGTTGTTCATGTAATGTGAGCTTGAGACAAAAGGTCACACTGTGTGCTCATTTGCATGCCATTTCCCAGAATCCCTTGCTGCAGTGCTGTGTGCTGGGTGATAATGGTGAAAGGCGGGGCTACAGACCTGTCTAAGACATGCAAATGAGCATACAGTAATATTTCCATTATATATATATATAAAAATAAAAGGGTAATTTAGTTTAACCCTTTGGCCAAATCATTATAAGCCTGCGAGCCACTTCAAGGCATGACCAGATATCGCAGGTCCTAACACTAACTGATTAAAATTCTTATTTACCTGTATAATTACGGGAAGAAGGATCTGCATTAGATCTGTCACAACCAGCTGCATGATAAAACCTGTACACCTGGAAAGTGGGGAGGGGCGAGCTTAAAACCTGTTGTATAATATATTAATATATTTATGCAGTCGTTCCATAAATACATAGAGGTGTCCACAGCCTTGTGCTATGGTCGCCCATCAATTCATTTTTGGGGGAGCGTTTTATCTCTGGATCAGCACTTGTGATCAAGCATGGAAACATAGATATTGATGACGGCTATGGACCACTTGACCTGCCAAGTCTGCCCATTTTGCTATCATGGGATTTTGAGTTCTAACTATAGGGAAAACGTAATAAATAAGATTTTTTTGACCAATGACGTGGGGTTAGTCCATAGAACACCTTCCAGAGCTGTAAAACATCTGAAAGGTGTCATCTCACATAGTTGGTAAAAAAATATGATGGCAATTTAACAACCTTGTTGGCTTCCTTAAACTAATCTAACAATGCAAAAGCAAAGATTTGGTTTCTTTTGTTTATTTTTTCTGGAAGTGTAATGCAAACTACATTTTATGGGGCTTATAGATTGGGAGAATCGTTCAGATGTCCCGGGTTTTTTGCTTTTCCCTGTTTGGACTCACTTAAAACTCTTAAAGTAGCAGTCCAAGCTGACTGTTTTTTTATTTTGAATTTTTTCCCCTTAAATGGGTGCATCAATACATGGGCGTCCGCAGAAATTTTTTCAGGGGGGGGCATAATTTTAACGGCCAGTGCCCGGCGTGAAAGTGGTGGTGAGTGCACCGTGGTGAGCGAGCCCAACCAGCATAAGGGGGGTTTTCCCCCCGAGAAAATTTTGAAAAAAAAGTGGGCAAATGGTGCATTTTCAAGCAAATTTGAGAAAGCTTGAAGGTTAATAAAGCAATATTAAATATTAAAAAAACACCATTGCATGCAGTTGCACCACATTATTCATAAACACACTCTCCCCCCCCCTCTGCATCTCCCATCTCTCTCCCCCCCTGCATCTCCCATCTCTCTCCCCCCCCTCTGCATCTCCCATCTCTCCCCCCCCCCCTGCATCTCCCATCTCTCCCCCCCCCTGCATCTCACATCTCTCTCCCCCTCTGCATCTCCCATCTCACTCCTCCCCCTCTGCATCTCACATCTCTCTCCCCCCTGTCATCTCCCATCTCTCCCCCCCCCTGCATCTCCCATCTCTCCCCACCTGCATCTCCCATCTCTCCCCCCGGCCCCCCCCCCTGCATCTCCCATCTCTCCCCCCCCTGCATCTCCCATCTCTCCCCCCCTGCATCTCCCCATCTCTCCCCCCCCTGCATCTCCCATCTCTCCCCCCCTGCATCTCCCATCTCTCCCCCCCCCTCTGCATCTCCCATCTCTCCCCCCCCTGCATCTCCCATCTCTCCCCCGACATGCATCTCCCATCTCACCCCCCCCTGCATCTCCCATCTCTCAATCTCCCTCGCCCCCCCAAGCTTCTTTGCCCCCCCAACCTCCCCCCACCCCCAATCTCCCTCGCCCCCCCCAAGCTTCTTTGCCAAATTGCCCCCCCAATCTCAGTCTCTCCCCCGCATCTCCATGCCATCTCTCCCTGGTCCCACGTGTCCCACTCCCTACCTTATGCGATAATGCGGCCACACTGCCGTCTGCCGGGGTGCAGGAGGGAGCAGGGCCAGAGGGAGAGTCTGGGTGCCGGTCCGGATGGGGAGTTACAGCGGTCAGCGCGGGAGAGCACGTGGCGGCCCCCACCCCTGCGTGACTGCTGCAGCTAGCCCCGCCTCCCATCCAATCCCGGGCCGCGGCTCAGCTGCCTCTTCCTCCCTCAGCATATTTTATTAAATTAATGCTGCGACTGCGAGGATCCAGGGGGGGGCAAGCGCCCCCCCTTGCCCCCCCTGCGGACGCCCATGCATCAATACAACACCACAATGATAAGGAATTAGCTAAGTTGCCGATCAATCCGTTCTTCTGTGATCGATCGGCGAAGATTCGGCTCGGGGGTTCACTAAATTGCTCTCAGGGCAGCAGGAGAGGAGCAAAGTACTATAGGGACAATCATGTGACCAGGCAGTCACTTGATACAATTGGTGCACTGCTAGAGAGGGGGCAGGGCTCAAAAAGGGGTGTGCCAGAGCTTGTTTCAGCAGAGGAAAAGGTTATAACGTTGTAAATGGTTGCTATAGAAACAAAAAAGGCTTGTTACATTAAAAATGTAAATTAGAGTTAATTAAAAAAAAAAAGAAACTATTTGACAAATACCATTATAATATTTATGTGTAAGAGATGTAATTTGCTTTATAAATATTTTGTCACCCCTACAAATAATCCCTCCCTTCTCAGCTGGTGTACAAACCGAAAGGATTTACAGTACAAATACTTATCAATTGCCCAGATGTAAAGAGCATTCATTGCCCAAATGTAAGCCCTTAAAGCTGCAGTTCAGTCCATATCCTGCATGTGTGCTTTTTTTTAATAAATCAGTTCTGTAGTAAGAAAAAATATTTTTAGCATTTTCTGTTTTAAAAAACAACAACTTTGAAAGACCAATTTTCTTGTATTCTATTTTAACAGCCATTTGCTAAGGCACTGCCCCTTCATGTCCTGTCACAAGCCCTGGCACACCCCTTTGTCAGCCCTGCCCTCCCACTAGCACATGTCAGTGCAGGAGTGCTCATGAATATTCATGAGCTTCCACTGACTGACAGAAGCAGAATATAAACAGATCCCTTCACTAATTATGTCACCAAATTTCGACCTATCAATACATGGAGAACGAATTGACCTGCGTGTGTGGGGGGTGGGGGGATGCAGTAAGTATTATCCAATACTAGACAACTGAAGTATTAAAAAACAAGACACAGGTGTTTGAATGTAAGCTTAACAAATTCAAATTCATTAAATTCATCAAATTCATTAAAAAGGTCAAAACAGCTGTCTGTGAGTAGGGTTACTGGATACAGGGCCAGCGTGATGGCGGTGCCGTTGCTGCCATGAGCCCCTGCGTTCTTCCCCACAACAATTAAACTGATTGCCAGGGAGAAGAGTGCGGGGCCTCTAACTCTTACCTTCTCCAGGGGCCCCTCCCAGCATCTCCTCTTGCATGGTTCCGCCATCTTGGCTCCACGATATCCAATGGCGTCGCGTTGCCATGCTGACAGGGACACACTGTAGCCCCCGCGTCGGCATCACAACGTGACGCCTCACGGGGGCCGCGACGTTGCGGAAGCCATGATGACTGGACTATGCAGAGGGAGATGCCGGGAGGGGGAGATGCCACCGGAGAAGGTAAAAGCCGAGGTCCCCGCACATGTCCCTGCAAACATCACAGCCGGCCCTGTGTCTGACTACGCACCTCTTTAACCCATGCTGTGCTGAAAAGCTGTGTAATATGGCAGGCATAAGCTTATAGGAGTCCATGTTAAAATGGACATGAAGCAAAAGGTGACAATGTGTGCTCATTTGCATGTTATTACCCAGAATCCCTGGCTGCAGTGAGATAATGGGGGAAAAACAGGGTTGCAGACCTGTCTGAGACATGTAAATGTGCTCACAAGCAGAGGCGGATTTCCCTGCAGGCTGAATAGACTATAGCCTACGGCAGCAATTATTTTTTACTGTTTTTTACCCCAAACGTTTGTGCTTGAAATGGGTTGTAGCCCCGTATCGGCAACAAGGACTACATCAGATGCAAAGGGCTAGAGGTGTGTGTTGAGACGGGGGTCTCACCTTCCTTCTGCAACGCCACATTGTCATGGCGACCCGACGCCAAATGATATCGAAACGGCACATGACGCGTTGCCATGACAACGCTGCGGCACATTGCACCGTGACGCCGCTACGCTGTAGTAGGAGGGCCGTTCAAGGAATTGCCGGAGCTGGAAGGTAAGTATCCTTGATTACTAAGGGGCGGCAATAACATGAGATTTTATGGGCAACAACATTATAAATCTGCCACTACTCACAAGTGGTATTTTTTTTAAAAAAGGGCAAAAAAGGGTGAGAGGGGTAATAAAAATGCGGTGAGTATCCAATACTACACGGATTTATAAAAAAAAAAAAAAAAACACATATAGGATTTTTAATACATTGCTGCGTCTTTAAATTAAAATCACCCTTATAAAGCAAATTAGAATTCAGCTTACATTGTATCCCCACCCAATGGAGTCCACAACATCAGGGGGTAATTAGAGAGACATAAATTCCCCGAAACTATTCTAAACTCAATATGATACATTCAATGCTCTGTAACAAACAAGAATAAAAAATATACAAAGGGGAAGCTTAGCTCAGTGGGCCAATTAAATGTAAAGTAATGAAATCATTAGGAGGCAATTTACTGCAGTGCAAAAACTAATACAAGAATTCTTTGCTTTCTATAATGAGCCAGGCAATTTAGCCCAAGCTTCATCAGTAAAACATACTCCGGGACCTCTCTCTTAGACATTTAGGCTGTCACTTGTGTTGACGAGCTACATTTAGAAGGGTACGAAAATGGGGGCTTGTAAGTAACAGTTGTGTAAATTAAACTGCATTTCAAACAATTTCTAGGGTTTTAGATTTGACATGGCTGAATAAAGAGTTTCAAAATACCCATTTTTTATAGTTGAAAATGTCCTCCTGTTGTAGCTTCTTTCTTCCATTCTTTCCACATTTACAGAAGTGGTCTCTCATTCCTTCTTGGTCACACAACGACGGCTGATAATTAGGATACCGTTACTATTAGTCCTTATGACCCTTGGTTCTTCGATACTGTGCCTTCCTTAATACCTGATACAACCTTCCAGCAGAACACGCCAACACTGAATTTAGGGTACAAATGGCCACAGCAACAATAACAGGAAGAATTAACCTAGACTTGGCCAGCTTGCAGTCCCAACTGGTAATTGTTATCAAACCCAACCATGGATGCCCAGTAAGGACAACGTCAAATACATTCCATCATAAACCAAACATGGTGCCCAAACAGAGGAAAAGTGACCTGAAAACAAATAGGGAAGGCGGGTGGGATCTCGGTGGTGGCTGCCACTTGAGGTGATCTGGTTGGAAGAGGATTCCTCGTCTCCCGTTCGCTTCATCTCTGACATCACATTTTTTTTAGATATATAGATATAGATATATATAAAGCATACATTACCAGCAAAGGTAAGGAGACAACAGCACTCAGAAGGTATAAGCAGCTATAAACTGTATTAAAGAAACTTGCACATATATCCAACGTTTTGGTCCGCTGAACGGGACCTTCCTCAGGGGTGCTACCCAGTTTATAGCTGCTTATACCTTCTGAGTGCTGATGTCTCCTTACCTTTGCTGGTAATGTATGCTTTATTATTTTTTATGACAAAAGCACCAGGTCATCATTATATCACTACAAGAGTGCCAGATCTTCATGATTTGTATGCATGTATATATATATATATATATATATATATATATATATATATATATATTGGGTGTTGGAGTTAGAGCGTGCTGGGAATGTGTGTGTTCACTGACGTCACAATCAGGTTATTCTCCAAGGAGCGATCCCGTGCGCAACAATGTGCCAGAGGGGCCGTAGCGCTCTCAGGGGGTTAATATGCCACAGCCCAACCCTTTCCTCTCCCCTCCGACCTAGCACTTTCCACTTTTTCTCCCCTCCTCCCTACCACAACCAAATCCAGGGACCGCTCAGGCCTCTGGTCATGAACCTCCAACCCCCCCCCCCCCCAAGGTCTCAGGGTCATGCTCAACTGCATTCACACTTGCACCACATGCTAAAATAATGAATAGTACTTTTGTTTTAATTTGTATTACTGTACAACACAGAAACCATGCTGGAGAAATGAAGATGTGTGACACATTGTAATGATGACAGTACATCATATTGTGGATGTTGCTGTACAAAATTGGTCTTCGTTTGCCGGCACATACTGTATGCCTCTTAAACGCGTTGATAACTTGTTGCATTTATCGTGGATGTTTTGGTTGGGGTTTTTTTTTTGTAAATAATTCCGTGACGAGCCTAACCGTTTCCATTTGAGAAACACTTTGCAGAATCAAGTTTAAAAAAAAATCTGGTTTCATGGAAATGTATTGGATACATATTTTATTAATTATTCAAATTATAAAGCCATTAGAGCTAGACATTACATTATTAGTAGGGAACCTCTATGGGCATCTAAAATTCACACAACTCTGCAATATTCTACTACTGACCATAATTGGAAGTTAAAATAATCTCCAGAAGAGGCCAAGAACTGACACAATTCATGCGCATGGATGGCAAACCTTATTAACATGTGTAAATTGCATTTGGGATATCATTGGCTCCTCGCCTGCTTTAAATATGCATTAGACTGGCGACATGTGCCAATGATGATTAATCATATTAACCCATTCGTTTCCGAATGCCTGCAATGCATATTTCATGGATGAAGATGGATAGCTGTGTGTGGTCAGCTGTCGGAGGGCTCGCAGATTAAATCTCCAACAGGCTTACTGTACTTGTTTACTTTTAATTGTTTATGTCTTAATATATCTCCAACACTGTAAACAGTTTGTAAACTGTCAATTTTAAATGATTGCGTATGGGTACAAAAAATGATTGCTGTGTATGAGTAAGGCCTATCGCTTATTTTGATGTGTATCTTGGTGCAATCCTGTTTGAAAATAGACTCAAGAAGTGCTTTGGGAAAACAAGGAAAAACAGCAAGTTCCTAAGATGCAGGTGACAAAAATGAAATGTATTTACTCATATATTATAAGGGCCTGTATGGAGTCAGCAATCGTGGATTTGAGATGCTCCTTATGACAGAGACTGAAGAACATGAAAACTCATTACTGTTTCGTATGATTTCTGATTACAGAAAAAAAAAACGCTCTATCCTTTTTTCTTCTTCTTTAGCAGTGTTTTCCAAGGCAGCAGTCAGGACAGGAACAGGCGGGCGGTAATGAATTTCAATACACATCAGCCTCTGTGCTATGTTTTGTCTTAATGCCTGATGTGCACATTGGAAAAAAATACAAGTTAGTATATAGACACGCAATATATTTTGTGGTTTTGTTGCGTTAAGTTAATGCCAATAATTCCATTTGAGACAGTACTGTACATGAGCCCTTCTGTATGGTAAACTCCGTATTTTAGCAACAATTTAGGAGGTTCATCGAACATTATAATTTTAAATATTCACACACACTGAATACCCCACAATATACACACACACACACACACACACACACACACACACACACACACACACACACACACACACACACACACACACACACACACACACACACACACACACACACACACACACACACACAATAACCCCCCAATATCCCCTCACACAATAGCACCACCTCCCCACAATACCTCCCCTGCCCCCCTAATCTACAATGGCCCCAGACCTGCCTCCCTCCCGCACAATAGCCCCCTCCCCCAAATCTTTCCTTGAGGGTGCCGTACAGGCTTCCAGCATGCACCAAGTTAGATCTATATATACACACATGAATGTTATATTATATAAAATCGCACATAAAATGTATACAGATGCAACAATAGAAATTTGATATTACTAAAATTAGTATAATATTTCTATTCAACCATGATGGGGAAGGGGATAGAAGGAGGGGAGGGGGGAAGGAGGGGAGGGGGGAAGGAAGGGAAAAGGAAGAAAGAAGGGGGGAGGTGGGAGGGGGGGGGATAGATCTATGGTGCTTTACCAACGTGAAGCATTCTGGATCTTCACCATTCTTTATTACCGAAAGGCCTTAATACAGAATGGGACCTCAAGGTCTTCCTATGATTGCATATCTGGTTCAACATTGGTTCTTCACCATTCCCTCTCCCCCTCCTTTCCCCTCCCCCCTCCCTCCTTCTTTCTTCCTTTTCCCTCTCTTCCCCCCTCCCCTCCTTCCATCCCCCCCCCTTTCCCCATCATGGTTGAATAGAAATATTATACTAATTTTAGTAATATCAAATTTCTATTGTTGCATCTGTATACATTTTATGTGCGATTTTATATAATATAACATTCATGTGTGTATATATAGTCATGTTTATATGCCTTGCTGTAAATAACATGTTCATGACAATGTCGGCATATCCTATATTACATATATGGTTTATTCTAAGGTGTATGATCCCTATTAATGATCTTAGGATAATATACTATTGCAGATAATTATATTATTATTTACATTATAAGTTACTAATTACACCCTTATTTACATGTGTAACTACGGCTTGAGTCCAATGTGTTGAACTTTGTACAAGTACTACCTAATTAGGTGCAACACATTAGCCAATCAGTAGAAGGGAGGTATAAATAATACCCTCCCTTCATGTGTCATACTCCTTGAGAAAGCGCAACTAGCCCGAAACGCGTGGGAGGAGGTCTCCTAGTCATGTATCTGTTTTATGTAGTTCAACAAAGTCATTTTATTATTCCACCTGGTGAGTCTGATCTTCAAAGGAGCAGCGGTGGCCTCGATCTTCTTTTCTTCTTGTATACATCCGGATCGTGGCCGCACAACGGAAGGACGTCACTCACTGTTGGAGGTGAGCATCCAGCCAGGAGAAGAGGGAACGGACGATCGTGAGTACTTACTCCATCCGTTTTGCTGGGCAATTGCAGCCGATTACCACACACTGGGACGGGACTGCACACAGCATTCTACCCACATCTCCATCAGGCTTGTTTCTACATGCTCCACTTACTTACTCATACCGAGGCTCACTAAGCCAGATGACGTGCATACCTTGAGTCACCAGATGGTCTCTCGTATCTTTCCAGCATGCACCAGCAGAAGAGCATGCAGGGGAGGAGGCGGCACGCACACCAGCAGGGAAGGGTGGGGGGGTAGAGGCGCACGCACACCAGCATGGGGAGGAGGTACGTTCAAGCGTGGGAGGCAGCCCGGCAGCAACTTCCAGCACACGCTTGGTCCCTGCAGTCACTATGCATGGGACTCCTGTCCCAGCTCTCCCCCTTGTCGGCTCGCATGTGCGGGCCACATGGCGACACTTTGTGGGCCCAGAGTTTGGCAGCCCTGCCTTATTTGACCTCCTCACCTGCCTCATTAGACCTGTAAAAGTTTGCAGTCTCTAATCCAGGGAGGTACTCACCCAGGACCACTCTGAAGATCACCCTGAACCCTGCACTGTGGACCTTCTATACCCTTACCCCAGCCAGGAGGCCCGAAGGTAAAGACTTGGATATTACCAAGTTTGATATATTTGCGGTTGGTAAGGGGCTTAGCCCCCCAAACTGTAGACATGGGCTATGCTGTCTAGTCCGAGCTCCCTACAGGAGCTACAGTAGGTTGCTTTGGTTTCCCTGTAACCCTATTTTTATGTTTTTAAACTTGTGGCGTATAGAAACATATTTTTATTTCCCCCTTAAAAATATCTCCTGGGCTACAAACCTCTACACACATCTCCTACAGGGGAGGAATTATTTAAAGCCCTCTCCCGCCTTAAACCTCTCTCTCTAACTGCCCCGCACCCCTGGAATGCCCTTATCCTTAATACCCGGCTGCACCCTCTCTATCCACCTTTAAGACCCACTTTAAGACACACTTGCTTAAGGAAGCATACGAGTTGCAGCGTGGCTAATACTATACACGATACATAAAGCTTGGCCCCCTGCAGATGCACTTACCTGAATGACCTCCTACTGTCTTTGTACGTTCTCCCCACCAATTAGATTGTAAGCTCTTCGGAGCAGGGACTCCTCTTCCAAAATGTTACTTTTATGACTGAAGCACTTATTCCCATGATCTGTTATTTGTATTATTTGTTATTTATATGATTGTCACGTGTATTACTACTATGAAGCGCTATGTACACTAATGGCACTATATATAAATAAAGACATACATACATACATACATACATACATACATACATACATGCGTCCTGGGCCAAAAGACTTCTGTTGGAAGCCCTGGTTGCTACTAACCCCACCAAATAAAATCCATTGATTATAGACCCGTTACTTACAACAATGACTTGTAATCTTCTGCTTTGGTGTTCACAGCTTCTATTAGTCTACAAGCGACAACTGTTTACTTGAATGACTTTTATATATGCCGTCTCATATAGACAATCCCGGCATTATATTAGCACACAAACAACATCCGTTCCTTCTAACATAACATTCTCAATCAAGTGAGTCTTGCTTTTCAGTTATTCAATTGTATTTTATTTCCCCAGAAGGATGCAGGCTCCGGTATCATAGCACAGTTCTATTAAACTAGTAATTGAGCATTTCAGATACCAGATGTAGAAAATGTAGATAGTGTTTTTTTCTCTGGCGCTCCCGATCAGTATTACAAATTTGGTTTGCTAAAAAGACAATGAACCCGCTCGAGTCTAAATAGAATGTAAGCGACAGACGCTGTGTAATTTAATTCTAAAATAAAGACAAAGAATGAGAACGCCGAGAGGTTATTTTTCTTAGCAAGTTCAATGCAATGTTGGGGGACAAATTCTAAAGAGGGTTAGGCCAGGTCCATAGCAGGCGTGTGACATCACGCGCGCCTGTACTTGAAGCGATCTGTGACCTGCAGGGTTGCGCGATGGGGGGGTTGCGTGGCGAGGGGGTGCTGAAGACGTTCCAGTGAGCGGCTCGCCCTCATTGGCTGATCCGCGCACGTGACCTGGCCGTCGTGCGCAAATTTAAAAAAATTTGTCTTGCCGCGCATCGGCCGCCATGGTGCTTTCGTGCACGCGCGGTCTATGGACATGAGCATTGCCTTCCTGACTTTTGTTTTCGGCACGAGCGACGCCGCTCGCGCCGTAGCTCTTACTATGGATGCGGCCTAATTCTTTATTGTGCAAAGCGCCCAATCGGGCCGGTATCGGACAAAAGTCTCCATTGAAGGGAATGTGGATTTTCTACCGAAAACAGCCCAACAAGCTGCTTCAGAGAATATTGAATTACCCCCTAAATGTCACATCGTCTTTGTTAGTTAACCTTTCGATAAAGGATCTTGGGGCCTGAACTATGGCTTTAGGGAAATTGACAGAGGAAGAATAGCATGTTTCATCAATAATGCTGTCACCAATTGTCATTGTAGCAACAGTTCCAGTATTACCAACCTGACTGCCCAATGTTATATGATTAGAGTCTGGTCCGTTGTTTCGGTCACTGATCAGGGTGCACAAATTGCATTTAATTGGAAAATGGCGACTCGTCCAACCAGACGAACAACCATTACTAGAATGGTAATCCTGCCGTTCATGTGAGAGAGGATGCTGAATTGTATGGTGATCCTGACTATCATTATACTCTTCTGACCCCATGCTGTTTTATCTTTAAAGTGGCCTCCAGATATCAATTTTTCTTCTCCATGGTCTCCTCATCATCCCTGGAAAAAATATATGCACATCCGATAGAAAGAAACAATGGGGTCAGGGCTCAGTCTGGCAGCCATGTTTTTCAAAATCGGCACACAATATATATATATATATATATATATATATAAAGAAAAAACAGATGGCACACACATATTGCAGTAAAGTAGGTGCTTATCCCATATAAACAGTAGGTATAAATAAGCTCCTTACCAGGCAGATCCAGAGTTCCAGGCCCACAAAGCAAGGAAGAGACAGCACACTCAGTAGTAACCAAAAAAAGAAGTGTATTAATACTGGTAAGGAATATATATATATATATATATATATATATAGTGCTTGACAAATCACCCACAAATCTACTCGCCGAACCAAAAAATCTACTCGCCACCTAGTCCCGCCCCAACCCCGCCTTTAGTCCCGCCCCTAGTCCCACCCCCAACCCCGCCTCTAATCCCGCCCCCAGCCCCGCATTTAAAAAAAACATAAATGAAATAAATTGAATAAATTCCTAGTAAGAACATTCGTTTTTGACATAAGTTTATTTATTGTATTACATTATACTACAATTAGTCCTTGTGTATAAATGTCAAATCTAGAAAAAAAGCCAGATGTGAATGACTAGTTTCCTGAACCCCTTAACCAGTGTCTGGACGTCCCCACTTCACAATATTTAAAGCAGCAATCCCGCCTGGGATCTTACCTGATCTGCAGTCCGTCAATGTCCAGGTACCCTCATTCCCGCAATGTTATACATTGGAGGGGATGTGTTCCCTACCTGTCTTCTGGGTTAGGGTGGGTTCCGATGTCTCCCGTGTGAAGCTTGAGTCAGATCTGGAAGAAAGCAGAATAGGTTATTTCGGTGTAGTGTAGGGCAGTTAAGATATACAGGGTAAATAAGATATCCAGATCCAGATTGTGAGACAGAGAGACGGAGAGAGAGGGTGAGAGAGAGGGTGAGAGAGAGGGTGAGAGAGACGGAGAGAGAGGGTGAGAGAGAGGGTGAGAGAGACGGAGAGAGAGGGTGAGAGAGAGGGTGAGAGAGACGGAGAGAGAGGGTGAGAGAGACGGAGAGAGAGGGTGAGAGAGACGAAGAGAGAGGGTGAGAGAGACGAAGAGAGAGGGTGAGAGAGACGGAGAGAGAGGGTGAGAGAGACGGAGAGAGAGGGTGAGAGAGACGGAGAGAGAGTGTGAGAGACGGAGAGAGTGTGAGAGAGACGGAGGGTGAGAGACAGAGAGAGGGTGACTGTGGGGGGATGGGGTGACTGGGTGGGGTGATTGGGGGTGTGGGGTGACTGGGTGGGGTGATTGGGGGTGTGGCGTGACTGGGTGGGGTGATTGATTGGGGGGTGTGGCGTGACTGGGTGGGGTGATTGATTGGGGGGTGGGGTGATTGGGGGGTGGGGTGATTGTGGGGGTGGGGTGATTGGGGGGGTGGGGTCTGACTTGGTGATGGATTACTGATGTAATCAGTCTGACTTGGTGGGGATTACTGACTGTCTGACTGGGTGGGATGACTGGGCAGGAGGTGGGATGACAGACTATGACTGACTTTTGACTGACTGGGTGGGGGGGGTGACTGACTTTTGACTGACTGGGTGGGGGGGATGACTGACTGACTGGGTACCTCTGGTGTCCTACACGTTCTCTCTCTCTCATACACACACACACACACATACACACTCTCTCATACCCATACACACACTCTCTCATTCCCATACACTCTCTCCCTCTCTCTCGTATACCCCTCTCTCTTTCTCCCATACCCCTCTCTCTCTCTCTCTCTCTACCATACCCCCTCTCTCTCTCTCTCTCTCTCTCCCATACCCCTCTCTCTCTCCCATACCCCTCTCTCTCTCTCTCTGTCCCATACCCTCTCTCTCTCTGTCCCATACCCTCTCTCTCTCTCCCATACCTCTCTCTCTCTCTCTCCCATACCTCTCTCTCTCTCTCTCCCATAACACACACACACACACACACACACACACACACACACACACACACCCCCCTGCTACTACCTCCCGCCCCGCGTGGGCAGCTGGAGCACCGGAGGGAGGGGGGAGAGACACGAGCCGCGCAGTCACCGGAGGGATGGGGGGGAGAGACACGAGCCGCGCGGTCACCGGAGGGATGGGGGGGGGAGAGACACACGAGCCGCGCGGGCACCGGAGGGAGGGGGGAGAGACACGAGCCGCGCGGTCACCGGAGGGAGGGGGGAGAGACACGAGCCGCGCGGTCACCGGAGGGATGGGGGGGAGAGACACACGAGCCGCGCGGGCACCGGAGGGAGGGGGGAGAGACACACGAGCCGCGCGGGCACCGGAGGGAGGGGGGAGAGACACGAGCCGCACGGTCACCGGAGGGAGGGGGGGAGAGACACCCGAGCCGCGCGGGCAGCAGGAGCACCGGAGGGAGGGGGGTGAAAAACCCAACCCACGCGGGCAGCACCTGAGGAGCGGGGGTGAAGCACCTGAGCCGCGCGGGCAGCGGGAGCACCGGAGGGAGGGGGGTGAAGCACCAGAGCCGCGCGGGCAGCGGGAGTACCGGAGGAAGGGGGGAGAAACACCAGAACAGTACAGTATATATAAATATTTATTACAGTGCATTAAATTCCCCCCCACCTCAAGCATCTGTCCACAATCCTCTCCATGACCGGATCAGTGCAGGTCTTGTAAGCAGGAGGTGACACAATTATACAGGAGGATATATAGGAGGAGGAGTAGCAGATGCACGCGCGCGCGCACCCCCAACCCCCCCCCCCCCATTACTTACCCGTGCAGAGAAGGAAGGGCGGTTTGAAGTCCTGGCAACTCCAAGCCGCGTCACAGCCAGAGGGTTTTTTTTTTTTTCCGAGCAGGGGATTTTGTTTTTGCAGAGCAGGGGAAAAGCTACTGGCCACGAGCCAATATCCGATCGCAGCTGGCGAGTTGGCGACCGGGTTTGTCAAGCACTATATATATATATATATATATATATATAATGTAGTTATACGTTACCGTTCCAAGGATTGGTAAACAAGAGACAGCACTCAATGTTGAAGATCAAAGTGTATTAGTGAAAGCAAAAATACATCCAGAAACCCAACGTTTCGGTCCTACAGAATGGGACCTTCCTCAGGGGGAAGGTCCCATTCTGTAGGACCGAAACGTTGGGTTTCTGGATGTATTTTTGCTTTCACTAATACACTTTGATCTTCAACATTGAGTGCTGTCTCTTGTTTACCAATCCTTGGAACGGTAACGTATAACTACATTCTCTATATGGGACGTGCACCTGTGGCTTAACAGCACCTATTGGAGTGCCAACTGCCTTATCTGACTATATATATATATATATATATATATATTTGGGGGTCCCATGGACGAGCATCATTGAAACTGCTGCTTTGGTCTATGAAGCAAGCAACAAGCTACATACTGTTGTAGCGAAGTGATGTCACTTTATTGCAGATCCAATGTATGTTGCTAAGAACGAGTAAGTTCTCGGCCATAGTGGAAGCGTGCGCGAATGTGCACGTTGGTTCGGCGTCATGCTCGCCTCAAGCAGGAGAGATTTCTATCCTGCAGGCAGAGGCGACTGGGAGGCGTGTCGGGGGCATGGCAGTGACGTCACGGAGCTGGTTCGGCCTCATTGGGCAAACCGCTCACGTGACCCAGCCGTGACGTGGGAAATTCGCAAAATTGTTGCGCAAAGCACCCAACCCTCTCTAATAGCGCGTCTGAGATCAGATGCATTGTAAGGAACCCCAACCCTCTCTAATAGCGCGTCTGAGATCAGATGCATTGTAAGGAACCCCAACCCTCTCTAATAGCACGTCTGAGATCAGAGGCATTGTAAGGAACCCCAACCCTCTCTAATAGCGCGTCTGAGATCAGATGCATTGTAAGGAACCCCAACCCTCTCTAATAGTGCGTCTGAGATCCAATGCATTGTACGGAACCCCAACCCTCTCTAATAGCGCGTCTGAGATCAGATGCATTGTAAGGAACCCCAACCCTCTCTAATAGCGCGCCTGAGATCAGATGCATTATAAGGTACCCCAACCCTCTCTAAAAGCGCGTCTGAGATCAGATGCACTGTAATTTCTTCTGTATTTGGTACAATTTTAAATGACTTGAAAATTGCCAGGAACCCTGATTGAAAAACACTGGTATATGATCTCATTAGCAGGGCTGAGAACAGGAATGAAGTTTGATCCAGCGATGAGATATGAGAGTGGATCTACCATAGCTCCAGTTAGATTAATATAAAGAGCTCTGGAAGGTAAGGGAATCATAAAAAAAACTTAAAAAAAAAAAGCTATGCTACATTAGAGAAGTGTCATAAGTACACTGCAATTCAGTTACAAGTAAGCAGGATTTCACATCTAAAATAGATCAAGCATTTCTAGTACCCTTAAAGAGGTCCAGCTGGGCTCATTTTGTGCACCATAATTCTTCTGCAAATGTTATGTCTTTTGTACTTTTGTAACCATTATTAGTGAAAACTGAAATGGCATTACCTTTCACGGGAGATGTTATGTTAATAAAACAGAGTTTTCTTGCAAATTGCTGCAGTTTTTTTTAGTTCTCATGAGGCTTTTCCAATTTCCTCCCATTCCTGCTTCCATCCTCTTGCTGGCATGTCCCTAAAGGGCATACAGCTCATGTGCAGGGCCTGTTCCCATTACAGCCCATTTAAACACCCTTATCTTAGAATTTGCTGGCCCTGTCAACTGCAGGATTCAAATTGATTGTCTTGCTATTCAAAGACCTATATTGACTTGACAAGCAAGACAAGACCGTCCAAAACTGCACCCGACACGTGAGATAAGCATTAAACTAATTAGGAAACAATTGATTCCTATTAGCATATCTACACCAATTGTCAAACCTGCAGTCAGCGGCACAGTATTTGGAAGTCAGGAAGCATTTTACTTCCTTTCATTTTTAACAAACTTCAACAACTTGACAAGTATTGAGTGCTTTCGATCTTTAAGTAAATACACCTTCACAGTTGGTGCACATTTGACATAAGTATGCTGGTGGTGAGTGGTCGGAGTTGAAATGCAATGGCTTCTTCATGTATTCCTGTAGCGACTGCATATTGTGTTTGAGTTGCATAATGCTTTGTCCCCGATGTCCGCGCGATGGCGTGCACGGCGCACACAAAGCACGGCCCGCCATGGGGCAGGCCCCAGTCGGCGTGTGCGCGCATAAAGCGCGATGGCGCGTACACCTTTACGAAAGACAAGGAATTTGTCTTTTGGCGCGGCGGCCGAGTGATGGCCACGTCACAGCAGCGGTTTAGCCAATGAGGGAGAACCAGCCGCGGGACGTCATGGCCGTGCCCCCGCCACACCTCCCCTGTTCTTCTCCTCTTCTTGCCAAGACGCGCGTCCCATCGCGACCCCTAGACCTCACATCGCGGCTGAAACTAGCGCACACGCCGCCAGGTGCTCCGACGCGAGCGCGACTGGAGCCGTAGCCTTAGTGTGGTCTTCTCGGAGCGTGCAAGACAAAGTGGCAAGAGACTATTTTTCGCAGGTGTAGTCTAAGTTGATACGAAGTTTAAACGTAATTTTTGTATAGTTTTTTTTACTATGTCATAAAACTGCCAATCTAACAGCTGATTTAGGACGGGGTGGGCTTATGTTGTTTCCATGGGAAAATAATGTATTTAAGTCTTAGCAAAGATGATAAAAATCAGATTTCAACAGAAGTGTGTTTGGACCAAACACATGATATTCTCATCTTTCTGCTTTATGTTTTATCCTGTTATTTTGAGAACCTGCTCTGTATCTATTGTAATTGTATGTTCGTGTAATCCTTTTTCTGTAATCTAAGCTCTGTATTTATATATATTAAAACATTTAATAAGTGATGCTTTGGGCTCTGAATGGACTGTTGCACGCTCTGGAGAGAGTATTTACATTTTCGGACACATTTTGCTACAACAGATTTGTTTGTTAAGTGCATAGTTTATTTATTATAAACAGGGACCGGGACCCTGGCAACTATTAATTTTACATCTTTTATTTGCATATTATCACGGGTGGTGGCAGCGTATAGATATGATTGCAATTGAGTAAGGGGTTAACATTAACTCATTGGAGGTACCTCAGCAGAGGGGAAAGGTGAGTTGGCAAGAGTAGCCGTGTGCATTAACCCTGGTTGCATATCTAAGTTATGCACTCACTTGTGTGCTGTTCGTGACAGGTGGTATATGGCGACGGATTTAGGGGAGATATTACTCATTTGAGGGACCTTTGCGAAGGTGAAGAGAGGGACCGCTCGTAGGCTGTGTATTAACCCTTGTCCCGTAGGGGAGATATTGTTAATTTGAGGGACCTTTGGAGGTGAAAAGTGGGGCAGCTTGCGATCTGTGTATTAACCCTTGTCCAGTATGCAGGTCACATGCTGACAGGTGTGCCATACGTAACAGAGGTATGTAATTCACTGCAATGTGTTGTAGGTGTCAGCAGCATGAAAAAGGAATGACAAGTTAAATGGTCCTTTTCCAATTACATCCTTAGATGATGGGATACATTTCCTCCTCCTCCTCTTTTTTTTTTTTGCTCATGTTAATGTAGAAATAAAAAAAAATTCCAATAGATGGAGATCTGTGTGATTAACAGAGGGAGATTTAATTAGAAACACTGGACAGAGGAGTAGTGATTATAAAATGTATCATTTAATCTCCTGCATGTAGCATGTCGTTAATTAAATTTCAGGAACATTAATTGTATTCCTGTCACAGATTTTTTTTCTTCTTTTTTTCCTACTGGGGAAGAATATTTCTATTAACACAGTTTGCACTGCATGAAAAAAAGAAATCCACTGACGATTCGAGTATTAAAAAGCAAATAATATTTTCAGATTTCAAAACAATAATAACAGATCTTGCCTTACATTTCCACTTTTATCTGCCCGCTCAGTATATGGAGGATGTAATGATATTATTTACCAGGCTCTCTCCACCTCCCTGTCTCCAAGAGAACCTAGGTTTTCAATTGAGCATTCAAGTAGCATAGTACCCCACCTACATCATCATCCCCTAATTAAATGAACATGATTACCTTAAATGCTAAACATATCCTTAAAGAGGCCTTCCCTGGTAGACACTCAAAGAAAGAACTAAGTATTTTATCATCAAACTGACTTCCGTAAACAAATGATACTATGCTTATCCTTTACACTGCCAGGCGTCCGGTGGTACCAGACGGTGACCGTTCAGCGTCATGGGGTCATTCCAGGAGCAACCGCATGATGCGACCAGGGCCTCAGAAATTGGAACCCTCAAAACGTTCGTCTTTACCGGGCTGGCTGCTCCATCGGAGTGGTCAGCCCAATCAGCCCCTAAAATAAGTGAGGCTACGGTCCCAGTCCTCCCTGCTGCACATGCCATGCCTCCAGGCGCGTGCAAAGACTACAGCCGCGATCTGTAAGGGAGGGGGTGGGGGCGGGGCCATGATGGAGGGCGTGGCCATGACGTGGCATATCTGCCCTGCCGTTGGCTGGTGCGGCGTTACGACGCGGGAAGACAAAATGCTAGCGTACGCATCACAGCGCTTTGCGTGCCCACGCACACACAGCCACTGGGGCCTGCCCCATAGAGGGCTGTGCTGTTGTGTGTTGCGTGCTCACCGCAGCGTATGCCGCCGTGACCACCAGGGACTCAGCCTTACAAGTGCCCATGATGTACCTAGTACATCATAGGGGCCTCTGCCGTGCCAGGGCTCATGTTGTTTCTGGTACGTCAACAGGGCCCTGTAATGTTCAAGCAATAATTTGTCTGCTTTTGTTTTTGGGGGGAAAATTAAAGATCCCCATTTTCAAGGCCTCAGAATGGGTCGGGGGAATTGTTTGTCAAACAAGTGTTTCCTGCACCTTTCCCCCCACCCTGTCCTTATCAGAGAGTCAATAAAGATAAGGGAATTGTAGAGAGGAAGGCTTTGCCTGTGTAAACTGTTGGCCACTCAGTCACATCCGAGGAAATGAAATCCCTCCCAAGTCTCAGCTCATCCTCCTTACATACCAATATCCAATAGCTAATACTTATAGATGTTGGTGAATAAAAATTGCACAGTTTGAGCACCTAAATGTGTCACTGCCCCTTTAATGCATTTATACTGTTTTAAAATGTGATCGCTCACTGTGGGCGTCAATACTATTGTGCATTGTAGGTAAGGCAAACACAACGCGATAAGGTTCTGATGGGTAAAAAAATATTTGTATGCTAAACTTGTTCCTTATCTCACTGCCATCTAATACAGTAGCTCCCTCGCTATATTACACAGCACTAGGTGCACAGCTTGTACAGTACGGATGTAATCATTTCTTTAATAAGTGTCCCTACGATTTGGAGGGCAGGAAACATATCACTTTAGCCAGGTTGCAGCCATGGAGTGACGCACAAAATGTAACTAAATATTACAAGCTCACCACTTGCGCTATCCACAAGAACTGATTAAAGCTGTTCAAGGAGAATAAATTTAAATCAACACCATTACCCTCTCACTAAGAGAAATTAATTTCAACACGCGCCTCTGCCTTTTTCATTTTAGCGATTGTTAATCAATGCAAATGACTTGCTTCCTGCTGAAGGGTTCTTACACGGGGCACAGGCAGGTGAGGGTCCGCTGGCTGCAGGGATTGGTTCTCATGTTCAGCAGTTATTAGAAGAGAAAAGCATAGCCAAACAATACCTTCAGTTTCTATTTATTCTGCCCAGGAATTCCAGCAAACATTTGCTGCCAGGAGTAGTATACAATGCTGTAACACTGCGGGTCATATTTAGGAAACAGTCTTCTGCCATAAGCCACTGGGTGTTTTTTTTTTCATTAAACTGCATCTCCATGCCATAGTGCCCCGATCTGCACTATCGCAGTTTATTGAATAAGTCCCTGTAGGCTGCAAGGTTTCTTCTGGTGTCGGAAGGTAGGTATGGTAAATATGGGTCTACATCTGTAGGAAGAAGCCATCTATTCTATAAAAGTCCCCCCGAAATGTACACACACCTGGAGTGAGACACAGTTAAAAGAAAAAGTGAGTCACTGTAGGAAGATTAAAAAGGTAATAAAAGTTATTTTTAAAATCAAGTACAGTGAGCTGCTGCTTTAGCTTTAATATCTATTTATGTAGAAAAATAACATATTGGAAGAACAATACATGATATTAAATATACAGGTTGTAAGTAAAATTTCCTTAAGTAGATCATTCTAGAGCAATGGTGGACAACCTTTTTTTTCAGACGCGCCGATAAATGGGCACAAATGTTTTGGCGTGCCACTGCCCGACTGCCGGCTACATCCGGGTGAAAATAGCTAAACCTAAGGCCTCGTTCAGGGTGCTGGCTTCGGAGGGAGGGCGTGCTGACGTGCTTGCTGCAGTGAGAAACAAAGTATTCAGGGTAGCAACTGCCCTGCCTCCGAAGCCAGGAGTTGACGCTGACGACAGTTTCAGTAACCGAAAATTTCATTTTTTGGAACTGCAGCAGCGTCACAGGGACCCAGGCAGCCAATGAAATCATTCAATCAGAATGATTTCAAGACTGCAACACTGATCCCTGCTCTCTGTCTGTGACCGGGAGGATTAGCATGTGACGTCAAAGACACGCCCACTGAACGACAGAACGCTGGGGCTGTCGGCAGGGGATGATCGGACGTCTCCTACAAAAGTAACGCGCGCTCTCGCGGACGCGCGCCCTCCATATCCCAAAGCAGGCACCCTGAACGAGCCCTAAAACGAAATAATGCCAAAAGTAAATAAGGACACTGTAGGAGATGTGCGTTGAGGTTCTCAGTCCAGGAGATGTTTGAAGAGAAAATAAAAATAGGCTTTTCATTCTCCACAACTTTCAAAACAAACATCTTATTACCGGCACAAAAACAGGGTTCACAGGAAAACAAAACAGCCTCACTCCAGTTAGTAGCACTCCCTGGAATTTCCCCATAAACCCTATTCGAGGTTGGGAGGCTAGACTGGTTTCCAACAACAAAATTAGGCAACATGCTGTAGTGGAGGTCAGATACCTTCTGCAAGGTTTATCTCCTGAGCAGTCCAGGGTTCAGTTCGTTCCTGGCCAGAGAGATTCAGTTCCTTTGTGATCCCTTCAGCAGTACAGGGTGTCTCCCTGGACATGAGATTTGCCTAGTGAATGCTGCAGGGTTTTTAAAGGAGTAACGAGCCAGCTGAGCAGGTTAATTAGGACAGTCTGCTCTGAATTAACCTGTTCAGTGCTGGGATTAAGCTCTCCATGCAGGTTTCCCTGCAGAACTACATAAACAGGGAAGGCACCCTGTAACAGATAATAAAAACATGAAAATATCACACACTTTTTTTTTTATTGAAAAGAGAAGAAAAAACTTGAAATCTTAATTTAAAAAAATAAGAATTTGAATTTAAAATGTCTCAATGGGATTTCTGGACTTGAATTTCAGGTAACAGTTTCTCAATATTAGGATTGATTTTCAGGGGGGTTGATAACAGAAGCAGACGGGCGCCCACATGAGCGCCTGTCAATGCAGATCTGTACTTATTTTTTTTTACAAAGTTAATTGCCGAAAACGTTTGCTCACAAAACAAATATGGGGAATAACTTACATTTAATTTCAATTTAATGATTGAATTTGATTTATTTTATGTTTTTAATTGTTAAAGAAGTTATTACAATTGGGTTCATTTTCAAAATGGATGTTAATATTCAAGTTTCCCCTGTCATGTTTTTTAGTTAAGGGTTTCATATTGTTCCTTTCCTTAATCAATTTCTTAATCAATTTTTTTTTGCGCCTTTATCACGTGGGCCATTGCAAATTGGCCACGTGGGCCCCAGGTTGGCCACCCCTTTTCTAGATCATTAATAATTAAAAAAAACTGTACACGAGTATTACTTATGTTGCCCCCCTTCAATGGGGTTAATAACAGTGTAGCGTATGCTGGGCCCCACCCTGTGTTGTCGCCGGGATGCCAACATCACGGGGGAGTATATAGCATGGGAGGAAGATGGGTTCCTGGAGGACAAGAGGTGAGGAGCCTCGGGGAAGGTAGATAGGGATTATGCTCATGAAGTAAATTCATGTTGCAAGTCACATAGACAGATGACTGGCCAGTCCCTGGTTTCAGGAATATGGTAGGGGATGACTCAGCTAGGCTAAGCCCTTCCCTTATGCTGCCCAACTACAGTGGTAGGGGGGAAATCTATAAATATAAGGGACTTGGCTTTCCATCTTCAGATCTTGTGGACCCGTGTGGAGGGGATCTCACCTGTAAATACAATGTAAGTCATGTTAGTCTGTAACTCCATGTGTTAGTGTTAGGATCACTTTGTTGTTTTCAAGCTGGGGAAATGCACTCCTAAAGATATGGCCCCTCTATATGGCTGTGAGCATGTTCCACCTAACAAAAGGGAATGGACAAGTAAGCCCAAGAAGGTTCTGTAAGCAAGGGTCTGGGAGTATCACCTTTGTACTGTATTACCAGGGGGTGAGATACTCTTGGTTCTGTCAGGGTGATAGAGTGTAAGCTCTTATGTACAGTGTACCGTACATTCCAGTGAGCAAGGAATTTCTTAAGGTGATCTTAAGGAGAGCGCTTCTGTGGAGGGCCTGCCTGGCGGTCCAAACCCAAAAGCTAGACCCTGCCGGAAGTCAGGCCCAACTTCTGCTACCGGACGCCTGGGTGGTGAGGAGGCATATGGGGAGAAGCAGGTGAGGAGGGGATGATGTAGGAGAGAAGCAGGTGAGGAAGGGAGCATGTAAGGGAGAAGCTGGTGATGAAGGGAGCATGTAGGGGAGAAGCAGGTGAGGAAGGGAGCATGTAGGAGAGAAGCAAGTGAGAAAGGGAGCATGTAGGAGAGAAGCAGGTGAGGAAGGGAGCATGTAGGAGAGTAGCAAGTGAGGAAGGGAGCATGTAGGAGAAGCAGGTGAGGAAGGGAGCATGTACAGTAGGAGAGAAGTAGGTGAGGAAGGGAGCATGTAGGGGAGAAGCTGGTGATGAAGGGAGCATGTAGGGGAGAAGCTGGTGAGGAAGGGAGCATGTAGGGGAGAAGCAAGTGAGGAAGGGAGCATGTAAGAGAGAAGCAGGTGAGGAAGGGAGCATGTAGGAGAGAAGCAAGTGAGGAAGGGAGCATGTAGGGGAGAAGCAGGTGAGGAAAGGAGCATGTAGGAGAAGCAGGCGAGGAAGGGAGCATGTAGGAGAGCAGAAGGTGAGGAAGGGAGCATGTACTGTAGGAGAGAAGATGATGAGGGTAATGTGAAATCCTGACATATTCTGTTTATTGCGTTTAATTTATTGTACTATGAAAATGAAGGTGTTTAAGATGGTGTTCTGGGGGAGAAGGAGAGTTGCAGCACTTTATTTTAGGACTCTAGCACTGGTTATAATTGACAAGAAAATCTGCTTCACTAATACATGGAAACGAGACATCTCAGGGTTGTGTTATTATAAGCCTTTAATTATCACTTGCCAGTAAATGAGGAAACTCATTATGGAGGTATAATGTAAAAAAAAATAAAAAAAAATTATGAAGTGGAATAATAATTGTAAGTCCTTTGCTCCCAAGTTTATGATTCCAACAATTAAATAAAAATGATTTAAAATGTTGAACAGTCAATCATACATCAGTTCAACATATAATATTAAGCTGGTATACTATAATAGAAATCCTAGGAAGGGTATCTGTTTTTAACTCGAGCTTCATAAAGAGGGCGAATGAAATCCCACAGTGCAAGGAACATTTCTCTCAGGCACTTTCAAAAATAATCATTTTTCTTATCTCCAGCACATTAATTTTGGCAGAACTCAGAATGGATGCAAATCAAAGCAGCATATTTTACTCTAATGATACAGTTTCACAGCTTCATCTTCGTCCTCCTTGGGTTTATGATGAGGCAAACACAGACAAGAATGAACCTGACAATTGAACCTGACAATTGATATTGTTCTAATTTAATGTATTACCGTTTGCCTTGAGGATATTTACTTTCTGAAAACCTCAGATGTTGGAGACTTCTGCAGCTCCTTACAGCAGGAGGGCGCAAACTTTCCCTCCCCCTGTGCCCCTCTGTCTGCACTGTTTCCTTGCTCGCGCCCCCCCCCTCTTTACCATGTCTCCGGCGTCAAACGACGCACTGGGGGGGTGACGTGACGTTACGTTGCCATGGCAACGTGTCGCCGGAGACAAGGTAAGTGAAGTCACAGAGGCCTCACGCGATCCCCCCAGCATTTAATTTAAATGCCTTGGTGAAGAGCGCAGGGCCTCTACAACCGCCGCGCCCGCCCCACCTCCCCGCCGGGAAAATCTCGCACCCCCCAATTTGCGCGCCCCTGCCTTACAGAACAAAAGTGCCTGTAGCAGTAAAAGGCACAATTGAAAGTTCATTGGATGCAGATCTTGTAGCGAACGGGCTATTGAAAGATGTATTGCAGGTAGCTCCCGAATTGAAAATGTACTACAGCAGCAAGCTGGTTAGTCAAAAAGTGTTTAACAGAATGCAGTTCTGGCAGAATGTATCTGCTGAATCATTTATTTATTTTTTTGTCTTACGCAAAAGCGGACTAGTGTGAGACTAAACTTCTGAACATGACATTAAAGATTTACTCAAGTGGACATTAATAAATTCCTACAAACCTTTCATAACTGATGAATTCCTTAGAACATGCACGGTACATATGGGTGGAATCTAGGCAGACTTTAAAAAGCTGAAAGAATGTGTTGGTTATGTAAGTGCAAAATAGATCACTTACTAACTCTATAAATATAAATATGTATATATAAATATTTTACCACTCTGATTGGGAGTGAAACAACCCGAGCCCAAACTCCCATCGAAAAACAAATAAAACCACTTGCCTCATCTAAGTTGAAGTCCTCCAAGGTCTTCAGGCTCAATGACCCCCAGGACCTACTCCAGTGTGTTAATCCAAATGGCCAATGACCACCCATAAAAAAAAACAAAAAAACACCAATAAATGGCAATAATGTAAAAAGACGAATCTAGCCTGCTTCACATTAAAGGCCCAAAGGGGGAAAAAATGGAAACAAAACGCTATTCCAAAAAGTCAAGTGAGGCTTTATCCTTGGGCCCGATGGCCTCCATCGACCCGAAGCCATACATGTCCCTCGATGAGCTATCCTCAAACTTGATTGAATCCCACAATCTACCATTGCTTTAAGAATAATCCTCATTGAATATTTCGTAAAAATCTTCATCTTTTCTTATCTATTTTCTGTATAATGGGCCCCATCCTCATGCGCCCTGTCTCTGCTGCCTATAGCCATAGCATCACACGTGTTCGGCAAGCTGATTTACACTGATGACTGGAGCTTCTTCAGATGCCTTGTCATCTTATTTAATAAACAACTGTGGGTCTTTTTGGCATTTTATTTTTAGGAGAAACATCTGAATCTGCCCTATGTTTAAAAGAGCACTTGATCAAAAATACCTCTATTTGGTCATTTACATAACGTTAAGCTGCTGGGATGGACACGTCTTACAATTGGATTTAAGAAATTACAGGATAATCTTTAGTAATTTGCATCGGGTAAACATAAGCAACATTTCAAGTATGTGTGACATTCAGCATTTGTGCCAATTCCCTAAAGCCAGAAACTGTCGCAGAGTGATAGAGTTTCTCTAAATTGCAGCATGTGGGGCTCCTCACTCTCACTGTACTTCCATTTACACCTTGGAAGCATGAAGTTCACTTTACCTGACTGACATTGTCACACATTTACACTATATTTCCACCCCTAACTAGTGTACATCTGTATCTAGAACACTAGCCCTATGTGGACAATTGCTCTATAAGGAGTCCTCCCATAAGCGTTTTTATATCATAACGTGAAAGCTATGGAGCTTTTCTAATGGTGGTCCGACATGCATTTAGCAGAGCAATTTAATAAATTAAATTAAGCATGTGCTTCATGTACTTAACCCCTTCAGGGCAATTTCACACACTTCACAAAGTTTAGTCCACAGGACAATAAGAAATTGCATATATTCAGTGCAGGTAGCTGCTAAACGGAGTCTACCTTGGCGAGGTCGGCGGGCTTGAATCAATCATGTTTTGATCAAATGGTGCAACAAAATGACTCCTTTGTTACACAGACTTTGGTTCTAAATGTAAATAATGTCACTAGTATATTATAGTCCAATTGGTTGGAGCGCACGATCTGTTCAGGGTTTTCCATATACTGTAGTACCTTGTTTCCTGGCTGGGCCCTCATTAATTACACACACAGGATAATAATAGTACAGATCATATGCACACCTATTACAAGGAAAAGGAAGCCTCTTGGAGGATCAACAGGAGTTATTCTTTAATATGCTTTAGAATCTCCTTCAGATGTACTATACAGCAGCCATGGGAAGAGAAGATAAAACAAAGAAGATGAAATAAGTAGGAAACCGAGAGACAAATAAACACGAAAGAGTACACATAAAAATCAGAAGGCTTAAAAGTAAAAAGATGATGAGACAGGGGCAGTATTTGTAAACTCTACGCTGATCATACAGCCTATCTGAGATACTTGTGAGGACCCCACTGAGGCTACAACATTAAGCTTTGCAGAGCAGCTAGCTGTGAAAAAGGGAAAAGGTTAAACCAGCTCACTATAAGAAAAGATACAAGGTATTCATCATATCCATTAGGGAATATGAGCTAATCTAGTGCTTCTGTTCTCTCAGTATAACCTTTACTTGTTTTAGCTGGTACTGGACTGAAAAGTTTAAATCCCTCAATCTTGAAGTTAAGAACAATATACAGTATATATATATCTATTGGAGGGGGTATAAGCAGCACAGGGCACACAACACAAGACAATGGGATATTAAGATCCACCCAAATGTCCTGTCTAGTTTGTAAATTGTGGCTTGCATGTCTCAGGCCTACAGTATTTATTCTGTGAGAAGCAAACCATTGCTCCATCACTTGGGAAAATGAAATAAAATAAATTAGTTAAGTGCACAGTGGTGATTCCAGACTCTAGCGACCGCCTCCTTCGTTAGCAGCAGTAGTTTCTCCACCCCAGTAATACTGTCATGGAACCTGTAGGCATTTTTTCCCTGTTCTGAGGCTGCTATCATTCCTCAGTGTTATGTTGTACCCTTTGAAAAAAGGTAACTGTATTCCCTGCCTTCTAAGTCTGTTGCCTTGGCAACCCCCTTCTGCTCTTTTGTGAGTTTGACTGCCCCTCCTCCCCTTGCTAGTTGGCATATTCCTTGCCTTATTTCCTGCTTTTACGGGCAAGCATGTTTCCTCTTGGAACAAGCAGCCACTGTGAATAGTCACAACTGCCCTATCTCTTGGTAATGTAATTTACCTATCCCTGATAATAAAGCTATCCCCATTACCTACTATCCTATCTAACCATTATCCCACTTGCCATCCTAGCTCCCTTTCCTCTCCATTGTTCCCTTCCCACAGTGTTTTCCCTCAGTACCTTTTCCTGGGATGGAGTTGAACTGCCTGTCTCTACTCACCTGCCACAGTGAGCCTGGGACTGAACAAATACTCTGGATTGTTTTGTTGGTTTTTCTCTTCTGACTGGCTGTATAAGATATCATATATAACGGGTCTTTGCTTCCTCAAGTGAAAACTCGGCAAGGACGTTCAAGAAGTGGACATTTATTCCCCAGCTTGCATACCTCCATAACCTCACTAAAGAGTTTGTCAGTCCTGGGACACCGGGCCGAAGTCCCACTCATATACCATACGTTTCCGCCTCTACCACAAGGACTTACATAAAAACACTTCTAAAGCATGTCCTTCAGAAATGACAGAAAAGATGAGGCAAAATGTGGTCTAATTAATGTCTAACATTAAAGCAGTATTGCAAATGATAGCAGAGATTGAGTTAAAATTCTTTTGATTTTATAATATTTTGTGAAGATCACAATTTGGTGCCTGTACCATCCCACCTGGCTACTTCATGAGGCGATAACGTTTTTGTCACACTTGTATTTTCTTTAACAGCCTGTAGCAGAACCTAAAGAGAATATTACTCAGCATGTCAGACTGGTAGAATCGAGTTTTAGGGGTAGGTCTCAATTTTGTTTGAGTAAATTCTTTATTCGTTTACTCAGAATAAATGAGTTACAGGAAAATAAAGAAAAACCAGTGTTAATCATATCGGTGATACGAAGTACCTTACAATCAGTAATCATATAGTTAGTATACTTTGTACATTTGCCTTTGTCACTTTAAAGTAAGGATTAAGAGTTGACAAACAAAACTCATAAGGCATATCAAATCAAACCAAATACACAAATGTAAAGGAGAATAAAAAGAGAAAAAATAAATGGCCTATAGGTTGTGCGGTCCTTGGTTCAGGTGAAGACCAAAGCGTGGCGTCTGCAGATGTCTGGGCTATCAAGCTTGACAAAGGACAATTTGGGTTCCTAAACGTCGCCCATTTTATATATTTTATTCAGTGACACATAGAATAAAGTGTTTCTCCATTTTATTTAAGTATAGTGTATGCTGTGGATTCCTTCTACTACATACCTTGTCTGAGCTGGAAATATGATCATCCTGGTGACGATCAGTGGGGAAAGGGGGCAACCCTGTCTTGTGCCATTAGCACTATTGAAGGAGTCTGGTAGTACTCCATTTACTTTTACCGTTGCAGTGGGATTAGTATAGAGAGCTTTGATGTATGTCCTGAACACAGGGCCTAGCCCTATCTGTTTCATCTCCTTTTCCATAAAGGCCCAACCTATCCTGTCAAATGCCTTCTCTGCATCCATGGAGAGGAACATTGCAGGTATGTGTTTTTTGCTCAGACTGTTTGCAGGAACTGTATGCAGGCAAAAGCATAAACATTTTCACAGGCAGCCTCCGGGGCCCCTTTTAACTTCAAGGGCCACCTCTCATCGCAACTTCTGACACCATATGTAAAGTGAAACTAAAATTAGGCTTTATTGCGCCTGTCCCTTTAACACAGCAAAATATATGAAAATAAGCCAAACTAAAACCTGCTCCGTTTTGGAGACTATCTACACATGTAGAAAGAGTGTCCAGTCCGCGCTCTTGCTCTTTAAGAAATTGGAATAGTAGTTCCTCTCTAATCTTTTGCAGCTCTTGATGTTGAAGGTGTCTTCCCCCACCTCCAATGTGGATCTCTGCAGAGAACTCCAACAGCGATACCCAGTTCCAAGAAAAAGAAAAACACAAAAGCGCACCAAGATTGAGATATACAGTGTATTATAGACAATTAAAATTAGTAATATACACTTACATGGATAAAAACTTTATTGATCCTGATCACGATCGTGACTTCTATAGTGAGGCAACAGTGGGGATGAAGGGGGATGATTTCCGTCTCTGCAAACAAGCCCCGCGCGCTGGGACTGTGTCTCTGGCTATGCTGCGTTTTCAGCTCCACACGGTTGTCAGCGTGATGGCCTGCGTGACGCGCATGCGCGGCGGATAAGGCCCCCAATAGTAGTCCCGAAGATGCCTGCCCGTTTTCAGTCTTAGATCGTGATTTGTGGAAAAAAGCACTTGTGTGAAGACTGGCTGTATGGGAAACAAGCCAGCAACACCCTTCGCGACGCGTTTCGAATACAAAAGTATTCTTCCTCAGGCGATATCAGGGGCACCTGTTTGGGGTCCTTTATATACCAGACTACATTTGTAATTGGTCAGTATCAATGAGCAGGCATCCAATCAGATGTTCTTAGAAAAGAGGGATGGATTAGAATCCCTAAACCTGCCCCTTAGTAATTAATATAGTATACAGATAAGTTTTACTAAATTATTGTGGTGGCACTTAGGATAATAAATAAATAATAAAAACGAAAGTGCAACTCACTAGTAGAGATATATAAAGTGAAACAAACAGGTAGCCCCTTCTACAAGTGCAACATTTAAAATATATTTGTTGATATATAAAAAACAGATAAAACATTGTGCTAAAACATACAAACATTACATGAAACAAATAATATTAAGGGATGGGAATAAAATCAATATAAGAAAAAAAGGGGGGGAAACAGAGTATAAAATTTAAATTTGGAAAGGAAAAAAGGAAAAAAGGAAAAAAGAATTTTGAGGCAGAAAAAAAAAAAAGAGGGAGGGGGGGGAAAAAGAAAAGAAAAACATATGTTTTAGCACAATGTTTTATCTGTTTTTTATATATCAACAAATATATTTTAAATGTTGCACTTGTAGAAGGGGCTACCTGTTTGTTTCACTTTATATATCTCTACTAGTGAGTTGCACTTTCGTTTTTATTATTTATTTATTATCCTAAGTGCCACCACAATAATTTAGTAAAACTTATCTGTATACTATATTAATTACTAAGGGGCAGGTTTAGGGATTCTAATCCATCCCTCTTTTCTAAGAACATCTGATTGGATGCCTGCTCATTGATACTGACCAATTACAAATGTAGTCTGGTATATAAAGGACCCCAAACAGGTGCCCCTGATATCGCCTGAGGAAGAATACTTTTGTATTCGAAACGCGTCGCGAAGGGTGTTGCTGGCTTGTTTCCCATACAGCCAGTCTTCACACAAGTGCTTTTTTCCACAAATCACGATCTAAGACTGAAAACGGGCAGGCATCTTCGGGACTACTATTGGGGGCCTTATCCGCCGCGCATGCGCGTCACGCAGGCCATCACGCTGACAACCGTGTGGAGCTGAAAACGCAGCATAGCCAGAGACACAGTCCCAGCGCGCGGGGCTTGTTTGCAGAGACGGAAATCATCCCCCTTCATCCCCACTGTTGCCTCACTATAGAAGTCACGATCGTGATCAGGATCAATAAAGTTTTTATCCATGTAAGTGTATATTACTAATTTTAATTGTCTATAATACACTGTATATCTCAATCTTGGTGCGCTTTTGTGTTTTTCTATCTACACATGTAGTTCAGCCATCTCTAACTGGGTGGTTAGCTAAGCTATTTACCAGCCCTAAATATATAAACATATATACAGATATATAACAGTCCCATAATAACGTCTTATCTGTTTCTTGTAACTGTAGGGGAAGTCCTCTCTGCTCTCCTTGTGTGCTATAGTAATATCAGGATCCAGGTTTAGAAATCGTCTCCCCTTTGTCTTGCTGTCAGCGTGCAGTCTCTTTGCAGCTCAAGACATCTGTCCTTCCTGGGTCAGCCCCAATTGTGAGACTAAGGAATCCTCTTGTCTGTCTTTCAGAACAGGCTTTTCTGCAGAGTTCTGATTAGGCAGGTGGGGTGGTTGATTGCAGGTGTGCAATTAACCAGCACACTGCTGGATTAGAGGCAAGATTCTTAACAGGGAAAAGTCCCTGTTACAGTGCCCCTACATGTCGGCGAAGAGTACTGCGAATAATGACACTTGTAGGCGGTATGAGAAGAGGGCTTGGTTAATGGACCTAATTTATTGTTTTGTTAAAGCTAACTTTCCTGATGAGCTATCCATAAGTGGATTGGCCCTCAGGTTGAAATCGCCTCCTAGCACCAGGCAGCCTTCTTTAAACTGTGATCGCTAGAAAGCATTCCAGAAAGTTTTTTGGGTCCACATTTGGGACGTATACATTAAAGAAGGTGTCCTTACTGGTTTCTATTGAGCCTTTTATTAATGTATCTACCTGCTGGGTCCAACTCTCATTTGTATATTACAAAGGGAAGGTTTTTGCTGATTAGTATGCCCACCCCTTTTTTTTTAACTGCTCGATGAGCCTACAGGAAATGGTGGTCTAGGACAGGGGTGTGCAAACATTTGAAGTCGCGCCCCTCCCCTCCCTGCCTAATTCCCGCATTTTTCATTTCGGAGGCACCCTGAAGGCAGCGGCGGATTTAACATTAGGCCCGGGCCTAGGGCGGCGACATTTTGGGGCAGCAGAATTTGGGGGCGGCATGTGCAATCGGGGCTTGACGGACACTCGTGCGCAAGCGCCGATCACGCGTGCGCGGCCGGCAACGTGACATCACAAGGCGTTGCATTGCTATGGCAACGGGACGGCACAGCGCTGGAGGATGTGGGCGGCACCACGTAAGTGGCATGAAGATAGGAGGAAGCTAGTTCTCTTATTATTTCTGTTAGTATGTCCGTTTTTTGTTTCTTCTTTGCTGTTTTTTCTAATTTTATGTTAGCGTGTTATGGGAGTTCTCTCCTTACGTGGCCCGTCTTGTGGCTCCTCGGCCACTCCCCTACTTCTCAATTTAAAAAAAATTATTACAATTAAAATACAGTAACACAGTTGATGAGTACTATAGAAGGGAAAACCTCGCTCTAAACGTTTTGGGTTTTAACCAATGAATAAGGCCCTTTGGTAGCAACATTGCTTCCCTGCTATATATGTAAGTGAGAAATTCAATAGAGACTACATATTCCCATAACCTGTATGGCTCAAGAAGGGGTCCTTTCTACATATAGTTAACCCCCGATAAACCACTATATCTATCGTCTGTGGCCACTACAGTTTCTGGTATTTAAACATATAACGGAAACCAATATATGGAACAGGGATACAGGGAATTCTAATAATAAAATTAATTATACTTACAGTTACAAGGGAGTACCCAGAACCTGACCCATTCCCTAAGGGAAATATAGAACCCCCTCAATATCTACAGAAGACATGTGTCAGTGTATGTACCTATAACACGGACACTAGGGCCTGGGGCAGGGATACAAGGACCTGGAGCTTAACTAAAGAAAGATCAGTATACAAGAACAAAAGGAGACATAAGGGAGAGTACGAATAGACCTTAGTTGTCTATCTTTTAATCAGTATATAGAATTAAACTGTGTACTGTTTTAAATACACCACGATTTAATAAAATTTAATAAAATGAACATATTTCACTGTTTTCACCCCTGACCATTTATAACATAAAGGTCTGCGGTGCGCCTACCAAAGGGACTCTTTAGTGTATTTCCTTTGATACACACATCTAACCACAGTTGATGAGTCCTATAAAAAAAATATTGGTTTCTCTCTCTGCCTGCAACTCTTTTCAGATCCCCTTCACGATATATACATAAAGGTAATTTAAGTCTACACATTAACAGAACATCTGCGTTAAACACTTTTCTATATGTTTTAAAGACAGAGTTAAAGACTTTGGCCTAGCGGGTCGCAACTACCCTTAACCAAGTAAAGAACACTCCAGGCAGCTCAAGCACATGCAAGAAGGGAAAAGGCAAGAGAAAAACAAATCAAGGAAATATTGAACCATGTTCGTACAAGCATAACCTGACCCTGAAAGTCTTGCATACAATTTTATTAGTACATTTATTTTTGTCTGTGAAGTAATTTAGAGGTTGTAATGAAAATACACAGCAATTCTGTACAGTTTACAAAATAATGTATTTCAGGATCCTGTAGCAAGGAAGGGGTGTTGTTCTTACACATGGGTCTACGGATACATTTGAATACATATGGCAACCATGGGTCGAATTTAATGCAAAGTGAGTTTAGGCTGAATCTATTTGAGATACATGGGCTAAACCTTCCCGATAAATACAATGGGGTTCCTTGAGTGTCGCGGTTGCTAGGCATCTGATTGGGTAGCACGGTCAACAGAGCGCACGCAGTCTCTCACATCTTACGATCACACTCGAGATGTATTTTGAGCTGAACCTTCGTCTTTATAAGTTCTGGGCCATTTTTGTTACATTAATCTTTACAGGCATACCCCGGTTTAAGGACACTCGCTTTAAGTATACTCGCGAGTAAGTACATTTTGCTCAATAGGCAAACGGCAGCTCGCGCATGCGCCTGTCAGCACGTCTTGAACAGCAATACCGGTTCCCTACCTGTACCGAAGCTGTGAGCAAGCGGGGAGACTATAGAGCCTGTTACAAATGTGTCAGTTATGCACGTATATGATGATTGCAGTACAGTACATGCATCGATAAGTGGGAAAAAGGTAGTGCTTCACTTTAAGTACATTTTCGCTTTACATACATGCTCCGGTCCCATTGCGTACGTTAATGCGAGGTATGCATGTATTTTCTTTCTCCTTCTGTAATTGCATTTCCTGTCACCAATTGTATGTGTAGGTTTTCTGTTTTGATTGCTGTTGTAGCTATTATTTCTATATGTCTTATACTTTGGACAACCCAATAGAGAGAGAATTTACTAAAAGGAAAAAGACCACGAATTCTCAAGTGAACTTCCATGTTCACATTTTCCTAGACAACCTTTACAAAAGCCTTAGGATAGCTTCCCAGCAGCTCTGATGAAAAGCCAGTAAAATGGTACAGTATACTGCACAGGTTTTATTAAAGCCCAAGGCATCTCTTTCATGTTTTTTTCCCAGCCATCCGATGAATTTACCTATTTAGAAATGTATACAGTGAAAAGCTGTGCGCCAGGGAAAGCCAACTCCAGTCCTCAAGAGCTACCAACACGGCTGGTTTTCAGGAGATCCCAGCTTCAGCACAGGTGGCCTAACCAGTGGCTCACGATGATGAAGATTATATAGCTAGAACTCCATAGCTCCTGTCCTCTTCCTAATTTAAATGGTTAATTGCCTTATACTTTTTTTTTATTTGGGCTTCAAAATATTTTCAGAGAGTCCTATATATACCTGCTGACAATTCCAATCTGTACCTTCTATTAGATGTTTTTTTTTTTAAAACGTAAACATTAAATGCATGATACTATATTCAGTGGCATATAAAAAATAAAATAATGATGTATAGCCTCTATCTGAACAGAGGTTCATAGGAATAAAGAACAACTGTTGTGTTTAATACGGATTCTTAGGCATTTAGCCAATATGTGGTGAAGGTGGCATGCCCATTCTAGACAAGAGATCAGTTCTATTCCCATAATTGGGACTAGAATCTTCTACAGCAGGGGTGCGCAAACTGAGGGGGTGCGCGCCCCTAGTTTTTTGGGGGGGCGCGACTGTTACAGAGGCCCATGCTCTTCAGCGCGGGGCCTCTCTAAACTCACTTACCAGGCTTCGGTCCACGCGTTGTCATTTGACGCCGCATTGAAGGTAAGGGGGGGGGAGGGGGCTGCGACCCAGGGGAAGAGCAGGCATGGCGGGAGCAGCATAGGAACTTTGTGCACCCCTGTTCTACAGCACGGGCTAATAATCTTCAGCGCATATTAAATAGAAGTTAACAGAGTTAGCAGCTCGTCTCTTTCTGCCCCATGATGTCCACGTACTGTACACATAACCAGCGCAGCATTGCATTTTTACCGTAATCAATTTCCCAGATAAAATATGTATTCTACCTTTATTATAGTAAATGTTATTAATGGGTCAACCATGCAATCTTTTTTGATCTATAAAACCTGTCTTCCCTGTGGATAAATAACAATGATTTAAAAAAAAAAAACCTCTGCAGCAGAATTATTTTGTCTCTGCCTAATTATGTATGTGGCTGTTCCACGTATTCATAAAAACACGTGAAACCGTTCATCTGAGCCCTAGTTTAGCCTCTGCAATAAAAAGACTGGAGCTGACCCCCACTTCTGTAACTAAATATTACATGCTGATATATTGTCTCCCGCAGTAAGAATGAGGTGGAGGGGGGGGGGGGGACAGAAGGGAACCATGCATGCATTTAAATTGGCTTTGGGACATGTTTCTGGAAAGACATAATACATGTTTAATGCAGCCTAGAGTGGCCCATTAAATTGGTTTTATAGAATGCCAGGACAAAGCAGTTTAGAAAGAGTAAGTCTCTCCAACCCTTTCACCTGAAGATTTGTATGTTGTTGGCGTTATAATGTAGACTACACACCAACTGCATCAGTGATATTGCTGAAATCATTCCAATTTAGAACCATTATTTGAAAATATAGTATACACCAATCTAATGAACAATGTGTAATTTCTGTATTTTACGATCTTCCACTGTGGTGGAGACTTCTTAAACCACACATATCATTCATGACTTGCTGCTAGTAAGGGTTCCAACTGTGGAAGGTACTGATATAATAAATTATACTTTCCTATCCCCTCCCATCTATTTGTGGGTCATAGATCTTTTCTGTATCTGGGCTGTTGAATTTTTCAATCTAGTTATGCAACAAATGACCAAGTATGGCTGACTTGCTCAGCAGCAATTGGGTTCATTAATAAACTAAAAGCATGTTTGATTGTGGATTTCTATATTCAAATTAGTTCTGTGCTGCTGACTTTTGATGAGAAATGAATAACATTTTAATCATGTTATACTCTCATTCATTGTGTACTGACATTTAACGATAGATATATATATATATATATTGTGACAGAAACCAGGGGATGGTAATAAATTCCATATATAGGGTTCCCAGGATACTGAACAGTTTCTATCCTGTTTAGGCTGGAAAGTGCAGCCTCAGAATGCATGCACTCCATCCCACAGTTTGGCAAGTGCTGGAACTGAGGGGTGAGGGATCCAGACCAGAGTTTGTCTGCTGCCTGATTTCTGTGACCTGCTAGATGGAAATCAGGTATGTTAGGCTGATTTCCTGGTTCCTCTCCCCAAGAGACTGGAGGCAGGAAGGCTCCTGGAAGCAGAGAGGGAAAAGCCTCTCCCCAAACAGTTTAAATTATTTTGTACCTTTGTCAAATTGCAAAGTTCCTTATTTTTGTTTGTTGGAAGCGGATAAGCCGCCCAATCCCAGTCAGGGTAAAACCTCAATTAAGTTATTGCTCAGGTGAGCAGACTTTTGTTTTGCTTGTGTTTCTTATGTATGCAGTGTGGCAATCTCAGTGCCTGGGACTGAATAAACCAGGCAGTAGTCTGTTTAAAGGAACAGCACGTTACACCTCGTCATTTAACCTACCCTAAAAGACCGTGTTCTAACAGTCCTGGACAGATGGCGGAGCCCCGGAGTAAGCCGTTTGTCACAATATATATATATATATATATATATATATATATATATATATATATATATTTATATATGTAACGGTATTTCTGGCCCGGCCTGACCCACCCAATCTCACATTGGCCCCTGTGGTCTAACCGGCCCCCATTACAGTGTGGTAGTGTCTGATGGTGCACCTGTTGGCTACAGGACTCCTGAGTCTCCCGCATGATGGTGTGTGGGGAGGACCCGTCCAGACAGGCAGCTGAGGTAGTGTGCTGAGTCTCACTTAGTTCCAGTGCAGCGCCTCCACCTCACCAGGGCCCCTGCGTCCGCATGGGGATGATCCTGACGAGGAACTCCTCGGTGGTGCAACCTCCTGTGTAATCATTGGACTCTCACACACAGGGGTTTCTCTGATCAGCTCCATCTTTATTGTCACGGTGGGCATAGCTGCCCTCCACAATGGGGTGTATTTAGCCGATCATCTCGCCCGTGCTCCCCTTTGATAGGTATGTCACCTAGATGAGGGATTCACTATTCCCGCAGGAATCACTGCCCTGTGCCAGGTCCCTGGACACAGTCTCCCATGGAGTTACTATAACATAACTAACACTCTGCAGAACTGAACTCCTTCCTGAACCTTGCAAGAACTTTCCAGCAACTGTACTCGCCTTGAACTAACTCTTTGACACAGTGCTGTGCCTTATGTAACTTCTGAGGCTGACACACCTCTGACATCACTAACCATGGAGTCAGAGCATGTGACCAGTCCCATCCATACACAGGGCACCCCACCAGGGTGTGAGGGAAAACCTCCATGGTTACTGCTGGCATGCCCACACTTACCAGGCCTTGCTGCCAGCAGGAGAGATGACTGTAGGCATATTACATGACCGCTACATTCTCCCCCTGGTGAATCCCATCGTCCTCGCTGGGACCTAAATTTGTATACCTCTTTCCAGGAAGCACTGTAACAGAAAACATAATTAACATCACACAAATTTCCTCATAATGCAGTACACATGAATACAGTCATCCGCCAAGCCCGCCCCGACCAGCAGCCACAGACCCGCGTGATGCACAGTACCACCTAAAAATAGTGATAGGGGTCCGGTTTCTTTACTTCTCTACCCCCCATATCCAGAACTGTTACTGAGAAATGCCTGGGTAATCCCCTCTCTGGTCTATATGTTACTCTGTGTTTATAGATATTTCTCCCAATGGCCCATATGCGGATTAAATGTTCTATCCGTTCCTCGGCCTTCTTTCCTATCACGGAACTCCCTCTCCCCACTAGGTGCCTTTCTATGGCCTCCCTAAGCCACCTATCCCGGTTGTCCTCTATCTCAGGGACTCAGGGACATACGGGTACTCCAACCCGTGGGAAGATTTATACCGAGCCATTATGGTTCTCTCGGCCCTACTAATTCTAGTCAGGTCAGCCTTACCTGCCCTCCCAGGCAACACCCATGATAGGGGCTCATCAGGATCCACGGGGTCTGATAGTATGCTAGGACCCATAGGCTCTATTTCCCTAGTCTCAATCTGCAGCCATCGCTCCTGCAGCTCTCTGTCCCTCTGTTCTGGGGTAAACTCTCCCACAGCCCACCAATAGTCCACTACATCCTCTCGCCGGATGAGGAACCGAGTGCGGTCCATCCAGGCCGAGTACCCTTCAAATAATGGGGCCCACCACCGGTTCTCCCGGAATCTGTTTGACCCTCCTGAGTCCCTATCATCGTCCATGGAAAATACCCCTGATGACCGCTCAGACCGCGGTACAGACCACCTAAACGACCCCGGGGCCTTTTTCACTGGCGCCGGAACTGCAGGGGGCAACCACCGGCCTCCCGCAGCCACTCTCAATTCTCCCCCTCCCCTGGAGATACCTTCCGTAGCGCCACTGCGCTGTCTTTCCCCAGTCCGTCTCCCCTCCTCTTCGGAGGGAATGTCCACTGATTCCAGGCTAGGCGGGGAACCCGGGGACCGTGTGACCGGGGTAGGGGCTTTAGCTAGGGCATGGGGTTGGGCATACGGACGGGGTAGCGATTGCCACGGGGCTGCGACCCGTTCCTGGCTGTCCGTAGATAATTCAAAGGATGATACTTCACCCTCCTCAGTCCTCAGATCGCCCGTCCAGCTTCTGAGCCGTTGAGGTGATTGGGGACCTTCCCCCAATCGCCGAAGCGTCGCTGCAACTTCTCCATGGGTTCCGCCGTCACCACCGGAAACGATGTCTTCCCCGGAACCGGAAGCGTCGCCATCTTGCGTGGGACCCCCATGCGGGATCTCTTCTTCCACGACGACATCCGGTTGCTCCGCCGTCGCCGCCGGAAGTGATGCCGCCACTCCACGTGCGCTCGGGGCCTGGCGCGGCCCTTCCAGCGCTTCGCCGTCTGCTGCAACCAAGTAAGTAATAGGGCTGCTTGGCTTACCCATCCGCAGGGGTATAGGCGTCTCTCTCCCGTCTCCTAGATCAGGTCCTGGGATGGCGGGACTCCGTCTGTCGGCGCGCCGATCTGCGGGGGACGCCCTGTTCTCAAGGCCACCACTCACCCCACGGGGTGTCGCCCTTCCGGTCTGCCTTTTTGGCTCCGCCTTTAACACCGCCAGCTCACGGAGGTCCTCGTCCGAGTAATCCCCTTTCCCTGACTTAGGGGTCTCCGAGCGGAGTGAAAGTCTCTTTTCCCCGATTGCGGGGGTTGATTCAACCGCCTCGATCGCCACTGACCCAGCCGACTTGACCGGCTCCAGTCCCTTGTCTCCTGGACTCGCGCGGTTGATCCATAGCGCGCCCGGGGACTCGGCGGAGCGCCTTGCCATGTCCACCGGGGGGTCAGCAGGCTGAATTGGAATAAATGTGGGCATAGGCCACAGGTATAAAGTCCCGCAATGAGGGCAACGTGCCGCCGTGTTGACCGTGCCTCTGGGCAGCCCGCATTGTAGGCATAGCCCAACCACCATCTCGGTATTGGCCACCCTCACCACTAGCAACCCGCCGGGTACTGAGTAGGGCTGGGTGGAGACCATCGTGCCCACAGTGGAGGAGCAGGCCATTCTTTGTACAGGAGCCACTTCCTGTACAGGTCTCTCCTTCTCAGTGGTTCCTCGCAACTGACTGGTGGAAGATGCTAGATCCGCCACTCCCTGCTTCGGCTCCTCCCTTCTCTGACAGAGCTGGAACCCGCCCCCAGGGGTTGAAATAATGGGCGGGTCCCACAGGGGAATATCATGCCCCTTAATTAAGGCCGCACCTCTCTCAGTCCTGGTGGGCGCGGTTAGCGTTTTCGCGCCAATTTCCCCACAAGGGTGGGGGTCTTTTCCCGCGGCTAGTTCCCGCCTTTTCCTTGCAGCCGCCCTTTGTGCAATATAACCCTCCTTTTTGCACGGCTCTTCCACGGCCGGAACTACCTTTTGTAGTGGCGCCGTCTGGATATCAGTCCCTGGGCCCAGTGGGTGCATCCCCACAGGCCATAGTTGAAAGTCACTCCCCCTGGTAGAAATCAGGGGAGAGTCCCATAGACTAAGCGGTTGACTCAGCATGGGGGCTGAGTGAGTCACTGTCCATGCAGGCGCAGCCATAGCTTTCGCGCCATGCCCCCCATCAGGGCGGGGCTCTGCTGTTCGCGCCATT
This sequence comes from Ascaphus truei, assembly GCF_040206685.1. Taxonomy (NCBI): domain Eukaryota; kingdom Metazoa; phylum Chordata; class Amphibia; order Anura; family Ascaphidae; genus Ascaphus; species Ascaphus truei. The sequence continues at coordinate 9,468,465 of NC_134503.1, forward strand.
CCCGGCCAGCTTTTTGCAAGTCCTGCACCAGCCACATTTTCTATGACTGTCCCATGCGGTGTCCCTAGCAAGCGGGAACCGCCATTTTGGTTGACTTTTAAGCCCAAAAAGTCCATTTGTTTGTTTTCCTCACGGGGTTCTCCCCCAATTATTACAATTTTCTCACACTCTTCAAGGGTGGCCCCTCGCTGTCCCAAACAGGATAAAAACGGGGCAGCCACAGCCTTCGCTCCGCTCCAGAGCAGACTGGTTAACGATAACTCGGCGACTGTTTGCTCTTCAGTGGGGTGCACGCCACGGGTGCCCTCCCCATCAGCCTCTGGTCGCCATTTTGGGTTCTCCGCACCACGCGGATCCTCCATTCTTTGGGTTGTCTCACTCTCGTACCAATTATCGTACATGGTGCTCCACTCTGCGGGGCAGCCACCACACCGGTACAATAAAGATTAGCTTCAGATGCACCACCACATGTGTACCTTATCTAGGTGTGACCCAGTGTTGCACTACCTCAGGCTAGGCTCACTCTCTCAGTGTCTGCTGTGACTCCTTCCTCCCAGTCTGTGCTCCCTATGGTAAGTGTCCGGAATTGGCTAGGTACTCTGGCTTTGCCATGCAGTACTTGGGGCGTCTACCTCTCTTGGTCAGCCTAGCGCAGACCCTCTCCAGGATTCCTGACCAAGTTAACAGGCTATCCCTTCTGGCATCCTACCAACTAGCACTGCCTCAAGGTGACTCGGTCAGCTATAGCCCGGCTCCAGACCCCTCACTCCCTTCAGGCCCCTAGGTCGTCCCTGCGAACTGACAATATCCCGTCAGCCCCTGACCACCCCTAGGTCCGTCCCTACGCAGCACAGAGTGGCAGCAGACTCTATCCCTGTTTCCCAGTGTGCCTAGCTAGAGCCTGTCCTGATGACAGATCTGATCTCAGCAGCTCGCCTCCAAATGTAACGGTATTTCTGGCCCGGCCTGACCCACCCAATCTCACATTGGCCCCTGTGGTCTAACCGGCCCCCATTACAGTGTGGTAGTGTCTGATGGTGCACTTGTTGGCTACAGGACTCCTGAGTCTCCCGCATGATGGTGTGTGGGGAGGACCCGTCCAGACAGGCAGCTGAGGTAGTGTGCTGAGTCTCACCTAGTTCCAGTGCAGCGCCTCCACCTCACCAGGGCCCCTGCGTCCGCATGGGGATGATCCTGACGAGGAACTCCTCGGTGGTGCAACCTCCTGTGTAATCATTGGACTCTCACACACAGGGGTTTCTCTGATCAGCTCCATCTTTATTGTCACGGTGGGCATAGCTGCCCTCCACAATGGGGTGTATTTAGCCGATCATCTCGCCCGTGCTCCCCTTTGATAGGTATGTCACCTAGATGAGGGATTCACTATTCCCGCAGGAATCACTGCCCTGTGCCAGGTCCCTGGACACAGTCTCCCATGGAGTTACTATAACATAACTAACACTCTGCAGAACTGAACTCCTTCCTGAACCTTGCAAGAACTTTCCAGCAACTGTACTCGCCTTGAACTAACTCTTTGACACAGTGCTGTGCCTTATGTAACTTCTGAGGCTGACACACCTCTGACATCACTAACCATGGAGTCAGAGCATGTGACCAGTCCCATCCATACACAGGGCACCCCACCAGGGTGTGAGGGAAAACCTCCATGGTTACTGCTGGCATGCCCACACTTACCAGGCCTTGCTGCCAGCAGGAGAGATGACTGTAGGCATTTTACATGACCGCTACATTTATATACACACACACTTGTGAGCACATTCACATGTTTTAGACAGGTCTCCAACCCTGCTTTTTGCCTAGGGATTCTGGGAAATTACATGCAAATGAGCACACAGTGCCACCTTTTGTGTATATATATATATATATATATATATATATATATATATATATATATATATATATATATATATATATATATATATATATATATATACAAACTCACATACACATATATGTGTGTATAAAAAAACTTTAGAACAGGCACTCCAATTATGTATCCAGCCACTTCAGTATATGGCTAGTGCATGTGTCATACAGCAAATCAAAATATTGATAAATACTCCACCAAACTCCGATGAAATAGACAGCACTGCAAGATTTAATATTAAAATGTCATCTTTATCGTCCAAAGTACAGAAACCAACAGTCCCCACTATGAGTCTTCTCTCATACTTCTACCCAATAGACTGTTACTTAGGCAGAAGTATATAAAAAGGATTATTTATTGGAGCAGCCACTGCAGTTGGTATCACAGCATATGCATCATATTTTAGGATGGATCCCAGACTTCTGGATGGTGCTGACCTTCCTGCAATACTGAGGCCTCGGGCTCTGCACAGATTTTAGGCTGCACTCAGCTCCGGGGGGAGCTGAAGGCATGTCTCAACCCCAGGAGGGGCTGAGCTGAACTCATTATAATTTGGACACTTCCTCCCTAAGGCACAGAGAGGGAGGGCACAGGGTCTGCACCATGATTGGCTGTACACAGACTCCAGTTCACCTACACCCCTGTCACGCAGAGAGGCAGCATGAGGAGGGATAATCCCACAGGATAACCTGTCACTGCCTATTGCTACTATATAGCTTACGTGACAGGGAGGCAGAAAGATAGCCAGGGCCAGCAATGGATATATATATATATATATATATATATATATATATATGCAGTGGTTGACAAATCACCAAAAAATCTACTCGCCACACAAAAAAATCTACTCGCCACCTAGTACCAAACGTGTGCTGCTTGGGCCAATATTTACTCGCCCGGGGGTTAAATCCACTCGCCCGGGGTGAGCAAATGTATAGGTTTGTCGAACACTGTATATATATATGTATGTCTGTATGTATGTCTGTATGTATGTCTGTATGTCTGTATGTCTGTATGTATGTATTTATGTCTGTATGTATGTATGTATGTGTGTATGGGTGTGTGTGTGTGTAGAGGTATCTGTACCATTTTAGCCAAGCTTAATAATCAAAAACGAATAGACGATACCGTTCTGTGACTAACGAAATGCTTTTATTTGTGTAAGATTTCGAGATATACTGATCTCTCCTTCCGGCGGTGTTACAATGTATAAAGCAAGAGAGGTTTTTACTTAAAAACAGTGCATCCTGGAATGTGTCTGACTGAAGCCTATCCCTCCCCCCTGTGCAGTATGCGATGTATGACGAAAGGTGTTAAATTGTCCCTGAATGTTAGTGATGTAAGAGTGTGTGTGTGTGCGCGTGTAAATATACATTTATAAAGTGCCCACAGTGTATACAGCGCTTTAGAAAAGGTGTGTGTGGAGTGGGAGTGTATACCAATGGTGTGGGTAGCTGTAGAAATGTAAGAGGGTGTTGAATTACCATTAATGTGTGTAGATACTATGTGGTCCCTATTGGTATATAGGGATAGAATTACATTGTACATATGTATATATGTATATATACATATATACTACAATACAAGTATGTCTCCAAGGGTGCTTAGACGATAAAAGGGAAAATCGCCCCTTCTTTCGATCAAATGGTTTATTTGACATATAAAAAATTAAGTATCTGGGACATTTCCAAAGTAGCTGAGAAATGTTGCATCATAAACTCAAACAGCCCTTTGTCAGGTGGCCACAGACAATACTTAAGGCAATACACATACAGTATACTAACAAACCTCGCTGTGCAAATGTCCCACAGTCACTTGTTCAGTCTCGGTGGCCTGTGTGCTAACTAAAAGGGCCACTGTAGGTGCCAGAACAGCGTTGGAGCTCATGTAGTGTTATTACATAGTTACAGAGTAGATGAGGTTGAAAAAAGACATGTGCCCATCAAGTTGAACCTGTGGTAAATTTAGAGTTGAAATGGTTGCAGGCCTGTTACTTTACAAGGCGTATCGTGCCCAGGGCACTTAGAAAGGACACTGAGGTGTTTGTAGGCGCGACATCCCAGCTGCTTTCTGGCTGTATGACTCACAACTTTGATCCACAGCTTGCACAGGTTCTCTCTATCACCGCCCTGCTGGTCTTTAAGGCTCTGCCTCCTCGCTGTCTTGTTTACCGGGCTGCTCGGGACAGGTCCTCCCTATTGTCTCTCGTGAGTCTGCTCCTCGGTTCACTCCTCGCCGCCTGTCTCTGCACACTCGTTGCCATGACGTCTCAGCTCTTCAGGATCCAATGGACTTATTCCTTTCTTCTGCTCTCAGCCATTGGCCGGAGTGTATGTCCCTCAATACACTTGACACTGTGGTATGGAGAGCAGGTTAACTCCTTATATCCACCGGGGGGCAGCGTGTATACATAAATGTATACTAAGCAAGGGACAAGAACCATGATGAGAAGTTGGATTTCCGTGGCCTCCAACATTTGTGCTGAAAATATATTTTGGACTATGTGAGCTTTGCAATGCACTGGTGGTGTTAGCAGGACATAGTGGGCTATTGGTATTGTCATTCTTGACAGTAAATGTAGCAACCGCCCAGGCTGTAAAGTCGAACAGTTTTCTCTGCGATCCATTTCATTGCATCTGTGAATTAAAGCAAGCAGAGTCCTCTGTTTATTTGCAGTAACCCCCCCTCAGACTTTTTCATCTTCAAGCAGACCTGGTAAAAAAAAAAAATCATATCTGGAATGCAGCTTCTCTCCAGAGGCTGAGTGCTGAAAAACAAGAAACTTAATGGAGAACCGTAATGGAAATCCAGAGAGATTTGCGTATAAAATATTGAACTCCAGAACATTACCAAGGAAGGCAGAGCGCAGATGCCTTTATGAATAAGTAATGCGGGCTAACGTAAGTGTTTGCCTGTCACAACATCTTTCTGCAGTGAAAAAGCCTTTTGGTTTTCCAGAAAGGAAAAGGCAGGATCACAACAATATCTGGGGCTCTTCTTCCTTTCAGGCCATTTGCTCAGCAAGTATAATTAGTTTCTCCCAGCTCTTGTAGTCTGTCACACTAAATGTGTTATCTCATTTGTCTCTCAATGGTTCCCCATCCATTTTGCTCTTCATGTGCTCAGCTAAAAGAATGCTCCTTGGCAAACGGCCGGGCTTGTTTAAAATTTCATGGACTTCTCATAATGAAGGCCTGTTAGTAAAAACGTCAGCTTCGGTTTTCCTTTTCGGTCTTGTTTAACTGCTGGTGAGCTTGTCGAGGGTCATTAGCTTAATGGCACACAAATAATTACCAGATGAGTGCCGCTTAAAGCTTGGCTGGAAAATGCCCCATAATTGTGTTGGTGGCCAAGTTCTCTGAAAGATAAAAGTAATGGTAGCATTATTTTATTTCCATTTCCTAATATTCAGCTTAGGGAAATACATTTATCCAGTTGCAAAACATTAGCGGTTAAAGGCGCAGTCCAACGTAACCAATCCAATGTCTGTGGATGTGCTGATCACCCAACATTTCGTAGTTTGGGGAAACATTGATATTTGTCACGATGGTTGTAAATATTCTTCATTGATTTCTCAAGCTGTTAAACAGTCTTTGTAACGCTGGGAAATATGATTCTTTTACTGTACTGCAGGAACCTATCAACCCCAAACTATTCCCTACTAAAATGAAGACAGATATTCTTCAAACTCTGTTATTGGGCCAGTAATACTGCACCGACACACTTTATTCGAGCAAATACCCAGTATGTACCTGGCAGATACCTGGAATGCGCCGCTCCTCACCTCTGACAAGCCCCGTTGTGTTTGCCTTCCCAGCCTGGGTTCATGCCTGGCTGACGGGCGGCTGATCTGTTAAATGATAATGATTAGGATTTAATAGGCTGCAATGCTTCGCGTGTCTACCAGATGGCATAAATTCATGAATTGTAATGCAGTATATATATATATACTGTGCAGTATTGCAGCCAGGGGGAATAAAATGCTTCAATCCCTGCCTGGAAAATACCTCAATGCACTCGGGCAGAAAACAGTCACAAACCTCAATACACCCGGGTATACCCGAATTCGTGGGACTAGCCAAGCTCGAATAAAGTGTGTCGCCAGTGTACATATTCCCTAAATGCCACTGGAGCTGTGCCAGATAATTGCCTAACCCTAGTGACCTCAACCTAAATCGTGAAACCAGCAGAAATCAGGGACAATAAATTATAAGGTCACATTTACATCCACAATGTAACCCCCCCTGCTCCATTGTAATGTTGACTTACACAAAGCAGGCATTTGCATAATGCATGAGTCATTTTCAACACGTTTGTTCACTCGCGTGTAAAGTCTACAGATGACCAAAGTTGAGCAAAACAAATGCAAATAAATATGCATCTGCTTGGCTAATGACTTGTGATCCGCAATGGTGTCACCAACAATGTGTGCAAATCCAAAGTTAAAGACTAATTGCCTTTTACAGATTCTGTTGCGTTTTAGGGACCCGCATTTCCAGTTTCATTAAATCCATTCCTACTTGATGGAAATCAGACATATAGTAGATCTTTGCTGTAATGTCTCGGGTTATACAGAAGGTAGCAGCCACATGTTGCCGTAAGAAGCGATCTCGACTTAATGTAACTCAATAAATTCTCTGTGTACGCACTATAATTACATGTACCTTGCAATAATCAGGCAGGTCTGTGTTCTGCGTTTGAAGAAGTGGTTTTATTGCAAGTTCAATTAGCTGAAATGAAGGACTGCCTGCTCAGATATAGACTACACAATTATACCTGATTACTATAATTAAGGTTGTGCTGAATAGTACATATTGTGATATAAGGTAATTGCATGCAAATAGCAGACACAAAGCATTGGGGGCAAACAGGATCCTTAACAGTGGCTTTCAAGATATCTAAATTGTAAAATGGAAAAGTACTGAGTTAACCAGTGCTGGGAATATGCTTCAGACTCCTTTGACAGAAACACTGTTAACTGCTGTAATAACTGGATTGGTTCTTATGCAATTGGCTTGCTGATAAAAAAAAAAAACCACAGTACAGCTCACCCCTTTATAACGCTGTGGTTGGGGTCCAAAGAATTACGTCGCGTTATAAGCGGATCGTGTTAGAAGTAACGTACGATTGTATGCATTGTACAATAAAGTATTTAAGAGACGCCAATAATCGTGTTGTAAAGTTTTCATAAATACGAAAATTGGGAGCCACGCTTGCATCGCGCTATAAGCGGATCCGCGTTGTAACGGATCGCGCCATAACGGGGTTGAGCTGTATTATTATTATAGGAATAAATGCAATCTCCTACATCTTGTTGCATTATCACTCCCAATCCTTAATCTGACGTGTACTTTTCGTCTTTATTTTCTTTAACACGCAATGTACTATTGACTGGATAATTGACTAACCACCCTTTTGTTTTTCTGAAGTAATGATTCTTGTAGCACACAATATATTTACGTACACGCACATATCGATATGACATATCTCGGGTAATCCAATTAGATGGTAAACGGTTGGGTGATGGGATCTAAAGAGGATCCACTTGGGTTCCCATCACCCAACCGCTTACAATTTAATTGGATTACCTGAAGCACAAAGAGAGAGAGAGAGAGTGACGTCACCCAGAGCAAGTCAAGAAGCAAGTGTTCGAATATGAAGGCAAGGAGACTTCAATGAAACTGCTCGCTACAAGATCAAGTTCAGAAGGAAAAAAAAGTGACACTTTGTAGCATGTGATCACAGCCAATCTGCAGCCAGAAAAAAAAGAAGTAATTTCAGGCCCAGAAATAGATATTGATTGTATCTCAAGGACCGAAAAAGGGTTTAAAGTAATTTTTCTTCTTTATGGATTAAGTAGAGATATGATAATGTTTGTGTGAATCTATTGAGAAATGTAGATGTACTATAGATATTCTCTTTAATATTATGTGCACCCCGAAGCTGAACCATGTTAATTTCAGCTCTGGGGACCCCCTGGTTTCAGAGATATAGCAAGGGTGGTCAACTCCAATCCTCAAGTGCCACCAACAGGCCAGGTTTTAAGGATAGCCCTGCTTCAGCACAGGGGGTTGAGCCACCAGTGCTGAAGCAGCTATGTCCCTAATGTCTGGCCTGTTGGTGGCCCTTGAGGACTGGAGTTGGCCACCCTTGCTCTAATGGTAGCACCACTAACGTCCTCTCCATTTACCTATAGATGCAAAAGGCTGAGATAGCGGAAACCACACGCAAGCCAACCCTTTATTTTCTCAGTTGTGAGATGGTACAAAAACCACCATGTGATTATACACTAGGGGGCTTTTTATTGTGTCTTTTAAAGACTTCCACTAAACCATTCACTTCTTTAGTGCACCATCATTTAAGAAGTTAATATACAGTCCAGCATGTGTCTAAAACAAGGGGGAAATACTGTAGGGTATGCCCATTCGTCACAAGAAATATCGTTTTTCCACCAGGAATCACGAAACTGAAGCAACATTATTCTAGCAAAAACCATTTTGGGCCACTGTGCGTTGGCCCCGCGTGGTGCAAATGAACTTACAGAATTATGTGTTTCAGAGGAAAATGATTAACAGCGAAAGAATATTCCACCGAGAGCCGGGCCAGCTGGAAACAGTACAGCAAACCTTAGAGTTATAATGCAGATTGTTTCTTTACATACAGCCATGGCATGCCGCTGCCATTAATAAAGAGATGTCAGGCAGGTATAAGGCTAATGTTATTAGAGGTTTCCCCTAAATTTAAGATGCATTTTCTCACCACGTTCAATTATCTTGGCTGATTTCCCAGTACAGCAATCTCTTCTTGCATACCTCGAAATATTAGTTTGAATTTATGGATGGCATTTATTTGACGAGTGCTGTGTATATTGCTCTTTGTTTTTGGGGGGTATTATTATTAATATGTTTCATATAGTGCTGATAGTGTCTGCATTTAATTACAAAGCGGAGCAGCACAAGTACATTTCTGCCCAACGTGTATATATAATATTTATTTGAAAATACAATGCACATTACTTGCTCTCTGTTGCTCTCTGCCAACTGCAGACAGGGCGGATCGCTAGGCTTCCAGTAGGGATGTCCATCGGCTCCATATTTCTAGTCCTTGATCTGCAGAACTGACCTCATACTTGTTTACTTGGAGAAATAGATTGGGATAGACCAGCGGTGCGCAAACTGGGGGGCGCAAGGTTGTTCAAGGGGGGCGCGGCGGGTTGCAGAGGCCCCGCGCTCTTCCCCCAAGGCATTTAAATTAACGCCGGGGGAATCGCGTGAGGCTTCTTCAACTTCATTTACCTTGTCTTCGGCGACGTGTTGCCATGGCAACGCGCCATCAAATGGCACCGCGGGGTCATGTGACGTCACATTGGCATGGCAACGTGACGTTACGTGACCCTGCGGCGTCATTTGAAGCCGGAGTGGAGGTAAGGAAGGAGGGGCGCGAGCAGGGAGGGAAGCAGGAAGTGGGGGCGCACCCTGGAACAACTGCGTTAAAAATAAGAATAATGGGTTAACGTAGAAAATCCAGTGAGGTTATACAGAGCTAAAGAGATACAGTACCATGTGGCATAACCTCAGATTTGACAACATGCTGTGTTGTATTAAATATTATTTTGGTCTACAGTGAATGTAAAAAACCCAGAACATTGGAAACATTAAGTGGCACAAACATTTCTATTTTTAGGACTTACTAAATTCCTGCTGGGAGCTAATCATAAATGATGAATTGTTTTCATTTATTGGCCGATTTCATTATTCTACGTGCGGAGCTGCATGTGATTCAGTAGGAAGAGGAAGAGAGAGCATCACAGGAAAGACGGCAAGCTAACGTGTGAATCTGCGCGCCATTTCTAACATATGAGCTTCTTCGCTGTCAGGGGATCTGCAGGGCATAGCCACAACTAAATATAGAGTGCAAAGTTCTAGTGGGACCATTGTCTGAGGGAAAATGTTTTGTTGCAGGTTATGAGACCCGTTAAATCATCAACATGACAGTTCTTCATAGAAGTAGTTGTGTACAGGGCAGTCTTTTTTTTAACCTTATTTTGATTGAGGAACCCTGTCATTATATTGTCAAATTCTGAGGAACCCCAACCCTCTCTAATAGCGCGTCTGAGATAAGATGCATTGTAAGGAACCCCAACCCTTTCTAATAGCGTGTCTGAGATCAGATGCATTGTAAGGAACCCCAACTCTCTCTAATAGCGCATCTGAGATTGGATGCTTTGTATGGAACCACAACCCTCTCTAATAGCGCGTCTGAGATTGGATGCATTGTAAGGAACCCCAACCCTCTCTAATAGCGCGTCTGAGATTAGATGCATTGTAAGGAACCCCAACCCTCTCTAATAGCGCGTCTGAGATTGGATGCATTGCATGAACCCCAACCCTCTCTAATAGCGCGTCTGAGATTGGATGCTTTGTATGGAACCACAACCCTCTCTAATAGCGCGTCTGAGATTAGATGTATTGTAAATTCTTTTGTATTTGGTATAATTTTCAAATGACTGGAAAATTGCAGGGAACCCTTTAGGGGAGCCCGTGGGAACCCAAAGCTTCATAGGAAGCCTGGTTGAAAAACACTTGTATAAGGTTTTGAAACTTTACTAATCTCATTTTCAGATGAACAGTGTATCTTGTTAAATGTTACATCGGCATCTCTGAAGAGTAATCTTGTTGGATCATTAAAAAGGTATTAACAACCGGTAATGGATCTAAGCCAAATACATTGAGTTATTATTGATCCAAACTGTAATGAAAAGATAACTAATGGTTGTAAATTCCTGTTAGGGAGACAAACCACAACTTCCAATCCTGGCTGGAAACGCCCAAAAAACGTAAGGGTGGAAAAAGTGACATTAATTCTCAATTATACAGTATACAGTAGACATAACACACTAATTAGTACATCCACATATCACAGGCAGGTTCCACAGGCCTGTGACCATCTAAAACAAGAATGTCCAACCAGTCCTTAAGGGCCACCAACAGGTCAGGTTTTTTTTATAACACATTTTTATTGGTTTTCAAAACAGGACAGGAACAAAGCACAAACCATTGTTTCTATAAAATTACCAATGTCAATCATATTTAACATCACAATCAAAAAGAAAACGGAAACGATAAAAATACAAAGTGAGAGGGATAGGGGCGGGGGGGGGAGGAGGAAGGGGGGAGGGGGTCCGTTTACCTCTCTGGATTTATTTTCCTATGAACATTTGTCAAAGCATGTTGTCTTTGAGTTTAATTAAAGAGTTGTGTCCTCAGGTCCTGTATGGGACAAGCTTGGTCCCAAATCTATTCCTCAGGGACTCTAGATGGCACTGACGTCACACTACAGGTCAGGTTTGAAGGGTATCCCTGCTTCAGCACAGGAGGCTCAATCAGTGGCGCAGTCAAAGACTGTGCTGTGCTGAAGCATCCTTTAAATCTGACCTCTTGGTGGCCCTTGAGGACTGGAGTTGGCCACCCCTAGTCTAAAACATTATACGCATTAATGAATGTGCACATGAAAATGGGCACACCAAAGGGACAATCCCTTTTGGGACTAAAGGGAACTAATTCCAGTGATATGTTTAAGGGGTTTTATGTAGGTAATTTATGCATTTTTTTACCCAAACCTGACACTTAAGTATTTGTAAAAGTTAGACTTTAGAGGCTTGATTCCCCCTGGCTGCTCCCTTGTGTGTGATGTCACCGTGTGATCAGCACGTGTTTGCACAGCCAGAGTCCCCTCTTCCCCCCTTACTGGTTCTGATACGGACATGGTAGGGTAAGGGGAAAGAAAACACTTGATTGACAAACACAGAGGCCCCCCCAAGAAATTAAATGAGTCGACTATAGGCGATTGCACCTTTAGAATAAGTAGCCTTTTGGGAAGCCCTGTAGATGGCTATTTGAACCAATTGAATTTGGGAAGTGGGGGGTCAGCAGATCTACACAGCCTCCGAAAATTAAAGGCCACGAGTTTATTGGCTGCAGTTGTTCTGCCTGCTCTACTGCTGTGCTCTCAATAAAAAGTACGAGCAACAGATGCTTAAGCCCTGAAGCTTTCTGCCACAGTGCAGCCCGGATTGAATCTAACACTCTGGTATTGCTTTGTGTTTTTGGCAATGAAGATTGTTTGATGGGAATTGGCAGTTATTTTAAGTGAGGCACTTTTCTGACGTGACTGTTGCACATGCTGACTTCATGAAGAAAACTCATTGTGTAAATGACAAAACGCCGGCTTCATTAATTTGACAAATATCTATGTATTTGTAGACGTGGTTAGAAAAGGTAGGGTGCTTTAGCTACAATGTATACATGTGACCTGAGCAGTTTATCAATTAATCCAGCACTAAAGATAGTATGTCGCTTATATGAGACTAAGCAGATACAGATAATTGAGGTGGATAGATCCCTGCTACAATTCTTGATAGGTATTACCCCACATGATGGGTTGCCAGGTGGCTTCTCCAAAAATACTGGACCCAATGGTGAAAGATGCAACGCACTCGAGACCCACACATCTCTCTCTTCGCTCCATGCTGTTTCCTCCTCTCCTTGGCCGTACCACACAGTCTCCTGACACCACCAGCTGATTGGCTGCATTAAGCAGCAGCCTATCAGGATGGAGGAAGCTGCCCAGACTCCCAGCAACAGCCCTACTCTCTCCCTGCTCTGGGAAATCCCGCGACCTCCCTAGCCGGTCAGGTCACTATGTCCAGAGAGGTAATACCGGTATACACACACATGTCCAGTATTACCTCTCATTTTATACTGGACAGAGAGTCCAAATACTGGACATTTTGGTTCAATACTGGACACCTGGGAACCCTACCCACATCAATGGTAAGATCTGTTATTTCATGTGTAAGTCTCCTCTTAGTATTGTAGTTTTCCACTCAAGGACATTCCTGCATCAATTTTGTTCTAAGCAGTCTATTCAAAATTCTACTAGAATCGTCTCACTCTTAGCAGAATCGAAATAAGCCTCTCGCTCTCCAAGCCACTATTCCAGTTAAATTATGTATTTCTTTCAGCGTTTTCTTCTTTTTCTTTAACCTTTTTGCTGCTGGAAAACAAACCGCACCCGAGTGATCGCTAGAGAGGGGCAAATTTTTTTTGGGAGAATTTGGATCCGCAGCGTATTGGCCGGTTCCATTGGTGCACAGATTTCAGTGGATCAATGTCAAAAAGGGCGATACAGCGGTTTTTATTATTATCACCAATACACACCGCGGATTCCGCAACCTGTGGACGGATTCGTAGAATCCAATCCGGCAACGGATCGCTGAATGGAGTGTGTTGGTAATAATAATAAAAAAACGCAGAATCGTCCTTTTTTGACATCGATCCACTGAAATCCGTCCACAGGTTGTATCCAATGGCGGTTTCTGATAAATCCGTGCGGATTGAAATCGCCATGATCCGTTGGTGGATTTTACACCGCAAAATGTATTTTGGGGGGTAACATCAGTGAAAATCCGGGAAACGGATTTGGGCAGATTCGCCACTCTCTAGTCCCCATGTGATGGGGCAGTGAAGACAATCTTCTGATAGAAAACAAGCATTAATAGCATGGGTGTGTCTTTAGGGAATGCCATAAGGGCTCCCTAGGGGTTAAGGCCATACACATCTCTTACATGATACATAACTCCTGGTATCTTCAGCAGAATGATGTTCTTTCCCACCACTTTCTCTACCATCCTTTCCTATCTGAAAGAAACAAAACATTTCAACATACATATCCGAACAGTAATGATTTTCTTATTCCATGTGTCACTATTTCTCTCTTCTCTCTGTCACACAATGCTCTGTACCTGAGATGGCATAAGCCCTACCCTATAGTTAAAAGACTATGGGGCCAATTCACTAAGCTACGTTAAGTGGGTTTAAGAGCGCAAAGTACCCTTTAAGACTGATAAGGCTGCAGTGAGATTCACTATGCAGTGATAACTGCGCTTTATCGCTCTTAAAAGGGCTTTTTTCAGCCCTCGGCGCAAAATGCGCACGATCAGGCTATTGCGCTGCTTTTTGCCAGTACAGGAGATTCACTAAGCAGCGCTAAGTGAATCAGCCTTAAAAAACGCGCCTAACAAACGTGCCAGCTAAAGGCAGGCGCAAAAGGAGCTGGACTTAGAAAATATTTCTTTGTTTACCTTTTTGCAGGCACACCATCCATACAACAGGCCCGCGGATGTCCCCGGCTGACCCTGTGGGGGTCCCCGTGTGATCCCCGTGGGACTACGGGGGTCCCCGGGGCTCCACGGGTCCCCTCGGGGGTGTCCGGGGGTATCTGGGGACGTCCGGGGGTTCCCGCAGCCATCCACGGGCCTGCGGTACCAATGGGGTGCCCCCCAAAAATAAACAATACTATAAAAAATACCCCCGCCCCCTAACACATACACTGCAGTAATGGGCAAAATTACTATTATCCACATATGGATAATAATGCATTTGCCCATTAAATATACATTAATCACAATAAATACAATAAATATATTTTGTACTCACCCTTGTCCGGCATCCACGATGAAGGCCATCCTCATCTTCCTCACCGTCCATACACTCATATATATATATATATATATATACTGTATATGCATGATTAACCAATATACAAATAAATGATTAAGGATATACTGTACATGCCAAAATACAAATCTCTCCCAATATCAAACAGCACCAAGCAAAATCAATATCTAAGAAATGCAAATAAAAACACTCAATTTGACAATGTGTACATGATACAATTAATCTGTGCATCATGTATACTATGCCAACCAATGCTCCAAATCAAATACACTATTCCAAACAAGATACAAATACAATCATTAAAGAAAAACAAAGCATCTCAACACAATTAAATTACCATCAATTAATCCAATCTCCAATCAATTACAATCCAAATCAATTACACACGTCAAATCCTAAAAACAAACCATTGTGAAAAATAATCTATGTCAAAGTAACCATCACACTAAATCTAGCTTCCAAAAATAAGCCAGTGAAATAATCTATAGCAAACAGCCTTTAAATAAACATTTAAAAAAGTGAAATGTAGATTAGAAACACATTTTTACAGAAAGCAGCATATTGCAATTCCAAAAAACATCAAAACAAGGCAAGCTAACAAGTTTTTATTATACCTGTATGTATGTCCATCTATAGTTTACAGACATAAATACAGGTGCAATAAAAGAGCATCAAAAACAATTGAATAACATTAAAAATCAACATACAATTCAACCACTGACTTGTCCTGTACGTATGTATATCCATAGTGACATACATAAATTCAG
This sequence comes from Ascaphus truei, assembly GCF_040206685.1. Classification (NCBI taxonomy): domain Eukaryota; kingdom Metazoa; phylum Chordata; class Amphibia; order Anura; family Ascaphidae; genus Ascaphus; species Ascaphus truei. Next base: position 9,483,638 of record NC_134503.1, read on the forward strand.
GGCAAATAAATGGACATTAAAAAAAATGGACGTCATGAAAAAAATTTAAAAAAACCTGTAAAATAAAAATAAAATACATTTATTTTGTTTACTTACCATTAGATGAACCACTCACCGAAATCAAGGGGAACCGGAAGCTCTCGAACAAGTAATCCAACAACAGGAACCAGGTAACCATAAATAAATAAACCCTTACAATCCACAAGTGTCTGTATCTTCTTTCTTCTATTTGTAATCCATAGTGGGAGTCTTCTCCGTCTTCTTCTGTCTTCTTCCGGGTCTTCTTATCTTCCTCCGCCACGCCCTGATCTGCTTTCTTCCATAGGAGGTCTTTCCTCCTCGCTGTCTAGCTTCAAGATCAGACGACATAGGCTTTATAGGCCTATGACGTCACAGTTTCGTCATATGGTTCTCACGGTCCTGATTGGGCCGTGAAAACCGTGTGATTTTGCCGTCAAAACAAATGCATTGCCGCCGTCTTGTGAGCGGCACGACGGAGCGAAAGCTTGGCCGCGATCGCTGGACGTCATCTCAATTTGATTTTGCCAGCAACCGCAGCCTGACGTCTCCATCGCCGTCACGTCGCCGGCACTATAAGCGTAGCCTAAGGCTGCGCTTATAGTGCCTTGCGACGGTGACGGCGACGCAGGTTGCTCAAAAACAAATCAATTGACTCCGTCGCCAGCGCTTATAGTAAGTGCGACGGCGCCCCCCCCCTTTGGTGACGTCGCTGGCGACAGTCGCTTCAAATCGAATTACAACTTTCGCTGGTGGCAACGGCGACGTCATCGGTCGCATCGCCGTCGCCAGCACTATAAGCGCGGCCTAAGGCTGCGCTTATACAGACGGCGACGCGACTGATGACATCACCCGTACCCATCGCAATGAGTTGTATTTGGACGTTTAGGCAACGTCGCTGGATGATGTCATAAAAGGGGTAAGGCAGAGGGACGGAGAAGCTCTCGATTGGCCGCAAGGGGAGACCCCGTCGACGAAAAAATCAAATATCAGTGACTACCAGATAAGGGGTTTTATGTAGGTAATTTATGCATTTTTTACCCAAACCTGACACTTAAGTATTTGTAAAAGTTAGACTTTAGAGGTTTGATTCCCCCTGGCTGCTCCCTTGTGTGTGATGTCACCGTGTGATCAGCACGTGTTTGCACAGCCAGAGTCCCCTCTTCCCCCCTTACTGGTTCTGATACGGACATGGTAGGGTAAGGGGAAAGAAAACACTTGATTGACAAACACAGAGGCCCCCCAAGAAATTAAATGAGTCGACTATAGGCGATTGCACCTTTAGAATAAGTAGCCTTTTGGGAAGCCCTGTATATGGCTACTTGAACCAATTGAATTTGGGAAGTGGGGGGTCAGCAGATCTACACAGCCTCCGAAAATTAAAGGCCGCGAGGTTATTGGCTGCAGTTGTTCTGCCTGCTCTACTGCTGTGCTCTCAATAAAAAGTACGAGCAACAGATGCTTAAGCCCTGAAGCTTTCTGCCACAGTGCAGCCCGGATTGAATCTAACACTCTGGTATTGCTTTGTGTTTTTGGCAATGAAGATTGTTTGATGGGAATTGGCAGTTATTTTAAGTGAGGCACTTTTCTGACGTGACTGTTGCACATGCTGACTTCATGAAGAAAACTCATTGTGTAAATGACAAAACGCCGGCTTCATTAATTTGACAAATATCTATGTATTTGTAGACGTGGTTAGAAAAGGTAGGGTGCTTTAGCTACAATGTATACATGTGACCTGAGCAGTTTATCAATTAATCCAGCACTAAAGATAGTATGTCGCTTATATGAGACTAAGCAGATACAGATAATTGAGGTGGATAGATCCCTGCACATAGAGGCCCTGCTACAATTCTTGATAGGTATTACCCCACATGATGGGTTGCCAGGTGGCTTCTCCAAAAATACTGGACCCAATGGTGAAAGATGCAACGCACTCGAGACCCACACATCTCTCTCTTCGCTCCATGCTGTTTCCTCGTCTCCTTGGCCGTACCACACAGTCTCCTGACACCACCAGCTGATTGGCTGCATTAAGCAGCAGCCTATCAGGATGGAGGAAGCTGCCCAGACTCCCAGCAACAGCCCTACTCTCTCCCTGCTCTGGGAAATCCCGCGACCTCCCTAGCCGGTCAGGTCACTATGTCCAGAGAGGTAATACCGGTATACACACACATGTCCAGTATTACCTCTCATTTTATACTGGACAGAGAGTCCAAATACTGGACATTGTGGTTCAATACTGGACACCTGGGAACTCTACCCACATCAATGGTAAGATCTGTTATTTCATGTGTAAGTCTCCTCTTAGTATTGTAGTTTTCCACTCAAGGACATTCCTGCATCAATTTTGTTCTAAGCAGTCTATTCAAAATTCTACTAGAATCGTCTCACTCTTAGCAGAATCGAAATAAGCCTCTCGCTCTCCAGGCCACTATTCCAGTTAAATTATGTATTTCTTTCAGCGTTTTCTTCTTTTTCTTTAACCTTTTTGTTGCTGGAAAACTAACCGCTCCCGAGTGATCGCTAGACAGGGGCAATTTTTTTTTTGGAGAATTTGGATCCGCAGCGTATCGGCCGGTTCCATTGGTGCACAGATTTCAGTGGATCAATGTCAAAAAGGGCGATTCAGCGGGTTTTATTATTATCACCAATACACACCGCGGATTCCGCAACCTGTGGACGGATTCGTAGAATCCAATCCGGCAACGGATCGCTGAATGGAGTGTGTTGGTAATAATAATAAAAAAACGCAGAATCGTCCTTTTTTGACATCGATCCACTGAAATCCGTCCACAGGTTGTATCCAATGGCGGTTTCTGATAAATCCGTGCGGATTGAAATCGCCATGATCCGTTGGTGGATTTTACACTGCAAAATGTATTTTGGGTAACATCAGTGAAAATCCGGGAAACGGATTTGGGCAGATTCGCCACTCTCTTATCCCCACGTGATGGGGCAGTAAATACAATCTTCTGATAGAAAACAAGCATTAATAGCATGGGTGTGTCTTTAGGGAATGCCATAAGGGCTCCCTAGGGGTTAAGGCCATACACATCTCTTACATGATACATAACTCCTGGTATCTTCAGCAGAATGATGTTCTTTCCCACCACTTTCTCTACCATCCTTTCCTATCTGAAAGAAACATAACATTTCAACATACATATCCGAACAGTAATGATTTTCTTATTCCATGTGTCACTATTTCTCTCTTCTCTCTGTCACACAATGCTCTGTACCTGAGATGGCATAAGCCCTACCCTATAGTTAAAAGACTATGGGGCCAATTCACTAAGCTACGTTAAGTGGGTTTAAGAGCGCAAAGTACCCTTTAAGACTGATAAGGCTGCAGTGAGATTCACTATGCAGTGATAACTGCGCTTTATCGCTCTTAAAAGGGCTTTTTTCAGCCCTCGGCGCAAAATGCGCACGATCAGGCTATTGCGCTGCTTTTTGCCAGTACAGGAGATTCACTAAGCAGCGCTAAGTGAATCAGCCTTAAAAAACGCGCCTAACAAACGTGCCAGCTAAAGGCAGGCGCAAAAGGAGCTGGACTTAGAAAATATTTCTTTGTTTACCTTTTTGCAGGCACACCATCCATACAACAGGCCCGCGGATGTCCCCGGCTGACCCTGTGGGGGTCCCCGGGTGATCCCCGTGGGACTACGGGGGTCCCCGGGGGTCCACGGGTCCCCTCGGGGGTGTCCGGGGGTATCTGGGGACGTCCGGGGGTTCCCGCAGCCATCCACGGGCCTGCGGTACCAATGGGGTGCCCCCCAAAAATAAACAATACTATAAAAAATACCCCCGCCCCCTAACACATACACTGCAGTAATGGGCAAAATTACTATTATCCACATATGGATAATAATGCATTTGCCCATTAAATATACATTAATCACAATAAATACAATAAATATATTTTGTACTCACCCTTGTCCGGCATCCACGATGAAGGCCATCCTCATCTTCCTCACCGTCCATACACTCATATATATATGTATATATATATATACTGTATATGCATGATTAACCAATATACAAATAAATGATTAAGGATATACTGTACATGCCAAAATACAAATCTCTCCCAATATCAAACAGCACCAAGCAAAATCAATATCTAAGAAATGCAAATAAAAACACTCAATTTGACAATGTGTACATGATACAATTAATCTGTGCATCATGTATACTATGCCAACCAATGCTCCAAATCAAATACACTATTCCAAACAAGATACAAATACAATCATTAAAGAAAAACAAAGCATCTCAACACAATTAAATTACCATCAATTAATCCAATCTCCAATCAATTACAATCCAAATCAATTACACACGTCAAATCCTAAAAACAAACCATTGTGAAAAATAATCTATGTCAAAGTAACCATCACACTAAATCTAGCTTCCAAAAATAAGCCAGTGAAATAATCTATAGCAAACAGCCTTTAAATAAACATTTAAAAAAGTGAAATGTAGATTAGAAACACATTTTTACAGAAAGCAGCATATTGCAATTCCAAAAAACATCAAAACAAGGCAAGCTAACAAGTTTTTATTATACCTGTATGTATGTCCATCTATAGTTTACAGACATAAATACAGGTGCAATAAAAGAGCATCAAAAACAATTGAATAACATTAAAAATCAACATACAATTCAACCACTGACTTGTCCTGTACGTATGTATATCCATAGTGACATACATAAATTCAGGGCAAATAAATGGACATTAAAAAAAATGGACGTCATGAAAATTTTTTAAAAAAACCTGTAAAATAAAAATAAAATACATTTATTTTGTTTACTTACCATTAGATGAACCACTCACCGAAATCAAGGGGAACCGGAAGCTCTCGAACAAGTAATCCAACAACAGGAACCAGGTAACCATAAATAAATAAACCCTTACAATCCACAAGTGTCTGTATCTTCTTTCTTCTATTTGTAATCCATAGTGGGAGTCTTCTCCGTCTTCTTCTGTCTTCTTCCGGGTCTTCTTATCTTCCTCCGCCACGCCCTGATCTGCTTTCTTCCATAGGAGGTCTTTCCTCCTCGCTGTCTAGCTTCAAGATCAGACGACATAGGCTTTATAGGCCTATGACGTCACAGTTTCGTCATATGGTTCTCACGGTCCTGATTGGGCCGTGAAAACCGTGTGATTTTGCCGTCAAAACAAATGCATTGCCGCCGTCTTGTGAGCGGCACGACGGAGCGAAAGCTTGGCCGCGATCGCTGGACGTCATCTCAATTTGATTTTGCCAGCAACCGCAGCCTGACGTCTCCATCGCCGTCACGTCGCCGGCACTATAAGCGTAGCCTAAGGCTGCGCTTATAGTGCCTTGCGACGGTGACGGCGACGCAGGTTGCTCAAAAACAAATCAATTGACTCCATCGCCAGCGCTTATAGTAAGTGCGACGGCGCCCCCCCCCTTTGGTGACGTCGCTGGCGACAGTCGCTTCAAATCGAATTACAACTTTCGCTGGTGGCAACGGCGACGTCATCGGTCGCATCGCCGTCGCCAGCACTATAAGCGCGGCCTAAGGCTGCGCTTATACAGACGGCGACGCGACTGATGACATCACCCGTACCCATCGCAATGAGTTGTATTTGGATGTTTAGGCAACGTCGCTGGATGATGTCATAAAAGGGGTAAGGCAGAGGGACGGAGAAGCTCTCGATTGGCCGCAAGGGGAGACCCCGTCGACGAAAAAATCAAATATCAGTGACTACCAGATTTCTGGCAGCACTGTCGCTCCATCGCTTTGTCGCCATCGCATGCACTATAAGCGCCGGCGCCGGCGACAATGCATTTGTTTTGCCGCGACAGTGGCGTTGCCGCCGGCACTATAAGTGCAGCCTAAGGGTGAAGTTCTAATCCAACTACAGTCCTCAAGGTTTCACCAACAGGTCAGGCTTTCAGGATATCCCTGCTTCAGCACAAGTGGTTCAACCAGTGTTCTCAGTCATTGACGGAGCCACCTGGGTTGAAGCAGGGATATCCTTAAAACCGGACCTGCCGGTGGCCCTTGAGGACCGAAGTTGACTACTCCTGCCTCACACAAGTGATTGAACCTTCCTGTGCTGTAATGTATTCATAGTTTTATTCTTTCTTTATTATTCATAATGTTCTTATCCTCTAATAATAATTAGAACAGTGTTGGGCCGCTTTAAATGCTTTAAATGGCCGGTGTAATACAAACGAGCAAAGACTACTTTCTGCAATCAATCTTCGTTTTGCAGCTACGCTCCTGAATCACGGCTTCTTTCTCAAACCAGCAGATGACATCCCTCTCTGCAAATTGTAGGCAAGATGCCCTGATCCCAATGTGAGCGGTTTCTGAGAATGCTCCATTCAGAAAATCTCTTTTTGTCATTATATAGACAGCAAGCCTATTTCTTTCCACATCTTTTTTTATTTTTTGTACTGCGTCTGTGATTTGGTGCTGGCAGCCCTAAAAAGCTGTGACTTGAGCTGCACTACACCAGCCCCTGTATGAATGTTTAACCACGTTTGGTGCCCTCAAGACTCATTCTGAGCAGAGCAGATGGAGCTGTCAGCTCAGCTTATACCTAACCTTCCAGAAAGCAGCCAAGCGCACTGCAGAGCAGGATTGAAGCTTCTTGGAGCAGCTGGTAAGAGCGTCATACAGCAGTCACGTGGGACAAATAACACTAATTAGCATTAATAAATGCATAAAAACATGGAGCTGAATAATAAAAAAAAAAAGAAAAAAAGCTGAGCTTGTGATTCAGTTTTGCTTTTTAGATAATGTGCATGAATAGAAACGCAGGGCTTTGTGTAGCTGTTTAATGTGCCATTAAACAAAATGACTCCAAACCCCCCTCTCCGGCAGCAGGAATACCTGCTGAGCTACCAAGCTTCATCCAGAACACATCACTGCAAATGGATGGAGCCAAGTACATCGTTTGTCAGGAAGCCGCAAGAGGTGCAGGCGTTTAAACGGACACCATTTTCACTAATTGTTGTTTCACCCAGGCTACATACTGTAGACATTAGATTTCATATACTTGCATTAAATGTGAAACACTTTGATCAAAAAAAGCGTTGTGCAATCGTTCAAAAATTGACACCTTAAGCATGGCCCAGATTTACCAATATAACCCTCAAATATTACAGTGCTTTTTACAGACGCTACATTCTCAGGATCCTACAATTCTTTACAGCCCATTGTAATATTGAAGCTGCAGTCCAAGCTGCTGTTTTTTTTTAAATATTTTACCCCCTTTAATATGTGCATCAATACAACCCACACAATGATAAGTAATTAGCCAAGTTGCCGATTGATCCGTTCTCCTGTGATCGATCTGAGAAGATTCGGCACGGGGGCTCACTAAATGGCCGTCAGTGCAGCAGAAGAGGACCAAAGATGCAAAGTTCCGTGTGGGAAGCTCAAGTGACCAGGCAGTCACTAGATACAATTGGTGCACTGCTAGAGAGAGGGCAGGGCTCAAAAAGGGGTGTGCCAGAGCTTGTTTCAGAAGAGGAAGGGGATGTGACTTTGTAAATGGTTGCTATAGAAACAAAAAATGTTTGTTACATTATAATACATTAAAAATGTCATTTAGAGTTGATTTAAAAAAATGCTACAAGTATTTTCTCATAGTACAGAACTGATTTATTTAAAAAAAAAAACACATGTAGGATATTGCTTGGTCTGCAGCTTTACGGAAAAATAGTAGGGTAAGAAAGTAATCTTTCTGGAGACATTTGTTAGTGCATCAAGTTCAATCTTTGATAATGCAAATGATTAAATAGCTAACCTGGCCCTGGATGAAACCGTATTTTACCAAGATCTAGATTCATTAAGCCCTGTTAAATAAGGACACGTAACCTAATGTTACCTTAAACAGATATTATTTTCCTTGAGAGAAAATAATTACATTTAGCATGACTTCTAAACCTCCAAATAGATTAACATATACTCTACGTGGGGAGATACTTGTGCACAAATCTGTGATACCTGGGAAATAGGCTATTTCAAATCATTTGAATATATTTTACATATTTAAATTGGCATATTTTCCAGGTATTTCAGATGTGCTCACAGGTATTTCAACACATGTAGTTTAATCGATTTGAAGGTATATAAGTTAAGGGTGGGCACCTTCACTGGTGTTTTGGTGTATACTCAACACAGGTAACCTACTGTAACTGGAATGTGCTGGATGGCATCCTAGTAGAGCGTAAAAACAGGTTAGATGGTGATATCTCAATGCCAACCCAGAATATTCTCAACACAGGTAACCTAAACGTGTTAACTCAACTGGACCCGATTGGCTGGTATAGTAGTAGAAAGTAGACACAGGTCGGATGGTGGTATTTCTGTGCCACCGTAGTAAATACCTAACACCGGTAACCCGATTTGAACTAATTGACCGGCATACAAATAGAAAGCAGAGACAGCTCAGATGGTGGTATAATAAGCCAATATAGTACATACACAACTGTGGTAAAGTGTAAACTAATGGTGTTCTCCTAACCGGTCCTGAGTGACTGATTTACGAGCAGAGAGAGAGAGGCAGGTCAGATGGTATCTCTCTGCATATGTATATATATGTATATATAGCGCTCTTTCCCCCTGACTAAAGGAACTACCAGTACTGTACTGTATTACCTGAGTGGCATACAGGAGGCCTGATCCTCCGCCACTGGGAACCTGGGGTGATCACGATCGTGGTACACAGCGCCTCCACCCGGGAAAGATCCTTACGCAGTAGGATAGCCTTTCCCAGGAACACAATACAGACAGTAATTACACACACAATTTGGACCTAAGGGGGTTAATCTGACCTAGTCTGGGTGCCACTGACACACAGACCCTACCTTCCCTTTCTCGGTCCTGCCTCTAATTGTCCTAACTCACTCCAACTGTCCTAACTGTCAGCTAATGCAGCAGCCCTATAGGCTGAGCCACGCCACGTGATCATTCCCCTACAGCATTCTGGGGAGTGTCGTTCCCCTGCAGAGTCCATTGGCAAGATGGCCGCCGCTATCCGGTGCATTGCACATGCGCGAGGTGTGCTAATATGTCCGCCGCCACCTCGGGTGCTACTGCGCATGTGCCGGGAATACAAACATGGCTGCTTGCACTGCGCATGCACAATCCAGGTAATGGCCGCCATAACTTACTTCTGCGCATGCGCACCATCTCGCACATGTGCAGACACTACAAGATGGTGGCTCCCTGTGAAGAGAGCCTCCGGGAGCCTGGCAACCCAGTTGCCCCTTCACAGCCACAGCGCCCCCGCACCCCCCTCCAGACGCAACCGCGCACCTCCCCACACTCTCCCCAGCCTCCGCTGCCTATCTGAAGTTTAGGGGACAAACGGGAGACCCAGGCTATATATATATATATATATATATATATATATATATATATATAAATATATATATGTATGTATGTATATGTATAGCAAATGGAAATATTACTGTATGTATATATATATATATATATATATATATATATATATATATATATATATATATATATATATATGATACGAACCAATCCAAAGACCAGTAAAGAGACAGCAGACCGCACGGGGTTAATCCAAAAATCTATATTCACAACATGAAATACACGTAAGCCAACGTTTCGGTCCCACAGAGAGACCTTCCTCAGGGCCGTGCGAAGGTCTCTCTGTGGGACCGAAACGTTGGCTTACGTGTATTTCATGTTGTGAATATAGATTTTTGGATTAACCCCGTGCGGTCTGCTGTCTCTTTACTGGTCTTTGGATTGGTTCGTATCATACTTATTCTCTATGGGACTAGCATCTGCTATTACAACCTTTTCTACTACAGTGTGCTGACTGACCTTCATGTGTATATATATATATATATATATATACATACACACATACATTCAAAGGAGGTCACAACTCAACCCATTTTACCCTATGAGATTCTCCAATGAGCCTTCGCCAGCTAAGAAGTTTCACTTCAATAAGCTCAGAATACTAAATGCTGATGTGTGCAGTTTATCTTTGCATAAAAAGACGTACATTAGTTAGCTAAGAGTTTGGAGGATAATATCAAGGGAGGAACAGGATAACTTCAGAAGAAAGTATTCCACCCAGAGAGGAAAAAGGCACAACCGATGACATACAACATATTTGAAAAGCATATGCCATATTTGATGTGAAATATCATATATCTGTTATATGTAAGTAATACTCTGGACAACAAAAGTATTTTTCATGTGCTAAACTCGAATGCAGAATTTTTATATCTGAAAAGAAATGATGGTAAATGATGTTTAACAGTCTTCTTAATGCATTTCAATACCGCTGAGATGTAGACAGAGTCAAATGCTTTTTCGGTATCTATGAATCCTAAACTGAATGGTAGATCGTGTTCATTACTTCGGGAAATCACTATTTGTACGACTTGAATGTGGTCCATTGCATTGTTTTCACAGCAAAATCCTGCTTGGTCTCTATGCAGGATGAAGTCCAGTTTCTATTGCAGGTAATTAGCGAGTATCTTCATAAAAACCTTGTACTCCCTATGAGCTGGTTTAGCTCACACTGCTAGAGCTGTGGCTTAGAAAATCAGTGGTTGTGGGTTTTAGTCCTGTTGGGTATGACATAATTCCAGTCAGGTTGGACTCTATATAGCTGGTATGGATATACTTTTAGAAAGTATGGGATGGCATTGATTTAATACTTTGCATAGCCATTAGCATATCCATCCGGCGTGCTTCTTTTTCAGCACAGACATGTCTCCCTAATTTATTTAGAGGAACGTTTGAGGCTATATATAAACAACTGCCGGCTGTTAATAAAATTAGAACTCTCTCCCTCTCTCTTGACAGTTTCACCCATCCCTAGTTGGCAAGTACCTCTCCCAGTATAGCTTGGTAGATCGTTCCACCTTTCATAGTATAGTTAAACCTACCAGCACAAATGCCTTGAACATCTGTTGCCACCTTCCCGACACCTTGTGGCAATGAGATAAGGATTTGAGGGAAGGATATATATATATATACCGGGGGAAGGAGAAGCACAGATAACATTCCAAGAGACACTGTTTTTAAGTTATCCTTGCTTCATTCATTGTAACATCGCCGGAAGAAGAGATCAGTGTATCTCGAAAGCTCGCACAAATAAAAGCATTTCGTTAGCCACAGAACGGTATCATCTATTTATTTTTTGATTATATATATCTATATATATATCTATATATATATATAGATATATATATAGATATATATATAGATATATATATATATTAGGGTTAGTAAACAACAAAAAACAGTCAGCTACTGACCTAAATAATTGGAAAATTAACCTAAATCAGTGTAATAAGTAAACCTAATATGTAATAAGGTACTGACGGTGCTGGGGATAATAATATGTGTCAACAAAAAAGGAAAAGTATCCCACATAAAGCACTCGTACAAAAAGTATAACAAATTTGTTAAAAAAACACATAATAAAACACTCTCATACACCTCCAATAACGTAAAACACAATCACATGAAAAACCCTGGTCTAGTGCAATACCGAATGGCTATAGCTAGTATAAAGTGTCCTATTATAATAAGACACAATAAGCACAGAGAGGTGAGGCATAAGGTTGCCTCCTGTCTGTATCACCGGCAGGTCAAAAAGTCAAAGAAGTAGAACTAGCTGAACTAATAAGCCCTAGCTAAAATAGCCAAATATACCAGGGGTACTGCAGTAGCATAGAGTCGAAAAACCTGTCAGTAGTATCCCTGAAAGGAACCAAATGATTCCATATACTGACAGGCTAAGCACTCAAAACAGAAGTAATGCAAAAAGAGAATAGAATGATTCTCAGTGTAACAAATAACATCAACCTCTGTGGTAGGATGGGCAACAACTAAAGAACATGCAGCACATGTAATATATACAGCGTTAGTAAGTGGGTGTAAATGCAGAGCGGTAACAGCCCCAAAGAGGCTCTAAACGCCAATCGCGCATTGAATGGTTGGCAAGTGCCGATCGTGCATTCGCACGAACAGCCGACAGATACCGATCACGCATGCGCAGTTGGCATATACCGATTGCTCATGTGCAGTCAGCAAGTGCTGATCATACATGCACGGCCAACGGCTAAAAAAACTGGAAGAGCCCCCAAAATGTCATGACAGAGCCCTAAAAACCGGGACTGTCCTGGCTAAATCCGAGAAAAATGTAAGACAATAGTATTCCGCTAAATTTGCCTCAGATTGCTGAGGTTCACGGTGCCGAACACCCTCATCCCTCTCACAGGTATTTGCTTTACAGTAGGGGTTCTCAAATCCAGTCCTCAACACCCTCAACCCCCCTAGCAGGTTAGATTTTCAGGATATCCCTGCTTCAGCACAGGTGGCTCAATCAGTCCCTGCTTCAGCACAGGTGGCTCAATCAGAGGCTCAGTCAAAGACTGATTGAGCCACCTGTGCTGAAGTTGGGATATCCTTAAAACCTGACCTGTTGGGGAGGGTGCAAGGGGGGGGGGGGTGCTTGAGGACTGGAGTTGGGAACCCCTGCTTCAGTGAATCCTGACAGGAACACCTCAGAGCGGAGGAGAACGCGATGCACCGCTGTAAGGAAGGGAATCCTGTGCTATTCTTAACTGGCTTTAAAAAAAAAAGCGGAGTTTAGTCAATCAGGGCCAAAGTACCTTAATCCCTGCCTTGCTGTTCCCATTAGAGAAGGGTTAGTCTGCTCGTTCCTGACTGCAGCACCAAGCATTGTCAGACTACCTCAGCGGCAGGAATCATTTGGTGCACGCTAAACGTACGGAGTAACAGCCAAAATCATATCATCCAAAACGATATCAGAAGAAAGCCTGACTTCTGGTTGTTGTCCGCAGATCGATTATAAACAGAAGCGTACGTGTTAAAGTTTGAACAAACGGCAGCGTGTAAACGGGCCGCCTGGGTTGAATGAATATTTCAGACCTAAAAGATACCTTTGACATGTTGTTGAATTGCTTCAATTAGTTCCTCCGCCTTCTTTTCATCCACATAATAAGCATGCTTATCATAATGGTTTATTAATCTAGCTCATGGCGTGAGTGTGTGCAGTAATGTATCACAGGAACATCCTGCTCTATCTTTTATTGGATATAAATGACTCAGTAATTGCTATTGATTACTAAAGGAATGCAGTATTATGGCGAGATCAGATTACTTGGGGAGCTGTGGAAGGCTGAAGACGTTTGGTTGCACATCTAGTTTATGTTCATACAAATCGCTAATGGACCGGAAAAAAAAAAGATGTCCTTAAAAGAGAGAAAAAAATGTTTTTTTTCCATGCTGTGGTTTACGACGAAGCACTGTAAACACGAGCAGAATTTTATAAGCACATATCATGCAGTAGCTGTTTCGCTCATTTATTCATTTGCATTCCTATTTATCTGATATACATTTCTCCCAGGAAAATATAAATGGTATATAAAAAGGCAATAACGTCAAAAGGTTCTTCTCCTACCCGAGGCACATTATTGCAATCCTCACCCAGCCACCACATTCGCTACACCTTTTTGCATCACCAGCAGAAAACATCCACGTGTGTTAATTTCCCCCTAAACACACGGTGTAATTTCCACTGTTTTCCTATTCAGTTTTATCTTTCACAATAAAATGTTTTTATTACTTCACTGTTTCCTTTCCTATCACCTTTGCTGAGAAACTGTTTCACGAATCAATTTACCTAGAAACTTCAAATCCTTTGTTCTAGTATTTCTGTTTTCTCTGGAAGACCTGCAGTAATTCATTCCTAACCGTGCTGTATTTTAACGTTTCTGTTATAATCCTCTTCTCTCTGTGTTCATCCTGGATGTTGGAAGCTAAAATCCTTTGCATGTTCCCAGTACTGTTGATGTTGCATTGGGCTAGTAAGCTTATTTCTATTATTATTTTTTTACCCTCCACTCAGAAAATGTTTTCTACTGTATGATAGGTTTTTGGGACATGTTCTTCTTCACTGTCAATAAAATTATCCTTTGCAAGAAGCACTTGGCTTTTCCCCAAAGATGTGGTTACCTTGTGTGCTATTATAAGAACATTACTCAGAACTGGAAGTACAGTAATACAAATGAGCACTCAATGATGGCTTTCAGTAACTCACAGGTTTACAAATCCAAATAATACATCACAGCTGCCCCGTTCTTTTCATTGAAACCATTAACTGTTTACTCAGCAAACTGCCTGTGCTTTTTCATTAAACATTTCGGTGCAGAAATCTCACTACCAAAGGCTGGAAACTAGGCTCTTCCCCTGAAGCCGGTTATTTATATATTCACTAACGCCCCTTTTCAACATGGTGTGATGCAAGTGTAGCCAGGTCACCTGATGGCTACTATTCTGCCCTTGGTCTGGCAGTAAACCCTGGTACAATGAGGTTGCCAGTAGTTGGTAAGGGGTTTTCCCCTTTCCTGTTGGTACTGTACTTGAGTGACAGCAGGGGGTGGTACATCCTGTTGTAGCTGGGACAACGGGGTGCCCGCCTTCTGCTTGTACTTAAGGGCAAGGCCGCCCTAAAGTTAGGAGTGTTCCTTTCCCTCTCTGAGGAAGGCAGGTCACACGACTGGGAACCTGAGATTGGGGCCTTCCTATGTGCTCTTCCCTCTGGGGGACAGTGAGTGTGAACCATACCTTTGCCTCCACTAGGGAGGTGGGGAAGAGCTAGGATGGCTGTGGATGCCCTTTGCCTGTAGTGGCAGTCCAGGGACCATCACCCGGTGAAACCTGAGAGACTGTATGAGGGCAGATCTTGCCTTGTTCCTGTTACTGCAGAGTATAGTAATAAACCCATTCCTTTTTGCAATATACCTCCTGCCTGGTGCGTGACCTTACTGGGGGGAGAGGTAATAAGTTCTACCGTGGGAGATCACCTTCAGTTCCTGGAGCCTACAGCAGATGGAGGTGCTGCACTGCTAAAGAGATATGTGGGGTATGAACCCCAGAAGCCTGTTCCTGTGTCCCCACTACCTTCGGCGGACGACTCCGCCTTCCTGTTGCCAGCAGGTATATGCACCACACACCTTGTAATGGCCCCTATCTGCAATTGGGTGGGGGAAACACAGTTACACAAGGTAATGTCAAGTGAATAAGTGTGCATTACTTTGCTTCTCGCCATATGGAGCAGAGGGGTATGATGGCAAGTTGAAAAATCACAAAAGTGTTATAGCTGCAGTCAACAGTATTGCACTTTGTGACACTCCTACGTTTATTATAATGGGTGTTAAGGAAAGGATCGCCAATATGTTACCAATAGAATAGATTACGTAGATAGAACGTTGCTATGGCATACATGTTCATTTAGTGCTATTTGATGCCTATCCCCTCTGCCTTTAACTTGACCTTAAATAATTAATACAGGTGGGCACTGGTATTTTGGTTTTCATCCCCCGAAAAAATGATGTTTTGGTTTTGCCTGAACTCAATAGTACAGTATAATGAGTTAACTAAAAAGTAATGACCAGAATGTACTAGAAGCCTCTTGAAGAATAATGGTGCAGGGCATATCAAAGGGAGACTCTGGCAGTACCAGGTGTGTGTAAAGGATGATATACCGTAACTATGCTGTTCGTTAATCCAGATGCCTGCAATACAAACTTTTTGTTCATCTTCAAAAGGAGTCTACTTTCCCCTTATAAGCCAGAAGAACCTCCTCATTGAAGTGATCACCTGGGTGGAGAACATCATAGAATCTTATAGTTCTGGAGAGATGGATCTTGAAAGATTGAATGGCCTTGGGGTACATCATGTATTCTCACACAGAAAAGTTTTTTTTGATATACGGCACCCATTTTTCCTTTATTATGGATCGTGTATAATAACTGTTATTCAATTATTTATTTATTTTTATTTTTTTAAACTTGAATTTAATTGAAAACAGAATTTTACATACTTCGAAATACAATTACACATAACAAGTAAATCACAGGTTTACAGCAAGAAGGAAAAAAAAAAGGAAAAGGGTGAGGGTACACACCGTGGGGAGGGATGGGATGGGAGGGGGAGCGGCGAGGCTTTTTTGGTCGTATGGTGTCCTCCTTCGATAGCATTTTCACGACTGGGTGTTCATGCGTAGGCTATGCCTCCGAGAGGCTACCATCTAGAGCAGAGTGTGTAACCTGTTCCCTACCTGGGTTGAGCCTATGTCAGCAGGTAGTTCCCTTATGTCAA
Source organism: Ascaphus truei (assembly GCF_040206685.1). Classification (NCBI taxonomy): domain Eukaryota; kingdom Metazoa; phylum Chordata; class Amphibia; order Anura; family Ascaphidae; genus Ascaphus; species Ascaphus truei. Next base: position 9,499,839 of record NC_134503.1, read on the forward strand.
GGGTGTCCAAACTCAGTACTCAAGAACTGCCAACAGGCCAGCTTTTATGGATATCCCTGTTTCAGCACAGGTGGCTCAATCAGTGACTCAGTCAAAGACTGAGCCACTGATTGAGCCACCTGTGCTGAAACAGGGATATCCATAAAAGCTGGCCTGTTGGCGGCTCTTGAGGACTGAGTTTGGAGACCGCTGCCTTATGTCATAATTGATGAAGGGTTTATACACTGGATGTCCGATTGGGCTAGCCAGGGTTGCCAAGTTTTTTTTAAATGTTCTGCCCAAATCATTTAATAAACTAGTCAGTTTTTCAAATTGGCATACATACCAAATCCTATTTCTTAAAAAAAAAATTATGTGGTGACCCCCTTTGACCGTGACCCCTTTTTGTACCCCAAGACTTCTCCTGGTAGGATGTTGCATAAGAAATACATACATTTATCTGCTGGGGTTTTTTTTCTCTTTCAAAAAATGTGACTATGCATGATTTATATGGACATGGTACAGTAAGTGGCATTAAAGTGAATTTGGTAGAACAATTTTTTTTTCTGCAGAATGCAATAGCCTCAAGGTGCTCATAAATTAGAAACATCTAAACTTGGTCTCAAAGATACAGTGCCCAACTGTCCTGCCAAAAAAAACTATAACCTACACAAGCAGAAGACTGAGGCCAAGGTAGAAACAGAGTACCTGGAAAGAAGCCAGCACTAAATTAGGCCCAGGATAAAAGTCGAAATGAAGACTGGTATCATCTATTTTGTGCAGTAAACAATGAGACCTCAAGGTCAATGTCTTATGTGCTCAACATGCTGAAGACCACAACATGTTTGTGAACTATACAGATAAGAATAAAATATACTGTACCAAGCTTTTAAGCTGTGATCATTATTTTCCCTTGAATGATTTTCATTGTAACACAGTAGTTTAGTGGAAAAAGAATACGCTTTATTTAACTCAATAATAGTCTGTTGTGACCCCACTGTTTGTTGTCCCCAATGAACTGTAAATGTGCTTTATAGAACGGATCAGTTTAGGCCTCTGCATTGAGGCTATGCAAGCCAATGGCAGGACTAGAGGAAGAGGGGGAAATTACAAGTACTAAAAAATTTTGTTTGGGGGGTTTGGGGAATGTCGGCATGTACAGCCTGAAAGGGAAAAGGTAGGGGTGATACAATGGTGACGTTCAGGCATCTCAGAGGCACTATACTGTACTTCCCATTCTTTCATTTTGAGAGATACCGCCCATAAAACAGCCACCTAGGTGCTCCCCCTCCCCCCCCCCCCATTCACTGTCGCTGCAATAAACAAGGAATAAAAATAATAGGTCTATTTCAATGGGGGGAGGGCGGGTCTGGTAAATATGGCGCTGTATTTTTGTTCCCGGTTTTGCGGTCGAGAGACTGTGATAAATAGCCCCTTACATAGGTGTTATTTCAATGGTGGCCTCTTTAATGTTCCATTGTGTTGCATTTTAAAAGACAGAATGAGGGACAGAGACAGGAGAGAAGTAATCTCTGCATTGCGAGAGTGCTAGTTTGAGACGTGTCTGGAAACGGAAGGAGGTAGGAGATGTGTAAAAAGACCGAACCTCATTAAGAAGTCGAGCACATCGTTTCCATTAGAAATCAACTAAGGGATAAAACACACACAAAAAAAAAAACACAAAGAAAACTAATAAACAAGCAACTCCCAGACTTTAAATACTAAACAAAACAATAATCTCCAAGCATTGCATGTCTTGGCAAATAAATAACAATATAAACCCTTTGTCCTTGCATATTCTCTCAGGACAGCTTTTCCTGTGCAAAGCACCAACAGAAATCATTATTTGTATTCTTTAACTGTCAGGTTACTCTGTCTACACTGAAGCCCAAACTTTTAGCCTAAATTAAAAAATCTGTCTTGGAGATAGAATTGCTTGGTGGTATTGTATAAGATTTACATAGCTAAAAAAACTCAGGGAAGTGACTTTTTTTTTTTGCAATGCAAGAAATCATTAAACCATCCCCTAGGGATCTTGGTTATAACGGGAATATTTTAGCATTGCAGAACACCACTCCTTGCAGTGCCAGATCTTTTCAGGAGACAAAGCGTGGCATTTCCTTAGAAATGGCTTGTAATAGCAGGATGATAACTGTCATAATATTCACCCCTGAGAGACGCAAATCAGCATTTGTGTATTATCAATGGTTGTATTCCTGCTCACTCGAGAGGAAATTTGACACTTTACTATACTGGCAATAAGGATTGCAATGAGATGGCATAGCATCAGCTTTTCCAGCTCATTAGGGTTTTCCATTGACAGCATTGTTGCCAGAGAGGAAATTGAGACAGATGAATTTAGAAAGATGAAAAGATATGGGGGGGCGGGGGAGGTGGGGGGAAAGAGAGAGAGAGAGAGAGAGACAAAGAGACACAATGATGTTCCTTTAAAGAGAGATGGAAAGATGGTAAAGAAATAACATATACTGTATCAGGCTAACTATAATGCAATCTGTATGTGTCTCTCTAGATAGGTGCTTGTATGGTCATTATTATAACATGGGAATAGAAATAAAGTGCGACGCACCAGCGATGAAAAATGAAGAGAACGAGGGTGGCTAGAAATTAAAAAAGTTTATTGGATCAACGCAATGGAACCAACACGTTTTGCGCTTATGGCGCTTTCTCAAGATCCCAAGAAAGGATCAGAGGAGGATCGTAGCGGCACAGTGAGTCGCTTTGCCCGGCGGGAGGCGATTGCAGTCTTTATTTGGCCAGTTATGCAAGCAGTTTAAAGGACCTTTAAAGAACATTGGGCGTCACAAATAGCTGCTGGATGTTGCATGCTCTTTCTAAGGCTAAGTCCATGTTGCCGCAGTCCATGCGTGGCACGATCACATTGCCTTAAGGTAATGATCGCGCCCATAGACCGTGCTGGCGACAGCAGGAGGGGGCGCACGTTGGGCGAGGAATCAGTTGAAACGGATTTCTCGGCGGGCAGGTCACGTGAGCGGTTCGCCCAATGAGTGTGGACCAGCTCCGTGATGTTACTGACACGCCCCCGACAGCGCATCTAGCATGTCCGAAAAACACACCCGCTTCACGCGGGTGATGTCACGGACGCGCACACCTCAGCGCGGTCGAAAGCTGTATGGACCTAGCCTAAGAGTGAGGCCAGGTAGGCGCAATCTTTAATATACGTATTTAATACTGCAAAACCCCAGACTGCTGTATAACCAAGGACCTGAGCGGATTTCCTCATACATTTGCTATATACACAAGTGGGAGATCAGAAGTCTCAACCTTGCTTGTGTGAATACTTTTTGAGCCCCAGATTCCCTATGTGGACTTCTCTACCTATTATTATATAACGCCCTAACATAGCAAGGTGTTTGCTGTACACTGCACATGCCATTGTGCCATTTATAAACAGACGTAACCCGATACACAGGATTTTTCCACGAGGAAAAAAGGAAGATAAGAATTCACAGAGAATTTAAAAAAAGGCAACATCAACAGCAATGAGTATCCCAAAACAGCACCAGGCAGTGTGTATATAGACTCATTCCGTATTCATAGAACCGCCTCATTTCTCTGTAGCTGTACCCACGAGAGGGGTAAGAGTTTATACACAGCCTGGCAAAACATAGACACCTAAAATATGATAACTTTTACAGTATTTTCTATTAAGATGTTCATGTAACTAGTATGTTAAGCGCTTTATTTTATACTGTATATATAACCTTTGACCTTATTCATAGAACTGTCTCATTCCTTTAGAGTTGTACCCATGAGCGGGGTAAGAGTTTATACCCACCCTGTATACTTCTCTGTTTACTGCTGTGAAGCGCGATGTACATATAGCCATGCATAATAATGGTATATTGCTTTCCTCTCTGTTGGCAGTAAGTCCTGGTAAGAACAGGTATGCCAGCAGTAGTTATGGAGGTTTTCCCTCATCCAATGGTGATGTGCCCTATGTATGGAAGGGAGTGGCTGTATGCTCTGAGTCCCTGGATAGTGACATCAGGGATGCGACTGCCTCCTGAAGTATATAAGGCACAACTCGGTTCTAACAGTGTTCTGGCAGCTGTGGAAAGCTGTTAGGAAGTTGTATTGTCCTGCATAAGGGATGGTAGGAACACTTTGTGACCCTAGTGACGTAACTAGCGGTCCAGGTTGACCAATCAGCCTGTCTAAGCCACTCTGTGTCCAGGGACCTGGCGCAGAGAGGATCTCCCTAGGAGAAGAGGGGATCCCACTTCAATTCAGGAGGGCGTACCTGGCGAAGGGACAGCACGGAGAGATGTGCGGCTAGAGCCGGCAGCTGCATGGGGCAGTCTGCTACAATAAAGATGACCTTGTTAACGATACCCCCACTGTGTGAGTGTGAAATTTCTCAGCAGTGGATGGCACCACCAAGAAGGAGTTCCTCACCAGGACCATCTCCCTGCGGAAGCACAGATCCTGATGAGGTGGAGGCACTGCACATGATGTAAGTTGAACTCGCACCCACTACCTCAGCTACCTGTTCTGTTGGATATCCCCTACTAACATCAAGCGGGAGACTCAGGAGTTCTGTTGCCTACAGGTGCACCACCAAACACACACGTAATGGGGGTTGGTTATTAAAGTACCCGGGCCAATGTGAGATTGGGGGGGGGGGGGAAACCCGTTACATACATAGATGGGGTTATGTAAATAAAGATATACATACAGTACATACATACCCTGGAAAAACACAGAATGATCCTTTTTTACAGTGTGTATTTATTTTCTTTTAAGATGTCCGTGTAACTATTATCTTAAGCTCTTTATTTTACAGGTCTTTTATTCAAATATTGCCCTGTACCCCTTAATCCCTTGATTGAGGGCTACTTCTAGTGTGTCTTTTGTCTGGGCTGTTCACCACTTGAGTGGAAGAGTGGTCACTTATTTCCTGACTGACTACCCTCTCTGCAGACAAACTCTGTGATGGTTTTGAAGATATTTGTTCATGCCGCTGTACGTGATTCTGAAGCCGCAGCATACCTTCTATTATCAGGGAATTAGCTGAGTGGTCAGTCCTACCCTGTGCTCTTCACCAGCCTTTTCTCCTTAGATTGTACATAATGCTTGGGAATGAAAAGTGCACCTGCAGTGCCTGTGACATACACCGACTACGAGTCTGGAAATGAAATAGGAACTGACAGTGGGGAATGAAAGACAAATTGCTGGACTCTCCATATCCTTATGGCAAAGATTGTGTGAGAGAAAGAAGCCTATATGAAAAAACAAGGAGCCAATGCCTTTGCCTACAGGGAAATATTGTACATCCAGCCATTCCTGAATACGGACTATTTCTTTGATTTCCCTTAACTCTTTCTTTATTTGGTCCCTTAAGCCTGACAGAACACCAATTACCATCTCAGTGGTTAGGAGCCTTACTGTGCAAAATAGATTACTTTTGTGTTTTATAGGTCTATGAAGAAATCTTTCTCTGCACATTAGCCCCTCGATTTTCTTTGTTTTACCACCAATGTTGCTTTATAAATGCAAGGTGTCCCCGTTCTTCCTTCCATTAGAAGACAACACAAAGCATCAGCCCTAACAGAAGGTAAACCAAGCATTTGAAATAGGCATTTCTTTAGAACTATTGCCATTTTTAAGTATTTAAAATGTAGGTCTACATCTTTAAAACCAGAGACAGAACATAAAACACAGACAGAGCTCAGTGCACATTCAGTGAAACTCATACACGGTACAGTGCCTAAATATATATGTATAAATATCTATTAAACAAAATGGTCTTTTAGTTTAACATTTTTGGCCAAAATTGTTGTAAGCCCCTGAGCCACTGCACGGCAGACCACATTTCCAGGGGTCCCTAACACTAATATAAATTCTTAATAACCTGTGCAATACCAGGAAGAATGATTTATAATAAATCTGTCAATATTAGTTGCAAAGTTCTAAGTCTGATTGAAGCTTTTAATAACCTGTACATTACCAGGAAAAGCACTCTGTATTAGATTTGTCACAACCATACAGCAAGCAAGTTCCCCTGAGTGGGAGATGCTATGGAGTGAGCTTTTAACCATTTGAATGTGGGAGGGGGTAAGCTTCAATTAGGTAGGCGGTTGCCACCCTCCAATCAGCTAAGACTAGCTGAACAAGAATTGTAAAACATACTGGACACCTAACAAGCTCCTATTGAACCCCCAAAATAACCACAACATATATATAAGCATATGAGTGTCACAGAGGAGTGCTACTGAGCATGGCAATATATATTTAAAACCAGAGACAGAACATAAAACACAGACAGAGCTCAGTACACATCCAGTGAAACTCATACACGGTACAGTAGGTCTACATCTTTAAAAAGGTAATATAACTAAACACACAGATACCCAACAAGCGCTGAGAAACCCCTACCATTACCACATTTTATATATATATATATATATATATATATATATATATATATATATATATATATATATATATATACTCACCATAACTTAACTCAGTATGGTAAACCCCATCCTTTAGCTTCTCTGCATACCCAGTGAACCAACCCCACACTGATGAGACCCATAAAGGTCGAAACAGCTGTCTGTGGGTGGGTTTTCTGGGTATGCACCTTAACCCTGGCTGTGCTCAAAGCTGTGACCATGCAGCAAGCTTACGCCTATAGGGAACCATATTAAAAATGGTTTTTGAAGCAAAAAGTGGCACTGTGCTCATTTGCATGTCATTCCCCAGAATCCCTTGCTGCAGTGGAAGTGCTGTGTGCTGGGTGATAATGGGGAAAGGCGGGGTTGCAGACCTGCCTAAGACATGCAGATGAGCATACAGTTGTATATATGTAGTGTGTGTGTCAAAAAGAGCTCTAGTGAGCGTGGCTAAATGTATACAACAAAAAACAAACAAAGATGCCCAAAGCTACTTCCAATGTGAGTGCAATACCTATATATTCTCTTGAAAAAAGGGCCAGGGAGTGTTAGGACCTGCTACTGTCATGCCTTGAAAGTGGCAGCAGGCTTAAGACGCTTTGGCCAAAGGGTTAAACTAAATGACCCTTTTTTCAAGAGAATATATAGGTATTGCACTGTGTATTTTTGTCACATTGGAAGTAGCTTTGGGCATCTTTGTCTGTGTTTTGAGGTAATATAACTAGTAGCTAGATGCCTGTCCAATGAGAGTCTCAATGAAAGAAAACCACCACCTTTGGTCCTGTCTTTGCATTTGACTGTAACCAAGTAAAGTAGGAACTTTACTTTATTTGTTGTTTGTGTGTTACTGGGAAATGTCTGGTAGAGAAGCTGTGAACATGAGAACAAATCGGCTTGTGGACAAATGGCTATTGATAGACATTTAACACGACAGAGACAAAATGAGGAGCGTGGCTCAGCTCAACGCGTCATTGTTGTAGTAACAAGAGAAACAACTTTTGTCGACATTAGAAAATTGCAAACGACGAAAGGGTCATCGGCGCCTTTATCAGGGGTGTTTCTGAATTGTTATTCTTAGAGGTTGTAATTGGCTGGAACACAGCGGGTAACAAACTGCATGCAGGTCAATTAATGCCATTGAACACCTTTGACATCTGTCACTCTCTTACTTTCTCTTGCTTTCTTCCATCTCTAGCAATGGGTGTTAATCCACTTACTGCTGGCAACTGAAGTGACCTGGTAAATTAGGATGTAAGCACGCTTTTACCATAAACCAACCAACATGGTATTCACATAGATTTAATTGCTTTGGATTGTACATGTCTGCCCTAGCTTTATGTCACTGCAGCCTGTTACAAAATATATATTTTGAATGATGTGATTTATTTTAGAAGAATTGATGCTGGCACATTTTTAGGTTGACATCCTTCAGTTAATGTAATTTTTTTGCTACTACATTATTGCAGTATTGTTGGAGCTAAACTTTGTAGGGCAACAGTGTCTAGACTCCAGATGGCAACAGATCCCGTTGCCAGAGAGCTGCTGTAGACACCACAGCCATGTAACAGCTTTCTCCAGCTTTGGCTGACCCCTGTTGGCTTGGTGTGTACTAGAATGAGTCTTTGAAGAGACAAACAGTTTTAGTTAACTTTCAAGTGTTGGCACATTTTAGTTCGAGTTGATCAGAGAGGTCACATTGGGATCAAAAGGACACAGAACAGGCACAGAAAGAACGGCGAGGAGCTACACGTGTATCACAACGATACATTTATATATATATGTGTGTGTATATTTATATTTATCTACTACTTTCATCTCTGGGCACACCATATTGTTTCAATTCTTCATTCATACGGGTATCTCTTAAGAATGCATTTTGAAACATTGACAGCAACGCAGATTTTTTTGAATTAAGATATTTCTCTTATAAAATACATTGAAGAATGAATCTAAATGTTATAGTATGTCCTGGCATGGCATAGGGAGATAAAGTCTTACGCCCAAGAGTGAAAGTAGCCGTGGCAGAAATTGGACCTACACAATTGTATATTAAACACCAATACCTTACTTTACTACTCTTCCTCCCCATGTTGATCCTATTTATTACATAATCATTATACATTGGTGCCCATATTTACTGTTATTCCTGAACAGGAAGACACCTTTCCGGCACCCTCAATAGCACCACTTAGTATATATGGGCATATATACCTGGGGTCTGCTCCAGGGAGAAGTGGAGGATGCCATGCTGTAAGCCAAATAAAGATGCCGTTGTACCAGCAATAATGTGTGGTCATTGTGAAGGAGAATTGCCTGCGGGGACCATCCTGCTTCCAGCAGGGTCCTCATGGGATGGAGGCGCTGCACCCTAGGAGGAAAAGCCTGCCTTTTTGCCGCTCCAACTCAACACCCGCGGAGCAACTCAGACCTCCTGTAACAAGCAGGTGAGCTACCGCACCAGAGAAACACCCGTGTATGGCCAGATCTCCCGTGGGAGTGGGGAACAGGTGCTACACATTCATCACTGAGTACTGAAGTTAGATGTTAGTGAGCAGAACATTTACTGGCAGGGTAACAGGAGGAGACCTTAATATAGTCCTTCTCTGGGCTTTTTCTGTGACGGTATGCACCCGTACAGTTTACCAGCATCTTCTCCTATTCGTCATCTCCGGCGACATATTCTTGTGATGATGCATCTCCACGCCGCGTCATTACATGGCGACGTGTGGCAATGACCTAGCATACAGTGCTCCCACTGCAGCAAGGGATTCTGGGAAATGACATGCAAATGAGCACACGTGTCACCTTTTGCCTAGCACTGTATGCTGGTTGATAATGGTTGAAAGTCAGGGGTGCTCACAAGTTATATACTTTATTGGCTATATGCTAACGGTGGAGGTTTTTTGTTGCCTTTTTCACCCACCATAACTTAAAATGTATATGGTAAACTTACCCAGCCTATAAATATTGCAAAGCAAGTATAAACCAACCTCACACTGATGATACCCATCAAGGTTGAAACATGTCTGTGAGTGGTTTGTACTTGCTTTGCTAGTCCCATGCTGTTCTTAAAAGCTGTGTGAACGCGATGCATCAGCTTAAATGGGCTCCATGTGAATGGATATTCCAGGCAAAAGGTGACACATTGTGTGCTCATTTGCATGTCATTTCCCAGAATCCCTTGCTGCAGTGGGAGCACTGTATGCGAGGTGATAATGGTTGAATGCAGGGGTGCAGACCTGTCTGAGGCATGGGAATTTCAGCTCTGCGGACCCCCTGCTTCCCGAGCTACAGACCTCCAAAGGGGGTGCCGGTATCTTGGCAAAGATTAAAGCTCCCGCGTCACGTGGGCCAATAGGAAGCCGGACCTGATGATGACACTGCTTCCTATTGGACCGCGTGGCGCAGGAGCTTTGGAACTCCGCCATTACGTGAACCCTGCTAGCTGAGTGGAGTGGCTACCGGCAGCCCCTTCGGAGGAATCTCGGGAAGCAGGGGGTCCCTGGAGTTGAAATTAATGGGGTTTACCTCTGGAGACCCTCTGCTTCAATGCTATATAACAAAATAAACAAAAATGGGGGGGAAATCACCCATCTGGATCGCGGCTTTAAATGCCAACAAGAAAAACCCTACGTTTTCATGGATGTTGTATATTGCGCTAATAATTTGGGGGATCCTCAACCCCTCTACCTCCATTTTGTCTATGCATTTGAGTCTCCAATCTGATGCTCTACTACAAAGGTGCTCAACTCCAGTCCCCAAGACCCCCCCCCCAACATGGTCTTTGACTGAGTCACTGATTGAGCCACCTGTGCTGAAGCAGGGACTGATTGAACCACCTGTGCTGAAGCTGGAATAAACCTGGGTTTTGAAGACTGGAGTTGAGCACCCCTGCTCTCCTGTGATGAGTAACACAATGTTCAATATGGGATAGTGACTGCCTGTGCAGTGTGAGCAGGCGCACCTCCGCGCTGGAGCTCAGCTGCCTGGCAGTCATACTGACGCCACATGCTTTCTCCCTTCAGAGTGGCAGAAAACTGCACACCATTGCACAGCCGGTAACAAATTAGTCTCCAATACTGAGCTTATCAGGGCACATTACATTAAGTTTATTGATAAGACACCTAAAAGCACTCAACATTACCTCTATCACGCTGAAGGGAACAGAAATTCTCTAAACATTGAATGATTTTTTTCCTAACCTCATACGCTTTAATGCATGTTCTAAGTTTCCTTTGTTTTATTTCCGTTAAATCATATGATAAACCCGCTTAAGTACCCTATTTAAATCATCTGTACTAGCTACACTGAAAAAAAAAAGCAATTACCTACCTCATATTGAATTCGGCTTTTTGAAACCATGGATTGTCCTTGTATTAGAGCTCACCATCCCCTTTGTATTTCTAGAGATTTTTTATTCTTGTTCCGAGAAATACAATGACCCTAATCTCTGTCTATTGCTTACTTTAAGATCAAATAGATTGTTCACTTTATGCGCAGCCAGTCACGTGTATTAGTGATATTGCGTTCTAGTGGAAATAAGGCTGCTTGGTAAGGAAAGCAAGAGATGTGTTTACAAACACAAATAGCAACGAAGCATTTGTATGTTGCAGAATTAATGCTTTTTCCTTTTTGTCATAGTTCTGCTTTAAAAGTCATATTGATTTATTACTGTTCACTCTGCTTCTTGTATCTTTCAACGGAATGCATAGAACTAGGACTAAAAATGGCTGGCTGATAAAATCGTATTAATAAAACCAAAACGTGCGCCCAAAGACTAGTGCCACAATGATTCCATCCATTGGAAAACTGTCAAATCGGGAACACACCTGTAGTATACATCTTCACAGTCCTACATTTCACATACACCTCAAATCTCTTTGTCCCCCTAATTGTCAGTACTAAAAAAATTGCATGAGCAAAACACTACCCATCGTAAAAATAATTATTCTTTATGCTTAGCTTGTTTCTTAACATATACCAGTGTTTTTCAACTGGAGTTCCTAGGGCATCCCTAAAGGGTTCCCTGCTATTTTCAGGTTTTTTGTCAAATTGTACCAAATACAGAAGAATTTACAATGCATCTGATCTCAGACGCGCTATTAGAGAGGGTTGGGGTTCCTTACAATGCATCTGAGCTCAGATGCGCTATTAGAGAGGGTTGGGGTTCCTTACAATGCATCTGATCTTAGACGCGCAATTAGAGAGGGTTGGGGTTCCTTACAATGTATCTGATCTCAGACGCACTATTAGAGAGGGTTGGGGTTCCTTACAATGCATCTGATCTCTGACGCGCTATTAAAGAGGGTTGGGGTTCCTTACAATGCATCTGATCTCAGGCGCGCTATTAGAGAGGGCTGGGGTTCCTTACAATGCATCTGATCTCAGACACACTATTACAGAGGGTTGGGGTTCCTTACAATGCATCTAACCTCAGACGCGCTATTAGAGAGGGTTGGGGGTTCCGTAGAATGTCACAATAGAATGATAGGGTTCCTTAACCAAAAAAAGATTGAAAGCCACTGCCCTGTGCTATCAAACTTTCAGGAATTCATTGCAGTTTTTAGCCCAGGATTGAGCTATTTGTAACACAACCGGATGCCTTTCAAGGGGGATGTGGTTGGATTCATGTAAAAGCCACAGATAATAAAAGAGACAGGCAAATATGTTTTCTTTTCTGTGATCGGTTGAACTACAGTAAATGCCGAGGGAAATGAACTTGGACAATCTCACAGCTTGTGTCTTATTATCAGAAACAGGTCTTGTGTTCCTGGCAAATAAGCACAAAATGTGCTAAGAGCTCTGGTGTGAAGAAGCTGATGAAGATGTTTCAGTGGCGAGACAGAGTATAATTCACAGTTTTGCCATTGTGCACGTTTTGATTTGATGTGTCTATCATCTTTAGGTACCAAATAACTATATGAATGGATTGAGACACAATGCAGTACTCTGTGAGGGCCGAGGTAAGATGCAGTAAGGATTCAGGTAAAATAGGGTGTGGTGAAAACCTAATGCTTTTATGTGGTAATGTTTTGTGACATTGTGTGCACGATGCTTAGGGTTCTGCACACAAAATTTTGCAGGCACAGATATTCTCTCAGGAGCTTACGTGGTGCCTGGGGCACAGGGAGATAAAGCAACACAGAGCTGAGAACTGAAGCCGGGTTCGTTTGCCTCAAAGGCAGTGTTCTTACCACTAAGTTAAATTGCATTTCTGCCATGGGACAGTAGGGGGAGGGGTGAGGGGGGTTGATACAGTGCCCCTCCAGTGGAAATTGAAGAATAATGCAGTGTATTAAAAAACAGGGTTTATTGGAAAACAAATGCAGTATTCTTTCAAAAAAGGTATGAGGGATAATACTGTATGTGCAGTATGTCTCTTAGGTACTGTATAATATGGTGTTAATTTAATAATTCGAAGAATAGAACAAAAGTCCAATATTGGGGCTTCAGAGATCATGCAGCATATGTATATCTCAATTTTTGTTTAAATAAATACAGAGTTATTTCAATTTTTGGAATGTATATTTTCTTAAGGGTGGGTATATATTCATTATATATGATATGGAATCCCTGAGTTGGATGTTACAGGGTTAGTGCCAGAAGACCTGCAAATTCTGGCGTCTGTAGGTTCGTGCATCAGGGGGTCACCCTGGTTGGCGGAAAACCATCGGCCCTGGTAGTCACCCCTTATTACGAAATAGAACACCTAGGAGTAGTATAATAGTTCTCCTTCACAAGTCCATGACGAACCCAGCCCGGTTGTGTGAAACAGTTTGAATTTAAGGTGCTCCCAACTTTGCCGATCCAAACTCTGTGTTGCGTGATCCCGCCATTGTCAATGCAGCAAAGGCACGATGAAATGAGAAAAATGGCGGTGCACTGCTATATAGAACGAGGGCTAGAGCATACAATGTAAAATGAAAAACCATTTATTCGGCTCACAGCAGCATAGAAGTAGGATAGAGAATAAAGCAAAAATCAACGCTGATGCGTTTCACACCATACGCCAATCAGGTTGCTTGATGTACCATGTGATTCCTTTCTTTTGCCTGAGACGTAATTTTCAGGCAAATGTGAGAGGACCACAGGGTACATCAACCAATAGGATTGGTTGTGTATCATGTGACTGGTCTTCTGTGACATTCCAGGCCCCATTATAAGGCTTGGCTTGGGACATCTGAGAAGATCGGAAAAAGAGGAGGAGGTCACATCGCGTGGCAAAGATACAAGAAAAGAAAGAAGACATTTTTAAAGAAATACTCACCGGAGACTGCTCTTTTATCAATGGAGGATCCATGGCTTCGGCTCAAGTTGAGGGTCCAACGACGTTGACACATGATGGCACCGGATTGAAAAGAGGCCATAATTCTTTTGCCATCGGGCTTGGATTGGTTTTTTTTTATGGTTGGGTATTGGCTCTTTATTGCATTGTTCTCCAGGTGCCTATGAAGATGAGGAGGACGGCTTGTATCCCACCTGGGGTAAGTAATAATGCATGCCTTCATGGCCACTATGACTTAAAAGGAGTTAATACACAGGTCATGACTACATTTTTTGAGCTAGTGCAGGGTATTCACTTCTGAATTACTAAGACAATATAGGAAGCCAGAATGACACACTTCAGAACCTTGGACAATGCCAAATAGTTTCCTGCTACCTGGCGTTGCTGTAACCTGGAAGCACCTAACGCCAGGTATAGCCACGTCCTAAATAAAAATGCGGTAATTCCCACGTTAACTTTAACGGACTGCTGAGGATATGCACTGTGGTTGTCCACACCTCTTCTGCATACCCTTAACCCCAACGTCCATCAAAATCTACAGCAGGCCGCCGTTACTTTAAGACGGCACTTAAATGCTTGCTCCTGCTATTTTAAGGACCAAAGTGAGTATTAGAAGAAGGAAGAGAGTTCTGCTCCAGGCTTTTGTCTAATCATTACCTACATTTTGTAACCTTTCCTGAGTCTCCAGAGGCCTAACTGGGATTTATGTAGTGCCAGCATCAATGAATATTTAACAAGTCAAGGGAGGGGCAGCACTAGTAGTGTGATTATGGAACATGAAGAAGAAGCTTGCTTCATTAGAGATACAGTACAGTAGATGTGTTTGCATTGTTGGCTTACCTGTTAACCAATTCTCATGTGTTGAATAGGTGGACACACATTGACTTGCTTAGGACATTTCTACAATTACTAAACCTTGGGTTGAATAATATTGGCTCACTTCAGGAGTATGGAAACTGCAATATGAGAGGGGTTATGATTAACTATTAGAGGTATTAGTCTGATGTTAATTCAACACCACCAACAGGTCAGGTTTTCAGGATATCCCTACTTCAGCACAGTTGACTCAATCAGTGGCCCAGTCATAATGACTGAACCACCTGAGCTAAAGCAGAGATATCACTAATACCTGGCCTGTTGGTGGCCCTTGAGGACTGGAGTTGTCAACCCCTGCGTTAGAGGAACATCTCTGATCCGTTTTTTACTCTCCTTAATTCCATGGATTTTAAGGATAGTACAGTACATGCAATCACAGGTTCATGGGCCAAGCACTTGTTTATTTTGACTATCAACAAGTACTATTTGAAACCAATTGTTTTAGTTTCATAGCACAACAAACTTCCACAGAACTTTCTACAGCTGAGAGCAAATGTAACAGTTTCTTATGAAAGTGACAAAATGGCCGCTGCCTCTCTTCATGCTGCTTCTGGTCCCAGTGTTATCTCACTGCATCATTTCCCAGTTGAAAGAAGCAGACCAAAAAGTCTAGAATCGCCTGTATGAAAGTGTTTTTTTTTTTTCTCAAGTACTGTTCAATTGTGTGGGAGCACCTCTTGTTTTAGAGACATGCTGTTACTTAACTGACTTCATTTGGCAACAGATGGGCTTCCATTTAAAGAACCCGCAGTATAAAGCAGTAGAGGCATAAGGCACTGCTTTTAAAACCAAGCAATTTCAAGAACAATATCTCAGCGATTTGGTCCTCGTTAGACTCCGTCATTCCGGCACAATTTCCACTCTCAAAAGCAGAAACCTGGGGTAACCCTTCGAAACCTGTATATAGGAAATTACTATTCTGTTTCTGAGCAGGTTGAATTGTGATTTCACAATTTTGGTTTTCTTTTGAACGGTGAATAAATTGTGCAACAACAAAAAAAAAGGTCATGTTGTGTAAGAAGTCCTGCTGTGTGCCTCATTATTTCCCCCACAGAGCCACTACAGGAATATCAACCCATCTTACAATATTTATAAACCTGAGCAAACAGGCATTCTGTTACTGTGACAACAGATGCACTTTCAAAGTAGCATGGGGAGGGGAGCGTGGAGACAATAGATGCACAGCACAGCAGAAACAGAAGTCAGCCTAGTTTAAATTTATATGTTGTATCAATGTGCTGCTAGTGCATTTCTAAAGAGAATAGATGTGTACAACCCCTCTTAGTGCTTTTACTCACTGTAATATACAAGGCATCTGCTAGTCTCCATCTGAAGGGCACTTGAAACATATAGGGGTAAAGGCATCGATTCAATGCACTATGGGCCTCATGCAGTAAGCCCCGATAAGGCTTTTTCGGCATTTTATAGCCGTTTTTTGCCCTCCTGATTCAGTAAGCCCCGATAAGTGGGAATTATCGGCAACTTTTCTTCCGAAAAAAAAAATTTCGCCACCCGGCTGCCGATAAGCCACTTATCGGGACTTTTTTTTCCCGCCTGAATTCAGTAAGCCCCGATCAGCTTTTTGGTGCTGATCGGCAGGCCAGATTGGAGATTTTATGGCCAATCCAGCCCGCCAACTAAAGTTGGCAACTTGCTGAAGGAGAAGCATCGGCAAGGGCGACACTTAGGAAAAATCAGCCCTTTTTCCTGCCTGTGATTGATGCCGGGGGTCTCCGGAGCTGATACCCGCACCGGAGCCCCCCGGCATGCATCCGAGGCAGGAAAAAGGCATTTAAAAGCCACTTCATTACCTTAGCGGCTAACCGCTAAGGCAATGAAGGGGTTAACCCACCGTGCCAGCGTTATTGTGGGTAGCGGGGATGGGTGAGGGGGGTATTTGGCCCTGGGTGTGAGTTTAGGACTTGCGGGGGGGATGCGGGGGCACTTAACCCCTTCACGACCGTAGCGGTTAATACCGCTACGGTCCTGAAGGGGTTAAGGCCTCCCGCTACCCACCCGCAAGCCCTAAACAACCACCGTTGGGGCTAATGCCCCCTTCACACACCCCCACTACCCACAATAATAAAAAAAACACACCCCAGCCCCACAATAACGAATTAAATAAATAATTAAATAATTATATATATATATATATATATATATATATATATATATATATATATATATATATATACCCAACAACACCTATACCCCCCTAACATACAGTATAGTAATGGGCAGAATGACTATTATCCACAAATGGATAATAGTGCAGTTGTCCATTTACAATACATACACAACAATAAAGACTTTAAATACATATAGCACTCACCCATGTCCCACTGCCACGATGAAGGCCATCCTCATCTTCATCCTGCCCATGCCCCATCCGCTTCTGCAAAACAAACACAAGAATTACAACATCCAAATTAATGTCCCCTAACCCCTTAATCACCATAGCGGTTATTAACCGCTACAGTTATTAAGGGGTTAAGCCACCATCACCCACATACCCTCCCCCACAAAGCCCCCCAACCACCCTCACCCAATACCCACAGGGGAGTCCTACCAAATACCCTTGGGCCTAATACCCCCTCCCCCAGCACATACAGTACAATAATGTGCCAAATAACTATTATCCACATAGGGATAATACATTATTTGGCCATTATTAAACACATTCAATAACGTTAAAATGTAAAGAAACTTGTACTAACCTCATCAATAAGAAGTCTCCGTCGCCAGCATCATCCTTGGGGTCCGTTGCCAACATTAGAAATAGCCACAACATTTCAATATCATTAACATAACACTGAACCCCTTAATCACCTTATCGGGTACTAACCTGAAAGGTAATTAAGGGGTGAAGCCATCCTGCAATGCCTACAACAGTTATGCATAACATCCTCAGTGAAATAAAAACCAATTGCCTAACCAAATTCCATTTAATCATTCAATCTGTAGGCTCACATGCCTCATAAAACATTGCATTTACAGTGTATACATGTAGCATAACATGTAAACTGCATGTACACGCTGCAAATCAATGTTAACAATACAATAATGCCACTCAAATCGCCATACATCACAAGAAGTATATATTTAATACAATAAACTCACCATCAATGAATTACCACACATCAATTACATCCCTAAACAATTAAAATACCATCCATACCAATTACACAATGAACTAAAGCTATTCTAACAGAGAACAACTTCAAAACATAGTCAAAAGTACACCAACAATTACAATATAATAAAGCAAGGCTTTCCATATCCTACTGTACGGCCTGGAAGCCCAAAACTTACATCTGTCTAAAAATAAAATACATTTAGCACACATCAATGCATAGCCACAATGATTAACAATACAGAATTAGAAGCTTTAACAACACTATCATTTCTTACCCTGTATATATATCTGTACACATACATACAGACATACATACAGTGGGAAGAAATGATATGCATTGTAAAAAATGAAAACATGAAAAAGCAACACAAAAAACAGTTACATTAAGTACATTTCTTTATTTAACTTACCATTACTTGCCCCCACCGACTCCCGTTGATCAGCTTACTCACGAACCAATCCACGACACCATCCACGACACCATCCAGGAACAAATCCACGACACAATCCAGGAACAAATCCACGAACCAAACCAGGAACCAATCCAAGAACAAGTGCAGGAACCAATCCAGGAAGCAAGCCACGAAGAAATCCAAGAAACAATCCACGACACGATCCAGGAACAGGAACCCATAAAAGAAAAAAAAACATAACAAATTAAACATTAAAATAATTAAACATGACAATCAAGGGTTGTACTAGTTTTATTCTTAGTGAATCTGTATTACAATACCTTGTTCCGGGGTCTTCTTGACGTCCGGTGCCACGCCCTGGTCTTCAATCTTCAGGAGGAGGTCCGTCCTCCTCGGCATCTGCCTTCAAAATGAGACGACATAGGCTTTTATAGGCCTATGACGTCACATTTGTCGTCATATGGTTCCCACGGCCCTGATTGGGCCGTGAAAACCATGTGTTTTGGCCGATGTAAAAAAATTGATGACGTCACTTAAAGGCAATGCCAGCACAGCCAATCAGAATGGCTTTGCTGCTATTGCCTTTAAGAAAACGTCATGAAATGACACATGGCCGGACTCACATGGTACTTGAACCAATCAGAGTAGGGATGGAGTTCCCACGCTCTGATTGGCTGGCTTACCATGTGAGTCCGGCCATGTGTCATTTCATGACGTTTTCTTAAAGGCAATAGCAGCAAAGCCATTCTGATTGGCTGTGCTGGCATTGCCTTTAAGTGACGTCATCAATTTTTTTACATCGGCCAAAACACATGGTTTTCACGGCCCAATCAGGGCCGTGGGAACCATATGACGACAAATGTGACGTCATAGGCCTATAAAAGCCTATGTCGTCTCATTTTGAAGGCAGATGCCGAGGAGGACGGACCTCCTCCTGAAGATTGAAGACCAGGGCGTGGCACCGGACGTCAAGAAGACCCCGGAACAAGGTATTGTAATACAGATTCACTAAGAATAAAACTAGTACAACCCTTGATTGTCATGTTTTATTATTTTAATGTTTAATTTGTTATGTTTTTTTTCTTTTATGGGTTCCTGTTCCTGGATCGTGTCGTGGATTGTTTCTTGGATTTCTTCGTGGCTTGCTTCCTGGATTGGTTCCTGCACTTGTTCTTGGATTGGTTCCTGGTTTGGTTCGTGGATTTGTTCCTGGATTGTGTCGTGGATTTGTTCCTGGATGGTGTCGTGGATGGTGTCGTGGATTGGTTCGTGAGTAAGCTGATCAACGGGAGTCGGTGGGGGCAAGTAATGGTAAGTTAAATAAAGAAATGTACTTAATGTAACTGTTTTTTGTGTTGCTTTTTCATGTTTTCATTTTTTACAATGCATATCATTTCTTCCCACTGTATGTATGTCTGTATGTATGTGTACAGATATATATACAGGGTAAGAAATGATAGTGTTGTTAAAGCTTCTAATTCTGTATTGTTAATCATTGTGGCTATGCATTGATGTGTGCTAAATGTATTTTATTTTTAGACAGATGTAAGTTTTGGGCTTCCAGGCCGTACAGTAGGATATGGAAAGCCTTGCTTTATTATATTGTAATTGTTGGTGTACTTTTGACTATGTTTTGAAGTTGTTCTCTGTTAGGATAGCTTTAGTTCATTGTGTAATTGGTATGGATGGTATTTTAATTGTTTAGGGATGTAATTGATGTGTAGTAATTCATTGATGGTGAGTTTATTGTATTAAATAATATACTTCTTGTGATGTATGGCGATTTGAGTGGCATTATTGTATTGTTAACATTGATTTGCAGCGTGTACATGCAGTTTACATGTTATGCTACATGTATACACTGTAAATGCAATGTTTTATGAGGCATGTGAGCCTACAGATTGAATGATTAAATGGAATTTGGTTAGGCAATTGGTTTTTATTTCACTGAGGATGTTATGCATAACTGTTGTAGGCATTGCAGGATGGCTTCACCCCTTAATTACCTTTCAGGTTAGTACCCGATAAGGTGATTAAGGGGTTCAGTGTTATGTTAATGATATTGAAATGTTGTGGCTATTTCTAATGTTGGCAACGGACCCCAAGGATGATGCTGGCGACGGAGACTTCTTATTGATGAGGTTAGTACAAGTTTCTTTACATTTTAACGTTATTGAATGTGTTTAATAATGGCCAAATAATGTATTATCCCTATGTGGATAATAGTTATTTGGCACATTATTGTACTGTATGTGCTGGGGGAGGGGGTATTAGGCCCAAGGGTATTTGGTAGGACTCCCCTGTGGGTATTGGGTGAGGGTGGTTGGGGGGCTTTGTGGGGGAGGGTATGTGGGTGATGGTGGCTTAACCCCTTAATAACTGTAGCGGTTAATAACCGCTATGGTGATTAAGGGGTTAGGGGACATTAATTTGGATGTTGTAATTCTTGTGTTTGTTTTGCAGAAGCGGATGGGGCATGGGCAGGATGACGATGAGGATGGCCTTCATCGTGGCAGTGGGACATGGGTGAGTGCTATATGTATTTAAAGTCTTTATTGTTGTGTATGTATTGTAAATGGACAACTGCACTATTATCCATTTGTGGATAATAGTCATTCTGCCCATTACTATACTGTATGTTGTGTATTGATGCTATGTTTATTGGGGGCATTTGTACCCAATAAACATGCTACTATGCGTTAACCCCTTCATTGCCTTAGCGGCTATCCGCTATGGTAATGAAGCAGCATTAATGTATTTTAATAATATTGTGCGGAAGCAGGAGGCCCCCTGAGCTGAAGCGCATTTATTTGTGGCTCAGAGACCCCCTGCCTCCCGAGTTACAGGCCCCGGTTTGGGCCATCGGTTACAGTGTGGACGCCATGTTTATTGCGGGGACGCTATAAACATGGCGGCGACACTGCCACCCGATGACACATACCGGGGCCTGTAACTCGGGAAGCAGGGGGTCCCTGCTCCACAAAGCAATGCGGTTCAGCTCAGGGGACCCCCTGCTCACTGTACAGTATAATTAAAAAGACATTCATGCTGCTTCATTACCGTTGCACATAGCCGCCAAGGTAAGGAACGAGTCTTTATTGATGTGTGTGTGTTTTATTTATACTGTACATGTGCAGAGGGTCTCCGGAGCAGAACAGCGTTGGTTTGAGGTCCGGGGACCCCCTGCCCCCCGAGATACAGGCCCCTTTATGGGGTGCCGGTATCCCTCTGGTTTGTTTACAGGTCGCGGTCACGTGATCGGGACCTTTAAACGCCGAGGGATACTGGCACCTCATAAAGGGGCCTGTATCTCGGGGGGCAGGGGGTCCCCGGACCTCAAACCAATGCGGTTCAGCTCCGAAGACCCCCTGCACATGTACACTATGAATAAAAGTTGTTTTTAAATACTTTTTTTGGTGCCGAAGTTTGCGCTGAGAGAGCGGCTTGTCTCTCTCAGCTGCAAACATCTATCGGCACCAAAGGTTTATCGGGAGCCTTATCGGGAGCCAGGCTGTATCGCCACAGCTCATCGGCAGCTTTGCTTTCGCAGTGCTTCAGCAGGGATCGGAAGGATTCGGCCCTTACTGAATACTGCGAGGGCAAATCGCCCAAAAAAAACATTTTCGCAATTCATGCCGAAAATTTTGTATCGGGGCTTACTGCATGAGGCCCTATGAATCAGTTTCTAGTTCATTTGAATGGAGCTGAACTCTTCTCCAGGGAGAGACAACGTGTTCAATAAGATTGCTGCTGTTAAGAGTAAGAACATATAGCTACACATGGTCATATTGTACAACACATATTGCAGTTGATACCCTGACTAACCACATACTGTATAGTAGGAGATAACTGTGTAATACAGTTGGATGACTTTAAGTGATTTTTGATGCTACAGGTCAGCCAAGACAAGTTTGCTTTGGCATGGAAATTGTAGTCTACAGCAAGGGGTGAGCAAACGTTTCCCCCTACGCCCTCCTGCCTGCTCTCCCACCCCCTGCTCATAATGACCGAGCCACTGATTGAGCCACCTGTGCTGAAGCAGGGATATCCTGAAAACCTGACCTGTTGGTGGTCCTTGAGAACTGGAGTTGGCCACCCCTGGGTTAAGTGCCTGTACTGAGTTTGACAAGCACAGATGTGCAGCTCCATCACCCTCAGACATGTACTCAGGGTTTGTAGTGAGCACAGACAAGAAGCTGATACACATCAATATGTGTTAAGGAAAGACTAATTGGTCTTAATTGTCTATGGTTTGACCTTTTGTAGTATTTGACATCGGATCACCATAAATGATATTACTGATATAATTTCCAACTAAGAGACATACATATCTAGCAGGTAATGGTATTGTCAATGACAGGGGTGCGCAAACTTGGGGGTGCTAGATTTTTTTTGGGTGGGCGCCGCGATTACAGGCTTCCCCAAGGCATTTAAATTAAATGTCGGGTGACTGCGTGAGGCCTTCTGTAAGTTCCCTTACCTTGACTCAGACGGATTTGGGCGATGCATCGCCATGGCAACGTGAAGTCACATAACCCAGCGGCATCGTTTGACGCTTGAGACAAGGTAAAGGGGGGCGCTAGCAGTGGGGGAGAGCACTCAGGGGGGGGGGGGGGTGCAGGGCAAAAAGTTTGCGCACCCCTGGTCTATGACATCCATACCGGGGGAAAAACAATATTCAGTGATTTTTTCTCGTACAGATCACCAATGGCTCAGTCACATTTAAAACTGAAACTGAAGCAGACATTTGGTTATTTTCTAGTGTCCTCTGCCATATGTTTGAGGAAGGAATAGATTGTCTGAAGTTCGATATTTGGACATTAAAATTTGGCATTAAGAAACAATGGGGTTGCAGCAATATTTTTTAGAATGACTTTTTATTCACTCAGAATGATGTACTCATAAATGAGTCGCGATATTCATTCTCAGTTACATAAGCAAAAATTGTGTTAACTAATCGTGAAATAATGCTAGCGATTTTTTTTATCATCTACTGTAAGTAGGCTAGTTTTGCTTATACTGTACCTATAGTCACCATTATATACAGTGACAATATAGACCTAATACCATCCTGAGTTAGGTGCTAAATATTGGTAATATTTTGGGGAGGTAGCCCAATATCGCCAGATTTGCCTGAATAGCATGTGAATAGGTTATTAGCCTTCATACATTTGTAAGCTCTTTTGTCATACACCACCGTTACAAAGGATGCTGACGTATCGCTGCTGTAAAAAAGACCCTCATCGCTGCTTTAGTGCTTCCTATATGAGTTTCGTGAATAGGAAGAAAACAAATGGATGTCAAATAACGATAACTTATCGTGAATGGAGTGATCCCAGTAATACAAAAAAAATCTGGTCCTCCCAGAAGCAAAGGATAATTATGGTAATGCGTAAAAATTCAGAGATTCATGAATTCACTCATTGTCGATAAGGCGAATTTGCTCATTTACTGACCTTTTGTGAATCTCTGTCCCCCTCCAATGTGCTCTTGATAATCCTAGGCACAATGGCTATAAGTGATTTTTTTCAGGAGCTAATAATGGGTATAATAGCCTTATTTTCTTCAGATGTTAAGTAGTATAGTGACAAAGGGAATGCATTTTCTGAATACAAATAATAATATGTGATCCCTTGTGTTCCTTGAGCAGCGTTTCTTGTCTCATAATGTTTTTTTTTCCCACAATGGACTGTTTGAACGAGAAACCACCAAAGGACGGATATCTGAGGATTTCTGTCTTTGTGGTCCAGCAACAGATGTTACAGTTTGCAAATAATAAGTTGAATTTCTAAGATATTCAATAGAAACAGGATACTTTTTTTTTTTGATCATTTCCTGATCCATATGTCCCATGCCTCTCCCTCCCAAATCTGCCTTTTCGAAGTTCAAAAATAAAGACAAGAGTAAACCATGGAAACAAGTACAGAAGGTGCAAGAGCTGTTTTATCTTTGCTTGTTGCTAAAATATTAATTGGTGACAACGGTCTCCCTAAGTCACGGGATCTGTGTGAAAAGAGGTGTGACAGTAAGTAGAAAAGGATTATTCAATGTTATAGAAGCCCTAATGTGAAAACCTAGTCTCTGCATTACTGGAGGGCCCAGAATGAATTGTTTGGCAAACAGTGTTTGGGGTTAAAGTGTGGGGTATTGCAGAGGGGTTATGAATTGACCAAGCGCATGACTGCTTGCATGGTAAATACATCAGGAGGTTGACTCGAAAGATCAAGTCCACTTACAGTATTATGCCAAATGCAGAGAATGACAAACTATTCTTGTCAACCAATGTTTTGTTCTCGATCCCACAATAGCAACAAGCTCAGGGTTAAGGGACGGTGGGTGTTTTTAGACAGAGGTTGACATACTTAGAATCGGAATCAATATAAAAAGTCTTAAAAGTAAAAAATGAAAGAAACAGATTGTTCAAATCTGAATTTGAGAGACTAACCCCCAGTGTAAACTGTGGTTTCATCAGATGATCCTGCAGTATCAACTCGAGCTGTTACACATTCCTTTAAAATACACTTTATAAAAATAGGATATAGCTTACTGAACTTTATTACCCATCCAGGCACATTTGTCTATGATTTATTTTTCTGTGTTGTAGACTTTTTCTCTCAAGGAGCCTGGAGCTACAGAAAAAGGCAATTCACAGTTTGGCCATAAATCCATTCCAGTAAACAGCAGTTTAGAGTATAATAGGAATGTCTTGTGTCCTGTACAAGGCTAAGTGAGCTTGAGCAACCAAGAGAATGCACACATTGTGTCAAATGCTGCAAGCTCCAAACAATCTGAATTATTATATTGTATGCATTTACTGACGTTTTTGTAGGTGGGATATTAAAGCAGCAGTGCAAGCTGCCCCCCTTTAATATGTGCATCAATACAATGATAAGTAATTAGCTAAGTTGCTGATCGGCGAAGATTCGGCTCCGGGGTTCACTAAATGGCTGTCAGTTCAGCAGAAGAGGACCAAAGATGCAACGTTCTGTGGGGAAGATCATGTGACCAGGCAATCACTAAATACAATTGGAGCACTGCTAGAGAGAGGGCAGATTTCAAAAAGGGGTGTGCCAGAGCCTGTTTCAGAAGAGGGAGGGTATGTAACTTTGTAAATGGTTGCTATAGAAACAAAACATGCTTGTTACATTATAATACATTAAAAATATAATTCAGAGTTGTTTTTAAAAGAAATGCTCCAAGTATTTTCTCATAGTACAGAACTGATTTTATTTTTTTAAACACACGCAGGATATTGCTTGGTCATATCCTTTGGTCATATCTACATGTAGAATATTACTTGGTTCATATTGTGTATTAACAAATGAGTTGTGTTGCTCCCTTGTCTAATTGTGTCAGCTCCAAGGCACCACCCACTTTGATCTTTTGTCAATGCGATGCTTTGTCAGAGTTACACAGTTGTGTTTAAAAGGCTGACAGTTTTTTATTATTCCACTTGGACTTACTGCGCGGCACCAGCAGTTAAAAAATATCCATCTTTGCTATAGTAACATATCTCATACTGAAGACTACATTTGAAAACCTAAGTGACTGGAAACTATATTTCACGAGTGCATATACTAAAGCATAAAAAGGCCAAAGGCTATCTCTGAATTTTGAGGAATTACCATAATTATCCTTTGCTTCTGGGAGGACCAGATTTTTTTGTATTACTGGGATCACTCATTCAGAAAGAATGGAAGCGATTTAAGCACAGTTTGTTGTTTAATCAGCCATCGAAGCAGGTGAAATACCCAATTGGTTTACGGAAGTGTTCTACATTACAAATCAGTAAAACTGTCACTGTGTCTGTTATTTTCCAATAACAGCCTGTAAGGAAATGTTATTGCAAGATGGATGGAAACGAACCTATGAAAATGTAGAAAGAATGGAAATAATCAAAATACCTGCATCTATACATCAATCTATACATCCAAAACAATACTGACATAGATAAATATAACACTTTGTGCTGTGTGAAATGGTTGACTTGATGGTGTGTTTTAAATCTGTGAAAGATATGGCTAAGCGTTGTGTTTTAATTCTCTTTACACAGATTTATTCATTTTTTTTTACACGTACAGTGTATTCTAAGGCTGCATGAAAAAGTTTGGTTCATATTAGCTTTTCTTTTCTTGTTTGGCTATAATGAAATCTGTAGTCCACAGACTGATCATTCACTTGAAATCTTTATATAATAATAAATGAATAGAATAGAAGAAAATGCTATTAGGATAATTTGCTGCGGCTTATGAATTATTTATACAATGATTTCCTATTCACACATCCCTGAGCCGGAATCATTATTTTGACTTCGTAGTGAAACTTGCTTGGTGCAGGATATTTCTCAGCTGCATGGGTAATAGATTTCTCTGCTAAATTTGGGAGGATTTCTTGTGGATGTGCATTTTCTTGTCTGCCCAATAGGCTAGAACAGCGGTGCACAAACTGAGGGGGCAAATTTGCAGGGGGGGGGGGGCGCGGGCTGTTAGAGCCCCACGCTCTTCCCCCAGGCATTTAATTTAATGCCGGGGCAGGCGTGAGGCCTTTGTAACCTCACTTACCTACTGGCAGCCAGGTCTTCGGCGACGTGTCGCCATGGCAAAGCGGCGTCAAATGACATCACGCGGCGCAATTGTGACGCGCATCAAATGACGCAGTGGGGTCACATGACGTGACCCGCAACATCATTTGAAGCCGTGCCTTTGGAGGAGGGGGGGGCGCGAACGCTGCGGCTCCCAGTAAGGGCGACGCAGCTGAAAAAGTTTGCGCAGCGCTGGGCTAGAATAAAGCACATTTAAAAAAAAATAATAATTAAACTCTGTGTATTTCTTTTGTAGAGGTGTGGGGGTAGGGTACAAAATAAAGAATAAGAGGGGGGAGAGGAGTCATAGGTAGAGGGAGATATAATGGATACATTAGTACAAATCGATGGGGAGGATACACAAAGATAAAGAAAACATGGACGTATCTTCTAAAATGAATACCGAAGGTTTGAGTAACAAGGAGGCGGGATCACTCATTGTAGGCCAACCAGGGTTCCCAAGTAAGGGAATTTTCTTTTGTTTTAATACCCACTAATATATTACCATCAATTTGGGGATTATTGTATCTTAATCGCTTTACTACTGGTTCCTAACATTTCTAGCATTGAAGGAAGTGAAAGATGACAGGACATTTTTTACTAAGCAGTGTTATTCCAGAAGACACCTTTCAGTACGGCATAGTTGATATGGATCTTTATAGCCCATTCAAGTAAATGCGTTGTTGTCTTCCAACATGGGAGATGTGTTATGGAGTAACACCTCTTCGTTAATATGGCCCTATATAGCCAATTCACTTGAATGGGGCCATGAAAAAGTCTTATTAAATTTATTAATTGGATACAAGTGGTCGGCTGGCGCTCTCTACTTGTGAGGATCACCCTGAGAGGGTCCCCACATTTATGCAAAGTCCTTCAAGAATAAGTAGGTCACACAGAGTTTCATGCAAAATCATGTTAGTTTATTGGGCCAGAAGTCTAACGTTTCAGCTGTAAGGACAGCCTTTTTCCAACTTAAGTTTTTATTGGAAGATACATGTGCAAACATTGTGTCACAGCCCAGTATGTCATTTCCAATTATTAGGCAAATACATTTATGAACAGCATGAACGCACTTCTACATACAAAGACACAGATACAAATACGACAAGACTAACAAGACGAGGGGACTGGGGTGGGGGGAGGAAGGGGGAAGAGGGAGGGGGGGGGAGAGAGTGATTCCGTCTACTTTGACCCTCTTTGACCACATCGGAATGGCGAACTGTACTTTGCTGACTGTAGTCGGACCTTCTCTTGTGTCCCATTTCCTTGCCTAAACTTATGGGGGCTGTCCGCTGACCGTAAGTCTCTATGTCCCGTCACTTATCTGACCTTCAAAGGAGAACGCACCTGTATATATTAGTGCAATATCGTGGTGGCATCCACCCCCGGGATATCTACCTGGGCCAACCACGGTGCCCAGACTTTTAGGTAATTTGCGCCGGAGTCATTAACCAAACTTGTTAATTGTTCCATCCTGCAGTCATGCCAAATCCTATTTCTGATCTTTGGGATAATTGGTATATCTTGCTGCTTCCATAATGCTGCGATCTCGCGTCTCGTGGCTGTGGCAAAATGCGCGATCAATTTATGCGCTGCATTCGACATACCATGGATCCGTCTGCCCAGTATGAACAGCCACGGGTCCAGGGGGATCTCCAAACCGAGAATCCGCTGAATCCAGTCTCTAATCTGTTCCCAAATAGGGGCCACTCTTGGGCAAGACCACAGCATGTGTCGCAGATCCGCTGCCTCCCCACACTGTTTAGGACAGAGAGGGGAGTAGCCTCTCACAAATTTAGCTAATCGGGTTGGGGTGTAATACCACAGCATCAGGACTTTATATGCGTTCACCTTTAATGTGCTGCGGATTGGGCTTTTCGCAGCCGCCTGTATAATTCTGCCCCATGGTCGTCCTCTAGAGTCTCCCCTAGGTCCGATTCGCAGTGTCTCATGTAACTCAGTCTATTGCCAATGGTCGTCTTCTGGCAGATCACATCCCTGTACATTCTAGATGTGAGTCCCCTTGTGTCCGTATCTCTGGAACACAGTTGCTCAAAATTTGTACGTGCCGGCCTAATTGGTGTTTTATTGTAGAAATCTCTGATCTGGAGGTACCTAAAGAATTCGCTATTTGGGATATTTTTAGAGGATTTAATTTGATCAAAGGATTGTATAGTTGTGATGCCCTCCAGATCCTTAAGACGGGTTAACCCCTTTTGGGTCCAAATCAGGAAGTTTTGCTAATCAGGCCTGGAGCGAAGTCTGGATTGCCCACAATTGGTGTCATTAATGACGTTCTGGTAGTCAGCTGACAACGAAATTTCGTGGCCTCCCAAACTTTTAACGAATTGACCATGGACTGCAACGGTATTTCCATCTTCCGTACCCCTCTTTTGGGCAGCCAGATTAAGTTTCGGATTTCAAGATGTTCAGTCTACGTATAATAATCCCAGAATCCTCCAGTGCTTGATCCATCATGTTATCTGTACAGAGCTTACTGATTATCTGGCTTAATAGGTAGATCATTGTAACGGATGCTCGCCACAAACCAGACAGGATAGGGGGGCCGAGGTAGGGATTAGAAAACACCAACCGAGAGACGAGAGATCATGTCCAGTGTGCAGGTTTGTAGTTGTGGATAGCCTGTTCAGGGTAGGAGAGTGTAGGATAATTGAAGGCAAGCCGAGGTCGAGGATTGGAAAGACCAGGGTAGTCGTACGAAAGCCGAGGTCGAGGATTGGAGAAAGCAGGATAGTAGACAGCAACAAGGCAATGCAGGACAAGGTGAGGCAACAGTGAATGTGACTAGCACACATCACAAGGATTATGCTCAGCCAACTTCCTGGTGGAAGAGGCTGAGCCTAAATAGTAGGATCATCCAATCAGGCGCAGGCCTGCACAGCAGGCAGGAATCAGGCAGGAGCCAATCAGGCAACCGGAGCTTGATGGGGGAGGAGCCTGGGTCTGATCCTCACAATTGTATGACAAACTACTTGACCACCCAAGTAAAAATAGTTGAGTCTTCTTTCATGTCCTTCTTCACAGCTTCTCTGCTGCAGATGGTAGATGTATGTACCAGAATCGTTACACACGCTGTTGTTCATACTGAAAAATTCATAGGTCTTGGACTAAACTTCACAGACAGACATCAGGACATTCTAAGAGCGTCACTTTTAAAGTTGTGTGCCTTTTGCATTAATGTATGACGATGAATCACACGATTTTGCTCCACTTGCATCAGTGAGCTATTTGGGGATCGTTTTTTTTTTGTAGCAGTTCGGTGATAAGTTGCACATAGCAATATTTATAATGGAGTTTACTTTATCAACGTTTGTGGGTATAAATGAGATCATTGTAATCTTTCTTGGAGTTAAATAACACTGCCTTGTTGCACATCTATGCTTAGAAGGTACGCATCAGGTGTTAGAAACTCAATTAACAAGTTACTTGCTTTTTGATCCTGCCAAAAATTGATGTAGAGGACAATTCTTGCGCTGCATCAAGGAGCAAAGCAAGCAAGTCATCCTAAACATACCCCCATACAAATAGAAGTAGAAATTCTGCAGGTGGCCTTATAAGGGTGCTATGTAAATGTTGATATAAATAAATAATATAAATAAGAATTAGAGGCTAATTCCATAAAGACTGAAAGTGTTTGTCCCCCTTTATATTACTTGTATTATTTCTTCTTTGCCTATGGACAACTGAGGTACAGTACTTGTCAGTTTGTTTTGAGTAGAGTTGCCATGTTTTCCCAGCTTTAACTGCTGTTGGTTTGTACATGATTTAGTCTTGTTTCTATCCCAAGCACCTGTTTGTATTAGCCGATACCACTTCTGTTGGGAGACTATTCCACCACCTTTTCTGTGAAGAAGTAGTTCCTCGCATTATGCTCCCCTCTTCTATTTTGTTGAAACCATTTGTGTATTTCAAAGTTTCAATCATATCCCCCTCTCCCTTCTATCCTCTAAGACAGGGGGGCGCAAACTTTTCATTCTGCGCCCCCTGTCTGCTCCCCCCCCCCCTTCCTTACCTTGTCTCCGGAGTGAAATGACGCTGAGAGTCACGTTGCCATGGCAATCACGTGACCCTGCGGCATCATTTGACCCGTCGCCGAAGACGAGCTAAGGGAAGTTGCAGAGGCATTGAATTTAAATGCCTTGGGGAAAAGCGTGGGGCCTCTGTAAGAACCGCACCCCTCCCCCCCTCCGGAAAATCTACGGCCCCCCAGTTTGCACACCCCTGCTCTATGATGTACATATTAAGACCTTTCAGTCTTGCCCTCTTTATGCTGTAAATCATGCACCATTTTAGTAGCCCTTCTTTGCACAATTTCTCATTTATGTCCTTCCCCAGACATGGTCTCCAGAATGGAACACAGTACACTTTGGGACTTATTGAATAAGAACCAAAGTGCACTAATATCTATAGGGAAATAGCAAGGACTTCCAATCAGCCTGGCAATCAGGTGGTCACTGTGGCATGATCATGCCATTGTAGTTTATAGGGTAGAATAAAACCACTTGCTGCATATTCACATGGATTTGATCAAGGTACAAAATCAGCCAGTATTATATTTAGTTGGGGGGGGGGGGGTACATTAAAAATCCCGAACCTTCCCAGTGGACAGCCAGTTCAATAACGGGTACATTTCAGACGCAAAGCCTCATTGTATCATACAGTACACCTCATAAGCTTGCAAAGTAGACAGCTCTCAGCAGTGATCATGTGGAAAGAATGAAGCGTAAAAATGTCTCTTAGACATTGAAGGGTTAAACCAAATATTCTCTCTACAAATACTGCAGTTGGAATCATTTCCAAATGCAAAGTGGCCCAGACAATATCAGAGCCTGAATATTGCACTGGGAGAAAAAGCGGATCAGCTTTGCATAAAAATGTGAACAAGATGGAACAAAATTAATAACGAGATGAAACCAATAGGTGAACACTTCGTTATTACTGCAGCTCCGGTGCAGGGAGGCGTTCTCGTCTTCCAGCAAAGCCCGGCTTCATTATGTCTAAGTTATTCTGCATTAGATTAGAAGAGCAGTTCATACGGTGACTATTTTAATTCTATAGCAGTACACATATATATTTCTTGTTTCTGTAAAAAAAACAAAATCTAAATGATTCATCGGCAGAACTACACAAACTGCTGTAGCCAAGTTAGAAATCAAATCAGGTACACTGCAGCCGGGGGTCTCAACTGCAGTCCTCAAGACCCCCCGACAGGTCAAGTTTTCAGGATATCCCAGCTTCAGCACCGGTGGCTCAATCTGTGGCTCAGGCAAAGATTGAGCCACTGATTGAGCCACCTGCGCTGAAGCAGGAACTGATTGAGCCACCATTGCTGAAGCAGGGATATCCTGAAAACCTGACCTGCTGGCAAGGTCATGGGGACTGTAGTGTAGCACCACTGCACTACAGCAAGGGTGCGCAAAGTGGGGGGCGTGAGATTTTCTGGGGGTGGGAGGTGGGCAGGTGAGACTGTTACAGGGGCCCTGCACTTCCCTGAAGGCATTTAAAATAAATGCCGGGGAACGCGCGAGACCTCCGTAAACTTTCTTACTTACCTTGGTTCCAGCGACGCGTCTCCATGGCAACCGGCGTCAAATGCCGCAGTGGGGTCATGTGACATCGCGTTGCCATGGCAACATGACGTCACATGACGTCATTTGACGCCGGAGCCGTGCAAGGGGGCGGGGAGCGAGCCGGAGGGGAGAAGAGACAGGAGTACGCATTATGGAAAATTTGCGCACCCCTACCCTACAGCACAGCGGGGAAAGAAAGGTCTGGGTTACTAGTCTGCAGTATGTATGTCAGGCC
This sequence comes from Ascaphus truei, assembly GCF_040206685.1. NCBI lineage: Eukaryota > Metazoa > Chordata > Amphibia > Anura > Ascaphidae > Ascaphus > Ascaphus truei. The sequence goes on from NC_134503.1 coordinate 9,532,372, forward strand.
TTTTGTACTCATGGTTACCATTAAAATACCTTCCAGACTGCAGTGTGCTGCTGCAGCCGACCCTAGCACAAAGTATGCATACATTGTTACCATAAGCTCCAAGATACATTCAAATGCTGTACGTGCAGGTTGTAGCACTGGAGTTTAATAAAACCCCTCATATTTGCATCTCCGTTTCACAAGCTGTGGGTAGGGTTACCAGCATGATGGCCTAGGTGGGTTCATCCCGTTCTGCTTTTTTTTTCTTCTCCTTTCTCAAGGCATTCTGGGATTTGTAGTTTTTTTGTTTCCGTTGAGAAAATGGGGACCATAGAACTGTAGGGGATTAACCTGTCCTGCTTACGTGGGCATAGTTCAAGTGCCCTACTGTGAGTAACTGTAGCACAGTGGTGCTCAACTCTGGTCCTCAAGCCCCGCCAACAGGCCAGGTTTTCAGGATATCCCAGCTTCAGCACAGGTGGCTCCATCTGAGCCTCTTATCGAGCCACCTGTGCTGAAGCTGGGACTGATTGAGCCACCTGTGCGGAAACAAGGAGTGATTGAGCCACCTGTGCTGAAGTGGGGCTATCCTGAAAACCAGACCTGTTGGGGGTGGAGGGCTTGAGGACTGGAGTTGAGCACCCCTGCTGTAGCACACCATGGGCCTTAGTCATGTTCCATAGTGAATAATTATGGATTATATATGGGATCATGGAAAAGGGGCAAAACATACATAAGAAACTGAGAGAATTTCAAAAACGAAATTACATTTCTTGTAAATAGACGGGGAAAAAAAATCAATATTCTAGTGGTTCATAGCACAGGCCGGGTCCTATAATTATATTATAGTTGTAGTTTTTGCTTATGATGCAGCAAGTGCATTAAAAACCCAATACCACTGTGCACTTTCCCAAGAAAATTCTGAAAGCTAGACAACTTGCCTGGGCAATAAATGCTAATGCAGAATTACTAGAATGCTGATCCTGCAAAGACATCTTCTTGCCTGTTTCAGGCTATTATAATACCTGACACATTAGGAAATATTGCATCATATTTAGCACTTACCCGGCGGAAATGTTGGTTCTACAATCAACTCTTTCCGCAGTGCTGTTGCAAATCAAGTATATGTGCAAATAATGTGGATGAAATATCTGTAGGCAAACGGTTCATATTGCTTGGCACTCAAAGCAGTTATTTGTAAAAGCTTATGTTCCTTTTTGAAAATGTGAAATGCCTTCCCCTGATTTTACAAGGTTTTAAACACACACGCGCGCGCGCACACACACACACACACACACACACACAAACACACACACACACACACCCGACAACAGCTTCCACCCGACACACACCAAACATGCAACCATCTACAGTCAAGCCATACGATACAACCGGATATGCTCCGACACAGCAGACAGAGACCAGCGGATTAAAGCCTTGAGATCAGACTTTATAAACCGTGGATATAACCACAGAATTGTAGACCAGCAAATTCACAAAGCCACCAGAATACCAAGAATTGATCTCCTTGAATACAAACAGAAGGAGACAAGCGACAGGGTACCTTTGGTGGTCACATATAACCCACACCTACGAGCCCTAGGCAAGATCGCCAGGAAACTACAACCCATCCTCCAGGAAGATACAAGACTGCAACAGGTCTTCCCTGAAGCACCCTTATTATCATACAGACAACCCCATAATCTCAAGAATATTATGGTGAGGAGTAAAGTGTTCAGCAGTACAACTGAATGCGGGACAAAACCATGCCAGGACCCAAGATGCAAAACCTGCGCAATGCTCTACACAGCGGACACAATACAAATACCACACAGGAATCGGGAATACAAAATCAGAGGAAGGTTCACCTGTTCCTCCAGCAATGTTGTGTACCTCATCATGTGCATGAAATGCCCAGGGGGCTGCTACTACATAGGTGAGACAGGGCAGGGGCTAAACAAGAGAATGAACCTGCACCGCCACAGCATCACACGTGGAACAAGAGACAGTCCTGTTGGCGAACATTTCTCTGACTCTGGCCATAAAATGAACGATCTGAGGGTTGCCATACTCAAAGGTAATCTTAAAACACCGAAAGAGAGACGGTTGCATGAATACAAATTTATGCAACTGTTCGGGACACTTTGCAGTGGCCTAAACAGAGATCGAAATTTTATGAGTCATTACTGACACAAGTGAACTCTCTTCCCATGAGCGCTATAGGCCATGTCTGTACATACTGTGCTATATGTATGCACACACAGCTGTCTCTCACACATACTTATACTCCTTGTTTTTCCATCCCTATACACCAATAGGGACCACATAGTATCCACACACACTTTTAGTTATGCTACTAACTCTCACATTTCCACACCCACCCACACCATTTATATCCGCTCCCACTCCACACACACCTTTTGTAAAGCACTGTATATACTGTGAGCTCTCATTCATGTTAATTCACACTGATACACATACACACTCTTTCATCACTTGCTTTCAGGAACCTTTTGACACCTCCAGCCATAAAACACATCCACACCGGGGGAAGGACCAGCACAGATAACATTCCAATAGACACTGTTTATAGTATAGCTTTTGCTTGCTTCATTCATTGTAACATCGCCGGAAGAAGAGATCATTGTATCTCGAAAGCTCGCACAAATAAAAGCATTTCGTTAGCCACAGAACGGTATCATCTATTTATTTTTTGATTATATATATAAATATATATATATATATATATATATATATATTTATATATGTACACATACACACACACACACACAGTGTGTGTGTATAACACAAGAGGAACAAGTGCACGCTCCATGTGTAAAATCAATGAGCCAATTTAATCAACTGGACAAATCTAAAAACATTACACTCACAAACGCCAGAGTAAGGTAAGCATTGTATGAGCTGTACTCATGCTCCATCACTGCAGCAGGAAAGGATTCAGATAGGAAAAAGTTAGCCGTGACTGACGAAACGCGTCAGGGAGCGTCGTGACGTCAGACGCACTGACATTGAAGTCTATACCAAGCGCTGGAGCGGACTGATCCATGCGCTAGTGCTACAGGCACCATTACTACGGAACTTCTTTCTTGGACTATTCTACAGCACACCAGCCCTGGAAATCTGCTGGGACGCTGCTCCTTCATCAACGGAGCCTGGGACTGCCCCAAGAGCCTGCAGTTTGACCGGATGGTGCATACCAGTCCTGGAAATCTGCTGGGACGTCGCTCCTTCATCAACGGAGCCTGGGACTGCCCCAAGAGCTTGCAGTTTGACCGGATGGTGGTGATTATTATCACATATGCTTGATTTTATTGTACTTTTGTAAGTGCGTTTTTTACCCTCCTCTCCCCCCTTCCCCTCATTAAATTTACTTTTTTACGCTATGGGCGTGCGCTCTCTCCTCTTTTTTCCTTTTTAGATATCTTGTGGACGTGGTTGGTCCACATTTAGAGCTGCCGGAGACCCTGCATACCAGCACCCATACAATTTATTGGAACTATTTGAGGACTGGTTTATCCCTTTTTTTTGCTTTTTCACATGTTGTTGCTATATGTCTGTTATGGGCCTATCCTATGATTTTACGTCCATATAACTTTATATATATATATATATATTGCTTATGTTATTCAGGCTATTTTCACTATTATTGACATTATAATTGAGTTGTTTTAGCAATTATATCCACATTAGTTTATGTTCCTCAGAGGCGCAGCTTTTTTTCCTTGTTGTTTGATATATATATATATATATATATATATATATATATATATATATATATATATATATATATATATATATATATATATATATACACACATACACACACACACACAGTGTGTGTGTATAACACAAGAGGAACAAGTGCACGCTCCATGTGTAAAATCAATGAGACAATTTAATCAACTGGACAAATCTAAAAACATTACACTCACAAACGCCAGAGTAAGGTAAGCATTGTATGAGCTGTACTCATGCTCCATCACTGCAGCAGGAAAGGATTCAGATCTCCCGGAACTGGGCCAAATAGTGCATATTTAACAACATTAGACAACTGGAACCAGGAATATTGAATGTAGTGTTTTTTTTGTTATGTGACAGCAGTAAGAAACGTTGCCAATTGTATAATTAATTTACTGAAACTAATTTGAAGCACGGTGGGTGTAAATAGACTTAAATAATCAGAACTTCTGTTAGGTTAGGTCTGGTTGCAGGTGTGACAGATTATTTTACTGAATTTAAGCAGCATACACGCCTAAAATTGCTATTTTTTAAACAGAATTGGAACCTTAGTTCACCGCCATCCCTTCGGTTCCCAGGACACTTACCTATTAGCTAGTGGGACCCGAGATATTTAAACAGCCATTTTGTTTCCCTGGAAGAGCAGAGACATGACTAACTTCGCCATCATGTATCTCGGGAACCGTGGGGTCCATGGAGCTGACAATAACGCATTTCAGACCCAGAGGACCCCTGGTTCCAACCCTGTTATAAAAAAATCAACAGCCGGATTGCTTCTGTAAATAAATACAGTGTGACTTCTTCATAGTTACATAGTTGATGAGGTTGAAAAAAGACACATGTCCATCATGTTCAACCTATGCGAAGTTTAGACGACAGATACTCATCCTATATCTGTACTTACAGTATATTGATCCAGGGGAAGGCAAACCAAAAACTCCAAGTGACACATCATCTAATGATATCTCATAAGGGGAAAAATAAATTCTTTCCTGACTCCAAATATTGGCGATCAGATTGCTCCCTGGATTAACATTATACCATTCCTTTCTAAAGAGATGTACAACCTTTTTTTGAAGATATCTATTGTATCTGCCATCACAGTCTCCATGGGTAATGAATCTCACATTTTAACTGCTCTTACTGTAAAAAAAACTTTCCTTTGTTGCTAGTGAAATCTCCTTTCCTCCAACCTTAAGGGATGACCCTGTGTTCTTTGTACTGCCCTTGGGATGAATAGTTCTTTTGAAAGCTCCTAGTACTGTCCCAGAATGTATTGGTATATAGTTATCATATTGACCTCTTATACGCCTCTTTTCTAATATAAACAAATCTAATTTAGCTAACCTCTCCTCGTAATTCAGATTATCCCTCCCCTTTATTCATCTGGTGGCTCTTCTCTGCACTCTCTCTAGTTCCATAATGTCTTTTCTAAGAAGTGGTTCCCAAAATTGTACTCCATATTCAAGGTGTGGTCTTACTAATGCTTTATAAAGGTGAACAATTATGTTTACTTCCCTTCCATCCATTGCCCGTTTAATGCAAGATAAGATCTTGTTTGCTTTTGCAGCTACTGCATGACTTTGGGCACTATTGCTAAGCCTGCTGTCTACCAGCACACCTAAATCCTTCTCCATCAAGGATTCTTCTAATTTATCCCCACTTAATTTGTAAATTGCCTGTTTATTCTTGCATCCCAAATGCATAACCTTACATTTATCTGTATTAAACCTCATCTGCCATTTACCTGCCCAAGTTTCCAGTCTCTCCAAGTCTTTCTGGAGAGAAATTACATCCTGCTCTGATTCTATTACCTTACACAATTTAGTGTCATCAGCAAAGATGGAGACTTTGCTCTTGATTCCAACCTCAAGATTATTAATAAACAAGTTAAATAGCACGGGTCCCAGTATTATTACTTGAGGTACTCAACTCACAACTTTAGCCCAACCTGAAAAACTTCCATTTGTGACAACCCTCTGTTGTCTGTCCTTCAACCAGTTTTCAACCCGGGTGGAAATATTTTTACAGATTCCAATTTAATTTATTTTGTACACTAAGCTCGCGTGGAACCGTATCAAAAGCCTTTGCCAAATCTTCAACACCTTAAATTCCAAATTAGGTCAAATGACCCGCTGCATCTGTATTAAGATCCATTCATCAGATACCCCTGAAGTTTTTTGTTTTGTTTTTTTCATTTTATTATAAGTTCGAATTCTTTTTTTTTTTTAATATATTTATTTATTTTAATCTAGAAAGGTTTTACCAGTTTTAATTTTGAAAGAATTTAGACCCCTGGCGGCTTTCAGAGTCTCAGGCAGATTGTTCTAGTCGTGAGGGGCACGGTAAGGAAATATAGAGCAGGGGCCTTGACCGTTGGCTTGTGAAGCAATTGTGTATTATCAGGTATATGATAACATTGAATGAAATGTTAGTTTAGTAGTTACACTAGATTAAGCCCCCAAAGCATTGTCATTCCACCTAGCAGTGAATGGGTCAAACTATATCAGAGTGACAAGACAGCAGGTTATTGCTTGACCAAATTGTTTAACAGACATCCTACAAGGACATGAAGGTAATTGGTTTCTTTATACTGTACTTATAGACTGCAGCACGAAAAATGTAGCTGCAGCCACTACTGTAGCACAGCTGGGTTCTCCTCTGTTCACCGCAACATTATTGCAGCTGTTCTAAGCTGATAACTAGACGGGATACCTTAAAGCAGCAAAACATGTGAAATCTTGCTTTTTCTTTTATAAAATCAGTTCTGTAATATTAGATAATAGTGACTGTGTTTTTTTTTTTTTATTCAACTGTTAATGCCATTTTTAATGAGTTTTAATATATTGAGTATCCATTGATTTCTGGAGCAGGTTTTCGCACAGATCCCTAGCAGTGCAAGATCTTTGCAACATATTTCTGTTTGTGAATATTTGTTGCCAATGTTCCCAGCAGTTTGAGCTGTAAACTGTAACAATAGGGAATGCTAGCTTAGCAGTGGTGGATTTCCCATTAGGCCCGACAGGCCCAGGGCGGCAACATTTTGGGCCGGTACATTTCTCTTCCCCCCCCCCCCACACCTTATACAGAGGCCCCGCTCTCTTCCTCACTAATTGCCAGGGGAGAGCGTGGACCTCTGTAAAGTTCTTACCTTCTCCTTTGTGCCACGATCCCATTCGTTCCGCCCTCCTCCTTCTTCAGCGTCAAATGACGCTGCGACATCACATGGCATCACGTTGCCATGGCAACATGACATCACATGTCAAATGACGCTCAGACGCTCAGACGCCCCGTTTCCATGGCAACAGCTAACAGCTTCCTTGTTGGCCTGCAGGGCGTGGAAGCTTTGAACCTCCGCCATTAGGTGAACCCTCCTTGGCCACCGGATCAGCTACCGGCACCCATTATGGAGGTCTGCATCTCCGGAAGCAGGGGGTTCTGGGGGTCCAACTTCGGAGACCCAATGCTTCAATCCCAAAAATTGCAAAAAACCTGCCCACTTGGATTGCCACTTAAAATCCTTTATTTCTAATACAAATATATCAAGAAATGCTGTACCACTGGTACTCCTTGACAAAGATGGAAACCTTTCGGATTGCAGTCTAGGACTGACTTTCCCAAAGTGATGCTCAGGAAACCTCCTATTATTATTTGGTCAGAGGTAAGGAAGGACCATCCTTAATCTGCACATTTATTGAGTAAAATGAGGATCACAGAATGTCCCACCCACCGGATCCTTACTTGGAAACTTAATGTACCTGTAGTTCCAAAGAATATCGCTGCAATTTTAATGTGATCTGATAGCCAGATGGTTTAAGGGACCAACTTGTAGAAGTAAAAGGGCAAAACATTTGTTAACATACAATGGGTGTTGTTTGTGTTATTCTTTTTTTAATACAGTACTAGACAAGGACATAACACTTTACAGCATGAGGATGGATGCAATTCAGAGCACATGATTATGGTATAATCCAGGGGTCATCAAACTGTGGCTCGCAGGCCGCTTGCGGGTCTTCTACGGTTTTGCGGCGGCAGGCGGATCATGCTGCAGCAAGCGCGTGGGCGGCGGATCATGCTGCAGCAAGCGCGTGGGTGGCGGATCATGCGGAAGCAAGCGCGTGGGCGTCCGCGAGCACGGCAACGGCGCTTGGAGACTGGACGGTTGCCGGGGCAGGTCCAATGGAGAGGTGAGCGGGAGCAGAGCCCACACACCCCGGCAGAGACAGAAGTCTGCATCCTGCCTAATAAGGTAAGGACAGCATTTGTGGTCTGGGGGAGGTGGGAGGGGCGGGAATAAGATGATAATCGGGGGCCAGTGGAGATGAGATGATGGGGGGGTGGGATAAGATGATGATGATGACCAGCCTGATGTGATGGGGGGGAATAATGATGGGGGGGCAGCCTGATGTGATGGGGGGGGGTATAATGATGGGGGGCCCGTCTGATGTGATGGGGGGGGTGGGTTAAGATGATGATGGGGGCAAGCCTTATCAATTCACTGTCTTCTTAAATCAACCGTACTTGTAAAAATATATTTATGGCTCTTTCAAAAATTCTAAAATAGTTGTGCTACTCATATTTGGCGCTTTTGGAATAAAAGTTTGATGACCCCTGGACTATAAACCATAAAAGTAGATATGTTTAGTAAGGACTTCCTGTTTTACAATGTAAGCGGTATGTTGTAACACATACTAAACCAATGGAATTAGAACATCAGGGGAAGTTTTATATAGCATACTGGACACCTAACAAGCTCCTATTGAACCCCCAAAATAACCACAACATATATATAAGCATATGAGTGTCACAGAGGAGTGCTACTGAGCATGGCAATATATATTTAAAACCAGAGACAGAACATAAGACACAGACAGAGCTCAGTGCACATCCAGTGAAACTCACACACGGTACAGTGCCTAAATATATATGTATACATATCTATTAAACAAAATGGTCTTTTAGTTTAACATTTTTGGCCCAAAATGTTAAACTAAAAGACCATTTTGTTTAATAGATATTTATACATATATATTTAGGCACTGTACCGTGTGTGAGTTTCACTGGATGTGCACTGAGCTCTGTCTGTGTTTTATGTTCTGTCTCTGGTTTTAAAGAAGTTTTATATAGGCCAGAAAGTTTGTTTTGTAAAGGTTTGGTAGATGTCAAAGATTTTTTTTAGTAGTGAATATAGAGAAGGAAGAAGAAAGGTCTACACCGGCTCTCATTGTAAAATGTATGTGAAGCTTGTGCTAACAATGAATGCATTCTAATTCTGTATGGGGTTTTTATTTTAATATCATACAGTATATTGAAAATAACAAGTTTTTGTTTTTCTGTTTAGAAAAATGGCAGTTAGTTAGATTTGGATATTTTTATGTTCAGAATCATGATTGTTTTTTTTAGGTATGTGCAAATTAAGCTGCTATTTGTTGATGAAGATGCAACCGACATAATGCTGCATGAATATTGTAAACAGCTGGCAATTTATTTTAGAAATATAACTTAACTGTTCTGTTGTCAGTTGTATTTTGTTTCTGCCACTAATGTCTTGCTGTTCTCATTATAGGGCTTATAATTTGTAGATTTAATAATTGGTATCATTTTAGCACAATAGAGATGTAAGTGCTGTTTAGCCATTCACTTTAGATCTCTCTCTCATAATAACAGTCATTTATCTTCTCTTGTCCTGTTTGCAGACACAAAGAGAAAATGCTTGTAATATACAGAAAGCTCATGTCCAAACAATGTAAGGACTCTCATGCACTTCCATTCTTAGGTATCCTTGCCTGCCAAAGAATCTGATCATGTTGCTACACATTTGTTCATTTTTAGATAGATGCTGACAAAGCATGGGAGAAATGCATCTCATCAGCATCAGAGGTACTGTAGCCATAGGGATACCTTTATTGTGGGTTGTGAGACTGCATAGCATTTTAAAGCAGTGTATGCTTCTAGTTTTTTTTAAACACAGGAGTCCAACCTCAGGCAGGGGACCACAGACCAGGTGCAGGGACACCCCCAGTACATAAAAAAAGAACATTGGGCACTGCTGTTTTAAAGAAGCAATCCAAGCAGCACTTTTATAAAAAAAAAAAAGATGGTGACTGAGCCACTTACTGTATTGAGACACCTGTGCTGAAGCAGGAATATTCTTAAAATCTAACCTGTTTGTAGGGTTGCCAGGTGGCTTCTCCAAAAATACTGGACTCAATGGTGAAAGGTGCGTCAGGTCACTATGTCCAGGGAGGAAAATACCGGACACATACATGTCCAGTATTACAGTACCTCTCATTTTTTAGTGGACAGAGTATCCAAATACAGGACAGTCTAGTTCAATACTGGACACCTGGCAACCCTACCTGTTAGTGGCCCTTGAGGACTGGAGTTGGCCACTTCTGGCCTACTTTATACGTACTGTTTAGGAGTTCGTAGCTCTACAATGTTGAGGCTGTTACGTTTAACTTTTCAAAACTGAAAATTGAAACACAAGGTGAATGTTCACAGAAATAACCCAGTGAGAGTCATTTTGAGAATGATTATACTGTGATTAAAGGGACACAAGCGTTCTGTGGAAGGGTGCAATTTGTCTGAGTGATAGACATGCCCGTGGCATGAGAGAGGTTTCAAATTGTGGGATAAAGTAGTCATTACCCTAACTAGTAATTTGCTAACCTTTTTTGCAAAGAAAAACCCTGGCAATGTTGCATGACACGGTTATGTGGGGGAAGAAACTGACTGGCACTTTGAAGCAGGGGAAACGGTTCAATTCCCGGTGTCGGCTCCTTGTGACCTTGGGCAAGTCACTTTATCTCCCTGTGCCTCAGGCACCAAAAACAGATTGTAAGCTCCACAGGGCAGGGACCTGTGCCTGCAAAATGTCTCTGTAAAGCCCTATATAAAATAAGCAGCGCTATACAAGAACATGCTATTCTTATTCTTATTCTTATTCTTATTCTTATTCTTCTTATTATTATTATTATTATTATTATTATATGACCCTGGTATTTTTAATGCAACTTTTGAAGAAAAAAAAAAAAGTAGATGAAAATGACAATATTTTTAATAAATGAATTTTTTTGGCAAAAAGAATTACTAGCAAAATGTGGCAAAATGTAGAATATTTCATCAAGGTGTGTGAACCCAAAACAAGATATGTCCACACATTTATAACCCTAATCCCTTTAAACCACTGACAACATTAGCCAATATAAAGTAGGCCGATTTTGCTCATTGGTTCTTCGCTTTGCTGTGTGATCTGGATGCAAAATAATCATTATTATTTCAATGTTTTACAGCAGTACGACTTGTAAGCCATTGTTTGTGAAAGCTACGTTATTGCCATCACAGGTTACGTAACCCTTACCAAATAAATGACTAAGCTGCATTCTTGTTTTCCAATGTTCCTGTTGCTATATAACTGTATAACACGGAACATTTTGTGAAAGCGAGATATATTACCAGATTTATGAGACTGGAATTAAATGGAACATGAACGGGCGCCTGACTGGTTATTTGTCACAGGAAAGTACTGTGTCATGGTGGTGAATAGATAGATTTGAGGCCTGAATGTTTGGGCTTCACTTAATCCCGGTGAAATTATTTTCTGGAGGGCTTGTGTTGACAGCTCTGCAAATCCAGCAGTTTTCACAAAATCTTATCAGTCTATCCCCTGCACATAAGAAGTCTTTTTACCAGAACCCTACCAATGCCAACTACTGATTGTCCCTCCAGCAAGAAGTTCATTGTCCTAACGACTTTTTGTTGTGGTATTCATTTGCATAGCACCGAACAACTAATTGCATGTAATTAGAGTGCATTTTATGCTTTCAGATGTGCATCATCTATAAATCTCACTCATTAGCTGTGACCAGCGCTGGCAGGTTCACCTTTACAAACCCGAGTTGGCCATTTCAAAGATACCCAGCATTATTATTTTATGAATTTTTCCCTTAGCACTGAACTCTGTCTGACCCCCTCACTAAGCATTAAGCATGACCAGTTTTGCAACAAAAGTGCAAATGCCCTGATTCTGTTACAGTTACTCTTTGAAAGCTTTATCACAGTAACATTGATGCAAGTGACTCCCATTTGTAATACGCCCCCACAAAGGTCATCGCAACAAACCACCGCGCAGCGTTTTCCTCGGCTAAAACCCCACTTCGGATAGCCAGTTATATATAACGTTTTATACATAAGTGATGAGAACATTATTTAAATCCTTAGGCTGTTGACATGGTGCCTTCACCCGTGCGGAGGCGTGCGGATGCTGGTCAGTGAGCGGGCGCTTACCTGGCCATGGTGGATGGGCCATGGGGGGGTTTGTCTATGGGCGTCACGAAGCTGGGTCGCCCTCATTGGGCAAACCGCTCACATGACCGGCCTGTCAATGCACGCCCCCTTCCGCGCGCACGCCACATGGACGCGAACACTGCCTTAAGGCAGTCTGTTTGCTCTGCGTGCGTACGTGCCCGCACGGTCTACAGTACCATGGCCCCAGCCTTAAGTCCCATCATCTCCACACCTACAGTAACAGGTTGCAATTTAAGTGCAGAACATATACATGTTACTAGTGCCTCACTACAGCTGATAAAAACAATATACCTGTATACCCAGTAAGCTGGCAGACATAGTGCTACAACCCATTGATTGTTACTGAGATATAGCACTGATATCTCAATTACCATTGTAATGAAAATACCATGAACATATTCAGTATTTTAATAAACTGGGACACACAGTCAGTTAACTTGAGCTACAAGTTGTCTTAAAATATAGAGAATTGGTTTTACGGCAGGTCAAGTCACCGGACCTGGTTTTTATTTGTTTTTATAGCACTGAGGTTATCTCGGGTTTTAAGAATCAGGCATAACAACTCTTCTTTGACAGTAGAAATAAACGAAAACCCTCTTTATATACCTTAAAAAGGATTCCTGAAGGGGATCTGGAAATATGGAGGGGTGGGGGTGGGGGGGGACTGGAATGTATTCCAGAATTGTGCAGATCTACTAAATATAAAGATATCATGGGTCTAACAACGATCCACAAGCATTACAGATGGATCTTTGTAACAGATGCGATAAGATGATTACATTGATACGGAGAATGACAAATTGGTTTATGTAACATCTCTGATATCTGTTTGATCACGCCGAAGTTGTGTGGCCATATTTGATCATTTGATATCTATGCGTGTATCATAATTATACAAACACAACAGTAAAGATGTCATTCTTCTAAATATTATAGAAATTAAATTATGAAGTATTTTATATATTGAGCAGCTTTTTTTATTCTAAAGTCATTTTTTCCCCTTAAGTCATAAAACTGTCACTGGCTGATTGATAAGAGGGGGGAGGGGAGATTGAGGACACGCCCAGAGGGGGGGGGGGTTGTGCTGTGTTTTAATGATATGAATTCAGAATATAAACCCTGCATTTGAGTTATGAAAACAGAATTTAACAGAGGTGTTTTCTGCTGTCAGACACATGAATTCTCATCTTTAATGCTCCTCTTTGAAAAGGATCAGATATTATGTGGGAACGTGTAGGATTTCTTTGTTTATCCTTTGATGTTGAAGACACTGTCTGCATTTATTGTATTATATGGTTTTGTAATAGTCTTTTTCTGTAATTTAAGCACTGTGCTATTTTTGTATATTAAATCTAAACTTTTATGTAGTAATGAGGAAGGTCCCGCTAAGGGACCGAAACGTTGGGTCTGTGTATCTATATTATTAATACACGTTTTTGCACTTACCTTGCATGCTGTCTCTTTATTGCCCACAGGTAAAATTGCGATGCTTTATCTTTTATGGGATATGCACCACTTCTAAATTGATTACAGGTGTGCCAACTAACACATTGAATATATATATATATATATATATATATATATATATATATATATACAGTGTTCGACAAACCTATACATTTGCACGCTCCGGGCGAGTGGATTTAACATCGTGGCGAGCTCCTATTGGCCCAAGCAGCACACGTGTAGTACTAGGTGGCGAGTAGATTTTTTTGTTTGGCGAGTAGATATTTTGGTGATTTGTCGACCACTGTATGTATATATATATATATATATATATATATATATATATATATATATATATATATATATATATATATATATATATATATATATATAATTGCAAGTCTCTCTTCTCCATGTTGCTCTAACAAATTTTCTGATTTCATCCTGCCATCTTAATTTTGGTCATGGTCTTTTAATTCCCCAGTTGAGTACCATCTTTGTCCTACAATGGTCATTTGTTCTTGTAATATGTCCGGCCCACCACCATTTCAATTTCTTCACCCGTGTGATGATATCACCGACTTTGCTTTGGGTTTCAAACCCATCTGTCACACACTGGTCAGCGCTGTCCCTTGCAGGGACAGGCATAGAGCCCACACTGGCTGCGTGTCCCTGTTGAGTGGTCAGTGCCAGGGCCACTGATGGCTTTCCCGGAGCCCAGGACTAGAGTTGTCACTGGGGACTCGGAAAAGCTGAACACCAGTGAATGGGGCTTGTACCTTCTCAGCTCACCCCACTAAAGTGTGACCCATAGGGTGGTTGGAAACCTTGTACCCTGCAGGAACCCCCCACACCCGACACCTCAATGCGAGCGGCTGAGAGCGGCCAACTTCTTGCCGCGGGATGTTACCGCATGTCCATAGCAACAAACAAAATATACACACATTGGAGCTGATCTAAGTCAGACCTCTGAGACCGCTAGTCAGTGCTCGGGCCCAGCAACTTCCGGCTATATAAAATTAGGGTTGCCACATTTAAGTTTTTATAATACGGGAATGCCGAAATTAAGTATGAAAGTGTGATGTCATTATGAGTTAATGACTGACCTTCAAAATTGCTATACAAAATATTATAAAAGGTATTTACTTATTACACATTCGAACACAAATTAGTTTCATCTAACAGTTTGAAAAAACTCTTTTTAATTATATTTGTTCGACACCGATGTCTCTCTCTGAACCAACAAGTAGCAGTGTGTATCATGGTATTATGAGATGACCAGGCAGTGCCATAGTTATTTAATTTTAAATTAAAAAGTAAATAATTCAGTAGTTGTAAAATAAAATGTTTTATTTACACTCCTTTAATCTACTGTATAAATACAGCCTGTCCAAAGGCTGGCTGCAATCCTGCAGCTACCCTGAGATGGCACTGCCTGGTCATCTGAATAACCATCAACAAGTCATCAATCATCAATGACTTTGGTCATCTTTTGTCCAAAGTTAGTGTCCTCACTTTATTATTTTAATAATTTAGTAATGCGACATCTATCGGAAAAGTGAACTATCCCACTCAAGTAGAAATCTATAACGTTTTTATGACTGATTTCATTGCAGTAATTTTAAGTTTAGGCATTGCATGTCAAGACGCTAAAATATGGGACAATTCTCTTTCCGGATCAAGGGACAAGTCCATGAAATAAGGGACAATGTATAGCAAGAGCCTCAGCTGATAAGCTATTCTTTCTCCTTAAAAACATGATCAGCTTTATTATTCTATGCAACTTTGACACGCGTGCCTTAGACTTCCAGCATGCTCCCATCTCCCACTATTTGTTGACATAAGTAATTAAAGTGATGTTTCCTTCATTAGTAGATTATTAATGATTTAAACAAAAACTGCAGTCTGCTTAGCCTATAAATAGTCCAGGGAGCACTAGAGACCCAGAAGTGGCAGTTATCTCTTTAGGTATTCATTAAATCTAATTTAACAGCCTGAGGCTAGTACTGTGATAGAATAATACCATGCACCGAAGACACAGTGATCCCCTATGTTGAGTGACAGAAATGGTGAATGTCTTGTATGCAAATGTGCCTTTTAATTGCCTGTTGAAATGGGCCCGCGTTCAGAGAGGCATAGAGGTGGGGCAGCAAGGTCTCCAATGTTGGCTTTTTGTAATTCCATTGGTGCAGCTCGCTCCAGGCACATGTTTTTCCTTCCAAGTCTTTTCTCATTCTGCATCCCAATGGACTTCACAGAAACGTGGAAAAACTCACGATGATGCACCAACATTCCATCATGACGGATTCCAACATGACAACCCTTTCGCCTTTCTCAGGGTAGCTGCAGGATTTGCAGTCAGCCTTTGTACAGGCTGTATTTATAGATGAAAGGACTGTAAATAAAACATTTTATTTTACAACTACTGAATTATTTACTTTTTCATTTAAAATTAAATAACTATGATGAGTGCCCTTTTAAATCCCCACGTCCAACTTCTAACGGAGGTCCGTAATTGCCTTTCTTTCACTGGGAAAGGAGGCCAAGAAGTCTTAGCCATTGGGCAAATCCAGTATGGATTACCTATACAAATGTGTTGATAAGGCTTTTATTTGCCCAAATCTATATTTATAGTAGGTACGTCAAACACTACTCCGATATAGTGTTGGTTACAATTTAATAAAACTCTTGAACCTGACTAATCAATGTCCCAAACATAGTCCTAGTTAAACAAACTAAAGCATGTATGGAGACCTAATAGGATTCATTTGGGGTCACATTTTCAGTAAGTTAGTTATTGCCTTGATCTTTTTCTTATCTCCAATATATAAACTCTGATTCACTTATATCTTTTTTTCTGTGTTTGTATTAAAAAACAAACTTTATACCCGCCTATGAGAAAGTGGTCAAGCAGATACAGAGCATGCGTTCACCCCTGAAGTGGCTGAAAGTGAGCAGGGCCTTATTGGCTCATCTGGCAGACAATGTGTTAATGCCAAAAAAATATTCCGGATACGAAATAAAATGAAAGAGAGTTTATAGACAATAAAAGAACAGCATAAATAGTTTAGCAAAACGGATACATCGACAAAACATATGGACAGCCACTAATGCTGTTAGTGCTTTTTTCCCCATGAATTACTAGTGTGCACGTAACAACCAGAATAACAGCTGTGGAAATATAGTGGATTGAAAAGCGACAGGCAGGTAATGAGTGCTGGTTTCTGGCAACACAAGCCTAATTTTGCTCCATAGCCCCAGGCTTTTTGCTTAGTGGCTTTTGAAGCTATATTAGTTGGCTGATGTATACTGCAGATATTACGTTATGGGTTTGGGCTTTATTTCTGCCTTCAGGATGTGAGGGGGAAAAATTGCGATGACGGTTTAGACCGACAAAGTTGTAGTTCTATATTTCTATGGGTCAGCAATTACAATCCAGTTTCTCTTGAACGCTGAAAACCTGCAGTTCCAGCAATGGAATCATTCTCATGTTACAATGGCATATTGTGAAAATCAGTTCCAGGCAAGAAGGAAGTGATAAGGGAGGTGGGCTGACAGGCAACAGTCTCCAGATTTCAAGATTCCCTTGTAATGGTTGTGTGTTTGAGTAGTTCTGTGTCGGTTGGGCTAGAACATGGGTGGCCAACTCCAGTCCTCTTGGGCCACCAGCAGGTCAGGTTTTCAGGATATCCCTGCTTCAGCACAGCTGGCTCAATCATATTTTTCACCTCAACTCTGGGATTTAAACACAAGGCCACATTATTCAGAAATAAAAGGGGGAATCAGTGATCTATTTTGACCGCCTTTTCGTAATTAGGGCCTGTTTGCTAGACCCTCAAGACTGTCCCGAGTGTTGCCTAGACAGGTTCAATTCAGAGGAGCTCACAATCTAAAACAGTCTAAACGAGGAGCTCCAGCACTTAGACTGTCCTTCAGCATATGTAAGATTGCCCCAGGTAAGCTCTCCCTTAACTTCCCTTACGCTTCCAGAAAGATTAAAACAATGGGAACTAATGACCTCAGACAAGTTGGTACTTGGACTAGTGGAAACAGGTCTTTCCCCGCCCCTCAGTCATATCTATTTTTAGCTATTCCATCCTGTGATAAACTGCAGTTCAGTTCTAGATCCCATACGGCCAGCAGCCCTAGGACAAAACAGAATAGAATTGGGAGACTTGTCCAAGAAGGGATGGCTCAAGTTAATTATTCCATCTAAGAAGGCAGATGGATCTTCCATGGACAGTGCTCAATGTAAAACAGACCAATCTTTTAGCACCTCTGTCCTGGTTTTCACGCCAGAAATATTGACCTAAAAGGCGCCTTCTATTTAGTCCCCATTTTCCAAAGTCACAGGAGGCTTCACGGGTTTCGCTGGAATAGCCATCTTTCAAATGCACTTTACACATTCACCAGAATTATGAAATCTATGATAGCCCACCTGAGGCTTAGAGGTATAACCTGCATCATTTACCTGGATAATATGTTAATAAACAGAAATGAGACAGATCTAGAGAGAGAATACACTCTCTCTTTACTCTCTCTTTACCAGTCAACCATTGCCACCCATTAACAGTGCCCCACCCCTTACCCAAATATGTGGCTGCTGCCCTGCTATTTGTGTCTTCTTTGGTGGAAGATCTGCATTTATACATCTTTCCTGTCTTGCAGGATCAGCTCCGAGCCATAAAGAGAACCGACCCGCCTCCAACAAGGACAAATCAAAATGAGGTGTTAAGACCACTCTTTTTCCTGTTGTTAGGCAAGCACATGGCATTCCTGAGCCAACATAGGCTCTTATAGTGCACATCTTCCCTTTTTTATCCTTTTTAAAGTTTACCCAAGTTCATCGACATTTGGGGACCATTTCCAAGAACGTTTTCTGACATGATCATGGTTTAGTTTGACTATCATCCATAGTGAAAGATAGCCCGTACCTTCCTGATACTGGCCTTACCCAATATGTACTGTTCTGTGTCCCATTAAAGCGTTTCAGTGTAACCATTTCTCCTTCAAAGTCTTTATTCATTATCAACGTTTTGGAAGATACAGTTCTCTATTTACAGGGTATTCACACTGTCCCAAGCAACGTGTCAGTGACAGCGCACATCTTTACTCTCCGGTTAAAGCACTGATTTAAGAATCTATATATATGAGTTGCCCTACGTCTGTGTGTTCAGGATTTGCATATAACCCCAGCCCTTGGGCTAGCACTGGCACCAACTAGGAACGCTTTCTGGTTTTATCGAACCGCCACACCAGGAAGTGTTTTTTTTTAATGAGAGGTATAATTCCGGGAGTTATGCCGCCTTCCACCACCTATTGCTGGCTGGCAATTCTTTCCCTAGAACAAATGAGGTTTGCAGATCATAGATTCCTGCAAACTGTTATATCACACATCTTGTACAGTGTATGGAGTTTTCTCACCAGTAGACCAGGGGGGTCCTCAACTCCAATTCTCAAGCCTCCACAACAGGTCAGGTTTTCAGGATGTCTCTGATTCAGCACAGGTGACTCAATCAGTGGCTCAGTCGAGCCACCTGTGCTGAAGCAGGGACTGATTGAGCCACCTGTGCTAAAGCTGGGATATCCTGAAAACCTGCCCTGTTGTTGAGTGTTTGAGGACTGAGCACCCCTGCAGTAGACTATGGACAAATATGTTTTCCATTACACAGAAGCACATACACATATAGAATGTGTGTGTGTGTCAGTTATATGAATCGCCAAGGACCCAAATAGAAAAGGACTATTTTTTTATCAGTGGGATTCCATTGGAGTCTTTGAGAAGCTGTTGAAAATCAATGAGGCTGACTCCAAATCAGTGAGACTCGCAGAAAATCACTGAGACGTGACATGTTTGATATATATATATATATATATATATATATATATATATATATATAAACCCAAATCTCATAAGAGCCTCGGAATCTCAAGATTAGTTAAAAAGGTCGCACTCAATTCATGGTATATCCTGACCTCTGCCCTTTACCTTTTTGCACTGCTGTGGAACTGCTTTGTTACCATGACAACCTTTTTTTCCCTCAGTTTTTGCTGGGATTTAAAATCTCCCATGCTAGAGAAATAAACTGGTTCAGTTCACAGATAAAGGGAGTCAAAGTGTAATACAGTATATAGTGTGTCTTATTGCAGTCTCATGAGGGACTCGTGACATAAAATGTATATATTAATCAATCAATATGTTACAAATAAAAATAAACCAATAGCTAGCTAAAAATTTGGTAAATTATATCAAATAAAATATCACTTGTGAGCATATTCACGTCATCGACAGGCCCACAACCCTGCTCTGGACTGTAACAGGGGACTTATCCCTGTTCACAAATGTGCCTCTAATACAGCAGTGTGGTGGTTAACTGCTGGTAGGCAATTAACTAACACCAACTAACACCAATTAACTAACACCAACTGGCTGATTACAGGTGGTAGAAAAAGCCTGCCTCTGAGACAGGAAGTAAGACTCCTTAGCTCACACCTGAGCTGAACGAGGAGACAGAGCAGAGATTCCTTAGTCCACAACTGGGCTGAACCAAGGAAGGACAGATGTCTTGAGCGACAAGCTGACCACAAGACAAAGGGGACAAGATTCTAACCTGGAGTCTGGAGATTGCCTTAGCACACACGGGTGCGGATCCAAGAGAGCAGAGAAGCTTCCCCTACAGCAGCCCAGCTAACAGATAAGACATTTCGTATAAGACTATTATCTATGTCTATGTGTATTGATAAATGTCTCCATGATTTGGGGTTGGTAAATAGCTTAGCTAACCAACCCAGTCAGAGAGGGCTGAGCTACGTGTAGATAGTCTCCAAAGCAGAGATAGGTTTTTTTTTTTTTTGGCTTATTCTCTTATGTTGATTTTTGCTGTGTTTAAAGCGACAGGCACAATAAAGCCTTGTTTTAATTTCACCTTAAAACAGTCTCCATTGTGTACCTCTGCACATGTCCTCCTATATGGACCATTATCTCTAAGGCCGTGCTTATCCTACGGGACTGTTTTTTGTCCCTTCAGACTAGTTAGCTGGCACATATCTTAGCAATATCACTATGCATCCCTGGCCAATAGAATCGGGACGAAATACGGTCCAATGATTTATCCCTGCCAAGGTCACCACCCCAAGGGACAGAATGGGCTAGAGTGAACACAGATTTAACAAACGCCTTGGGAACCAATATCTGTCTGGTGATCTCCCCTGTGTGTGTCTGCCTATTCACCCTATACAGGATATCATTTGATAATTCAAAATGGGGGAATACTATCACCCCCTGTGCATTCAATATCTGCTCATCAATTTTTACCACCTTGTCATACTGTCTCGCAAGGACTGGGTCTTCCCTTTGCCTCTGGCAAAAATCAGGGAGGTATAGGTCTGGTAAATCTCCAGGGCCCATATCCCCCTCCCTCTGGCTATCCCCAGCCATCTCTTGTGACTTCTGGCTACTAGAATGGTCACCTTGAGACCCAGATTTCTGCAACCAGTCTTGTTTGTCAGAGCACTTTGCTTCTGAGTTTTTGGAACCCGGTATCTACTGGGAAAAAGGTCTGTCGAGAAGGGGAACAGTTTGCCAGTGTTCTCCTGAGCCATAGAATAAGGCTCCTCGTGAGAGACTGTAGCCATTAGGTCCGAAAAGAAAGGCCAGTCCCGGCCGAGCACAACGGGGGCAGGGAGCCAAGGAGCGACTCCTACTTCGAGGTAGGCCTCCTGACCTTTTACCTGTAGCCGGATTTTGGCCGTCGGATACCGTTTTACATCGCCGTGTATACATTCTATACTCCATGGAGAGTCAAAAGAACACACGTTAGGCAGTAACAGTTCCTGGAAGACCAGAGTTTTCCCAGAGCCCGAATCTACAAGGGCCTGGACGGTTTTTCCCCCAACCAGGGCTGGAAGTAGCCAGGGCTTGTAATTTTCTCCAGTGAAGGCCGAGGCGACGGTCCTGCTGAAGGAACAATCCATCTGTGGACAGTCCACATGCCGGTGGCCTTGTTCTCCGCAGGCGGAACATGGAGAGGGTTCCCTCGCAGGAGGGGGCCGTGGATAGCGCTCCGCTGGACCGGATACTGGAGACCAGGCATCTGGTGGGTCCTGTGGGTGATGTCCTCGGAAGTTCCTCTCATTTGGCGACAATCCGACATCAGGAAGGGGATGAGGGTCTCGGCGGTGCCCGGCGTTTTGACTTCTTCCTTGTTGGAAGGACTGCTCCTTATGTGGCACTTGGCGGTTGCGCATGGAGGGGCCGTAGTTTCCCCGTTGTTCCAATCTCCCTCTTTGGGTCTCCGCAATTGCTGGTGAAGTTGAATCCGTCGGATCCAGGGCACTCGCCTGATCCTCGGCCCCAAGGAAGTTCTCAACGAGTCGGACCGCCAAAGCTAGGGTTTCAGCAGCATGGCGTTTTACCCACGAGCATGCGGAAGGGGGTATTATCTGTAGGAATTGTTCCAAAACCACTTGCTCAAGAATTGCCTCCTTAGTGCGCTCCTCGGGTTGTATCCAGCGAGTACACGAGTCCAATAACCGCTAAGCGAGGACCCGGGGTCTCATCTTAGCGGTGTACTTCAGGTTCCGGAACTGCTGCCGGTAGGTCTCTGGGGTCAGACCTAAGTGATCCAGTATGGCGGCTTTTACTTGTTGGTAGTCCATTGCCTGATCTGCTGGGAGGCCCTGATATGAGGCTTGGGCTTCTCCTATGAGGAGCGGGGCCAAAGCAGTTGCCCAGCAATCTGCAGCCCAGCCCTGAGCTTCGGCAACCCTTTCAAATGTCAGTAGAAAAGCCTCTGGATCCTCGTTCAGAGCCATTTTCCTCAGGAAGACCGGGGGAGTTCTGGACTGGCAGACCCCTGGAATTGGGTCAGCAGCTTGGCCATCCGCTCATCCTGTGCTTCCTGCTGCTGGGTTAGGAGCTGGGTTTGCTGCTGCAATAGTAGTTGGGCCTGCTCCTGCATTAACAGTCCCTGCTGTTTTGCCTGCTCCTGCATTAACAGTCCCTGCTGTCTGGTCTGCTCGCACAGAAACTCTTTTAAAATCCCGGCACTTCTGACACCATATGTTGCAGGGTACATGCAACCACACACGCGGGTTCTCTTGATAAAGCTTCTTTATTGAGCCTTAAAAAGATACAGCACACAAAACAAAATAGCTTCTCTTCAGCATACAAAAACAAAATAGCTTCTCTTCAGCATACAAAAACAAAATAGCTTCTCTTCAGCATAGAAAACAAGGCAGCTTCTCTTCACTATGCAGGACACAGACAGTTCATCACACATGTACTTTGAAAAACAGACCTTATAGCAGTAATCTCTTCAGTATTTCAGTCCTGTCTCCTGACCATCTAGCTTGCATGTTTGTACAGCCTGGGGGTTTTAAAACACCTTGATTATGCAGCTGGGGTCAGACTAATTAAGCAGCCCTTCTCAACTGAAACTTAACCTCGTCACTGCTGCACTGCAAGCCCAAACATAGGTTTGCCAGGTATATGGCTGGTGACGTTCATTCACCCTGTCACACAGACGTATTAAGCTTTGCATCTATGACTGGGGCTGGTTACCTTTCTCCTTACGTCAAATAAATCCACCATGTGTAGATGATGTTAACCTTTGCTCTTAAGATTCCTTCTCCAAATGAAGAAGCAAGATTACGGAGGCTTCATGCATCTGCCGCTGGTGCAAATTGACGCAAATGTTTGCTTTTGTGTTATGGAGCAAATTGCTCGATATTGATACACATTCCCCTGTGATATTTGTTTACATTGTATGACCATCTGATTGTGTGATTAGTATCTTTAAAACATGAGTTAACGTACCATAGTGCGCAGTAGGTGAATGCTCTAGTACAGGGGCGTGCAAAGTTTTGGAGCTGCGCACCCCCCCTGTGTGTCAGCCCCAGTGCTTGTGCCCCCCCCCCTTTCTGTGAACCGGCGTTAAATTACGCATCATTTGATGCGCGTTACCATGGCGACGTGTACGTCACATGACCCCGCTGTGTCATTTGACGCCATGTGGCCATGGTGACGCATCCAGAAGACTACTGAATCCCGGTAAGTTGAGGTTGCAGAGGCCACGCGCGGACACCCGGCATTTAACTTAATTGCCTCGGGGTAGAGCACGGGGCCTCTGCAACAAAATCCCTCTGCCTCCCCAGTTTGCGCACCCCTGCTCTAGTCCAGCGGTGACCAACTCCAGTCCTCAAGGGCCACCAAAAGGTCAGGTTTTCAGGATATCCCAGCTTCAGCACAGGTGGCTCAATCAGTCAAGCAGTGTATGTAGTTGGGGGGTGGATTTTTTTTGTATGTATTTCGGGGTGGTTTTCTTACTTGTATTTTGTGTCGGGTATTGTATGTGTGGGGCCAGAGGGGGAGAGAGGAGAGAGGGGGTGTAAGAGAGGAGGTGGGGGGGACTGAGTGAGGAAGAGAGGTGGTAAGAGTGAGACAGAGGGGAGAGAAATACATTGGAAGAGGGGGGAAATAGAGGAGGGGGCTCACGAGGTGTGAAATGGGGGGTCTCACAAGACTGCTGACACAAGGGGGAGGGGCAGTGATAACTCTAGTCCTGGTCCCGGGAAATCTGTCTGAGGCCCTGCCCTTAAGGACTGGAGTTGGCCACTCGTGGTCTAGTATAATTTCTTTGCAGGTTTTCTAAACCTTTGAAGCAAAATCCTTGAAACTCACAGAACTCTGGGGTGCTGTGATTATGACTCAGTCTTTTTTTACACTGCACTTAATTGCATTGTCTGTCATTTCTCTGAATTAAATTCGGCCTTTTGGATGGATTAAGCTAATTGACCGGCTACATTGTAGTCAAAGTACATTTCATCCATTTATTTTAATTGGAAGCCATTGTATAAAAGGCGATAATCTGTAGTAGTATGAATGACACTCCATAGGAGAACAATCAGATTTTATGGAATCTAATAGAAATTAATGGCTAACAATAAATTTAACAACTCCACCAGAAAAAAAAGGCAAATATAGATTGGGACATATATCAAAATGTAATTGTCTGTGATAGTGCTATTTAATTGGACTAACAGCCTGTGATTGATGGAGAATCTTTTTTAAGGTTGTTCAGCAAGTTGTATCTTGATTCCCACTCTGCAGCTATAGAAGACATAAATAATTACACAAGAATAAACGAGTACGTAGATGAAAAACTAGTAATATATTCATATTTTAGTTCAATACTGTAGATCATAACTAAATATACAGGCAGTCCTCGGTTATACAACGGAATCCGTTCTGGAAGTGGCGTTGGATAGTGAAACCGTTGTAAAGTGAGTCCCATGTTAATCAGTGGCGGTGAGCGTTGGATAACGCATTCAGGCGTCAAAAAACGGCCCTTAGGGTTGCATTGTAAAGCGTTGGATATGCCATTCGTTGTAAAGTGAAACGTTGGATAGCGAGGACTACCTGTAATGTTCTTTTTTTTTTTTTTAAATAAATTGCTAAACTCCCAAATAATGTGACATATTAGAGGGACCAAACAATTTTGGAGCTTGATGAAGAATAGTTGATTGAATCTCTGTCTAGCTCGGGGGTGCTCAACTCCAGTACTCGAGCTCACCTCTCCCCCCCCCTCCACCCCCAACAGGTCATGTCTTCAGGATATCCCTGCTTCAGCACAGGAGGCTCAATCAGTCACTACTTCAGCACCGGTGGCTCAATCAGAGGCTCAGAAAGAAGCCTGTGTTAATCCGACGGGCCATTAGTCTGGCTGCAGAAATGTCACAGAAATGTTGCAGTTAACGGGAGATTGCCCCAGATTTTCCAAGGCACGTCATCGAATACTGGTGGCTGCATCTGTAGCTATTAATGGTATCACGTCTACCTTGCTTTTCTGTGTCTATCCGAGCTAACACCGTACCACCAGCTATTATTGTACGAATGGAATCCTACATCGGAGGTGTAAACATAATGGTTTATTTTTCAGCAACTGTCCATTCTTTTGCAGGTAAATTTTCATTATATTTTTTAAGTTGTCATTACAGTCTAATTTAGATAGATCTGAAGATAAGTTTTCTGGATGGGAGAAGTCCTGTCCCTCAGGAGTCCTAGACTGGGGTCAGATTCTGTGCCTGTAGACCGAATATCCAGGGGTGCATCAATCATCCAAGCAAAGGAGTTTCATTCCACTTTTGGATTATAACAGTATGACTTTAACCTTTTCCATAAGGGAGCTGTTGGGTAACTCATTGGTTTATCAATAGTACATTTCATTATAGCTCCTGGTTAGAAACTGAAATGAAATACCTACTTACTACTAATGTCTACTTTGCATTGTTTATAATTACAGGGTTATCATAAGGGCAGCATTCGTAATTGTAAATGTAAATTCATTACAATGCACTAAATAAACATCATCATTTGTTTTCCCATAAGAAGCTCTTCGTGTTATTCAGAGACATCCTAAAGCAGGAGTGGACAACTCCAGTCTTGAAGGGCCAAGAGTTAATGCTTGAGCCACTGATTGATTGAGCGACCTGTGCTGAAGCAGGGATGTCCTTAAAACCTGACCTGTTGGTGGCCCTTGAAGACTGGAGTTGGCCAAACCTGCCATAAACTAACACTGAACCATTGCTGATAACCTCTGGTTTAGAATTGGCATTGAATGTAAATTATCCTAACTTGAAGGGCTTGCCATGGTCCTAATGAAATAATGGAGGGTTTATTTATTTAAATGAATGTAATCGAAGCAATGCAGGTGCAAAAAATGCATCAGATTTATCAAAGAAAAAAAAAATGCCATTGTTCTCAATTATTTATTTTTTTGCCAAATCTGCTGCTGTTTTGTGCACCAGTTTTACTACCAGGAGACTTTGGCATCTCTTGCATTTGGGGGGCTATTTATCAAACAGGCGTTACCTGTTTATAAACTGTAAAGAACTCCCCCTCCCTCACACTGTATGGGAAGGGAAAAAAAATTCAGTGAATTTAGGTCAGCTATCTGCTTGCTCGGTAACATAGTAATGTGTAAAAGGTGTTGCAAGGATTTTTTTCAAGCATTAATCTTTAGAAGCAGAGATTGAGCTGCTGTTCTCCTTTCTGCAGTCAGGTCAAGATCCTGCTCATTCAATTCAACCCCTGCTAGGGACTAAGGATGTTTGCCAACCCTGACGCATAAATACTTGGGAACATCAATAAAGCTGTAATTGATTTCAACACTGCAATAACCTGATCTATATTCTAGTGTACATAGTGTACAGAAATATACATATTTATTACTTCATTTGAACTTGAAACACTGGTTTTGATGTGTTTATTAGGTACAGAATTTCCCTAAGGTGTGCTGTGTAATATGGTTCTTTTCTTGCTCCCTTGTCTTTATTGTAATCAATAAAACTCAAGTCAAGTTTCCCGGAATGGCAGGAGAAATAATGTTGTGATTGGCTGGTTATGTCCACCTGATTTGCTAGGAGTAATTCATCCTTTCTTGAGCATAGAACCAATAACGACAAATAATAGGCGTTATTGTTACAACAAGGAGGAACATTTTGTACTGCGATCTCCTCCAGAGATACACTTTTAAAGAAATACCTTTGTAACATTTTAACACCTTATATTTCTTACAGTCCAATGTGTTTCTATATTACGGTTATCCAATTTAATGGTCACAAATACATTCACATTTGATATGATATGAAGATTTTATACACCAGCTCACTTAATGAATAATATTGTCCATAAATTCTAGAGAGCTCACAAAATCTTTACACACATCTGAAGAGACTAGTGAAGTCTTAAAAGACTGTCTACAACATCAACGGTATAAAGACACTTCATGTTGGCGCAGTAAAAGGTATCAGACCTACTGTATGATGTCCCAGGACTTATATGATCCATACTGTACTGCACTATATACTAGAGCAGGGAGGCACAAACTTTATTCCCTGCGCCCCCCTGCGGGCGGTCCCCTCACCTCCGTGCCCCCCCCTCCTCATCCCCGCTCCGGCGTCATGACGTCACGTTGCCATAGCAATGTGAC
Organism: Ascaphus truei; assembly: GCF_040206685.1. Taxonomy (NCBI): domain Eukaryota; kingdom Metazoa; phylum Chordata; class Amphibia; order Anura; family Ascaphidae; genus Ascaphus; species Ascaphus truei. Next base: position 9,559,857 of record NC_134503.1, read on the forward strand.
ATCACATGAGCATTGCCATGGCGACGCGTGTGGGAAGCCAAGGTAAGTTAGGTTTACAGAGGCCCTGCAGCTCCCCTGGCACTTCATTTAAGTGCCTCCGGGAAGCGCGCGGGGCCTCTGTAAACCCCCCCGCCCCACCCGCACTCAGTCTCGCGCCCCCCCCCCTGCGGGTTGTGCCCCCCAGTTTGCGCACCGCTGTACTAGAGTACAGAACACATGAAGGTTAGCAGTGGTTTTCCCCAAGCAGGCATCAGTGCAAAGTAAATATTATGCCATTAAGCTTTTCCATAAACTAATATAAGTGGGTCACAAAGTAACTGTCAACCAGGTTGACCAAAACTAGGCAAAATAATGTCCAGTATGATACAGGGCTTTCCTCCATGTCAAAAATCTAATGAAAAAGTAAGAAAGAAAATGAAATGGCTTTATTGCATTACAAACTTCTTTGCCTTGTGAGAGGTTTTGCAATATGCTCATGATTGAATCAATGGTTTTAATTTCTCTGATATTTGCTTGTCCTTGTGCCGTAGAAATGTTCTCTCGCCCTGTAGGCCCCATTAACGGTGAAGATCTTCCACTTAACCTTGAGGGCTCTATGTATCAAAGGGAAAATTCCAGCAACAAAGTCATTTTTTTGTCGCAACTAATGTGGTCAGTTCTAGCTCTGAAATATACCCGCTCTCGGCAGCGTACTGTATATCTATTCATCTTAGCTGCGCCATTTTCAGGTATGTCTGTCTGTGGCAAGATGAGGAATTTATGGAGCAAGTGAGCGGCATTAGGGAGGTGTTACATTTCCATAGGGGCGCAGGTCTATCAAAAATGAGTGTGTTACTTTTCTTGACGTTTTTCGGTTTTAGTTTGTTCTGTCACCTTAAATGTAGTGCAAGTATTTTTTTTGTGTGCAAAATACTAGTGCTGCCCGCATTAAGTCAGGGGTGTGCAAACTGGGGGGCGCGGGCGGTTGCAGAGGCCCAGCGCTCTTCCCCAAGGCACTGAAATGCAATGCCGGGGGATCACGTGAGGCCTCTGCAACTGAACTTACCGAGGATCAGATGGCTGGTGTGACGCATCGCTATGGCAATGCGGCATCAAATGACGCAGTGGGGTCACGTGATGTCACGTCACATGACCCCGCTGCGTCATTTGACACTGACCCTAAGAGGTAAGGGGGGCGCGAGCAGTAAAGGGAGCCGGCAGGGGGGTGCAGCTTCAAAAGTTTGCGCGCCCCTGCACTAAGTCCTACAACGGAAGAAATGTATGTACTTAATAAATATGTTGCGTTTCAGGTAGAAAAAAGCTAGTTGTTTTACACAACTGTGTCAGCGCACAGCGAACCTCTGGAAACGTAGAGCCCTTCATTTCTAATTGATTAATTTCACTTTCTTTCAAAACAATTTCTGCTCATCTACTCCTTAAATCCCTCTCCTGTCTTCTCATCAAGTTTAGGATCACCCAAAGTGTTCTCCTCCTTTCTTTCAAGGCTCGCCACTCATCTGCTCCTCCCTACATATCAACTTTCATCTCTCACTATGCCCCTGCTCATCTCCTGCGCTCTACCCATAACTGTCTCCTTTCCACCCCTTTACCCTCTACTCTCTCTCTCGTCTTAAACCTTTACCCCTCACTGTCCCAACTCCCTCACACTCTGTATACACCAAGCACCTTCTCACCCCACCATTAAGACTAACCTTAAAACTTTCCTCTTAAATGAAGTACCCCAACAGCATGGCCTTATGGCTGCTTTCCCACGCCCACAGTCACTCCTACCATGACTGCCATCTACTGCACTTATTCCCTCACCTGCTGTCTCTGTACATTTCCCACCATACCGCTTAGATTGTAAGGCAGGGATTTCCTTTCCTATTGTCTGGTCTTATTTGGTGCACTTACTGTACTATAATTCCCAGTACTGTATGGTCTCTCTTATAAAGTGCCCAGTACAGCTGTGGGCGCTATATAAAAATAAAGATTTTAAGAGAGAGAGAGCGGACCCCGCATCCACAAGACAATACACAATATCTTTATTAAACAACTGTCACAGAACAAAGATAAAAGAAAGCAGGGAATGATTAAAACAAGGCATGGATCCCCTGTACGTACAAAACTAAGCATGTATCCTCCAACAATAAATTCCAATAGTGAAAAAAGATCATGTCAAGTCTGACAGAAAATGTACTCTGGTGTACCTGACTAGGCGAGTAGTTAATACAGACAAGAAGCCAAAGCAGAAGTGGCTATGGCCAGAAGGTCAAATCACATAGTAGTCAAAGCATAGTAATCCCAACTAAATCTCTGGGAAAGTCTCAAGTGACACAGTGCAAGGTTATATGATAAAGCCAAGAAATATGCAGCCTAAAAAGGCACACCTCATAACCATATATGCTAATTGTCATACATCACCAAATGTCAGGCACACAGCAAAATCATGGAGGGAGCATGGAGCAAAAGCTCAGAGCATGTGTACGTGTCCCTAGAGGGGGACAAACCAGGGGGTCCTGCCTACTGCACCCGCTCCTACGCGTTTCGGCCAAGAGCCTTCTACTGGGAGTAGTGAGGTAGGCAGGGTAACAAGCATGCTTAAAAAGGATGTATAATTAGGCCCGTGAGTATAATCACCTGATTAGAATCAGCCAAATATAAAGTACACAGATGGTAGGCAGGTGTATGCGTAGTAAGTATACTTACTGCGTAGGTCTCTAACGCGTCACAGTGAGGGATCCACTAGTATGGTACTATCCCAGGAGCGCCCTCCCTCTCAAAAAGAGGGCAGTGTTGGCAATAGTCTGCCTCATTCTGTGATGTGCGCATGCGCGTGACGTCATAGCCAGTCGCCCTACACATAACCATGTCGCTTGACTCTATGACAAGTTCGAATAGTGGGCGTGCCTATCACGAAGGCACAGGAGGGAACTGCTGGCAAGTCGCGCCTCTCAAATGTCACTGCGCATGACTAAGATGTAATCGGGAATGATCCCGTGTCTCACTGTGGTCCTCTGCTCTAGCTCATATCCAGGCAGATACGTGAGTCACAAAAGTGCGTCCTACTGCGCACGCGTGCCTAAACAAGAAGAGTTCCTATACAATAACGTGCCGTCCTTGCGAAGAGACACGTAACGCGCATGCGCAGTTTAAACCAGACATTGGTCCTGTCATTAAAGCAGAAGTGACACATATAGAAGTTGTCAAGCAACCAGTGTACATATTAGTATAGCAAGTGCTGGTAGCACAGCTATTGACCTCTCCCTTTATGGAAGGTCTTAAAGTCACCAGTAACAAGATGAACATTACACTAAACCCAGTGAAAAGAATATTGTACAACAAAGCACACAAATGTATAATAAATACATGAAAAATTTGCCATCAATGAACATAATTATAACGCATATATATACAGTTTCCCTACCTGGGCGACTGGCTTTGACGTCACGCGCATGCGCACATCACAGAGTGAGGCAGACTCGCCAACACTGCCCTCTTTTTGAGAGGGAGGGCGCTCCTGGGATAGTACCATACTAGTGGATCCCTCACTGTGACGCGTTAGAGACCTACGCAGTAAGTATACTTACTACGCATACACCTGCCTACCATCTGTGTACTTTATATTTGGCTGATTCTAATCAGGTGATTATACTCACGGGCCTAATTATACATCCTTTTTAAGCGTGCTTGTTACCCTGCCTACCTCACCACTCCCAGTAGAAGGCTCTTGGCCGAAACGCGTAGGAGCGGGTGCAGTAGGCAGGACCCTCTGGTTTGTCCCCCTCTAGGGACACGTACACATGCTCTGAGCTTTTGCTCCATGCTCCCTCCATGATTTTGCTGTGTGCCTGACATTTGGTGATGTATGACAATTACCATATATGGTTATGAGGTGTGCCTTTTTAGGCTGCATATTTCTTGGCTTTATCATATAACCTTGCACTGTGTCACTTGAGACTTTCCCATAGATTTAGTTGGGATTACTATGCTTTGACTACTATGTGATTTGACCTTTTGGCCATAGCCACTTCTGCTTTGGCTTCTTGTCTGTATTAACTACTCGCCTAGTCAGGTACACCAGAGTACATTTTCTGTCAGACTTGACATGATCTTTTTTCACTATTGGAATTTATTGTTGGAGGATACATGCTTAGTTTTGTACGTACAGGGAATCCATGCCTTGTTTTAATCATTCCCTGCTTTCTTTTATCTTTGTTCTGTGACAGTTGTTTAATAAAGATATTGTGTAATTTTGTACTCTGAATTGGTATACTAGAGTGCTTTTGTTTGGGGCTTTTCCTTCTCCCACTATAAAAAATAAAGATGTACATACAATTGATACTCTTATCCACCTAGACTATAAAGTCCTCCTACCTACAGTACTCCTCCTACCCATATGTCTAATTTATATGTTATTGTCACCCTGTTGTGTTATGAGTCCCAGTGGAGCACAGTAGACCTACCATGGTGTTGTGTTGGGTATACTTAAATACGTCTCTTCTGGTAGGCCTTGATTATACCAGATGCCGCTGAGCGGCAGCGTGACCCGGTGACGTCACCCTCCCGCTGCCACCGAGCGGCATCTTGATTATTGCAGGAGAGACAGGAGGTGTGGCGGAGGCGTGGCCATGAGCGGCTCGCCCTCATTGGCTGAACCGCTCACGTGACGCGGCCGCCGCCTGCCAATAACAATTTTGAAAATCTCTTCAGGAGACGGCCACCCTGCAGCTTCAGGCGGCACGCTGGTATGTAAACATTCATCGGATTTCAGCCATTTGTTTTCCAGCCGCATGCGGCACCGCCGGCGATTTCTGGTATAATCACGGCCTTAGTAGAATGAGCTTTGGGAAAGTACATTTCTATATAGTTAATACTTATGACGTAAGGAACCTATTGAGCATTCCCTCCCCTCCCTACCCTCCAAACATAAAATTCTACTTTAATTATCTCTAACTACTGGAGTTTCTTTACTATCAGATCATTTCTTTACTATCAGATCATTTCTTTACTATCAGATCAATCCTGTCACGAAACCGTGCTACCAGCAAGCCGGGATATGTCAGAGAGAAGATGCAATAGCTAAACCGGTTCCTAAAACATAGTGCAAATTATCATCACCCTACAGACTCCTGGACTTACAATAAAATTACTTTGTCATCCAAAGATTACATTTCCTGTATCTACAGTTTCAGCAATAGTCAACAAAAGCAACACAAGCCACAAAAGCATACTTCAGCACGCACTCTCTGTTTTTATTTATTTATTGGCTGGGAAATGGAAGTATGAAGGCCAGATGCCGTTTCCACGGCAACCCTGACTTCCAGCAGCAGATGCTGTATAAACTTTCTGGCTTATTCCTCCTGGAAAGCTGCTTGGAAGAAGATGCTAGTTAAAGAAGGAAGGAGAGGATTACATCCAAGCGCCCCATGTCTATTTAATGATAACTTCCAGATGTTTCAATCTAGATTACCATTCTGCATTTTCAACCAACAGCAAAACAAGGATGGGGGGGGGGGAGGGAGGGGTAGTGTTATTTGCAACTGAAAGAAACTAGCAGTGCAAAAAATATATCATGTGAAAAAATAGATGTTTCCATGAGCTGTGATATCTACAGAATAAGCACTCAATATATTTTGTTATTTCTTTTTTCATACAGTGCACACAATATACATTGTTGCTTACAATATAAAAATACTTTTCAAACATGTTGCTGCTAGAGAGGCATCATCCCTATAATCAATTTTGTTCAAAATGTTGTTTATAACTTCAATTAAATTTCTATTGACTACAAATTGCTATTGGGTCCCGTATACCTCACATTGCTTTAGAAGTACAATGTTATCAGAATCACAGCATTCGTGAATGTAAATCCCTATTTTTCCATTATTTTAAATGTCATGCAAAATCTTTCATGAATAATGCACTAACATCTCATCATCATTTGTCTTCCCATAAGAAGCTCTTCATGTTATTCTGAGGCCCCCTAAAGTAACACAGGACCAGTGCTGATAAACTCTGGTTTAGAATTAGTGTGGGATGTTTAATTTATTGGTAAGAAACGGTGAAATGTGTACATTACCTTTAGAGACTTAACCTTCTTTTCTCACATACATGATTAGTAATTGCAACCTGATGGACAATAAGGTCTTAGTATTTTTTTTATGTATCATGTTAACACTGGAATTTACTTTATTCTCAAATAAGCTGGTCCCACCGGACCTACATCTCGATTTCTTGACAACTTTGCTGCTTGGCTCCCTCACTTCCTCTCTTCTGACACACCTACTGTCATCCTTCGAGACTTTAACATACCTATTGACAATCCCAATGCCACTTCAGCGGCCCATATTATCTCTCTAACCTCCTCCTATGGTTTCTCCCAGTGGACCACCTCCCCTTCTCACTACAATGGACATTCACTTGACCTGGTTTTCTACCACTTCTGTTCTGTCTCCTCTAACACAGAGTTCCTTCTCTCTGAGCATCACCTCCTAACCTACCCTTGCTCTACCCTCTGCACACTCCACAGGACCTACTTCCACACGCACATACAGAAACCTACATGCTCTAGACCAGCGGTGCGCAAACTGGGGGGCGCGACCCACAGGGGTGCGCGAGACTGCCGACGGGGGGCGACGGGTTTACAGAGGCCCCGCGCGCTTCCCGAAGGCACTTAAATCAAGTGCTGGGGAGATGCAGGGCCTCTGTAAACCTAACTTACCGTGGCTCCGGCGGCTTCCTCCCTGCGTCGCCATGGGCGTTGGGGGGGGGGGGGCGCGGGAGTGAGGGGACAGCCGGCAGGGGGGCGCAGGGAAAAAAGTTTGCGCCCCCTGCTCTAGACCCCCCTCCAATATTCTTGATCTTTGGGGAACGGGGAAGGGGAGAGAAAAAAAGGGGAGAGGGCATAAAACACAAAACACCACACAATTATTCAATTATATATAAAACAACCCATGAGGCACAAGCCTCATATAAGAGCAAGCATTTTAAAGTACTTTTATACACATCAGCACCCATTTTTGTTAACTACATCCAAATGCAAAGCTAACAGCTGTGCTGGTCATGGAAAAATGTAGATTTTTCAAAGGCAGTAATGGATAAACAAGAGAAGTGGCCCAGACATAACGTGTATAGAAACCTTATTTCATCAAACTGTTTTTTTGTACCAGGATCGGGAAAGCAGATAATGCAGCAAAGAACACACCAAGCTATGTACGTTATACTATAAATAAATCTTACATCCATGATGCAAACATGGAGCACAAATATGGTAAATGCCTCCCCTTGTCTCAGCACGCAATGCCTTACCAACCATGTGCAGGATGTAATATATTGTAAGATCCATTGGGCAGAGTTAAACCTATAATAATTTGTCTAGTGTTGGAAAATCATTACTCATGTATTTTATATAAGATGTTACTACAACATACAATATAAATGAAGTTTTTGATTGGACTCTAAATCATGTTCCCGCTCCCTGATGAATGCTGATACATTGCAATCTGCCACTAATTTTAAAACACATTAGTTTTAAATGAAGCCATTATAATTAATGAATTAATTACACAGTGGTGGATGGCCACACTTGAAATCAGATGCATCGCAGACGACGCCTTCTGCAAATGGTTTGTGTAACCACAGACACAGCTGTGGTGTTGGCACCAGCTTTGCTGGAGGTGCATACTGTTTTCCGAAGTTTGACCTTTTTTGGTGATTGCAAATGACTTCAAGGGAATCAGGCATGAGATCGGCCCATAAGGAAGTTATGAGAAGTGGCTACAGGTGAATTGGAGCGCAGGGAAAAAATAAAACCCTTGTTCTCAGTTTAGAGACTGCTCAGAAAATGAAGAAAATAATACACTGAACATAAAATGCCTGGCTAGATGAATCAGAGCTGTTTATTAGGCCATTTCATGCCTTCTGTTATGGATCATCAGACAAAATTGTTCAACACTCATCTTCGGATCTATCAATTCAACCTTGTTAGCGATCTGCTGGAGGATAATTGTCACAGTTCGAATGCAAGTGTGTTTGTTTATATTGCCAATTATGTAGCTTTTTAGTACCAAATTTCAATAGGACGTCTTAAGTAATCATAACCAGCAAGATCAGGGATTACTATCAAGTTTTAGGTGTGTTAGGCACTCGTGTGCACAGGTATTCTAAAGAAAATGGTCATTTTACGTAACTAGGAATTAAAATCTGTTACATTTTGGGTTTTAGGTTGTGTTGGAAGTTTTGCTTTATGTTTGGTAAACAAAGCATTTCAATCACACTAGAGCAGGGGCTCTCAACTCCAGTCCTCAAGACCTCCCAACAGGTCAGGTTTTAAATATATCCCTGCTTCAGCAGAGGTGGCTCAATCAGTAGCTCCCTCCTTCCACACAGGTGTCTTAATCAGTAACTCAGTCTTCTATGGAGCCACCTGTGCTGAAGTTGGGATATCCTTAAACCCTGACCTGTTGGGGGGGGAGGGGGGGTGGTCTTGAGGACTGGTGTTTAGAACCCCTTCACTAGAGACCATTCACATCATCTATTCTGCTTGTTTCACATTTAAAAAACTGGGTTAAAAATGCAAACAAAAATACCACGTGTGAGCACATTCACATGCCTCAGACAGGTCTGCAACCCTGCCTTTCCCCAGTATCTCCTACCTAGCATACAGTGTTTCCGCTGCAGCCAGGCATCCTGGGTAATGACATGCACATGAGCACTCACAGCTGGTCGCCTTTAACTTAAAGGTGCAGTCCTCGCCGCTATGCTTTTCGTTCTTCTCAATAGGAGCCCTGGTTGGGTTCACAATATGGGGATTTAAAAGTCTCACGTCACTTCGGCCAATTGGAAGCTGTGATATCATCCCTTGAAGGCTTCCTATTGGCCCAGCCTTACTGGGACATTGAAACTGCAGAGAGACACCGACACCCCATATGTATGTATCTCTGGAAGCAGGGGGTCCCCGAAGCTGAAATTAACGCGGTTCAGCTCTGGAGACCCCCTGCTTCAATACTATTTCAAAAGAAAGCATAGCCACATGGACTGCCCTTTTAGGTAGCATGCTTCTTTTAATGGCGTTACATCTTTAAAGCAGCAGTCAGTGATAATCACCATTTTGTCTTTTATTTTATTTATTTTTTGCTTTACGAGAACTCTTCTTGCCCTTTCCAAAGCTGTTTGTTTAAAAATCGGGTGCTTCGTCCAGGAGATAAAAGCGGTTGAAATATGAAGTATCCGGAAGGTTAAAATGGAAGCTCTCTACAGAGCCCAGTGCAGTCTAACGGTTACCATGGTAACCGCAGAAACTAGAGATTAAGGAAATTATGCTTTTTTTCCAACACTCGTAAAACATGCTCGGGGGGGGGGGGCAAATAGTAAGATTATGTGAGTTAACCCTTTGCGTGTCGGAGGGGGCACGGCCATTCTGGCACACAGCAACCACGCGATCGTGACATCACTGATGACAGGCACTGTTGGAGAAGCCATGTTCTGTTTCAGAGCCGCCGGGTATTAAAGGGACAGATCATATGTATGATATATTTGCTCATAAGCCTGCAAAAGTAAACAACTCAAACTTGAAGGGGGAATACCACTACTAAACTGCAAACTTTGGCAGCTATGGAAGAAATCTTTCCGAGCTGCTGGGACTTCCCTGCCCTCAATAGTTACACAAATCAGCGTTCTCTACTCAAGGTGATAGAAAAATATTTATTTATTTACAACAACTTTTATATAGCGCCCTTATCCAGGGCGCTGTACATTAGTTAGTAAAACAAGGGTGGGGTTATATACGATACATTTGATGTGATGGGCATAAAGTCAATTGTCGAGGTGTCTTTGTGGTGGGCAGCGGTGGGAACATTATGGTCGGGCTATGGGTTAGGTGCATTGAGAGCTTGCTTGGTTGGTGGGCAGATGTGGGAACATTATGGTCAATGGGTTACATGCATTGAGAGCTTGCTTGGTTGGTGGGAAGGGGTACTGCACCGACACACTTTATTCGAGCAAATACCCGGTATGTACCTGGCAGATACCTGGAATGCGCCACTCCTCACCTGTGACAAGCCCCGTTGCATTTGCCTTCCCAGCCTGGGTTCATGCCTGGCTGATGGGCGGCTGATCTGTTAAATGATAATGATTAGGATTTAATAGGCTGCAATGCTTCGCGTGTCTACCAGATGGCATAAATTCATGAATTGTAATGCAGTATATATATATATATACTGTGCAGTATTGCAGCCAGCGGGAATAAAATGCTTCAATCCCTGCTTGGAAAATAACTCAATGCACTCGGGCAGAAAACAGTCACAAACCTCAATACACCCGGGTATACCCGAATTCGTGGGACTAGCCAAGCTCGAATAAAGTGTGTCGCCAGTGTAGGGTCAGGTCTCTGGACTTAGTCTTGTCGGTGGCATGGTGATGTGTCTGACAGTGGGCACTGTGGAGGCGATTGGATCTGTGAGGTGCATGAGAGACTTTAGGAAGGGGTGAGGGTCGGGGAATATAGAATACCATCATACAGTATGAAATACCATTTGATAAATACATTTCCACTTGCAAAGTTACTAACACATGATGCGAGTTACAGACTTAATAAACCACTGTTATATTGCAGTATATTATCAGGCAAAATTAGCCAACCATTTCTAAGCAGCTTTTAAAGGTGCCCTATGTAATTAAATATTAAAATGGCTAAGGGCCCTAATAAATCTGGTAGGATGGAAAACTTTAAAATGTTCCATTTATTTTTGTGCGCGCTTGGAAAAGTTAACCTGAAGAGAGAGCAGAAAGCTTTTACCGCATTAAAATTCAAAGGAAAAGTCTTCGAAGCCCACAGCAGGCACTTCACATAAGGAATAACGTTGTCTTTGCAAGGTTTTATGGCTTACTCAGCTCTCCCCTGGTACTGCCCACTGAGTTATTCTATTGCCAGATCCGCCTTCCAGGGGAGGGCATTCAGGGCTGCAATTTTGCTTTATTATAAAATCAGTGATAGCTTCTAGTCAAAACGAGCTCTTAATTTCCAAAGGACTCGGGTACTCAAGTGGCTCTTCTTGTACTTTAGAAATGAAGTAGCCCCGTTGAAACTGACAGCCAGTTGGGTTTCTTAAATGGATCTGGCAAGGGCCTCATTGGAAAGCTTTCATCTTGTAAAATAATAATGCTTTGAGCAGGCTAGAAGAACAATGTGTTCTCTGGGTCAAAAGAGGAGAAGGTGTCTCTTGGTGTACAGCACTATATAAGAAATAGATTTGAAATGAAGCCACTCATCTTCATTACCTGACCAGCCAAAGGGTGCAAGGAAAGCTGCCCAAATATAAACACATTCCCACTAAAAGCAGTTCTATGAATTATTTGTTTATTGTCATACACAGAGCGGGGGTTGGGAGGAGCAACTGCAGTCCTCAAGGGCCACCAACAGGTCGGGTTTTCAGGATATCCCTTCTTCAGCACTGGTGGCTCAATAAGAGGCTCAGTCAAACCCTGTGCCTCTGAGGTACCTGTGCCGAAGCATGGACTGATTGAGCTACCTGTGCTGAAGCAGGGACTGATTGATCTACCTGTGCTGAAGCAGGGATAGCCTGAAGACCTGACCTGTTGGTGGCCATTGAGGACTGGAGTTGCCCACCCCTGCATTAGAGGTTATGAAGAGCTCTTGAAATTGGATTGAGCTGCACATAAATGTCACACAAAATGTTGAGGATCAACCTGAATACATTGGGAGAATTGCAAAGGCCAAAATAACATCCATCTCTGCAAAGGCTTTTCTTTTAACTCCTCTGCAAGAAGATTAAAGGATAGAAAAAAAATTCAAATCAAAGTAATAGCTTGAATGAATTCTGTAAGAATGCGTGGGCTAGTTATGTTGTATCCCAGCAGGGATGGAGCTTGAAGTGTTATGATGCAAATGACATCAACGTAAAGTCTGATATTATATCATCAAAATAAACTTGTACTGTGGTGACATAGGCTGCGTCCATAGAGGGGGGAGCCGCGCTGAGCCGTGTGGACGCTGAGGCTCGTCTGCGCAATCAGGAGCGATTGCATGAACTAGCAGACGAGCCAACGTGCGCGATCGGGAGGTGGGGGGAGGCGGGGCACTGACTACACTGGGCTAATAGCCCCTGCAGCACCGACAACGTCACGGCGCCGTGACGTTGACGCTGCTTTGCTCTGATTGGAGGTTTATCAGCCAACAGGGCGCTCAGAAACAGCTTCTGCAGTCGGCTGGAAATCCCTGCGCCTCAGCACGCCTGCGGACGCTCGCGGGAGCCCCCTCTCAAGACATCCTCATTGAGGATGACGGGGCTCACCGCGGAGCGTCCGCACAGCTCAGCGCTGACTGTCCTTCTATGGACTCAGCCATAGTGTCCTGGTAGTGTCCTATAGTGCTTTAGAACAGGGGCGATTAAGTCCAGTCCTCAAACATCCCCGCCCCCCACAGGTCAGGTTTTCAAGATATCCCAGCTTCAGCACAGGTGGCTCAATCAGGGGTTCAAATCTTCAACTGAGCCACCTGTACTGAAGCTGGGATATCCTGAAAACCTGACCTGTTGGGGGCGGAATGGAGTTGCGCCCCCCTGCTTTAGAATACTGATATAATCAGTGAAGCGCACACCCTGTGCCCTTTTCCTTATGCGTTACACGCCCCATTTGGCATTTCCAAATTGATTTCAAAATGAAATTGGCACCAAAGTTAGTGGACACAACGTTATAAACCAATCTAACATACGTATGATTTTTTTTTTAAAAAAAACACTATTGTGGTGTCCCAGAGGAAAACAACCAGTGTCAGTGTTGTAAAAGTCTTTTAAGAAAAACTAACATGGTAATAATTAATGCGTTGAAATAAACAGCATTATGTATTAATTGTATACAGAATAGATTAAGTAAAAAAGTTATATTTTGAGGATCCAAATAGAAACATACAGCGTTATATATTTAAATAACTAATGGCGTTATACATTGTTTGTGTTCTTCCGTGGTTTATTTTGATGTTCCCCAAAGGTATCTCCAACCAGAGACTCTTTTGTAGAGTGGAGAATACATTTGCAAATGTTGTATTTGGGCTGTGTTTCGGAAACCTCCGGGTTCACTTAATCAATCATTTATTGCAGGATGAATGTTATGGTTTCTCCAGCACTGAAAAGGTTCATTCTTAGTAATATAGCAAAGCAGAAACTCTCTGTAAAGTCAAATATAGAAACAGTTGGAAATGCTTTCATATTAACAATGTGGATTCATAAACTTGAGTTCATGGAGAAGTCATTTCTACAAAAGGATCCGTTTCCTTTTGCTCAAGTACAGTAGATATTTCTCCACATTGCGCTGTCCTTTTAACCAGCACAATATTAGAAGTGCTGTGATCCAATGCCAATTAATTTAAAGTTGGTTTCTTTTTGGTTCTTATTTGACCCAGTTAAGTTATTGTAGGAATTATTATTATTATTATTATTATTGTTGTGTTTTAAAACCCTATATTTTAATTCATTTTGAAATAAAGTATTTTAATTAACCCAATCATCACACTTGGTGTTAGAGTGCTTGCCACTAGGTTCTCTGTTCTTATGTGTATATATATCTACCCTACCTAGAGAGCACCTCACCACCACTATACTTTTTTGCAGTAGCGGGGTACCTGTTGTGTCTCTACCTGTTCAGCAAAACAATGGTCAAAGTAAATGCTTTTATATCAGCATTGTCCAAAGTCAGTCTCCATGGGAGAACCACCCAGGCTTTCAAGACGTTGCCAATTAACAGGCAGCTAACTAATTAATAGAAGAGGGTGGCACTTTGCTTGTGAAACAGAAGTGCAACTCGTGCTGTGACGTTACACAAGAGGAAGTCACTACAATAAGTTAAATTGATCCCAAGTTTTTAGCTTACCATGTTAAAAAATAAAACTAGCCTTAAAGTTATGTTAGAAAAACAGACACCTAAAAGTTCCCCTTCATTCATGGTTTCAATCAAGATGTAACCCCTTGAACAGGTCACTACCTTCCAATCACTTTGATCCTACAAGGGATTGTACCAGGTGTTGCATCATCTTTTAAGAATGTTAAATATAGACTAGAATAGACATTAAAGCAAAGTAAAGATAGGACAATTAACCGATTTGTAAGAAAGGGAGACATTTATAAGGAAGATGGTTTAACATGTACAAAAGCATCTAGTGGTGAGAGCTTGCTTCAAATGTCCAGTGCATGCAGGCTCTTACATTTTTGGCTTGGGGATTTCGTAGCTTGAGCTGGCTTAGCGTTCCTTTGTAATATGTAAAACAGCAGCAGGCACAGCATCCACCAGTAAAAGTATATAATCTGTCCACATCTATTTTTCCCCTTAAGACATCATTGGATGATGTTTCACTAGGGTTTTTGTTTGCCTTCCTCTGGCTCGAAATACTATAAATGTAGGATGAGTATGTCATCTAAATGTGGCACAGGTTGAACTTGATGGACGTATGACTTTTTTTTCAATCTCACTATGTAGTCACCCAGTTGGAAGAGGCGGTTGTCCTCACCGAGAGCCATGGAGGAAACACGTGCAAAAAGGGATGATGTTAAGCGCTGGTCCAAGGTTAGCGGGTCTGCGTAGGTGGCAGTGGGCCGGTGCTGCGGTCCCCATGCAGAAGCCCTGCGGTCACTGTTACTCTCCCCCTCCTGTCGGTGTCGGGATCCAACTTCCGCACGACGGGAGGAGGGAGCTGCAGAGTCCCCAGTCCTCACATAAGGTGTAGGTGTGTCTCTTACCTTCTCTCCGGGGCGGCCCTCCTCCTGCAGTCAGGTTGTCATGGCAACCCAACGTCAAAATAACACTGCAACATTGAAGGAGGGCCACCTCGAACACAGGCCCTCAATAATGTCTTGGTGTCTAGGGGCTCCAGAGGGTCTTCATCTGCCATTGACTAGGGGGCCACACATGTGCCGTCCTTGTGAAGGTCACTCATTGCCAAAAGGTCACTACAGGTTAAATGTGTCAATGTACAGTAAGAAAAAGCTTGGACAGATCTGAAACCAGCTGGTAAACCTAAAATAGCTGTACAATGCATGTTTCTTTGTAATCTGCAAAGAAATACAGTACCATGCTCTGCGATGAATATTGGTCAGGGAGGGTGTCATTTGACTTTTCTAAGGTGAACTTCTTCCTCGGGGGATTAAAAAATAAGTTAAATTAAATAAAGACAGGCGACTTCTACAAGTGTTCTAATGGCTAATCAAAAACATAAGTGACATGCCTCTGCCTCATGTTTCTGATGGCAAAATTAAGTACTTATGTTACGTAGAAAGTCTGAGCAAAAAGCAGATATGGCAAAGCTCCAATTTATTCAGGAACAATAACAACAACAAACAAAGGAACTCAAAATAACAAGCCTCAGGACTGCTCACACAGCAGCCCATTGACTGTAATGCGGCACTTGCTTCTCTCAAGCAGCTCCTTCCTACTTGAGTCAGAGCAAACAGCTACTGATCAGCTGTATATGAGCTAATTTATATACCCTGCATTTATCGCCCAGCAGGCAGTTCTCTTAAAGGAGCATGTGTAGAAGCTAGTTAATAAAAACATCCATAGGTGTTTAAAGACAACAGAGTAAAAAATACATGTGTGTCCTTTAGGAAGGACCCAATCTTGCCAAAAACTAAACTAAAGCAAACAAAAAAAAACACATTTTCATGGATGATTCCTGATCCATGCACAGGGTGTTCCAGTCCAGGTAATTTAAAATATCACCAAGGATAGCTCTGGTTGGGTCCCCAGCACTGGAACACAGACGCTGCAGGTAAGCAAAGTTGTGATTTCTCTGGTATGGTGCTTGTAACTGTATGTGCAAGTTATAAATAAACAATGAGCTCACCTGTCTAGGGGAAAAGAAAGAAAGAGAGAAAGGTTGCTGTCCAGTTTTAAAGAAGAAAAAGGACTGCGCATTAATTTTTCATTCACACAGCAGACAAGTAAGTTAATTATAAAACACCTAGGAAGTGGAGAATGCTTTTTGCTAAAAACAGTTTGTAGCTTAATGTAGTCACTGGTGTGTTGTGTATCCATACCAGTCTCTCTTGAGACCTTTGTCTAAAGACAGGGCCGCAGACACATTTTCCGGGGACCAGAACTATAGATCTGACTGGGACCCCAGCCCCATTTCATACCTCGCGAGCCCCCTCTAACCATGAATTTCTCTTTCCTCTGTCTCAGCTCTCTCTCCATTAATTGCCCCACTCACTCGATCCTCCCGCCTCACATGTATTTATCTCCCCTGCATCTCACTCTTGCTCCCTCTTTTCCTCATTCGCTCCCTCTCTCCTCTCACTCTCCCCCTCTCTCCTCTCACTCTACCAAAACCTCCGTCAATTACCCCACTCAATCCCCCTCCTCAGACTCATTCTCTCCCCCTCACACAATTCCCTGCACAAAATATACCCCCAAAAAACCACCCCAATGCAAAAAACTTCCCACCCCCAAATACATACAATAAAATCCCCCCCCCCCCAATATATACAGTCCCCCTCACCCCAAATGTATACAACCACCCCAAATATATACAAACCCTCACAAATGCATACAAAAAAACACCTCCCCAATACATATACCCCCCCCATACATACAGTATTTAAAAAACAAATACATATTAAAAAAAAGGCCCCCAATGCTCATACAAAAAAGTCCTCAATGCATCAGAAAAAGAAAAATTATCCCCAGTACATATAAAAAAAAAAACTGCAGGGGTGGGTGACTGCCGGGGGGAGGTGGCTGCCGGGGGGGGGGGGTGTGGGGGCGCGGGGGGGTGACAACTGGAAAGGGTGAATGTTGGGGGGTGACTGCCGGGGGGGGGGTGACAGCTGGAGAGGGTGACTGTTGGAGGGTGACTGCCGGGAGGCGACTGCCAAGGAGGGGGGGGCATGGTGACTGCTGGGGGACCCAGCGGACAAACAGAGCAGTTGCCGCCGGGCCCCGACTCTCCCCACCTGCAAACCTCTTTCTCTCTCTGTCCCATGCCGGACCTCTGACTTCAGCGTGCGCCGCGCTTCCCACTCATGGTGCCAGTTGCCGCTAGGCCAAGCCTACTTCCGGTGCGCCGACGTCAGAGGGGCCGGCATGGGACAGAGAGAGAGAGGAAGAGGCCTGTCGGTGGGGAGAGCCGGGGTCCGGAGTCAACTGCTTTGTCTGGCCACTGGGCCCCCCGCCACCGGGCCTGGTACACTTGTACCGGCTATCCCCCCCTCTCGGCAGCCCTGTCTAAATATAAAAGTTTACAACAGACGACAGAGAAGCCCAATGCTAGATCCAACATGACAGAAATACACAGTAAAATACTTATATATTCCCCAGTTTGCAAGTGCCTCATTCTGCTGGATATAGACTCACTGTGGTCTTTCTCCCTCCTAATAGAGGTAAATGGGAATTTTAATCCTAATAGAGGTATATTAGTATTTTATCTGGTAGTGTTAGGACTTGCGAACAGGTGTCTGCCTTGACGTGGCTCGCAAGCTTACAACGCTTTGGCCAAAGGGTTAAACTAAATGACCCTACTTCAAGAGAATATATAAGTATTTTACTGTGTATTTCTGTCATATCGGATGTAGCATTGGGCTTCTCTGTCGTCTGTTGTATACATATGCCACGCTCAATAGCACTCCATTTTGACACATATACATATATATATATTTTGTGGGGGCTCAGGGGTTCCCAAAAAGAGCTTACTGGGGTTCTGTGTTTTGTTAAATATAAAAGTTACCAGTAGACAGAGCAGAAAATCTGGACTGGATCATAAATGACCTGAACACGCTCAGTCAATATTTTAGAGAAGAAAATATATTTCTTGACCATTAAAGCGTCTCCTCGGACAGCCACAGATTTTGGGCCAATTGCCGTTAGATCGCCTGCTTTGGACCCGGATGAAGCTGGCCAGTTTCATAGCACAGCAAAGTGTGTGAACACAAGCACACACGTTAGCAAAAATGATCATATTTAATGAAACGTAGGAAGGAAACCGACTGGAGACTGAAATATCACCTTACACAAAACCACTTACAGCAGCAGCTTGCGCTGATCGACATTTTTTTTTGCATTTTATTAATGTAATCGTTTTAAAGCAGCAATCCCATCCTGCACCTTATATGAGTTTAACTAACTAATATCTAGTATCTTTCTCCCAGAGCATGACCTGCTGAAAACGAAAATGTTTTTCCAGTTGAACATGATTTTATAATAATAATAATTATAATAGTTTGTTCTTGTATAGCGATGCTAGTTTTACGTAGCGCTTTACAGAGACATTTTGCAAGTGCAGGTCCCTGCCCCGTGGAGCTTACAATCTATGTTTTTGGTGCCTGAGGCACAGGGAGATAAAGTGACTTGCCCAAGGTCACAAGGAGCCAATACTGGGAATTGAACCAGGCTCCCCTGCTTCAAACCCAGTGCCAGTCTGTGTCGTTACTCACTGAGCCGCTCCTTCTCTTTTCTTCCTGAACCAAGTGTTGGATTTAAAAAATAAAAACGTTGTTGGAAAGGACAAAAAGAGCAAAAAATGGTGTGTTGTTTTCAGAGATCTCTTCTTGCCCTTCCCAATGCTGTTTTTATGTTTTAATGCTTTAATCCATTCTGGAGATACAGTATGTGTTTAACATTTTAAGAGTCCGGGAGGTTAAAATGGTACTCTCCCCAGAGCCCTGTGCCGTCTAAAGGTTACATTACGAAAATAACGATATTTAACAGTATTTATTATTTCAAAGAGCAGGACATGCTCATGGGGCAAGACACTAACTCTATGGCCCTGATCCACAAAAGGGTGCTAACAAAGTGAATGAGCTTTTAGGCGTGCTAAAGCTTAGCACCGGTTTGTGGATGTAGACCTATGCGAGTTTAACAGACACAGGATTCTATGGGGGATCGCTACTTTTAAAGGGAGAGTCCTAACTTAGACCAAAGTAAATTAATGACAATGGTCTATATAATAGGTGAAATGTACATATCTGGTGGCATTGAAAAAAGCATTTGCAGTATAAGGAGGTAATTATATATGTGTGTATATGTATGTATGTATGTGTAGCATAGCCTCCGGCCGCTACTATTTCCCGTGGGTCCTAACAGTATTAGTCCTGCTAGGAACAGGCACTGGAGGTGTTAGAATATCTCATGGGGGCCTAGTATGCTATTGTAGCCCTGGATATATTTACTGTATCCAGGGGCGGGCCTTGCAACAGCCTTAGAGTGTCAGCCTGGGGAGGATACTGGCTGGGTCACATGGGGCTGCCCCCCTAAAGCCCCTCTACAATCCCTGACTGATATCACCCAGTTTCTTGGCTCCATTTCCTCTCTGAATCAGAAGAGTGAGCTGCTAGTTCTTGGGGATTTTAACTTCAATTGGCTCGACCCTAAAAACCACAAAATCCAGATACAAATCCAAGTCGCTTAAACTATCGCAACTAATTTCCCAACCCACACGGACAAACCTGAAATCGCACAACCATTCCTTGCTCGACTGGATTCTCTCCTCAAACCCCAGCAGAATCCAATCCTCTGGCATCCTTCTTGACATTTTCCTGGCATCCTCTGGCATCCTTCTTGGCATCCTTCTTGACCATGCAATAGTGTACTGTGTAAGGAAAATTAAACCGCCCCAATCAAGCCCTAAAGTTCTCCTCA
This sequence comes from Ascaphus truei, assembly GCF_040206685.1. Lineage (NCBI taxonomy): Eukaryota > Metazoa > Chordata > Amphibia > Anura > Ascaphidae > Ascaphus > Ascaphus truei. Next base: position 9,579,477 of record NC_134503.1, read on the forward strand.
CTAGAACATTTAGAAACTTTATCCCACAACAGTTTCTGGATGACCTTACCAACTGCCCTTGGCACAGAATCGATTTAATTCCCGACCCTGATTCTGCGCTCGACTATTTCCAGTCCGAGTTCTTAAAACTCTGTGATACCCATGCTCAACTACGCAGAATAAGAGTACGGGGTGCCCACCTTCCATGGGTTACACCTGACCTTATAGCACTCTACCAGTACAGGGATGCCTTGTGGAAAAGCTACAAAGTAACTGGCTCTACCAAGGATCTCAATCATTACAGATGCCTGCGGAACATGTGCACAAGGCAAACAAGGCATGCAAAAGCACAATATTACTCTGACAATCTCCTCCAGAATACATCAAACCCAGCTAACTTCTGGAAGGTTATCAACAACATATTCCAGCCTTCTAACCATCAACAGCCAAGTAATATCACTAAGGGGCATATTACCCTGACAAACCCCACCGACATTCAAAATGCATTCAATGATTACTTTGTGGGGTATGCTACTAACGTATTAGCTAAACGCAACCCAAACCACAAACCTGAATCTCATCCTGGGAGTACCCATATAGCCCCACCCCCTCCCAACACTGCCCACAATTTTCAATTTGGCCCAGTATCCGAAGAGGAGATTACACAAGCGCTCCTCAAATTAAAACTAAGCAGCCAATGTGGACCTGACCTACTACAATCTAGGTTCCTAAGACTTGGTGCCCCAGCAATTGCCAAACCAATTGCTTCCATAGTCAACTCTATCCTGGCTGCAGGCCATATCCCTAAGACCTGGAAAACTGCCAGAGTTGTCCCAATCTTCAAAAGTGGGGACAAAAACACTGTCTCAAACTACAGGCCAATCTCCCTTCTCCCAATCCTATCCAAAGTCATGAAAAAATGTGTCCACTCCCAATTAAGCAATTACTATAACAATACAAATTTCCCTAGCCAATTCCAATCAGGCTTTCGCCCCAAACACTCCATGGTAACTACCCTGCTAAAAGTTTGCAATGAAATCCAGTGTGGAATGGAACGGGGATAACTCACTGGTGCAATATTCCTAGATTTTGCAAAGGCTTTTGATACTGTTGATCATGCTATCCTGCTTAACAAACTCCAGAGCTCTGGAATAGGGAAGCATGCTTTAAACTGGTTTCAGTCCTACCTATCAGGTAGATCCCAACATGTGCCCATCTCAGGCTCTAACTCCAACCCCTTGGATATCACCTGTGGCGTCCCGCAAGGCTCTGTTCTTGGGCCCCTACTCTTCTCAGTGTTCATCAATGATCTTCCCACAGCTTGTAAGGAAGCCTCAATACACATGTATGCAGATGACACAATCCTATACGCACACAGCCATAGCCTCTCTGACCTTGAACACATACTTCAGTCTGACTTTTTGAAACTCGAAAACTGGATTTCCCAAAATAAACTGTTTTTAAACACTGACAAAACTGTAACAATGGTATTTGGGACCAAGACTAAATTTTTAAAGCTTCCAGTGACTGAGCTCCAGATCAGAACCAACGCGAACACCACCCTAACTCCTGTAACTAGTTTTAAATACCTGGGCATACTGTATGGTTTGACTCCCACTTAACATTCGGAATGCACATTGATACCCTGACATCCAAAACATATGCCAAAATAGGTGTACTTTACAGGAACAAATCTTCCCTAAGCCTGCTGGTCAGAAAGCGTATTGCACAGCAGATGCTAATGCCAATTATCGACTATGGAGACGTAGTATATGGCTCGGCACCCCAAACCCACTTTGGCAAACTTGACACCCTCTACAATTCAATTTGTCGTTTCGTTCTCCAATGCAACTACAACACACATCACTGCGAAATGCTCAAAGAACTAGATTGGTCATCACTCGAGTCTAGGTGCAAAGTTCACCTTTCCTGTCTTGCCTTCAAATACTTTCTGGGCAAACTACCCACCTATCTGAACAAGCTCCTCACCCCTACCGCATGCAGCACTTATCTGAGATTTGACTCCAAAAGACTGTTCATGGTCCCAAGGCTCGACAAAGTATCCGGCCGCTCCTCCTTCTCTTACCGTGCACCCCAAAACTGGAACAACCTACCGGAGACTCTCACATCCTCCACCAGTTTAGGTTCTTTCAAAACTAAGGCTGTCTCACATTTTAATCTGGTCTGTAACTGTTACATAAGCCTATAATATACATCTTCTCTAACTGTGCATGCAATGTATTGTATATAATGTATACCCTGTTCACTTATGTACATGTATTTGTAACCATGTATTATTTGTCATATTAACTATGCCCAGGACATACTTAAAAACGAGAGGTAACTCTCAATGTATTACTTCCTGGTAAAACATTTTATAAATAAATAAATAAATAAATGAGGTTTATGTGACGCCTGTCGGTATCAGACCTGCCCTGTTATGGGGCAGGGTTACCAGCCCAACCCCAGGGTATATATACTGGCACTCTCGCAGTGTGTCTCTTGTCTCTTTCCTCCCCCTGTGGAGTGAACAACAACCACCCTGGATCCCACAAGTGGATACAAGAGGAGCACCAAAAGGGAACCTAGATGGGCCTCAAGCCTTATGGTAATCTTTTAGGGGAAACAAGTCATGCTGTAAGATCTGAACTATGAATAAACATCCATTGAACTATATGCGTGTGTGATTCACTACCTTGGGGTAAAGAAGCGACCCAATCTCACATAGGGTAGGGGTAAAGGTGATATATATAAAAATAAAGAGAGAGTGCACGCCCCATAGCGTAAAAAGGTAAGAAGAGAGCGCACGCCCCATAGCGTAAAAAGGTATGGTCAATCACAATATCACTTTTGGCGCTACTTTATATGTATATATGTATATATGTATATGTGTATATGTGTGTATATATATAATACCACACATTAGATAAGTTATTGTGAGTGAAAAAGGTGACGAAAAACCCTCCACCGTATAGCATATAGCAAATAAAATTATCACTTGTGAGCACATTCACATGTCTTAGACAGGTCTATTACGGTATATTATATATATTCCCCCCAAACGGCTTCTCTGGAATATTTAAAATGAGACCCTAAGAATTTTTTAATCCTTTAGCTTTGAATGTTTGAAGGGAGCTTCGGATGTGCGCTGTATCTGTTTTGTGATACTGTAAGTCTATAGAAGCTAGAACCTACCGGTAAATAGCTCATTGCTACAGTACTGTTTTTCTTTTATGTTGTGTTCTTAAAGCAGCAAAAAGGTGAAACATCCAATACAGTATGTGTGTTTTTTTTTTGTTTTTATTTTTTTTAAATAATAATAATAATAATAATAAATAAATCTGTTCTGTAGTATTAGATAGTACTGTCTGCATTTTTTTTTTAAACTCCTAATGCCATTTTTACAGTACTTATTTTTTTTTTAATGTACTGAACATTCTGTGGTTGCTACAGCAACCATTTTGGAAGTCATATCTACTTCCTCTTTTGAAACAAGCTCTGACACACACTTTTGTTTAACTCTACCCTTCGGCAACAAAGTACTGTACCTGTATCACAAACAGATCTGCTGCTGTGTTCCAAACTGGAGACGGTCTATTACTCTGAAAGCTGTAACATTCATGGGCTACACTTAGTAATATAATGTTACATATCAGCCTCAGCATTTCACAGGCTGCAGCACAAAGTTAGAAGGCGGCCATTATGTTAGGCACACAATTAGGAATTTGACAGATTTGACAGGACCACTCCACTCCGGCTCTGCGACCCCTCCAGCACGCCACTCCGGCTCTGTGGCCCCTCCAGCACGCCACTCCGGCTCTGTGGCCCCTCCAGCACGCCACTCCGGAGCAGCGGCCCCTCCAGCATTCAAAGGGTTAAAGAAATGTTGTTAAATTCATCTCCAGGGACCTACTGTACTGCTTCCAGAGACACAACAGGTGCCCCCAGTGGGATCCCCTGCGGGGGAAACAAGCTTATTAAATCTTCCTCTTGGCTTGCGTGCCGCGGGCGATGTAAAAATCATGACGCACTGGCAGCGCTTACAGGGGCAAGTATCCCGGGGTCCGAGGAGATGAAATGATTGGGGTTCAGCTCCAGGGACCCCCTTATTCATGCCTATTAAATAAATAAAAAATGAGCTTGGAATGCACCTTTTAACGCATATAATGTCCGTGTTTTGTCGCTTGAGCATGTCCTGCTCATTTTCTGTTTATCGTTCAAGCACATGATCTTCTTCTTCATCTCTGCCTACTGAGGTTACCGTGGCAACCTTGACACCGCGCTGGACTCCGGGGAGATCTCAATTTTAACCTCCCGGACACTTAATATTTAAGTGCTTACGTCTTCTAAACAAAGCATCAGAATTAAAAAAAAAATAAAAAAAAATGCGTTTTGAGAAATGAAAAGAGATCTTTTAAAGTAAGTGAAATAAAATTGCGAAAAATGTCGATCAGTGCGGAGTGCTGCTTTTAAATGTAGCTACAGTAATGGTTTTTCCTATTTCGGCTTATGTTGGCGGCTATGACCTCGTAAACTGCTCAAGTGATCTACAATTAGCACAAAGTTTTTTTTCTCTTTTTTTGGGGGCGGGGGGTCAAAATAGCTTCTAATGTCTAAAACGCATCATGCGAGAAATTCAATAAATCTATTAGCCAATTCTCGACGGCAACCTTCCTACTTCATGTGTATATATAGACTCGAAGTTACTGTAACATCTTAAAGTGAAGAAAATGACTTTAAATTGTCTTGAGACTTGCTTCAGTTTGCTGTGTACTGGGTGGATAAGGTACGTACCCACCATAACCTTCTGGGACCATGGGTTGAAGGAAGAAAAGGAGCACAATAATTGAAAGACTAATTCAATTCAAGGAGAATTATTCACATAATGATTTATGGCTTCATTAATGACTGTGATTGAGCTAATGATTTTTTTGGTAGTTACAAAGAATTAAGACTGCTAGCTGAAAGAAAAAAAAGACTCATCTGTCTCCATTTAAATACTTAATGATCCTTTGCCAGAAATCAATAGATCTGAACTGGGGTTCTCTGGGACCAGTTTCTTTATAAGGGAAAAAAACATACATGCAATGTAGCATTACCAATGTATTTTAACCTCTTCATACTATGAATGTAGTCTCTTTTGCATCGTAATTGTAATCACTTCTGCGTACCAGTACTATCAGATAATGTCCGTATTTGCTCAAAATCCTGTCGTGCTGTAAAATTTGATTTTACTCTGGGATCGTTTTCTTTTTTTTTTAATTTTTAAAATACCACTGCTTCAGATAAAAAAATAAAAATAAATAGTTGTTCAAAATCGAATGATTGGTTTATATCATGATTGGACATTTATGGAAGATATTAGAAATAAAGAAAGTATTTATAATACATTGTGCATTATTAGTATGTAAGGGGGCACTGATCTGCTAGATCGTTACACCATTCTGGCATGGCAGACGGATCAATGCACAAAAGCATTCAACAAATGTTAAATGAAGGACATTGTACTGTGAAGATGGGAGGATTTCAAGCCTAAACAACAGGTGCGCCATATTGTCTGTATTCACACTAACTGCAGAGCTAGCACCTAATCTTCATACTGCACCAAATATAGTGTTTTGTGTAGTCACCAGGGGCCATCGGAACAGCTGTCCAAATCCGGCAGAGGAGGGGGTCCTCGTTAGCCAACTTTGGAAATGGGCCACCTTCCATCAAGGAGCTCTCCCTTTGGACGACTCCTGTGCTTGACGGATCCCACCACGCTTTGGAGCCCAGCTCTAGTCTAAGACATTTGGTCATGACCAAATGAGTGACGGCACTTAACCATGACTCACCCCGTCGCTGGGACCTGTAGCCGCTTTGCCGCTAAGTGCCTAAGCTTAACCCTTACCCAAAAATACCCTACCCTAAGGCCTTACTCTAGCCCCTTACCCAAACCGCTAAAACCCCAAGAGTTAACCCCCTACCCAAACCCCTAAAACTAACCCCATACCCTAACCACTAAAACTTGCCTTCTCCTAAAAGCGTCCGGTGGCGGAGGTTCCAGCGGTGGATAGGCTGCGGCGGTGGGCCCCGTCTGTGGCTGAATGCCGGTGGTCATTTGGTCACAGTGAAACGTCCATGACCAAATGTCCCTGTCCACTCGGATCAGCCTTGAGCTCCGGGAAACCTGTTGGCAGTCCTGGGCGTCATTACACATCTATGCACTTGTTATTTTATGTACAACGTGTTTATAAACATAATCACTTTTAAAAGCTCAGAAGTCTCTTCTCTATTCGGCACTGAGCTGTAATTAATCTCTGGTTCCCAACCACTAAGGATAAAAACTGCTATCAATTTTACCTGACTGCAAATTATATAGAGAGAGGAAATGCTAGACAAGATCACATAGTGAAGTTCAAAGGGGGGTAGGGGCGCCACATTGATTTTTTTTATAATACAGGGCACCAAACTCCAGTATGAAAGTGCGACGTCATAACAAGTGCTGAATGATTTGCAAATGCTACAAGCTGAATGGTATCTCCGCTTAACCGCTATAATCTTTGGTTTTTATTATCTCTGCACTTGGCCGGGCGGGGAAAGACACGCGCTGATCTAACAAGTAACTTTAGAAGAGAAAGTAACGCCTATAGGGGCAGGTTTCATCGTATTAGGAGATGACCAGGCAGTGTCCTAACTTTATATTTTAGTAAGGCCACATCTACTGGAAAAGGGAACTATTACACTCCAGTAGAAATCTATCGCGTTTTTATGACTTTATTTAATTGCAGTAATTTTAAGTTCAGGCATTGCACGTCAAGGCGCTAAAATACGGGACAATGATGCATCCCGACAGACCTTAACGTGGCAAGTTAATGAAATAAGGGACAATCCCATATATACAGGACATCTGGCAGGCTCTGGGGCAACATGAGGACGTGCTTCTTCACTGAGAGGGCGGTGGATCAAGGGAACAGCTTCCCAGTGATGGTAGTTTTAAAGGAATTTAAAGCTACTTGGGATAAATACAACTGAATCCTAAACATTCCTACAACACTTATGGCTTGTGCATAGTAGGGACTGAGTGCGTGACGTCACGCGCACCTGCAGCATAGGCTATCCGAGGCCTGTGGGGTCTGCAGGAAGTAGACGCGACCGACAGCAGCTCCAATTTAATGTTTGCGGGCGTGGCCGTGACGTCACGTGAGCGGTTCGCCCTCATTGGCTGAACCGCTCACGTGACCCGGCCCTCGCGAGACAAAATCAAAAGATTTTGTCTCGTAAAAATTGGTCGCGCTCGTGCGCACAACGGCCGCGCGCATTGCCTTCCGGCATTTTGATTTCGGCATGAGTGACGTCGCTCGCACCGTCGCCCTTACTATGGCCGCGGGCTTAGGATAATTAGCAGCCGAGGTGGGCCAAATAGTCCTTATCGTCTGTCAATTCCTATGTTTATGTGCCTTAGGTGCACGATCTCTCTGTCTGAGCACATTCTAGCTAGTTTAATTGCATTCGGCGTGAGAAACCCCCCCCCCAGTGCAGATGCAGGAACTGAGCAAAATCTCTATTCCAGTCACACAAACACAGAAGGCAAAGAGCAGATGCTGCAAGAGAACTTTAAAAAAATAAAAAACAACAACAACTTGGCATTTAACAACAATCTTTACTCCATTTTTCTGTAACCCTGTCAGTGCTGCTTGGCCCTGGACATTGCATTGTCGGTAGCACAGTGACAGATTACATTTAGGTGACTAACATCTCTCTCTAAAGGATGGATTACAAAGTGCATGGGGAGGATAGAGTCTAGACACAATCTTCCCCAAATATAGTTCTTCTGAATTCCAATAACGCCAGCCTGTCCCTTACACGAGGAGAATATTATTTCTGCAGGCGGCCTGTAAGCTGGGATGTCCGTGTATGTATTTCCTATGTTCTGAATATTCTTATCCTGCTACGTTTTCTTGGCTCTTCTGAAAATGAGATGACACCGTGGTTGCGGATACACTTTTTTGAGACTCTCATCCTGGTAATTAACGTGGTTATTTGTATACAATGTACTGATTTATGACTGATTTAAAGAGGATACATACTTTGGTCCCTGTCCTGTATTGTAAAGCCGTTGGAGCACAGACTTTCTTCTACTTTGGCGCCCCCCAAATTATTTTTCTTGGTAAGGGGGCATGTCGGGCGTTAGGCAACCTTTAGAGTTAGGTTACCTCCACTGGGAAGGGCTTGTTTTGTGAGATCACAAAATAGAGCAATAAAGCAGAAAATGTAATTTGGTAAGTTCCACGTATGACTTATACCAGTGTTTTTCAGCAGGGGTTTCCCTGGCATCCCTAAAGGGTTCCCTGCAATTTTTTGGTCATTTGAAAATTGTATCAAATACAAAAGAATTTACAATGCATCTGATCTCAGACGCGCTATTAGAGAGGGTTGGGGTTCCTTACAATGCTTCTGATCTCAAACGCGCTATTAGAGAGGGTTGGGGTTCCTTACAATGCATCTGATCTCAGACGCGCTATTAGAGAGGGTTGGGGTTCCTTATAATGCATCTGATCTCAGACGCGCTATTCGAGAGGGTTGGGGTTCCTTACAATGCATCTGATCTCAGACGTGCTATTAGAGAGGGTCGGGGTTCCTTACAATGCATCTGATCTCAGACGCGCTATTAGAGAGGGTTGGGGGTTCCTCAGAATTTCACTTGGGGTTCCTTAACCAAAAAAAGGTTTGGAACCACTGCCTTATAGTATCAGACTAGATTGATACACTTATTTTTCGCAATGGCAGTAATATAATCCAAAGGAGTAATGGTAATATCTGGCATTTGGTTAGTGCTCCAATTTCAAAATATTACTGACTATTATCTAGAAATCAAGAACACTGTGGAATTGAAAAGTAGCAACTTGCAGGTGGGTTGTAAAACGTCTCCAATTGACACAATATCAAGGTATTGTAGAAAGTTTCAAACTGTTATTGTAAGCGATTATTACATTTTGTAGCAGTTTGATTTTCTCCCATTCATGTCTAACAACACAACATTGGTATGCAATAACCCAATGTAACAAACTATAATACATAGGCTGCAGTGTCTTACTGCTCATTAACGTGGATGGTAAAGCCAAGTACAGTTGCAGAGTACGCTTGTGAGCCACCTAGGCATATTTCAGTCAAATACAATGCTCTTTAAGATTGCAAAGCTGCACTTCTTCAAATCCCTGAACTTTAAAATACCAGCACGCTGGATAGCCCTGTAGCTAAACAGTCAAAGCCATTTGCTTTTAAGAATTCAGTTGACTACGAAAATGTGTTTTCACTGGGCACCTAAAACGCTGTCCTCTGCAATTATGGTACAATACAGTATATTTACTTCTGTAATGCTGATACAATCTATTTACTTTATGATATTCTGGCGCAATCCATTTAAATAGACTTTTGACACATTCGAAGGCCGCGCGTATAGTGCCCGCGACGGCGACGTCGCCCAAAAACAAATGCATTGCCGCCACCACGTGCGCTTATAGTAAGTGCGACGGCGACAATGCGACGGAGCAACGTCGCAAATTTTGATAGCAGGTAAATATTTGAATTTTCAAAGGCTGTCGCCTCATGTGACAGCCCCTGAACCAATCAAATGCCAGTAAGCCCGCGCCGCCGCCACAAAGCGAAATATGACTATCGCTAGCGGCGACGGCGGGTGACGTCACCCGTCGTGTCGCCCCTCGTGGGCACTATACACGTTGCCTAAGGCTTTTTATTGACCAGTGGAGACCGGAACGGGACATTTGGCTGTGGCCGTCCCGCTGCGATGAACTCCCCGCCGGCGTATAGCCGCAGGAAGTCCCTGCGCTGCCGGCCGCTTCGATGAGAAGGTAAGTTTTAGATTAGGCGGTTAGATTTGGTTTTAGGATAGGCGAGTTAACTTTATTGGTATTAGCAGTTAGGGTAAAGGGTTTTTTAGGGTAGGGGGGTTGCGTTCATATTGGGGGTTACTTTTAGGGGGTGTTAGGGAAAAGGGTTAGGTTAGCAGTCGCTAAACGGTGGCGGTCATTTGATCGCGGCGAAAATGCAGCGACCAAATGTTCTAGACTGGTGGAAACTGGGGAACTTAAAGTCAAAAGTAATTGTGATGATCATATCCAGTGTGGTGCTGTCTTATGCTGCTGCCCCAGTGTCTCCGCTGCACGCGAGGCTGGCGGCGCGTGCAGCTGAATTCCCCGGTCTGCAGGAAGCCGCAGGGGGAAAGACAGGGGGCGTGACGTGGGAGTGACAGGCAGGTTCACCCTCATTGGCTGAACCGCTGGGGGGCGAGGCCTAGCGCTTCGTCGCCCGTGGCCATCTCCATTTTCAGGTGTTCATGAAAAACTGGGCGCGCGGCAGCCCCCTCCCCTCTCAGCGGGCCCGGCCCCATTGGGGGAGGGCTCTGGTCCCTGCAGCGTCCGCCACAGCGGGCACTGCAGTTGCCAGCGGGGACCTGGCCTTATGCCTCGGCTCTCGCTTCAGAGGAACAGATTGACGTGATCCACAATACAGCTAACTCATCTCTTGCTATCTGATTATAGAGAGAGGTGCACCAAGGAATTTATTTATTAGTGAATTTATTCAATGTTAAAAAGTGAATGAACAAATCTCCTATAAGCGTTAATGAATATGCACCATACGTTATTCACAGCATCAGTGTTAATATTAATAGCAAGATTGGAATGATTCATGCCATGGTGTGTTTTATTTGAGCAAGTGATAAAGCAATGTGATTGCAATATGGTTGTCAGATTATGAACTTTTATATTGGTTGATGCCTATTATAAGGAATCGGAATTATATATATATATATATATTTTGCTAGATCTTTTTTTTCATACAAAATGCTACCTGTGTATACAGCACTAATATATATATATATATATATAGTTAGGTCCGGAAATAATTGTACATTGACACAATTTTCATAATTTTGGCTCTGTACGCCATGGATTTGAAATGAAACAACCGAGATGCAATAGAAGTGCAGACTTTCAACTTTAATTCAATGGGTTGAACAAAAATATTGTATGAAATGTTTAGGAATTGCAACTATTTTCATACACAGTCCCCTTATTTCAGGGGCTCAAATGTAATTGGACATATTAACACAATCATAAATAAAATGTTCATTTGTAATACTTTGTCGAAAATCCTTTGCAGGCAATGACTGCTTGCAGTCTGGAATGCATTGACATCACCAAACGCTGGGTTTCCTCCTTTGTGATGCTTTGCCAGGATTTACTGCGGCTGTCTTCAGTGGTTGTTTGTTCGTGGGTCTTTCTGCCTTAAGTTTTGTATTCAGCAAGTGAAATGCATGCTCGATCGGGTTGAGATCAGATGATTGACTCAGCCATTGCAGAATATTCCACTTCTTTGCCTTAAATAAACTCCTGGGTTGCTTTCGTAGTATGTTTTGGGTCATTGTCCATGTGTAAAGTGAAGCGATGAATTTGGCTGAATCTGAGCAGACAATATATCCCTATACACTTCAGAATTCATCCGGCTGATTTTGTCTCCTGTCACATCATCAATAAACACTAGTGACCCAGTGCCATTGTAAGCCATGCATGCCCATGCCATCACACTGCCTCCACCGTGTTTTACAGATGAAGTGGTATGCTTCGGATCATGAGCCGTTCCAAGCCTTCTCCATACTTTTTTCTTCTCATCATTCTGGTACAGGTTGATCTTAGTTTCATCTGTCCAAAGAATGCTGTTCCAAAACTGGGCTGGCTTTTTTAGATATTGTTTGGCAAAGTCTAATCTGGCCTTCATATTCTTGAGGCTTATGATGGTTTGCACCTTGTGGGGAACCCTCTGTATTTGCTCTCGTGAAGTCTTCTCTGTATGGTAGACTTGGATAATGATGTGCCTACCTCCTGGAGAGTGTTCTTCACTTGGCTGGATGTTGTGAAGGGGTTTTTCTTTACCATGGAAAGGATTCTACGATTATCCATCACTGTTGTCTTCCGTGGACGTCCAGGCCTTTTTGTGTTGCAGAGCTCACCAGTGTGTCCTTTTTTTCTCAGAATGTACCAAACTGTTGATTTTGCCACTCCTAATATTCCTGCTATATCTCTGATGGATTTTCTTTTTTTTGCAGCCTAAGGATGCCCTGTTTCACTTGCATTGAGAGCTCCTTTGACCGCATGTTGTGGGTTCAAAGCAACAGCTTCCAAATGCGAATGCCACACCTGGAATCAACTCCAGACCTTTACATGCGTAATTGATGATGAAATAACGAAGAAATAGCCCACACCTGTCCATGAAACAGCTTTTGAGTCAATTGTCCAATTACTTTTGGTCCCTTGAAAAAGAGGGGGCTACGAGAGAGATGTAATTCCTAAACCCTTCCTCCAATTCGGATGTGAATACCCTCAAATTAAAGCTGATAGGCTGCACTTTAAGCCAAAATTCATTATTTAACTGTAACTTGAATTAATTTTGGTTCACAGCCAAAATAACAAAATAACAAAACTTGTATCAGTGTCCAATTTCTGGACCTCATTTCATCGCCATCGGGGGACACGGAGACGAGTCTGCGCAGCGAGTATTCACTCAGACTCTCAACAGCAGGAGGAGAGGGATGGTGCTCTATAGTGAGTATGGCTACTCCACACCGGATACGTTAGAGACGCGGAGACCGAACTAGAACTCTAAACGGAGGTACTTGGTAGAGTGGGGCTCCACTCTATCCACACAGGTACGTATCCTCTTTGCTTATATTTTTTCACTCATACCCCTTACTGCGTCTCCTTCTATCACCCACTCCCTGACCTTACATCTCCAAAACCCGGCGCGTTCCGCTATTTATATATTCATCATAAAACATTTATATGTATGTTTTTCTGCTTTCTAGGGCTGATATTCTTTTTTTTGCCCTCAATAGTAAAATAAGACCTGGTTCTTGTGTTGCAGACTGACCTGTCTCCCCTCCAGACACTCACGTCAACGGAACGGGAGCTGCAACTGGAACCTCCAAACGAGACACTTGCAGGGGCTACAGAATCTCCAATAGGTCAAAAAATCCGAACCCGTTTCGTTGCGTAATCCGTAACTTCCTCAGGAGAATTGAGACCGTCCTGGTCTGCACACGAGCACAGTGTTATTTGTTTTTTTATGTCCTGTTTTTTTTTTTTTATTGTTCACCTCCCAATTTTTGTGAGTGAACATTGTCCGTATTTGTTGCTCAATAAATGTTCCCCCATTGTTTTGGACTTTCTATTTTTGGAGCGTGCGCATCTCTGTTTTGCTTCTTTTTTTTTTAATTCATTCTTTGATGGTGGTCATCTTTTGGAGAAGCTGCCCCCATTTTTTTTATTCTATATTGTTAAGACACACCAATGTATTTAAAAATTCTTATTATTTATTTTTACTCTAAGATCATGGTCATTTATATTTCCTTTCACATTCCATTTTTGGATTTTATCCTGTTTTTAATAGAATTTTGCAAATTACAATAAATGTACACACACACACACAAGCACTTACTGCTTTAACACATTGTTTGTTACCTACACACGATAGTTGATTAGCGCCAATTACACCCTTTTGTGTATATTTGTTACAGTATATATATATATATATTTCTTATTATATGTGTATACAATTATATATTCTTTTTTTCTTATTCTATAGCGCTGGCAGTGTATGTAGCGCTGTACATTGAATTTTGCAGACACAATGAGTCACTCTTCCGTAGAACTTGCAATATTAATTTTAGGTGCCTGAGGCAGAGGGAGATAAATGACTTGCCCAAGGTCACAAGAAGCTGACACTGGGTCAGTATCATGGTGTTCAGAATCCGTACCATTACTCATGGAGCCACTCCATGAGCCTACATTAATGACTGCATGTTAACCCCTTCAGCACTGGAGGGACTGGTAACAAATTGTAAAGCAGAACAAAACAATGCATGTATGGCACTGTAAGTTTGAATATACCAAAACATTTGGAATAGTGACCACAGATTATAACCCCCAGCTCCCACAAGCAGAGCAGTAATGTATTCACATGGCTTGAAAGCATCATTATATTTAAAAAGATATATAAATATGCATATTTGATCCTAAACAGAAGAGCTATCATTGTATATCTGCTTTCATTGCATTGTCAATGATTAAATAAACATCATTTACATTTGTGATACCTGAAATAATTTGGACTAGATCAACTGTGGTTAATTTCTCCATCCATAGTACCTAAGAAAAGCAGATGCTGTTATCTGCCCCCAAATTATGCAAAGTTAAAGCAGAAGACTTGTGACTGGCATCTGGATGTGTAGGTTTGCCTTTGAGCTGCTAATTATTAATGCACTTTGAAATAAAAGGCCAAGTGCATTTCCTGCATTTATGCTACACGAAGCCAAAAAAACATATTACTCACACAGCTGCCAGGTGTCCAGTATTGAGCAGGACTATCCTGTATTTGGAGACTCTGTCTAGTGACCATATTTGCATAAATGAGGACAAATGTCGCGCATGCGTAGTCAGTGCTCGGCAACTGCGCATGCGCGAGCACCGACTGCGCATGCACGAGCGCCGACTGCACATGCGCAAAGAGCACTTGCCGGCTGTGCATGTACGATCAGCATTTGTCGGTCGCTTGTGCGCATTTGCGATTTGCGTTCGCCGGTCGCTTGTGCGCATGCGTGATTGAAGCTTGACGATTGCGCTTGTGTGGCCAGCAGCCATAGAAAACTGGGACAGCACCCCAAAGGGTCGAGACAAAGTTCTAAAAAACGGGACATCCGATCACCCTGACTCTGTCCAGTAGAAAATGAGAGGTAATACTGGACATGTATGTGTCCGGTATTACCTCTCTGGACCGGCTTGGGAGGCTGCAGGATTTCCCTGAGCAGGGAGAGAGCAGGGCTGTTGCTAGGGGGCTGGGCAGCTTCCTCCATCCTGATTGGCTGCTGCTGGGTAATTCAGTCAATCAGGAGGAGGTGTCAGGAGCCTGGGGGTGGGGCCAAGGAGAGGAGGAAACAGCATGGAGCTGTGAGAGGTGTGTGTTTGTGTGTGTCTCTAGCGCGTCGCACCTTTCACCATTGTATCCAGTATTTTTGGAGAAGCCACCTGGCAACCACAATTACACAGAGCTCAGTCTCCATAAATCGCGCCTCCCTTATCTTAACTGACCGTTATTAGTTACCAAATAATTGTCACTGCCATTTTCATGTATTTTATTTCGCTGTATTTTCTTATTGATACAAATCTCATTTTGTTTGTTTATATACTGTACATCTTTATATAAATATATCTTTAAAACAATATGTAAACAGGCTGCCCTGATTATCTCAGTCTATCTCAAAGTTCAGTAAAAGTTGTCAGCAGATGGGAAGACTGCAATCCTATGTTAAATATTAGGAGATTTGTTAATAGTCAGTAGAAGGGATTATGCCTTCAGATACTACTTTTATTTCCTGTGATATTTAATGCACATAGAAATTCAGTTTACAAGTCCATGTGCACCCACTAAAAAATGTGTGTGTGTGTGTGTGTGTGTGTGTGTGTGTGTGTGTGTGTATATATATATAACCCTATATATATATACTGTATGTGTGTATATATACTGTATGTGTATATATATATATATATATATATATATACATACTGTATGTGTGTATATATACTGTATGTGTGTATATATATATGTATATATATATATATATATATATATATATATATATATATATATACTGTATGTATGTGTGTGTGTATATATATATATATATATATATACTGTATGTGTGTATATATACTGTATGTGTGTATATATATATATATATATATATATATATATATATATATATATTGTGACAAACGCCCCTCTTTTGTAGCGCTGATGTCTGTCTGGGTTCTTCCCGACACAGTCTTCTAGGGTTATTTATACAAAAAACAGGATCATGCAAAGTATTATGCTGCTTAACTCAGGCTTCTGCCTGCTTTATTTTAATCCAAGTAAGGTACTGCAGCTTTAACAAGTGTAGATTAGAGGTACTCAGATACTTTCATTCAGCAGTTCACTCATTTCAGTGTTACAGTATTTCCCACACTGTTATTTTTAAGAAATAAAACCAAAATCATATAAACAAAATCCTATCCCTTTCAGGGATCTAACTACACATCAGAATCAGTCTCTCTAACAGCTGCTGGCCAACTAACCTGGTTCCCCAGCTTAAAACAATGCTCTCTTATTTAGGGTCACTAGATACAGCACAGTCTTTTAGCAACAGCAATAAACATTTGTTTTGTCTTATCTGTTCATGGTGGGAACTCAGTCCCAAGTGTCCAGGCAAATCCTCTGGTACTGTGATGCTTGGAGGGGCCGTCCACCCCGAACTGGATTCTGGGGAGCAGCGATACCCCCAGCCTCCAGGCTCTAAGGAGAGAGAGTGAAATGCAAAACCTCTCTGCTCTAAATACCTGTGCATGTGATTAGAAGAGCAGGTGAGGGAGAACTAGAGCCATTGTAATCTGTGGTCTGGATTTTCCATCAAGCTGCCTGAGTTAATGGGAAGCTGTGAAACGGATCATTTTTAACTATTCCTGCACTTTCTGACCTAAAATGGGGCAGAAAGCTGCCTAACATCTTTGGACTATGTCACTATATATATATATATATATATATGTGTGTGTGTATGTGTGTTATAGTGCAGGTGATGATGCAGCCTTGGGGCAGTAGCTTCTCCCAGCTCCAGTCGGCTTCTTAATGCCATCATGCACAGGAGAGCGGGGCAGTACAGTATCAGGAATAGGAGCGGGGCAGTACAGTATTTGAGGAGAGTGGGCAGTATTTTTCAGCACAGGGTCATTAGTCAGCCCAAGGAGTGGAAAGAAGCTACAATCCACACCAGCAATCTCCACGCCCTCTGCCCTGGGAAGAGAGGGAGAGCAGGCCACAGGGGTGGCAAGAGGTTGGGGACCGCTGGGGAAGCTCCCAAGGACCACGTGCAGCCTCCAGAGATACCTGTTGCCCATGAATGCCTTCCAGCATTTCTCATACATTCGTAGGGATCAGTATGTTCATACAGTATCAGTAATGCACTCAGCATGAACAGGTCTGTTTACTAATATATTTCCCGGCTTCAAAACCGGAGAAAAACGGGCGCTGAAAAACAGTGTCATATTTATCAAAGGAAATAAATCAGATCGACGGCACCAAGAGTATTTCCTGGGATACATTTGGTGCAATTCCTCTGCACTGGTTCTGCAGCCGGGAGACCTAAGTAAATAATCCACTCGGTCTGCTACAGCCCATGTGTAGCACTGATTTACTGGTTCATCATCGCTATTAGAATTCTGGTAAGAGCCTAATGCAGCAACCTCCCTCCCCCACCTCCACCCTCGCACCCCCAGACACCCACCTCACAAGCCTTCATTAGTTTAACTCAATGTTAATGGTCTTGCATCCCGATCATGTCCTGCTTACGTTTCTGTTTTCAGTGTTGCCTAATCTTCAGCTTCCGATGTTACCATAGTAACCTTTAGACTGCACTGGATTCTGGGCAGAGCTTCATTTTACGTTCCCGGACACTTAATATTTCAAACACGTAAATATCCTAAATGGAGTATCAGAATGTAAAAACCAAAAGCGCGTTGGAATGGGCAAACGGAGATCTCATGAGGTAATTAAAAATAACATGCCCAAAAAGGGCGATCCTCTCGGAGTGCTGCTTTAATGATACCACAGCCTTCAACGCTTTGAAAAGACTATGAAATGCCCTTTCTACAGCTGAGGAAGGGTTAAAAAAAAAATCTGTTCCTAACCAACAAGTTTCCCATCCATTAGAGATACCACAAGCAGATGGCAGTGAGATTTTAATCAAGCAAATTGGTATTGTCTCTTAAAACAATGTCATGGCTGGTACCTTGTAAATCACAGCTTTTGGAAGAGGGATCTGGCACTGCGCGTATTACCTGGCAAGTGATGCAAACAAGGACAGATGTAACTATGACATAACGCCGGCGTCCTCAAATGTCTCCGCTTTCCATTCAGACGGCACCGTAGCTCATATAATTTCCCCAAATTATGCTCAGCCCATGAGCCCCTTCTGTAGCTCAGACGTGAATCACAAAGCAGTATATCAAACTCCCTGGCTATTTAAAGTTGCCATATAAACATACTGTAGTTAAACTCACATTATGAAAGTACTTTTATTGCCTAAGTTATTGATCATCTGGCTGGTTCTAGTCAAATGAACAAAACTTAGCCATTCATTGCTCCAAGGTAGCTTTTGAACATGATATTGAACAAAAGAAAAATATATACATGATATCGGCAAAATCTAAAGTACGTGGTGTGTAAATATGCATTATGAGACATAAATAACACATATCATAACATATTTATCCACATCAGAAGGGTGATGATCAACATCTGTATTATATATTCTTTCAATTATTTAAAAAATATTTAAATAGATAAACCTTGACTTATATTGAACAAGGTCAAAGAAAATACTTGAGATCCCATTGTGAATTTAACCCCTTGGGTATAAGGGTATCAAGAGAGAAAATCCAATAGGCTTCTCTCTTGTACAGCATGTTGATCCTATCACCTCCCCTGATGTGAGGTTTAATATGTTCAATAAACAACAAAACAGGTAGCGCTAACCGCAATGTGTGTGGTGTAGTAACTATTACCTTATATATTAATTAAAACTATACATAAGGGGCTGCCTAGGACACAAAGCCTGACCCCCTGGTCAGGAAAACAGTATGGACAGGGAATAGTTCCGTGGGCGCCTATAAAATTTTACCACTATAAAGGATATACGAAAACCAAGCCTGTTGGTTGTGAAGATTGTTGATCCTCACGGTGGGCTTGAAAACAAAGAGAAAGCACAACACATAGCGTAATACTGTTGAAACATTAAACAAACAACATATAAGACAACATATAACAGCTGAATACTGAAATGGTATTTTTAGGACAATAAAATCATTTAATAACAATTAATATTTACTATAATGCACAATTTGCATGGACATATAGATTTAAGCAATTAAAAATCTGAATAGGTGGTTCAACTGCTCCGTAGCACCAATGTTGATGATAGCAATGCCTACTCACCAAATGGAATAGGTTTGCAGGGAGTGGATATTTTAGAGAGTATCCCCTCTCATCTGTGTGCTGCTCTCTGCTTAGCTGGCGTCTCTGTCGGCTCGTGGGTGCAGCTCATCAGCAGGGACTCCTGCAGCTCCAGGAAGCACGTCTGAGCAGATGGAACTCAGCTGCAGCTGATTCAGCACGATGTCAGCCACGGACCACCGTGAGCTAGTCTATCTGCTGCTCACTGCTAGCTGGCGTCTCTATCCGCTCGTGGACGCAACTTGTCAGCAGGTACTCCTGCAGGGCGCCAAGCAGGGCGCTTGAATAATGGGAAACCGCAACAGCTGGTTCAACTCGTCGGCGGCTATAAGAGATGGTTAGCTGGCAGCTCACGTTGATTCACCGATGTACGGGGGGTACTACACCAATGTGTGCGGGGCTTGAACCTCCACCCTACGCGTTTCAAGAGCGATCTGCTCTCTTCCTCAGGTGATATACCCCGGTGAATATACACATTGGTGCTACGGAGCAGTTGAACCACCTATTCAGATTTTTAATTGCTTAAATCTATATGTCCATGCAAATTGTGCATTATAGTAAATATTAATTGTTATTAAATGATTTTATTGTCCTAAAAATACCATTTCAGTATTCAGCTATTATATGTTGTCTTATATGTTGTTTGTTTAATGTTTCAACAGTATTACGCTATGTGTTGTGCTTTCTCTTTGTTTTCAAGCCCACCGTGAGGATCAACAATCTTCACAACCAACAGGCTTGGTTTTCGTATATCCTTTATAGTGGTAAAATTTTATAGGCGCCCACGGAACTATTCCCTGTCCATTAATATGTTCAATAGCAATACATTTAAAGTTTTGCGGAGATCCATGTTGGCACTCACTAAAGTGTTTCTAGACTGGGTGTATTGGATCTTGTTTGATAATTAGTCTTGTGTGTTCCATGACACGAAGCTTGAACATTCTTGTAGTGAGGCCAACATATGGTTCCAATCAAACCCTGTTTTCTGATGCCAATAAGTGTAAGTGCTGTACGTGGCTGGATTTTATTTGCCAATGTGACAGAAATTTATAGTACTAGATTTTGAAACAAACAATTTTTTTTTAGCTTTTTATAATTTTTTTTGCTTTAGGGAAAAGCGATTCCTTTAATGTGCAGTGGATTAAAGCTTCTTTTAATCTTTAAAAAAATTAGGTAATGTGCAGTAGATTTTGAGTAAGAATGTAGTGATTTTACAGTAGATTCTCGCAACAATTGAACCACTTCATACAATATTCCTGAATCAACTTTACTCATCTCCTTTGTTCAATAAATTGAAATTAACACAACTTCTTTCTCCTGATTTCACCCCCAAACAAAGCTAAAAAACCATCAAGTCCTAAAAATCCTTGGAAAATACGGAAATGATAAATATTGGAGTTCGACCGTCCAGTACATAATCTGTATTCTCTGTATCATAAAAGAAAGTGTCTAACATAACATAACATTCACGGGCTAAAATCTAGGAAGCACGATGCGTCTTCTAGGACTTATGGTCATATGATTTGTAATTGAATCCTAAAAGTATAAATCCTTGACTGAACCACTGATTGAGTCACCTGTGCTGAAGCAGTGATATCCTTAAACCACTAGCCACTCCTGGTATAGATGTTAATGTTACTTAAACATTGGAGGTAAATAAATATTGTCATGGAACAAGAACTACATTTCTGACTCACCCCCCTCTCTCCTTTGCAGCTTCTGCCTGTCAGATCTCATTCCCAGCTGCATGGAGTTTGCACACACATACTGTGCCTGTGTAACTTGCAACAATGTTGCATTTCTTGCCTCTGGGCATGGAATCAGTGAGCTGCTACTGCAGTTTCTGAGATCCTCACCAGAATGGGCTAGTCTGCCCCCCCTCCTGTTTGTTCAGAGATAGTCTGCCCCTAGACTATTCCCTTTACCCACACTGCCCCTCACTTCCTTTTCCACCCTGGAGACAGTGAGTACAAGACCCTTCTCTGTTCATCCCCCATGGTGAGGCCATCTCTTTTTACCGGTTTCTAACTAATAATCACCACTACATACCATCCACAAGTATCTGTGTTCTGCTGCTTTTCCCAATAAAGTGGAGGAAATATTACAAGGCTTGGAGTGATTTAAAAGGGAACTGTGTTAATGCTATCGGGAGCCATTCACACATCAAACGTGACCCTGGCTTCAGAAAAGTAAAAAGAGGACCGTGTACCTTGGGGACACACACAGAGGAGCTGCTACCCACAGCCTTTATGCTAAAGAAACAGCAAGCAGCTTATACAGCAAACTGCACACAGCCTGCAGCCTTAACAGACAAGAAGTAGCTCAAACTGCGCAGCAGCTTTGCAAATAAACAGTGCTTCTTACGCAAAACCTAATGCCTTTCTCTGTCTGAGCTCACCCTCTGCACAGCCCCATAGTGAGGAGCCACCATCTCACCTACCCCTGCGCACGTCCCCACGGCTAGCGCCATCAAGGGCCACGCTACCGAACACCCGCCAGAACACGGGTCAGAGCCACCGGACACCTGTGAGTACAGCTACCCCTACGCTGCACGCTGCAGGACACCGCTCGGCATCATCTGAGACAGACGCCCATCGCTGACAAGGTAAAAGACCGCACGCCACATGCACTGGCTAAAGGCCTACACACACCTACAGCATGGCAGAACTCAGAGCCTCACCAGACATCACGCAGGAGAGCGATCACTCAGACACAGAGACCGCTGCGCAACTGCAACAGGCGCAGACAGACGCAAGGCCTAAACGAACAGTCACACTGACACAAAAGGCCCACGAAAAATATGAGACTGACATTGAAGCGCACCGCGCTAAATTAGAGTTGGCCTGGGAAACAACCACACTTGGGGTACGCAATGTCGCCGGCGCTGGCAATTATGTGCAACAGCTCGATCAGGGGATAACTCAATTGAAGGTAGACCTCTCCAGCTACCAAGCGCTGTCACAGGCATATTTCACCTATCTAACAAGAACTAAAACGGAAGATAGCATAAGAGAGCGCGACCTACAAAAGGCGATTGACCTAGAACGTGATGGCATCGTGCAAACCGCCATCACGGAAGCTGAGAATAAGAGAAAGGACCTTTTGCAGGAGACCGCATCACAGTGCTCAAGCACGTCCAGGCACTCGTCAAGGTCAGCAAGATCAGCGCAATCTCACGTGTCTAGCGCAAGCGCAAACACCACCAAGGCACGAGCCACCGCAGAGGCCGCACGTGCCAGGGCTGCATATGCTCAGAAAGAGGCAGTCATGAAACTAAAAAGGGCAGAGGTGGACGTCAACCTAGAGGCCCTAAACCAAGAGAAGGAAGCCGCCGCCGCTATAGCCCAAGCTGAAGTCCTAGAAGCAGCCGCGAGACAAGACGGTGAGGAGCAACCGTACAGATGGATAGCCTTAGAGGATCCAGCCCAACGCACTGAAGACTACGTAAGGAGCCTCTTCAGTGTAAACACCAGCGCACCATCTCAACACGGATGGAGTGACTCCACAGACACGGAACACTTGCTAGGCCCACGAGGAGAAGATGCTGTTCCTTCAAGGGTACATGCTGCCTGGGATAGCCACAGCCGCAACAGTGATCCACACACCAGCGCGTACACGGATGCACCACAACAGGCTCGCAATCCAGGTACACCCACGCGGGAGAAAACAGCCCCTCACACTGGCCAGCAGCCATCACGCATCCACGCCAAGGAAGAGGCGACTGCACAGACCCTCCCAGCAACTACCTCAGAACGAGACAAACACGCCGAGGCCTCAGGCCTGACAGACATAGTCAAGTACATGATCCGGCGTGACCTGGTGCAAGCAGGACTCACCAGCTTCGACGACCGCCCTGAGAACTACCGGACGTGGAAGTTCACGTTCAAAGACGCAATCAACAGCTTGGACTTCTCAGCAAGGGAAGAGCTCAACCTGCTATTTAAGTTCCTGGGGAACGAATCCAGGGAGCACGCGAAGAGACTTCGGGCGGCCAACGCGCACCAACCCCAAGTAGGTCTTGACCTAGTGTGGGAAAGGCTAGAAGAGTCCTACGGTAGCCCCGAAGCAGTCGAGGATTCGCTCTTCAAAAGAGTCGACAGCTTCCCCAAGATCACAACAAAAGACTACTCGAAGTTACGAGAGCTCGGGGACCTGCTGCAAGAACTGGAGTTCGCAAGGAAAGACCATTCCTTAATAGGTCTCAACGTCCTAGACTCAGCTCGTGGAGTGAGACCCATCCTGGAGAAGCTACCCTTCAACCTCCAAGAAAAATGGATCTCACAAGGCTCCAAATACAAAAGGGAGAAGCAAGTCGTCTACCCCCCATTCTCAGTTTTCTTGAGCTTCATTCGCGAAGCAGCAAGGACAAGGAACGACCCCAGTTTCATCTTGGGTGCGCAAACCACATACAGTGCAAGCAGCCTGAGGAACGAGAGACCAGCGACGAGATATGGTAACACCCAAACACCCATCTCGGCCCGCAGGACGGACGTGCCTCCCACGACCCAAACTACTCCCGATCAGTCGGTCGCCGGAGACAAGGAACCAAGGGACCCAAACAGGGAATGTCCCATACACAAGAAGCCACACCCACTCAACAAGTGCTTTGGGTTCAGGATGAAGTCCCTAGAGGAATGCAAGAGGTTACTTGGAGAATTCAGAGTTTGCTTCAGGTGCTGCGGTTCCACGACTCACCTAGCCAGGGACTGTAAAGAAGAGATCAAATGCACAGTGTGCGAAAGTGACAAGCACGTGACAGCGTTACACCCAGAGGCGCTGACACTCCACCAACTCAAGAACCCATCCTCCGTAGCGGAGCATGGCGGGGAGGAAGGAGAAGGAGAGCCAACATCTGTCACATCTCAGCGCACTGAGGTTTGCGGAAAAGAAGGTGACAAAATGTCCTGCTCCAAAATATGCCTTGTCGCAGTGCACCCCCAGGGACAACCTGAGAAGGCTATTCGGATGTATGCAATCCTCGACGACCAAAGCAACAGATCATTGGCAAAGACGGAGTTCTTCAACCTATTCAACTTACAGGACAATGCCTCACCCTACACCCTCAGAACCTGTGCAGGGTCAACTGAGTCAACAGGGAGAAGAGCAAGCGGTTACGTCATACGTTCGGTGGATAACAGAGTGAAGATAGCTCTCCCCACACTCATCGAGTGCAGCCACATGGCTACAAACAGGGAAGAGATTCCCACACCGGACATGGCACGCCATTACCCGCACCTCAGAGGAATAGCCAACTACATCCTGCCTGTAGAACAAGGCGCCAAGATCTTGCTGCTGCTCGGTAGGGACATCATGAGGGTACATAAAGTCCGTAAACAGCTTAACGGACCCCACAACGCGCCATACGCCCAAAGACTTGACCTAGGATGGGTGATAGTGGGCAACGCGTGCACCGACAAAGAGCATGGACGAGACTATGTTGATGCCCGCAGAACGGTGGTAACAGAATGTGGACACACATCCCTCTCTGAATCATGTCTTGGCCATCTCCAAGTGATAGGATTGCCAAGTGAAGAGAAGAGACAAGGTCATACCCCTGAGATCAACAAAAACATCCTCACATCAGGGGGATGTGACAATGGCCTGGGATGCTCAGCAGTCCAGACAGCTAAGGATGATGAGTCGATTCCATCGAAGGAAGAAAGTAACCTCCCAAAGGTGACCGACAAAGGGATCGTCCAAAAGGCAATGAATGATCAAACAATCCTCTCGCGAGCAGTGGCACGACTAAGATGTACAGTTGTTCCTCTCCACAGAGTATCAAGCGACAAAGCAACCAACTGCCACGGCTGGCATAGCCGCAAAAGATTGCGCCCCACAGGTGAAGCCACAGTGTCAAAAGGACTGTCCTCTCACACATCTAAAAAGAGACAGCCACAGAGACATTTCATAAAGGGTTTTACTAGGGCAAAAGAGACTGTTCTTTGTCACGTCCGGGGAGACAATAACCTCCCGATGGCAGTCAACAAAGAGACACAAAAGCATTTCACCAAACTACGCGGAGATGTTCTCGTGCAAGAGAAATGCACCGATGACCTACGGTGCACAGCGTTCCAGACGACAAGGGACGATGACAAACAAACACCATTGAGGGAAGATAGAGGATTCCCGAGGTTAACAGTCAAGGAGCTCGTTAAAGACGGACCGGGCAGCTGGGTGAACCCGCTACCATTCTGTTCACCAAAAAGACGCCTCCTGAACAATAGAGAACCTGTCATCTCTAGGCTCACTTCGCTCCGCCGCAACCCACAAAGGGAGCCGGAGACAAAAAGCAACTTTGTGGCCTTCATCCAGAAGAGACTCCTTACCGGCCACGCAAAGCCAGCACCTCTAATGCAGAAATGTGAAGAATGCCGATACCTCCAATCATCTGGGGCCTACCACCCTCAGGAACCCGATCAAATCCGGGTAGTGTTCAGCCCCAGCACTCAGCTTCAGAGAGTCTCCCTGAACGACGCCCTCTTTACTGGACTAGGTTCGATAACCAGTCTTTCAGGAGTGTTGTTCCGCTTCCGCAAGGAACCAAAAGCCATCTCCTTCTGCCAAACGCCAGGTGATAGAGTGACAGGCTACCACGACTGGCATACCTACAAGGGGATGCATTCTGTGGGTAAAACTACAGAGACAAAAAGACTATTCTCTCACAAGGCTAAAAGAAAACAGTGCCAGAGACCTTTACACAAAGACATTGTGGTGCAACCAGCAAACCTGGAGCTGTGCATCCACTCTGCATCCTTTGCCAAAGAACCTTGACCAAGGGACCTTGATACCAGTGATACCGGCCGGTGTCACATCGCTATGTGGACATGGACTCTTGCATCGTTTAAGAATGTGACGTTATCTTTGTTATGCATTGCACATATGTTCGACATAGTCTGTTATATAGTGGTATCTACAGATACCAGACGGGGAGTGTCATGGAACAAGAACTACATTTCTGACTCACCCCCCTCTCTCCTTTGCAGCTTCTGCCTGTCAGATCTCATTCCCAGCTGCATGGAGTTTGCACACACATACTGTGCCTGTGTAACTTGCAACAATGTTGCATTTCTTGCCTCTGGGCATGGAATCAGTGAGCTGCTACTGCAGTTTCTGAGATCCTCACCAGAATGGGCTAGTCTGCCCCCCCTCCTGTTTGTTCAGAGATAGTCTGCCCCTACACTATTCCCTTTACCCACACTGCCCCTCACTTCCTTTTCCACCCTGGAGACAGTGAGTACAAGACCCTTCTCTGTTCATCCCCCATGGTGAGGCCATCTCTTTTTACCAGTTTCTAACTAATAATCACCATTACATACCATCCACAAGTATCTGTGTTCTGCTGCTTTTCCCAATAAAGTGGAGGAAATATTACAGGGCTTGGAGTGATTTAAAAGGGAACTGTGTTAATGCTATCGGGAGCCATTCACATATCAAACGTGACCCTGGCTTCAGAATAAATATACTGCGAAGCCGGGTACTGTATTCGGCTGATCATGCTATGACCGGTCACTTCTCTGTATAGTATATTGAATGAACACCATCGTTTTTGTAAAGCACAAAAGTAGAAAAGGCCTCGATTATACCATCGAGCCGCCCGATCCGGTGACGTCATCCATGCGATGCCGCCGAGCAGCTTGTGAACTGCAGGGAGGCGTGGCCATGAGCTGGTCGCCCTCATTGGCTGAACCGCTCACGTGACGCGCCCGTCGCCTGCAGAGAACGAATTCTCAAGTTTGCTCTCCACTCTGCCGCCCTGCAGTTCCAGATGCCGCGCGAGGCATGTTTCCTTTCATTGGATTGCTGCAATTTGTTTTTGAGGCGCTCAGCGTCGCGCGACATTGCCGGCCGATTTTGGTATAATCGCGGCCTAACTGAAAAGCAGTCACTCGTAAGAATATTAGGGCTAGATGAGCTAAACTCCGTTAAATTAGGACAAATTACGTGACGTTACCTAAAACCGGAACGGATGTATTTTTCCTCCGTTAAGTCCTAATTCACTAATGTAATTGTATACAAAGACAATTGCTGTAATTGAGCTCATTAGAATCGGGTTAACATCACGTTAGTTCAGCAAAACGCTTTATCGTCTTTAAATAATATATACATTATTTACATTGGAGTGTTCTTCCCATCCAGACCCGGAATAATGATTTGCAGGAGGAGAGAGAGGACATGCTCTATTTTTAGTTCTGGATGGTAGGAACACCGGCGTTAGTGATGATTTAAATAATGTAGCATTATTTTCCAGCGTCAACCTTAACGAAGTTTAGTGAATATGAGATTTAATATAATTTAGGCTGTAATGAGCTTATTTGCATGTCATGTAGAGTAACGTCCATTAACAATCCTGGTTAATGTCACATTATTACCTTAATGATTAACAGGGGGTATAACGTAGGTTACGTCACGTTGAATAGGCTAACGGAGTTTAGTGAATCTTCTGTAGCTCTTACACAAGTGTGTGAACATGCATGAATGTAATTGACATTACAGCAAGGGAATGGTGCTTGCTTTTTAGTGAATGAGTCCCAGATACTTTAATATGGTTTCAAGTCTTTAATATGGTTTCACTCTTTAAAGTCCGACGTTTAACATTTCATATGCATATATTTCTGGTCAAAAGCCTCCAATTCCTTTATAATTTGGATCTGCTGTAGAAACGTCTGTGAGATGTATAAAGTATCATAGGGTCATAGTTCATGAGCTTTTTACTACGAACTGACGCAAGCAACGTGGCAGCGTACATTGCAGTGTGTTATCAGGAAGAGGTTCTTCCCTCCAAAGCCCAACCACAGCAACGGACATCCGTTCCAGGAGTGTGCGACAGCGTCGGAGTGCTTTCAGCATCAACCCGACGCCACTGGAGGACAAGCTGTTACCTCCCTTTGACTGCAATCCATTGCGCTTATACTCTCAACATCTTGTGAGTAGGATTCCGGTTTTAAACCGACCGGATCAGTTGCTTGTCATTTGTTCTTATTTGTTATTTTTAATTTATTGTTGTATTAAATTAGCTCTTTATTTTTCAGCCTTGCTTTTGTTTGTTAATTGTTGTGTATTTGTTGTTTGTGTAGCGTTTGTGTTGCATGTTTGTCTGAGTAGCAGTTTGCACTATAATTAGTTTTTTTTGCTTGATTTCCACATATCACGCGACATCTGGCCGTGGATCCACCCATATCCCTGGAAGTAAAAGAGTTGAAGCAGTTCTTTGTACTTCTTTCCATTTGGACAATATACTGTACAGACTGTCTTTGGACATTTTAGGCGCCGGTTTGTATTGTTTTTATTGTGTTTTCTCTGACTGTTTTGGGTCAGTGTTGCTTGGCAGCCTTGCCTTATCTGTATAAGGTTTTTCCAAGTGTATTCTAAATTGTCTGCACTGTATATTTAATTGTTTAGCTTTTAGCGCTATTTGCACCACCCTTTTTTCTGTCCTAAAGTATATATTTGTTTACATTTAACAGGAAAGCTGAAGGACAACTTGTGGTTTGACTGAGGGACAATATTGCAACTGCTGGACACATAACCCTCTTGTGAACGGTACGTCTAGAAAATCCTCCCTGGTCAATTAGCTAAAAATATTGTAAAGCAGGGGTGGGCAACTCCAGTCCTTGAGACCCTCCAACAGGTCACGTTTTAAGGATATCCCAGCTTCAGCACAGGTGGCTCAACCTGACCTGTTGGATGGGGGCCTTAAGAACCCCTTTTGTACAGTATTGCATTGCAAGCCCTTCTAACCTGAAAAAGGGTTAATATTATCTCATTTTGGGGGGATTAACCATTAAATGTTATGCTATTGATGGTGGGGAATTAGTTCCTAGGACAACACACGATCCTATTTTCATTATAATCAAATGCATCACTTCTCAATTTTCTGTAAGACTAATCAGGATTCATGAAAGAGGGATGAAATCGAATTGTATTTATTAATGAGACAAGAGTTATGGTTTGATCCAACAAGGTGTATTCAATCTCGGATAGCTTTAGCGGTAAGCTCAAGTTTAATAGGAAAGCAGGGACGAGGCTAGAGACAACGAGTAATGTTGATATTGAAAAGCCGTTAAAATAAACGTTGTTAATGAAAGCACAACCTTTGTGATCAGTAAATATCTCTTGGTCCCCCGATCAGTCGGAGTTAAAATAGTGACACTCATTCTGCTCAAGATCAATAGCCCTGAAGATTAATTCTGGCACTAAAACACGGATCCTTCTTGACATCTATTCTGTATGAGACAGTTTGATCAAAAGCCCGTTGAGGCGTTTGGAAGACATCAAGGGACTTGCGTACAGCAATCAATTGCAAATTAACAGTGTGTTAGGTCTGACATTCATAACAATACGAGACTGAGCAGGTGAAATAGACAAGCCAAGGACATCTTAGTGACATCAAAAAGGTTTTGTCAAAATACTGAACTTTTTGACAGTACCTTTTCTTTATACGTCAGCACGTTATTGTTGTGTTTTCGTGAATTATTAGACAAAGAATGGTGAATTACAGCAAGGCTCCGCTTTTTGGCAATCCACCGATATGGCGGTACTGAGAAGGGGGCCGCCATGTCCGCGCGAGCGCAGAACGGACCGGTCCGGGGTCACTCGTGCGCAGAATGGGCCGGTACAGGGTCGCGCATGCGCAGAACGGTCCGGAGTCGCGCATGCGCAGAATGGAGGGTTTTGCCGATGTTGCGCATGCGTAGAACGGCGCATTGCCTGTCTGCGCATGCGCACAAGCCGAAAATCACCGGTTCCGCTTTCCGGCGATTTTCACTTTGCGGCGGGTCCTTAGAACGGAACCTGCCGCTTGACTGGGGACCTGCTGTATTGGGGAGAAAAATGACTAGGTATGAAACAAGTGCGTATAATACACCAACTTACAAATAGTAATATGAGATGAGGCTCATCGAAATATTACGAACCAGGGAATTACATAATGCCTGTCAGGTGAGTACATTTTGCTGCCAAAGTACATGCAAATTAGCCAACATTGCTTCTTCATTATATGCCCAAACCACTCCTTTCCATTGATACACATAGTAATCCATTATTAATGTCACGTGTCAGATAAGGCTACAGTCCCGCTGCATGCGCGTCTGCGAGGCAGGCGGCGCGTGCAGCCGAGTTCCCCGGTCTGCAGTGAGCTGCAGGGGAAAGACAGGGGGGAGTGACGGCCGCGAGG
This sequence comes from Ascaphus truei, assembly GCF_040206685.1. NCBI lineage: Eukaryota > Metazoa > Chordata > Amphibia > Anura > Ascaphidae > Ascaphus > Ascaphus truei. Next base: position 9,609,727 of record NC_134503.1, read on the forward strand.
ACGTGACGTCACCCGGCAGGTTCGCCCTCATTGGCTGAACCGCCGGGGGCATGGCATAGTGCTCCGTCGCGACTCCTGCTCTCAATTTTCTTGAGAGTAGGAGTTTCTGTCGGCGCAGCACGGCAGCCCCCCCTCGCAGTGGGCCCGGCTCCATTGTGGGGCGACTCTTGTCCCTGCAGCGTCCGCCACAGCGGGCGCTCCAGTAGCCAGCGGGGACCAAATGGTAAAGTAGAAGGAAACTCTCCCCTAACGTAGACATAAAGATCCATAAAGAGCTGACCTCGGGCTTTGTGGGGCCGAAGGCGGTACGCTGGCAGCGGGGCCCCCTTGTAAAAAAGTTGACAGTGTGGTTAAAAAAAATCATTTTGTAGTGGGCCAGAGGTCCTACATTTACCAGATCATAGCTTACCTTTAAACAGTGATTCAAAACTGGGCGATGACGTGGGAAACGCCAGTCCGAGAACCGGTGCTAGATCCGTGTCAGGATGGGCAAATGTTCTTCCTCGTGCCTCAAGTAGCAAAAGCCTTTTGGAGCAAGGATTAGTTGGCCATGCTTTTTGTTTTACGATGTACAAAGTAACGGACCCCGACAACGCTACGTGAATCATGTTCTGGGATTACAAACCTAGCATTATTTGAGGTTTGGGTATATGGTTATGGTCAGCGGAAGAATATCCAGGATAGATCTCAATACAAACGACAATAACAAAATGCAAAAGAATATAATGTTTGACTGGAAACAGGGGATTCTCCCCTGAACATGAAAGTAATCCACACCAATGGGGGATGACACTAAATGTATATATGAAACAGGTACTCACATGGCCATGTGTGAGCCACTTCACATAGATGGGGATCTTTAGGGTCATGTGATAGAGCCTCTCCTCTATTGATCAATCAGTGGAACTGAGTAGGGGTATTCGTTAGTGGATGATGTCACTCACATAGTCATATCATGTAGCTGCAGTTCAGCAAGTAAAACAGGACTGAGTCCTTGCGGCAAGAATCAAGTCCGGATGGTATCAGGGGCAGAGCGGATGTTTGGTGTTTTTCCACACTATTATATTATTTGAGTTTTGTCAGCGTTTTTCATAGCTCAACCAAAAAAAAAGGAAATATAAGGAGTAACGCCATGTAATGGAGCTGGTGGATAAAAGACACAATGGAAAATCATGGTAAAAATGAATACAAGTTATACATAAATAATAATTCAAACAATACAGTTATTCTGGCAATGTTACTTTTTATTTGCAAATGAATTTAAGTGACTTGGAGGGTGATGTACAATATCCTTTTTCCAACTAGTTTATGTATTGTTATTTTTTTTATCACTTGAAAGTGTTTTAAATCTATACATTTACTTTTAAGGTGACTTTGGAAGGGAACGCTCGTCAACAAAAATGGTCCTTCTTGCCTGCTTTTCACTAGTTAATGAATATCTGTTCTCATCGGAAGGATGGGAAGGAAAGAACATATTGTGTAACTGTAGCAACTATTTGTTGGCGACAGCTGTAGGGATGCTTTTATTAATCACTGATTCTTTGCTTCATATCTTTCTTTCCCCGGCCTTCTTTATTAAGGCTGAATTGTAAAAGGTCAAACTAGACAAAGCACAGGTAATTCTCCACACTGCGGCTCCCTAACCTAATTTATTTGTCACTGCAGACTTTACATCAGTTGTTGCTAAGCTCTTGTCTTTTGATTCCTTGTGTAATCAGTCAACCAAACTAGGTCTGTCTGCATTTGACGACTTCCAGCCTCAGAAGTTGCTCTTATCAGGGTAAGTTATATTGAATTGTTTTCAACACTTGTTGTACACTGAGTTTTTCTCTTCTAAGCTGGTAAGTGATTTTCTTGACTATAAGAGATATATATATATAAACCATAATACTGAGTTAAGTTATGGTGAGTAAAAAAAGTGACAAAAACCCTCCACAGGAAAGCTAATATGCAAATATAGCTGTATGCTCATCTGCATGTCTTAGGCAGGTCTGCAACCCCGCCTTTACCCATTATCACCCAGCATACAGCACTTCCACTGCAGCAAGGGATTCTGGGAAATGACATGCAAATGAGCACACAGTGTCACTTTTTGCCTCAATAACCATTTTTAACATGGTTCCCTATAGGCTTAAGCTTGCTGCATGGTCACAGCTTTGAGCACAGCCAGGGTTAAGGTGCATACCCAGAAAACCACCCACAGACAGCCGTTTCGACCTCAATGGGTCTCATCAGTGTGGGGTTGATTTTACTTGGAATGCAAGAGAGGCTATGGGATAGGCTAAACCATAATACTGAGTTAAGTTATGGTGAGTAAAAAAAGTGACAAAAACCCTCCACAGGAAAGCTAATATGCAAATATAACTGTATGCTCATCTGCATGTCTTACGCAGGTCTGCAACCCCGCCTTTACCCATTATCACCCAGCATACAGCACTTCCACTGCAGCAAGGGATTCTGGGAAATGACATGCAAATGAGCACACAGTGTCACTTTTTGCCTCAATAACCATTTTTAACATGGTTCCCTATAGGCTTAAGCTTGCTGCATGGTCACAGCTTTGAGCACAGCCAGGGTTAAGGTGCATACCCAGAAAACCACCCACAGACAGCCGTTTCGACATATATATATATATACAGTATATATCGGTTTCTATGTTTTTGCACTGGCAGGTACCGAATACATCTACCTATTTATTTAAGCAAATGGGGGCCAAGTTCAGTTCTCCATGGCCACCAACAGGTCAGGTTTTCAGGATATCCCTGACTAAGCCACTGATTTAGCCACCTATGCTGAAGCAGGAATATCTTGAAAACCTGACCTGTTGGTGGCCCTTGAGGACTGGCGTTGGCCACCCCTGATTTAAGCATTTAGTTATAATTTCATTATAAAGAAAAAGGGATGTTTTACCAACGCTCCCCTGGCCCGTTTTCATAGCATAACTATTGTACCGTAGATATCGTTCATGGATGCGGTTCAACTTTGCCCCCCACCCCATGTTTAATACATTTAGAATTTTTCAACTCGAACATTTCTAATAACGCATTAACACTTGGCCTAAACTCTTTAGGAAATGAAATTGTGCAGGATTATAAAGATGCCTGAGCATGTGCATGTGAGAAGCTGGTTCATTTGAAAGGTCAACTGATCACCCAGGTCATATTTCACTAATTAAAGGTCATTTTACCTCTTACAAAAAAACCAAAAAAAACACCACGTGCAGGACCTCAATGTTCATCTTTCACATATAATAATCACTATTTAATTAATTTTCCTCATCACTGCTCTCCTTTATACAGAATTGCACGGTTTGTGGTTTTGTAACGGTGCGCTGGCATATTATATAGTATCGTCCTATGCTTTGCCAGCATTACCTTTAGCCTTACAAGACACCTGGGATGTCTTGGGTTACCACTTTCACAGCTCACAACTGTAATAATGTGAGTGCAATAAAATAAAAACCCTGCCGGCATGATCTTTTGAGACCTCCATGGTTCCTTTCTTCCAGTATTATCTAGCTGTAGAAGAAAACGGCCCGTGTACAAATACTTTCATTTTTGTCTTCTCTGTCACTTCTTGTTCCAATCATGGAAAAATGTAGACATACTGTACAGTAGATCTAGTTGTACTTGAGCCCTTAGAACATACTTACATAGTAGATGAGGTTGAAAAAAGACACAAGTCCATCAAGTTCAACCTATGGTAAATTTAGATAACAGATACTTTATCCTATATTTATTCTTACAGTATATTGATCCAGAGGAAGGCAAACAAAAAACCCCAGTGATATAACCTCCAATGATCTCTCATATGGGGGAAAATAAATTCCTTCTTGACTCCAAGAATTGGCAATCAGATTAATCCCTGGATATACATCCTTCCCATGTTTACTTATTTGGTATATCCCTGTATACCTTTCCTTTCTAAAAAGATGTCCAACCTTTTTGTTGAACATATGCATTGTATCTGCCATCACAGTCTCCATGGGTATTGAATTCCGCATGGTAACTGCCCTTACTGTAAAGAACCCTTTCCTTTGTTGCTGGTGAAATCTCCTTTTCTCCAAACTTAAGGGATGCCCCCCGAGTCCTTTGTACTGCCCTTGGGATGAATAGTTCTTTTGAAAGCTCTTTGTACTGTCCCCGAATATATTTGTATATAGTTATCATATCCCTTCTTAGACGCCTCTTGAATTTTTTTTTATGAGACCTTAATATATACAGTATGTTTAGTTTTGTTGTATAATGAAAGGTATCTCGGCTTTCTAGTTTGGGTAGTTGTGAATACATATAACACCTCCAGCACATCTTCTTGAGAGCCCTTGAAAAATAAGTGGATACTTAAGCGGTTTCACACTAGAGATTCTTACTACACTGTAGCATCAACGCTCAGTCACAGGTGGAGTGGGGAAGCTTGTTCTGTTGCTGCTTCGTATGTATTCTGTATATTTATTTTTTAAATGTTTTCCCAGGAAGTAATACATTGAGAGTTACCTCTCGTTTTCAAGTATGTCCTGGGCATAGAGTTAAGATGACAAATAATACATGGTTACAAATACATAGTTACATAAGTGAACAGGGTATACATTATATACAAGACATTGCATGCACAATTAAAGATAATATATTATAGGCGTATATATGATGCATCTTAGTTTTTGTACTGCAAATACACAGTGCATGCAGGAATGGCAATATGTAACTTTGAGTTGCTATTATTTCACAACTAGACAATTATACTCCACATACGAATTTGTGCGTACTTCTAAAGCCACCATTGAATCCTATGGAATTGCTATGAGGTATGGTATGATATCTGGGGGTGAAAGGATGTCAGGGAGCCATAAGCGTAAGAAGGGCATGATTGGGGGTCCAAATGACCTGTAGCTACTGTAGGCCAAAAATAATCTGGTTTAAAGGGAAATAAATGATAGATAAGATGTGACTGAAGAACTGGAATGCATGGGGTTAAGTGAAGAGAAGGCTGAGCGAGGGGTTTGAGGCACAAGGGGGAGATGGGAGCAAGTGAAATATTGTATTGTACCCACCCTTAAAATAATGGGATTATAAAGTAGGTACGGTAGGATGTAGTAAGGTACAACGCAATACTGTGAAGCTTGTATGCAATGGGAAACCTATGGCAATGCTACTTCCTTTGTATATTTGTAATCCTGGATTATTGGCAATGTTTTAATGTTTAAAATAATGAAAGAAATAAAAAATATACTGTATATATGGACTGTATATAGATATATCATTTTTTTATTTTATTTTTTTTTAAAGGGAAAATAAATGTTGAGTGTTGGCTATCTTTTCTACATTTTTTTTTATCACAACAGTGGAAGGAGATTGCCAGAGGAATGCACTGGAGATTGTTTCGGCTTGAGATAAAGGATTCCCTTCCCTGCTTCCACTTGGTGGATTGATTAGGAGAGGCACTACCTACTGCCCGTGCTAGGTAATTGATTGTGGTTGTATCCTCCCATGGTGGGAGAGACGGCGCTACAGCTCAATGGTGAGTGTCAGTGGGTGGTTGTGTCCTCCCATGGTGGCAGAGACGGTGCTACAGCCCATACTTGGTGGCAGAGGCCAGCTATAGTACATCTGTCTGCATGAATTCATATATAGGGGATATGTTTCACTTCTTATGTACTGGAGGGCTATAACACGTTGGATGTTTCTCTTTTGCAAAAGTTACTCTAATTTCATATTCTAATTCAAACCAGTTTTTTAACATAAAAATGAGTAAAAAGTGAATATCTTCAATTATACACAGAAAATTAGCTCGGATGTATTTCCTACTGTACAGTATATACATTCATTCTCTTTCCCCACCTGCTGTACAGACCAAAGTCTCTGAATGTCTTTCTGCTATATCAACCTAATGGACCGTCGCTGACTCAAACTTAACATGTCCAACACAGACCTCCTCATACTTCCTCCCAAACCTGGCCCTACTGCCCCCTTCTTACTTTTGACAGCACTATCATACACACAGTATCACAAGCACGCTGCCTAGGGGTCACACTTGGCTCCTCACATTCTCCTCTCACATTCACAATGTAGCTAAAATGTGCCGTTTTTACCTCCGTAACATTGCAAAGATTCGCCCTTTCTCTGTCACTCTACTGCTAAAACTCTAACACCGACCTTTATTCTCTCCCATCTCAACTATTGTAACCTTCTACTGTCCGGCCTTCCTGCCTCTCCCCTGTCTCCCCTTCAATATATACTAAATGCTGCTGCTAGAATCACTTTACTCTTTCCTAAATCTGTCTCAGCGTCTCCCCTGCTGAAATCCCTCTCCTGGCTTCCAATTAAACCCTGAATCACTTACAAAATTCTCCTCCTCACTTTAAGGCTATACCCTCCTCTCCCCCTCCTTACATCTCAGCCCTAATTTCTCGCTATGCACCTGGCCGACTCTGGCATTCTGCTCAAAGATATCTTCTCTCTACCCCTTTTGTATCTAAAGCCCTCTCCTGCCTAAAACCTTTCTCACTCACTGCCCCACACCTCTGTAATGTCCTTCCCCTCAATAACCGACTGGCACCCTTTCTACCCCAGCTTTAAGACCTATCTAAAAACACACCTCTTAAACGAAGCAGATGTGTTAGTACTATAGAGGGGAATAAGGGTCCCCTTTTGTTCCGTGCACCCTGCAACTTCATACATTTATCTCCATCAGTGTGCTGTCTATCGTCCCCCTTTCCCCTTAGAAGCATATGTGTAGCTCCGCTGGCTGACACTATACATCTCAGAAACACTGACCTTGACCCCTTGCAGACGCACTTACCAGAACACCCTCCTACTGTCTCTGTACGTTCTTCCTACTTACCACTTAGATTGTAAGCTCTTTGTAGAAGGAAATCCCTATCCTATTGTAACTCATATCTAAAGCGCTTCTTCCCATTGTGTTATATTACTGTATGTCCTGTGTATTACTGCTGTGAAGCACTGTGTGCCTGGATGCCGCTATATAAATAAAGATATACATACCTCTAAACGTCCTACTATTGCTGGGAATATAAAAACTAAAATAAATATAATTATTAAGACACCCTAAATAAATTGCTAGTCAGTATATTTTTCTAGTTCTCTTTTAGCTATGAACATGTCATCTGTTAATTGATAAATCTTTAAATTGTGTGCCCTAGTATAAAACGGGTGTTACATAGTATATAGTTACATAGTAGATGAGGTTGAAAAAAGACGTACGTCCATCAAGTTTAACCTATGCTAAATTTAGACAACAGATACTTTATCCTATATCTACACTTACTTATTGATCCAGAGGAAGGCAAACAAAAAACCCCAGAGTCATATCATCCTATGATATCTCATAGTGATACATATGTGGTGAGAACTTCACATGCTTTGGCCAAACTATGTAACAACCCCCCCTCCCCCCAATGTAGATGGAATATTAGAAAGAGTTAAAGGTCTGCAGGTTTTTATGCAGCATGGTAAAGGTAATAAATATAATGATTTAAATGTAGCGTTGTAGTAAACTGAATGTGCATTGATGTTTTGTGCCCCTCGCTTTTTTGGGTCACTCTTCAATACTGTAATACTTCAGCAATAACGTGATAAATCATTGCAAATACTTCTATGTATATGGTGAGCTTACTATATCTCATGGGATGGGTAAGGTCTTCGGAGCAGGGACTCCTTTTCCTAAATGTTACTTTTATGTCTGAAGCACGTCTCCCCTTTATGTGTTATTTGTATTATTTGTTATATGATTGTCCCGTGTATTACTGCTGTGAACCGCTATGTACATTAATTGCTATATAAATAAAGACTTGCATACATACATGGGAAGATTTAGAAACCATTTAAATGAATGGAGCTGATTCTACAGTATATGTCAGGGGGGCTCAACTCCTGTCCTCAAGACCCCCAACAGGTCAGGTTTTAAGGATATCCCAGCTACAGCACAGGTGGCTTAATCAGAGTCTCAGTCGCAGACTTAGCCTCTGATTGAGCCACCTGTGCTGAAGCAGGGACTGATTGACCCACCTGTGCTGAAGCAGGGATATCCTGAAAACCTGACCTGTTGGGTCTTGAGGACTGGAGTTGACCACCCCCTATACAGTTCTGAATAAGACAATAAACCACATTTTCTGACTAACTACACTATAAAAAAAAACAAAAAAACACTGTTTTAGTCTTGGATAAAGGTTCATCACCAGTACAGGCGCATGCTTTGTTTCCACATGCACACTTAGTTTTTCTGTCTGTTAAAACTCAATACTAAATAGTATTGAATTCCTATTTTAATCCAGAAGCCACTAATGGGAAATCAATCGAAAACACAAAATATGTTCTTTCTAAAACATATTTTGCCAAGTCGACTAAAAATGCTTAACACATTCAGAGCCGGAAGACCTTTCGACACATTGATTTGGCGTGATAATTTGTCTGTGCCCCCAGCACTAACCGTACAAATGAAATCGTTTGGAGAGAGAAGCTGTAGCATAGTATTATTTGACCAAATTCTTTCACAGAAAATGTTATTCAGTTATTATAATATTGATTGATTTATCTGCCCATCCAAGGAGGCTCGCTGTGGAAAATTCCCACACACACAACCTTACAAGCCTCTCGGGCTTAAATAGTATTTGTGACTTAACAAAACTGCAACCTCATACCTCATCATCAAGTTTATTACCAGCGTTAAAATAAAAAAGAGGCGATCAAAATATACAAAAGGAGAATGCAGCCCGCAGTTTTTGTGCAGTCACCCTTACTTTGTCAGAATCCCTATTGCAGGGGTGCTCAACTACAGTTCTCTAGCCCCCCCCCCCCCACCAACAGGTCAGGTTTTCAGGATATCCCTGCTTCAGCACAGGTAGCTCAATTAGTCCGTGATTCAGCACAGGTAGCTCAATTAGTCCCTGCTTAAGCACAGGTGGCTCAATCAGTCCCTACTTCGACTGAGCCTCTGATTGAGCCACCTGTGCTGAAGCTGGGATATCGTGAAAACCTGACCTGTTGGTGGGGCTTAATACTGAAGTTGCTCCTGCATATATTACATCCCCGGTTGATTGCCTACCTACAAGATTCCCTTCACTTTTTTTTACCCCCGTCTTTTTTTCCTGCCCAATATTAAGCTGCAGATCCGTCTTGCTGCATCTTTTGTCCTTCTCGGTAGAGTCTCATTTTTGCAAGTCTCCTGTGTTGGTTTTTTTTGTTTTGTTTTAATATAAAAATACCTTTTAGCTATCATCACTTCCCACTATTTATGGCAAGCGCTTTCATATTCATTCCGGTTAAGTGTTCTTTTTAACTAAGACGAAGGCTAGGAATATAGCATTTTTATTATGTGCCGTGGTGTGTCTGTAAATAAGATGCAGACACATAGGCGCAATAAGCAGAGAGACGCTGGGAATGGCAGATCTGGAACGGGCGGCCTGTTATGACAAAGCTGATGCAGGAATAATGAATCGGGGAGCGGCATAATTGTTTCATAAAGGAAAATGTATTCCAAGTGCTGCATGAAAGTTGGCGTTTCCGGGGACCCTTGATCCAGTGTAAATCTCTCTCTTTTTTTTCTTTCTTTCTTTTTTTTCCCTCTCCATCACAAATATCCACAGGCAATAAAAATCACCATGGAAACATATGCTAAAGAGTAAAATGTGCTGACAGAACATAGTGAGGGCCTAAGGTGTTACTGTAGCGGGTAATCAAATTTAGAGAGAAATGTTGGAGCATGTGGGAAATCTTTACATATCAAATAGATAGATTTAGATTGTTTTTATTTTCCTGGCTATTTAAAGCAGCAGTGCAAGCTGACGATTTTTTTTTTTTAATTAAAAATGTCCCCCCTTTATCAATACTATCCACACAATAAGTAATTTGCGAAGTTGCCGATCAATCGGCGAAGATTCGGCTCGGGAGTTTCACTAAATGGCAGTGCAGCAGAAGAGGACCAAAGATGCAAAGTTGTGTGGGGAAGATCATGTGACAAGGAAGTCACTAGATACCATTGGTGCACTGCTAGAGAGAGGGCGGAGCTCAAAAAGGGGCGTGCCAAAGCCTGTTTCAGAAGAGGAAGGGGATGTGACTTAGTAATTGGTTGCTATAGAAACAAAAAATGCTTGTTACATTATAATACATTAAAAATGTCATTCAGTTTTTTTTTTTTTTTACTTGCGACAAGTATTTTCTCATAGTACAGAACTGATTTATTTAAAAAAAAAAAAAAAAAAACACGTACAGTAGTATATTGCTTGGCCTGCAGCTTTAAGATTAAACTCAACAGAGCATTTTAATCTGTCATTTGAATGAAGGATATGCAGAAATGAACTATCCTAATTATTTAAATTTGGTCTCAAAGTGTCACTCCTGATGTTCCCTTTCTTTAAAACTCGTATTTCAATATTTCTAACCTAGCAAGGAGCTCCAAGACGTTGTTTAAAATATCTTATTGTCCTATTTCATATACCATTGATGGAGACGGCAAACCTCACCAATGAGTTCTTTACTGCAGAGCGGTGAAATATCCTTTCTGTCAGCATCTGTCTTGCTTAGGCACATTGATTGTATGCATCAGCTGTGATTTCTCAGATGGGAGACACAGAGTGTCAAAGGGGGCTAAGAAAAGGATGGCGGTTTGTCTTGAAAAATTAATCCACCGGGAAGAGACCATCATTCTCATCTCTTGGTGTGTACCAAAGTCATTTTTTAACAGCTAGCTGTAGCTATTCAGGCATCATTGGATAAATTCAGACCGCGCTGAAACAAATCGCACAATATCTCCTAAGCAATCTATTCTTTGTAACAACAACGCTGTCCCTTTTCATTTATCGCAAGAGATTTTGATCAAAAGCATGGTTTCTTTCTATTTAAACACATATATTTGTATTAAACCTCGAGGGTGGGACTATTAACACAGTGGGATCTAAACACTACTTTTAGCTAAAGTCCATCTCTACATGGGTGACTGGTTTTATACGCAGGTTTCTTCTGTCCTCGGTTAAAAAACAAATGGATGAAGAGAGAAGGATAGGTCCACATATGTTCATATATAATTGTGTTTAAGAATACGTGTCTTTAGATAAATGAAATGGAATACCAGTACAACTGTACAATGTATTATTGCAACATGAATGGGGTTATTTGAACATGATACCTTTATTGGCTAACAAATGTTTTGAGATGCTTGTGTCTATTTGCAATCCATCAGCAGTTCTGCTTACAGATATATCTCAAATAAATTGCCTGGTCTTCACTTTGTAAATAATATTTAGTGCTGACAGCAGTTGCATACAGTTACCAGGATTACCACATTTTATTTATTGGCTATTTTACAGCATGAAATGCTACAGGGCAACTACATTGATTAGTCCGTGGGTAACATACTGTGAGTATATAACGTAGGTAAAATCAGGTTTCACAAATGACATTCTTGTTATAATGCTTTCTTAGCTCTTCTAGTCTTGATTAGGATGCAACCCTGCCTGACAAATGTACTGACGTTCCGCCCGGTAGTGTGGGGTTGTTGGCAATCTTGTGATGCTTATTTTTATGGTTGGTAAAATCGCCACTTTAAAAAGGGCATTTTGTTACCATATCTTGCATAGCTGTAATGTCAAACGCAATGTGAATTCCTATCAGGTTGCATATTTTATAGATTTGGTTTTTTTTTTTCCCCTTAAAATAACCTGCAGGAGATTTCATTCATGCTTTAATAATTCACTGATTTTCTTTGCAACAGTGCCTCTTGTGTGAATGTTTCTGAAACCAAGAGGGACTTAAACCCCTCACTATGAAAATCGATTTTCATGTTCTATTTCTATTTAAAATATATTGCTGTACTATGTCAAGGTACAATTAGTTATGTCAATGTCTACCACAATTAATCGAGAAAATTAAGTATGAGAGTAACACCCCTAATGTGTATGTGTTACTCCAGGGGAGCGCAAACTTTTTGAGCTGGGCCCCCCTGCTTGCTCTCCCTCGCTTTCGCGCCACCCTCACCTTGTATGGCAGCATCAAATGATGCTGAGGGGTCACATGACGCTGTGTGACGTCACTCCGTATGACACCGTGGTGTCATTTGATGCCGAGTTGCCATGGCAACGCGTCTTTGCAGCTCTGCAGAACCCCGGTAAGTGAGTTGCAGAGGCCTCACGTGATCACCCGGCATTTAATTTAAACGCCTTGGGGAAGAGCGCGGGACCTCGGCAAGGCCCGTGCCCCACCCAAAAAAAATCCAGCGCCCCCCACTTTGTGTACCACTGTGTTACTCTATACCAGGGGTCTCAAAACTACGGCCTGGGGGCCACCTCAGGCCCCCTACAAAATGTTATCTGGCCCGCAGCAACTTGAAATACATATATTTTTGCTCATTATATATCATTTCCCAGTGTAAGCACGGCATCCTTTCTTTGTAATTGTCACATTTCTCTTTTGTTCTGAATCATATCATGCTGATTACCCCAAAAAGATCCAAATAAAACGGAATAAATTAATTTATAAAATATATAAATATATAAAAAATGTAAAAAGATTTTCTTTTCCTTTGGCCCGCGAAAATGTGTAGAATATACGACGTGTCCCCTGTACTGAAAAGTTTGGAGACCACTGCTATATACTATTAGTAGGGTTACAGTAAACCTCCCTGTAACATAGAGATATCATATGAGGATGACTGAGAGATATAAGGTGTCCAGAAGTCACTTGCCAATACATGAAAGTTGGTAACCAGTGGTGACTATTTTTTTCAGTGGTTGACTGTAAAAAAAAACTCACCCACTCACACTTGCACACCCAGTAACCCATTGGAATCTGTAAGCCATGGGGATGCCATGGCTTACATGCCCCTTTGAGAGAGTCAGAATAGTGATGAGAATGTTAAAGTAGGCACTGTATTAAGCCCTTCGTAGACCATAGGGAGGGGGTTGGTTTAATTCGTAATCCCTGCATGCATTGGTAGGTAGAAACCCTGATCATAATGGGATTAAATCACTTTGCTACCATAGGGTAGGGTCATGGTAATTAAATGACCATATGGTGTAGATTTCTATATATTTTTGGCCTTAATGGAGTGTCTACTATATCAGCGGTGCGCAAACTGGGGGGCGTGCCCCCTTCGGGGGGCGCCAGATTATGTAGGGGGGGCGCAGGCTGCGTGCGGGGAAACCTGGGGGCGGGCAGAGCTGTGCACGGGCGGCCAGAAGCTCAGTGCTGCTGCTTCCAGTTCCCTGCTGTCTGCCTGCAGAGGGGGCGGGCCTGCAGAGGGGGCAGGGCCTTGCTGCGGGGCCTTCCCAGCACACAGACCAGCCCCCCTCCCCCTGTCTGTTACCTGCCCATTTTCAGCAGCACATGGGGGGACCGGAGCTGGTTTACTCCCTCCCCCCACCCACCAGGTGTGTGAGTGTGTTGTGTGAGTGTGTTGTGTGAGTGTGTTGTGTGTTGTGTAAGTGTGTGTGTGTGTGTGTGTGTGTATATATATATATATATATATATATATATATATATATATATATATATATATATATATATATATATATATATATATATATACTGCAGTGTGTGGTGTGTGTGTGTGCTGTGCCTGTTGGTTGTCTGTGAGTGTGTGTGGGTGTTGTGATTGAGTGTTGTGTGTGTTGGTTGTGACTATGTATGTGTGTGTATGTATATGTATGTATGTATGTGTATATATATATATATGTATATATATATACTACAGTGTGTGTGTGTTGTGATTGAGTGTGTGCTGTGCCTGTTGGTTATCTGTGAGTGTGTGTGGGTGTTGTGATTGAGTGTTGTGTGTGTTGGTTGTGTGTATTGTGATTGTGTGTGTGTGTGTGTGCTGTGCCTGTTGGTTGTGCCCTCCTTATGGTGTCTGCCCTACAATAGCGCTGTGTTTCTGCTCTCCTCCGCTGGCAACCTGCTTTGTTGCGATCCTCTGCGAGTGAGAGGGTCGGCTGCCACTATATCAATCATACTATGAATGTACAGAAAAAATGTAAAAAGAAGTGAATACACTTCCCCGCTCGTGCTTGCAAAATTATGCAGGACACCCTGTGCTCATGCTTGGAGAGTTGGTGATGTCACCGCTCTCCACGGCAGCGTGGACGCAACCTAATTTTGCAAGAGCGAGCTGTTGAAGTATGTAAATATTTAGGCTGCGCTAATAGTGCCGGCGATGCGACGTCGCCCGAAAACAAATGCATTGTCGCCGCCGCCTCGTGCGCTTATAGTAAGCGTGACGTGGTGACGCAATTTTTTGAAGCCGGCAATATTTGATTTTTCAGGGGCTGTCGCCTCATGTGACAGCCCCTGAACCAATCAATGGCCTGGTCACCCACGCCGCCGCCGCAAAACGAAATACAACTTTCGCTAGCGTCGCTGTCGCGGGCACTATATGCGCGGCCTTAGACATATTTGTATTTACATTGTATATCGTTTAATAAAGGTTTTTTTTTAATGTGATTTTGATTACATCAGGCAGGGGGGGCCCGAGAAATTTCATGGATAAAAAGGGGGGCTCGGCATAAAAAGTTTGCTCACCCCTGTACTATATCACATATCTCTTATTAGTGAATAAGGAAGTAAATGGGTGATAACATTTGGAATTATTTTTTTTTACATTTATTTTCATAATGCCAAATATCTCCTATGAATTGACCTTGAATACTGGTGTATGAGCCAAATTATAGTGTGTGTCAAACAGAAATAACATAACAAAATACAGAGAGACACAATAATCAAAGTCCTCTTCAACAGAAAACTAATTAGTCTAGATGGATAAGTCAGTGAATGGCTATAAATGGACACATTCATTCAATATTATTGTAACCAATACTAGAAACCCATCCGGCATTTAACGCAGCAAGTCTGCAGAAAGAAGTCAAATAATGAGCCACTTAGTTTTGACTTGTTTTTCAGTTTCATTATACTGTTTAATGTTTCATTCCCAGGAGTTTTTGGACTATTTGGAGTGTAAGCATCTAAAAATGTTCATGTAACATATGCAAAGGTAATGCGTTTCCCACCGCATTTGAATGATTTTGATACCATCCACTCCTGGAAGCAGGGCGAAAAAGCAGAACTTTAATCATCATGTAAATATGCTGTAACCTGTGAGCTGTGAGCTTGGTATTTTTACCTGAAAAGTTTTAAGTCATCTTAGAATGTTGAAATAACTTTCAGATCGTTCATTTTTGCTCCAATGCTGATGAGCAGCTCTAAATGTGAGATGCCTTGTTCATGTGGATGATTGGTTTCTTAAACCGTAACATTATGGAACCTTTGCATATTCCACTGCGGGTAGAATAAATTGTGTGCTCTTTTATGTTCTACATCTTGTTGCAGTGAGATCACCTTGGTCTGTACAGCAGTAAAAGCGCTTTTGGTTTGACCTGTTTTTTTGTTTGAACACGCAGCCTGACTCGTGTCTGATATTGGGGTCTGATACACATAAATACTGTATCATTTTTTTCAATATGAATTAATTTGTTTAGAAAGAAACTTGCAATGCTTAAAGAAGCAGTTTCCCCGTCTAACAGCCCCCCCCACTTTTTTTGTAAATGGCTGGGAAGCAGGGGGTCAGCAGAACCACATTTCAACTCTGGGGACCCCCTAGTTCTCGAGATACAACCCAAGAAATTTGCTACCTTGTTTTTAAGTCTCCCGTGTCCCACGGGCTAATAGGAAGTGATGACACATTACGTTTTAAACAGGACATGTTTAACCCATTGAGTACCAGAAAGGTCGGAGGTTCCTGAGTGCCATGGGCCCTCGGGCACAGTGCAGTCACATAGCGGTCACGTGACCACGGTCACCATTTTGCAGGAAATGGAGGAGTAGGAACACTCCTCATCCGTTTTGCTAATCGTTAGATTGGGTCCTGAGCTCCATTGGAACAATCTATACTAAAAAACCTGATGCTTTGATGATGGCGTAGCCACTACATCATGGGGCCTCTGGAGGGCCACTCTCCATGATGTAGTGATTACGTTTTGGGGCCCTCGGGATTAACCTCCATTTAGTTTCCCCCGGAGGGGACACACCAGCACGACATCCAATGGTACTGTTAATTTCTCGAAAACCAAGGACCCCCTGCTTTCTATCCATGTAAAAAAAATACAAAATGGATGAGGGGGGGAAAGAAAACCAATCGTGGGAACTGCACATTTAACAAACACATCTATCTTCTGGAGTGGTCCTTCCTCTTGGCACTGAAATTACAGCAGGAGTTTGTTATACAGTACCTTACTGCTAAAATACAGCAATGTTGGTCACTAGAGGAGGACCCTACAAGCAGTTGCTTGCACTGCTGTTGTTAACAATGTCTTTCTACTTCGCATAAGGCAGCCCCCGAGGTTTTCTTATGGCATGCATATCACTTGGTAAATATAAGCAACTAGCTGAGAGCCCCGGCGTTGCCCGGGATGTTTGTGGTGTGGGTGTGGCATTTGGGTGAGGAGTGGTCAACGCGGCCCATGTGCGGTGGTAGTGCTGCTGTGGCTGTACTGATGGTGATTGTATCGGTGTGCTGATTTTGGAGGGTTTGGTGCTGATGTGGGGGTGCGGATGTGGGGGTGCGGATGTGGGTGTGCCGATGGGGGAGGTGCAAAGGTGCCGATGTGTGGGTGCTGATGGTGTTGATGGGGGCTGGGAATGGCGGGGAGCCGAGAATGCCAGTGTGCTGGGGGGGCATGGGATAGCGGTGTGCTGATGTGGTTTTGCTGGGGATAGTGTGTGTGTGTATACGTGTGTGTGTATACACACGTGTGTGTGTATACACGTGTGTGTGTATACATGTTTGTGTGTGTGTATACATGTTTGTGTGTATACATTGTATGTGTGTGTGTGTGTGTGTGTGTATACATGTGTACGTGTGTGTGTGTGTGTACGTGTGTGTATACACATGTGTGTGTATACACATGTGTGTATAGACGTGTATACACATGTGTGTGTAGACATTGTGTGTATGTATATATTGTGTGTGTGTGTGTATACATGTGTACGTGTGTGTATACACATGTGTATACACATGTGAGTATACATAGTATGTGTGTGTGTGTGTGTGTACATATGTGTGTGTGTACATTTGTGTGTGTATACATGTTTGTGTGTGTGTGTACATTTGTGTGTGTATACATGTTTGTGTGTGTGTATACATGTTTGTGTGTGTGTATACGTGTGTGTATACATGTGTGTGTATACACGTGTGTGTGTGTGTGTGTGTGTATACATGTGTGTGTGTATACATTATGTGTATGTATACGTGTGTGTGTATGTGTACATGTGCGTGTGTGTATGTCTCCATGTGTGTGTATACACATGTGTATATACACGTGTGTATATACACGTGTGTATACACGTGTGTATACACGTGTGTATACATAGTATGTGTGTGTGTGTGTATACATGTGTGTGTGTACATTTGTGTGTATACATGTTTGTGTGTGTATACACGTGTGTATGTGTGTGTGTGTGTATACATGTGTGTGTGTATACATGTGTGTGTGTATACATTATGTGTATGTATACATGTGTGTGTGTGTGTACGTGTGTGTATGTGTACATGTGCGTGTGTGTATGTCTCCATGTGTGTGTGTATGTCTCCATGTGTGTGTGTACGTGTACATGTGTGTGAGTATACGTGTACATGTGTGTGTGTGTACGTGTCTACGTGTACATGTGTGTGTGTGTCTACGTGTACATGTGTGTGTGTCTACGTGCGTGTGTATACGTGTGTGTGCGTCTACGTGTGTGTGTGTATACGTGTGTGTGCGTATACGTGTGTGTGTGTGTCTACGTGTGTGTGTGTGTCTACGTGTGTGTGTGTGTCTACGTGTGTGTGTGTCTACGTGTGTGTGTGTGTCTACGTGTGTGTGTCTACGTGTGTGTGTGTGCGTGTGTCTACGTCTGTGTGTGTGTCTACGTGTGTGTGTGTACACGTGTGTCTACGTGTGTGTTTGTACGTGTGTGTGTTTGTACGTGTGTGTGTGTGTGTATACGTGTGTGTACGTGTGTGTGTGTATACGTGTGTGTACGTGTGTGTGTGTGTAAACGTGTGTCTGTGTGTATACGTGTGTGTCTGTGTGTATACGTGTGTGTCTGTGTGTATACGTGTGTGTCTGTGTGTATACGTGTGTGTGTGTGTGTATAGGTGTGTGTGTGTGTGTGTGTATAGGTGTGTGTCTGTGTGTATAGGTGTGTCTGTGTGTCTACGTGTTTGTTTGTGTCTACGTGTGTCTACGTGTGTCTGTGTGTATACGTGTGTGTGTGTGTATACGTGTGTCTGTATAGGTGTGTGTGTGTGTGTGTGTGTGTGTGCGTGTGTGTGTGCGTGTGTGTCTGTCTACATGTGTGTGTGTGTCTACATGTGTGTGTGTGTCTACATGTGTGTGTCTGTGGACGTGTGTGTGTGCCTACATGTGTGTGTGTGTGTGTGTGTGTGCCTACATGTGTGTGTGTGCGCCTACATGTGTGTGTGTGTGTGGTCTCTGTGTGTGTGTGTGTCTCTGTGTATGTGTATGTGTATGTGTATGTGTGTGTATGTGTATGTATATATATATATATATATATATATATATATATATATATATATATATATATATATATATATATAGTGTGTGTGTGTGTATGTATGGAGGGTTGAGGCTGGCAATGAAGGAATGGGGGGGTGTGGGGGGAGAGCTGCTTACCTTGCAGTCGGCAGCATGTTCCTCGAGGTGAGGCCTCCTGCAGGGCGGGAGCCCCCCCGCTGCCTCCGGCTCGAGGTGAGGCCTCCTGCAGGGCGGGAGCCCCCCCGGCTCGAGGTGAGGCCTCCTGCAGGGCGGGAGCCCCCCCGGCTCGAGGTGAGGCCTCCTGCAGGGCGGGAGCCCCCCCGCTGGCTCCGGCTCGAGGTGAGGCCTCCTGCAGGGCGGGAGCCCCCCCGCTGCCCACCGGCTCGAGGTGAAGCCTCCTGCAGGGCGGGAGCCCCCCCGCTGCCCTCCGGCTCGAGGTGAGGCCTCCTGCAGGGCGGGAGCCCCCCCGCTGCCCCCCGGCTCGAGGTGAGGCCTCCTGCAGGGCGGGAGCCCCCCCGCTGCCCTCCGGCTCGAGGTGAGGCCTCCTGCAGGGCGGGAGCCCCCCCGCTGCCCTCCGGCTCGAGGTGAGGCCTCCTGCAGGGCGGGAGCCCCCCCGCTGCCCTCCGGCTCGAGGTGAGGCGGCGGTGCCGAGGAGCGTTGCAGGCGGCGCCGGGTAGGCTGGTCTTTGCTGTGAGGGGGGTGGGAGAGGTGAGCCGGTGCCGAGGAGCGTGCGGCGAGGCCCGTGGGTATGCTGCCTCACCCATCCGGCCGCTCCCACGTGGATGTGAGGCGGGAGGCAGCGTGTTGTGGCCGCTCCCCCGCGTGTGTCCCGGGCGCTCGCTCCGCTCCCCCGCTGACTGTAGCGGCGCCGGGGTGTGAGCTTGGGGGGGGGGGGGTGTGTGAGCTTGGGGGGGGGGGGGTGTGAGCTTGGGGGGGGGTGAGGTGTGTGTGAGCTTGGGGGGGGGGGGGGGGGGGGGGTGTGTGTGTGTGTGTGTGTGTGTGTGTGTGTGTGTGTGTGTGTGTGTGTGTGTGTGTGTGTGTGTGTGTGTGTGTGTGTGTGTGTGTGTGTGTGTGTGTGTGTGTGTGGGTGCGCCTTTGGCCCGTCACTCCGCCTCAGGCCAATGCGAGGTGTGGGGGGCGGGCCAAGGGGGTGGTGTGAGTGTGTGAGGCCAATGAGAGGTGTGCGGGGGCGGGCGGCCCATGGGACCAATGAGATTGCCGCTAGGGACACCGGACATCCAGCAGGCAGGCATGCATGCATGCAGGCAGGCAGGCAGGCAGGCAAACATACAGTGCTTTCACTAATATAGTATAAGATAGGCTTCAGTGGTTTAACCCTAATGTAAGGCTCTGCTACAGATTTCTATCACTGAGTTTACTGATATTCCACATTTTGAACAGTGGTTACTCTCTAAATCTAGATTGTGCTGCTATTTTAAGATACAATCACACATAGTCGGGCCAATTGAATGTCTTGGGGGGCTTGTGAATGGGGAAATGTTTGTCAGTCAAGGGTATTCTTGCATGCCCCTTTGAGAGAGTCAGAATAGTGATATAGTACACTTATTCCACTTTGTCATCGGAAGAGCCTATAAAGGTAAGAGGAGGTGGAACTCTGGCTGTAGAAGCACTTGCTAATCACAGACAAAACGGAGCAGCCAGACGAAATCTTAAACCAAGTCTAACTTTTAAGTATTTCTTTTTTATTCAATAAATGTATTCATCTATTTTTTAAAGGTATCAATTACTCAGATTAGACCCTTTAAACATGTCACTGGAATTAGTTCACTTTGCGATTGGCCATTTAAACGCATGACATTAATTTTGTGGAGCTGTCCTTTCATCTTGGTGCTGAAGTGACAGGAGTGTCTTATACCTTTATACTAAAACTCCTGTATTTTCTTGGTCACTGGTGGAGGACAGGTTTCTTGCAGAGGTGGCATACTGTAGCACCGCTTAGTAAAAATAGGCTATGGTGTGTCATTATCCAATTACTTTTACTTAACCCCAGCACATTTCTCCTTCAAATACTTTGCTACAGATTCCCACCACTGAGTTTATTGATAATTTACATTTTGTAGGGTGGATAGTCTCTAAATTTAGATTGTGTGCTATTTAAGAACTGAAATAGAGAGAATCTTTGCTCTTGATGAAAGCAGATCCTCTCAGAGGCGTACCAATAGCCGGTGGGCCGCTCTCCTTCACCCCCCCTCCTCTTGGCGGTCCTGCTGACCCTCTCTATCTCTTCTCCCCCAGATAGAGGCACGTGGGGGGAGATGATGGTACACAGCAGCAGAGGGCCGCCAGAGTTAAGCAGAGGAGTTAGGAGTTGCATGGATGCAGAGCAGGACAGCCGAGGAGGAGTGCGCCTCAGCGGTCCTACCTGGAAGTCTTTCTTACTTCTGGTATCTATGCTGCTACAGAACGCTTAAACTCAATGGGGGAATAGATAGCCACAGTGACAATCAATGGGCTCCCTATAGACCATCAAAGTGTTTCTTACGCATGCCGGGATAAAAACTCATCCTCCTCATCCAACTGCGGCATCACCAACTCTTGACCCACGAAACAATGATCCTCAGCTTGATGTACAGCATGATACGCAGAAGTCCACAATCCTCCATTGCTTGAAGAGGAGTCACTGGTGAGTAGATCTTCTTTCTTCTCTTCTTTCTTCAACAGGTCCAGGAGATGTTGACTATCCGTCTTCTTCCTGTCAAATGAGACGTGACAGGCCTGTGTAATCAAGTTTGACAGACACAATGTACAACCCCTTGTGGGAGAGGTTAATCCCTTCATTACTTTAACGATTGTAACCCCCCTAGGGCAACTATAACCTTCACCCACCCACTCTACCACCAACAAACCGGGTACTGCTTTTTAACCCATTCATTACCTTAGTGGTTAGCCATAAGGATAATGAAACTCTATTTTTTATTTTTATTTTATTAACACAGTATTGAAGAAGGGGGTCTCTGGACCTGCCGCATTAATTTCAGGTCTGGAGACCCCCTACTTCCCGAGGTACAGGCCCCAGTATGGGGTGCCGGTATCTTCTGCAAGTTTAAATGTTCCAGTCACTGGGGGCATGATGCATGACATTTATACTTGCGGAAGATACCGGCGCCCGATACGGAAGCCTGTACCGTGAGAAGCAGGGGGGCCCTGGACCTGGAATGAATGTGGTTCAGGTCTGGAGACCCCTTACTTCAATATTATGTTAATAAAATAAAAATGGTATGATCACCTGTAAGAGCTGTGCAGGGAGATGCAGTTTCTCTCTGCAGAGCTCTTCCAGACTGGAACGAAATCGCACAGGCGTATCGCTTGAAAAGCAAATTCCAACTTATGCGGTATATCATTTTTGTACCGAATGGTATTTATCAAGCGATATATCTTACTGAATACCGTTTTTTCACAAAATTCATACCGTTCGGTAGGAACATGCAAACACGTTCAATGTTGCAGTGATAAACATTGAAGGTACCTGAATAGATCCCCCCTCTCTTCTCCCCTCTCTTCCAGTCTCTCTTCCCCCCTCTCTTCCCCCTTCTCTTCCTTCCCCCCCTCTCTTCCCCCTCTCTTCCCCCTCTCTCCTTCCCCCCCTCACTTCCCCCCTCTCTTCCCCCTCTCTCCCTGCCCCCTCTCTCCCTCTCCCCTCTCCCCCCTCTCTCATGTACTACTGACTGAGCGTTAAGAAAAACTTCAAAAGGTGATATGAAAGAATGCTTTGGTGAAGAAATCAACATAGGTTTACAGTGCATTGAATCAACTTAATCTTTATAATGGGATTTAAAACAGATTCATAATAAAAAAAGGTAGTTTATTACTTTTAAGACCGATTCACGTCTTTCTGGTTATATTAAAATTGTCCTCTGTAGCCAACATAAATTTTGCATGGCTCTTATTGTGCGAAAAACCTCAATGGCATCATAACAGCCTTATTCTGCCAAGAGGTCCTTTTTATACTGCATTTTAATAGACTTTCAAATGACATTTTATCAACAATAGTTAAATGATATTCTTTTCAATCTTATTGTTTTGCGTCGGGCAGAAAAGATTGATTACTTATAGAGTTTTACTCTTGGGAGTATTTTAGTGGATTTCCTTTGCAAAGTCACTTAACTTTAATTCAGGCATTTGGTATAAGTTTATTGGATAAAGGGGGTTTGGCTATGCTATGAAACAACGTGTCGCTGTTTCCCAATGTCCCAATGTTCCAATGCGAAAACATAACCCCCTATCTTTACTTTCAAATCAGTGTAGTACAGGTCTCTTTAACTACAGATGCAGCGGCCTTTATTCGAACAAATCTCGAAATGGAATTTTCGAGATATGCCCGTGATCCTCACTAGATTTGCCGGGGCATACTAATGGCCCATCGGATTAACACAGCAGGGGTCCTGCTGTGTGAGTCCTACCGGGGATCTGCCTGCGTGTAATAGACACACAGTAAGAGGCTCTCCAAGAGGGCCGGATCCAAAAACAGGTATACTTGCAAGGGCGACAAGCCTGTTGTAATGTCATTTTAGACACATTTAAAGAGTTGCAAATAATTATCATAAACTTAACAGACCATCTGAACATTTCTTAACATATAAATTAGAACAAAAGACAAAGCCCCAATGCTACGTCCAGTACGACAAATAATTTAGTTAATTGCTATCTGTTTCTGTTTGTTTTTCTCATGTGTGGGGTCATTTAGTAAAATACTATGGCCAAAATATTTCAAGCCTGCAAGTCCCTCAAGGTCAGACCCCTCGGCAGGTCCTACACTACCAATGTTATACTGTCCCTTGCGTTACTTCCACTGCATAGAGAGAGGCGGAAACAAAGTAACACTGCAGCCAACAGCATGGAATGTGTGATGTGTGTGAGGGTTATAAATGTAAGACGCACTGTATGTGCTGTGTATGTATGAGCTACAGTGCAGTTTAAAACACACGTATACACACACACATTGTAGTGGGTTTGGATTTTGAGCTATGCTAAGACTGCGTACATACGAATGAGAAGTACAGGTAGTCCTCGCTATCCAACGTTTCACTTTGCAACGAATGACATATCCGATGCTTTACAATGCAATCCGATGGGCTGTTATCCGACGCCGGAATGCGTTATCCGACGCTCACCGCCACTGATTAACATAGGACTCACTTTACAACGGTTTCACTATCCAACGCTACTTCCAGAACGGATTCCGTTGGATAACCGAGGACTGTCTGTATTGGGACAATCCTGTACCTAAATCCTTTAAAGCTGCAGACCAAGCGTATATTCTAGATGTGTTTTTTTTAATAAATCAGTTCTGTACTGAGAGAACTTTTAGCATTTTTTTTTAAACTCTGAATTACATTTTGAATGTATTATAATGTAACAAGCATTTTTTGTTTCTATGGCAACTATTTACAAAGTCACACAACCTTCCTATTCTGAAACAGGCCCCTTTGTGAGCCCTGCCCTCTAGCAGTGCACCAATTGTATCTAGTGACTGCCTGGTCACATGATCTTCTCCACAGAACGTTGCATCTTTGAGCCTCTTCTGCTGCACTGACAGCCATTTAGTGAACCCCTGAGCCGAATCTTAGCCAATCGGTCACAGGAGAAAAGAACGATCGGCAACTTAGCTAAATACTTATCATTATCTGGATTGTATTGGTGAACATATTAAAGGGAAAAAATGAATATTAAAAAAAAGGCAGCTTGGATTGCTGCTTTAAGTAATATGATGCATTGTGACACTGAAATGGGTTAAATAATCTTCTTGTGAAACATGAAGCAAAAGCTGCAAATTAAATTGTGATTCTTATTTCTATTTTATAAAGGTGAAAACCTAGCAAATATTTTCTTGGTTGCATGAAATATGGATGATCGGAGCTGCAATACAAAAGGAATTGGCTTCCCATATATGTCATCAGCTTAATGAACATCTACTCTCGCTTTGTTCATCAATGTGTTTTCCAAAATCAAATCTCCTTTGGGTTTTAAATCCTGCCTTTTAGATTAAAACTAATCTCCACAAGCCAACAGCAGTGGTATGGATAAATCAAAAGCATCTTTTGCTTGCAGATTTGTGCGGGGCATTTGCATCATAAAATAACTTAAACAGATGAAATTGATAATACTCTAAAGCAAAGGGTAAGGTTCAACTTAGAAATTGCATGGCTAACCAGGAATCAAGATGTAGATTCATGAGACAGCCACGTGCAATCCCACATTTCACATATGCTGGCTGTATGTGCATTTTGTAATCTGCTCAGTGAGATCTACTGTAGTGCAGGGGAAAAATGGATTAAAGCAGCATTTTATGTTTAGAGATAATGTCCCCCTCTCATTCAGCAGAATAAATACTTTGCATATGATATCAGATGCGTTATTAGAGAGGGTTGGGGTTCCTTACAATGCATCTGATCTCAGACACACTATTAGAGAGTGTTGGGGCGCCGCAGAATTTCACAATATAGTTATACAGTTCCTTAACAAAAAAAAGTTGAAAATCACTGTAATAGAAGTAAAACTCTTAAACAAAATAGAATGTAATGTTTTGCTAAAAAGAGACCATTACTACGTATTCTATGTAATGATTGTGACGTACTTGACCTAGTGACCATCAGTTTCTTAGTAGAGAAACTCTGTGGAATTGAAAGTGTACTGGTGTCCTTAATTCTTTATATTGCCTTAACGATGTTGTCAGGGTGGGTCCCAAACATGAAATGCAGCTTTGAGCAGCTGTTTTAATCTCTTGAATACCCAGGGGGCTGGTACTCCAAGCTTGGTAGGAAAGCTCTCACATCTGTGCCCCTTAAAATTTACAGTGCAGGTCACTAGTGCAAGGTCAAACAGAAGATGCCTTGAAATGTGCTGCCTCAGATACTGAATGGCTTAAGTACTGGACATGACTATCTCTCCTGCCTTTCAGTTCCAGGCATTGGTAACCAGCAAAGCGTTATGGTATGTTTCAACTAAGGTTATTGATTTGCCAAGGAGTGATACAAATGCAAAAGTAACACAACTAGTACTGTTTTTATGGTTTTAATTCTGTAGCACCTTTCCCCCCACTCGAAGTGAGATCATATAGCTACCGGCGTATTCCGGTGCGGGTGCATACCTGTTAGGTAGAACAGAAGGCTTGAGATCTCTGCAGTGGTATAGGGAGGCATCAGGACAATCTATCAAGGATGGTTTGTCGGTCAGCGCAGCGCCTCCAGCTCAGGAGGTTCCTGGTGCAGCCAGGATGAACCTCAGGGCCAACTCTTCTTGGTATTCACACTCCAGACAACACACCAGAGAGGGTATAACGGGGGTTTATTGGGTACATCATAGATATTAAAGGTTCCATTCCCTGATGGCAGTACCTCGGGCTTGAGGCCCTGAGCACCCTCCTCAGCATACCTTACCCCCTAACAGGGCAAGGCCTCAGCCCACTCCTGTCCAGGAGACACTTACTGCTGGGTCTTCATAGCAGGGAGGGCAGCAGAGAACTACTGTAACTCTCAGAGCCCTTACTCTAACCTCTAGAGGGAACCCCCTCCTTCCCAGGGGATCGGCTTGTAAGCCGGCCTCCTATCAGCCATAGGCCCCCCTTGTAATACCAGGCTACTCCTGAACTTTATTAGGTAATACACATATAACAATACAACCAGGCCCTGCAGGATGTGCTCCCAGAACTGCCCACTCTTTACTGGGACTTTCAGTGCTAGAGGGGCCAGAGAATTAGTAGCCCCAGGGGACTTGGCTACAATTGTATGATGCAAACTTGTCTAATCCTGGAATTATTTAATTGATATCCAGCATATACATTCGATTAAAAATCAGGAGCAAACTGGCTAAATTAGTAGGGCTCAAACAGAGCTGATTTAACATAGTTGTATACAGATGTTACTAATGATAAGAAACCAGGAGGTGTGTTGCAAGCTTTTTTTTAAGACGCCTGTTTCACTACCTTATGGTAGTGGTTTTCAATCTTTTTTTGGTTAGGGAACCTCAGAATTAGATTTTGAAATTCTGGGGAACCTCAACCCTCGCCCCCCATCTCTGGCCGCCCATCTCTCTTGTCACCCCCGTTTCTCTGCCCCTTACGCTCCCTCTTCACCTCACACTCTTCCCCTTTCTCGTGCGCCCGCCCGCACACTAACAGACACACACTCTCCCCCTCTCACTTACATACACACACACACACACACACACACACACACACACACACACACACACACACACACACACACACACACACACTCTCCCACTACACATGCACTCTCCCACTTACACACACACACTTTCCTACTTACACACACACTCTCCCACTTAAACACACACACACTGCCCAATCCTTCCTCTCCCTCCTGTCAGCCTGAAGTTTACGCGACGTCCAGTGCCGACCAGAGCAGGCAGGGGGAGGAAGTATATCAGTGACCATGCAGCTGCTGCTACTGAGCTCGGGAGCCTCCGGGTCAATGCTATGTGGGGTGTCACCGGGCCTGGCCTGGGACAGCATGGGAGAGTTGTCCTAGCTCTCCCCCCTGGCGTCCACGGAACCCCTGAGGGGTGCTTTCGGAACCCGGTTGAAAATCACTGCTCTAGAACATCAGATGTATTTTGTGATCTTAAACAACCTGGAATGACAAAATCTTTTCTCACTATTCAGCGAAATAGTATTCTACAGTATGTCACAAGATTTATGGACTCTACCTAAAGAGGATGACACAAACTTCATCATATTTATTCATCATGTGCTCAGCTGACATACATTTCTCTTTCTGACCTTCTATTGTCCGGGTCAAGGACAAAGACAGATTGATTCAACCATCTCTATTACAGAGTCCCACAGCTAAGCAGAGAATAAAGAAGGATGGTTTGTTTTAGTCTGACTGAGCAGTAGAATCAAGTGGTAAAATATGACAGGTAACGTATATAGAAGCTAATTCCTACAAGGTGGAGCAGAAAGACATTGGTGGGACCCAGTGAACATATTGCAGAGGGACCAGCACTGCATTGCTTTGAGGGAATCGACATGATTGGTGCAATAGAATGCACCAAATGTGTACTTTATGTGCATCGACTCTGTTATTACTCTAGGGGCATGCAAGTAATTGCAGTCCAATGGATTACTGGATCCAATCATTTTCAGACAGCATTTTATATTGTTTTTATTACTTATAGTACTTGTTACTTACTAAGCATACTGACAAAACCATGTGTTTTTCACCCATGGGGCACCCGACTATGACCTCTTACTTTACTCAGTTGTCCAATCTTGAGGGATATTCTAATATTCATACAAAAAAAGCTTTCATGCATTTCAATCTTTTTTGGTGCTGGGGAGGCATGTGGTGTACAACCAAACTGTATTCCCCAACTACAGCCAAGGAGACACACATCGACCCTTACTACCACTTAAACAAATCACAATGCCCTCCAACCAACCTGAAAGGTGTTTGGCAGTCAAGGGGTTGAGTGTAATCATGTCTATCACTGGGTAATCTCCTGCACTTTACACTATTTGAAGACTGAAGTACGATACAATGGCTGACCTTACTATGACCTCTAACATTGACATCCAGCAATTGCAGTTTATGGTCTCTGTAAAAGAGGATGAATGTATTCAGCATTATCGGGGACAAAGCCTACAAGTGAATTTGTTTTAGCTGATCGAAATGTTGCAGTGTAGGATTCGTAAAGAAACATCCACTGACTATATATGAGCAGATTTGATTAGCAGCTGCTTTCCTTACAATAAATGAACAATGCAAGTTATTAAAAGGGAACAATAGAGGTTAAAAGTGTAAGGCATTTATTTATGAACTAGCATAGTACAGTATGCAGAGGGGGGAGATGGGGAATATCATTGGAGTATGCAATGGAGTGAGATTGGGAATATCATAGAGACTAACAGCTTTGCCAATGGTATGGTGTGTATATATACAGGAAAATGTTATGAAAATCTAATTTAAGGGAACAGCAGATTTAATTTTTTAGATTTGGAGTACATTATTGTACCAACTTCCTGGGATATGCCTTAGAATATGAAGAAATTATAAAAAAAAATATAATGAAAATGGCACCCAAGTACTCCTGAATCTTTTCTATAGATCTCTTTATCACTGGTACACAACCTCCGTTGATCCTGAAATCACAAAGCTGGATCCAAAAGTATAATTGCAAGCAGACTAGTTAATTGGTGAAAGGTCTGAAGAAAGGGCTTAGCGCCCTGAAACGTTACCATGGATGTACCTGCTCTGATTATGTTCATAAACACAATCTATTAGACGCAATTTAAGCATTAATGATTTGCTTTATTAGAACTCCTCCGCAACCCGCAAGAGGGGTGGGTGCTGGGCACTGTATAGATCATGGATGGGTATGTTTGATGGCAACTTTTGAAGGAGCAAGAGATTGAATAATAGACCTTCTCGAACTGGTCCCTCCGCCTGCTCCAACCTCAGTGCCTGCCCCAATACCATTACCAGTTCGGAACAACCAACTCCGAAAACGAGATGAATCTACATCTGAACTACAAGATCGACTCGAACATCTACATACAGCACACCCCTTGCATCAACAATGGGTCACTGACAACCAATTTTCAAGGTGTCTAATCAAGGTAAATATAAATTTACACAAATTTTACCTACAGTACTGTACAACCGTACAGTACTGTCTTTCCCAAATGATCCGCATAATCGTTCCATAGACCACGCATGTGCATACTGCACTTTAAGCATTTATTATTTCTTGTTTACTAATAGGGTTCAGTAAATAATTTCCAAGTATTTTACAGAATTCAAGCCGTCAAATCGACAACCAGAAGAAATCAATTGAAGTCTAAAAACATTATAACTTGGAACTTTTTAATACTGTTGAAATATTTGTTATAAATATTGTAATCATAGTGGGCAGGCACATACTTCCTCCTGAAATAAAAATTCCTATTGAATGACACTCATAACCTATGCATTCCATAGACACGCATGCGCATAGACACAATCCCTGTAGCCTTTATTTCTGCAAGTGCAGTATTAGTAAACATTTTACTTTGGCATTTATTTAGTTGTTTAACAGTACATGGCTTATTCAGCAATTGGGGATAGATCCTCACTTTAGATGCATAGTTATATCACCAGTCCTCAGGAGCATAAATATTTTGACCATAGGTACAAACAGGGAATTTTCCCATACCTGAAAATAAAGTCAATTAGAGCTAATAGATTTAGGTTTTAATTCACAACTTTTTTGTTTCTATAGTATAATAAATATTATTTTCAACCTGTGGAGATGGATTACCATCTCTTTCCAGTACATTACTACATTCTGAATACTATAGAGGTGGAGTGCATGTAAATACAGGGATCTTTCCCATTCTGTTTTTGCATTAATTTATCCTTGTTTGCACCCCCCACTTATTCAAGATGAGCAGAAGCCAATTTGTTTTGTGTCCCAGGAAACACATCCAGTTATATTGCCAAGTAACATTATGTAATTCATGCATCAATTTTTATTTTTGACAATACCCCGAATACCTGTACTGCGCAGAAATTAAATGACACTCATATGCGTTTCAACCAGATTCCATAGAAACACACATGCGCAGAAATTCAATGATATGCATATGCGTTTCAACCAGGTCCCATAGAAATACACACAAGTACCATACAATGTACAGTAATGTAATTCATGCACTACACTACTGCATTTCTTCTTGATTATTTATATTTACAGGTGAAAATGTCCAAAAGCCGGCCCCAAGAAGATGCCGATTGAAGATGATTGTATATTTGGAAGAGCGAAGAAATTTGTATTATTGTATTTTTCATAAAATAATTTACTGTAATCTAGTAACAAATTATTTCATATTTGAAAAGACTTTTTAATCATCTGAACTTTTATGGGGAATAAGTGGTAGGTTACATTTAAATACCATTACATATCATATCGTGCAAAATGAACGAGAATAAGGGATGGGTTACATTGCATTTAGATTTTGAAGACACACTAGCGCCTACTATCGTTTCTGCGGACTATTGCAACCATCGCTAAAACAACATAACATTTTCCCGACCGCGACACATTCGCGGGTCAGATGCGAGCAGCTGTAAAATTATCAGGGGCGCATACTCTATCTGCAAGACAGACGCACCAGTACAATAATGCTATATCTGTAATACTTACACACTGGCCCTTGTATTTCTGTTGACAAACCAGAAGAATAGTTTCTATCAAATAAACTGTTTGAAATCTGATTGACCTTTAATGTCAGTGACTGTATAATATGGGATTATGACTACAGAATAAAAGGTCGG
Organism: Ascaphus truei; assembly: GCF_040206685.1. Taxonomy (NCBI): domain Eukaryota; kingdom Metazoa; phylum Chordata; class Amphibia; order Anura; family Ascaphidae; genus Ascaphus; species Ascaphus truei. Next base: position 9,640,555 of record NC_134503.1, read on the forward strand.
AGTTGTACCGTTTGTTTGTTTTTCTGTACTGTTAAGTCAGCCAGAGTTGCATTTTACTTTTCTACTTGTCGAACTGGTTTCTAATAAGCACTCAATTTAAAGCTCTGCAGGACGGCCAAATTTGACTCAATATTTGGACATTGACATGTTAAATAATGTACTCCTGAGAATCCTAGCATTTTACTGGACCAATAGCAATTACTTACAAACAATGAGATTGTTTGCACTTCCTCTGGACCAAAAAGTAGATTGACAGTTAAATGTAAAAATATTAGTCTCTGAGCAAAATGCCTATATTCATAATGAACTGGCTGTGTGCATAGTAATGCAGAATTGTAATCCCTGGATCATTTCAAAATAATTGACTTTTTCATTTGTAGCGTTTTCCTTGTGAAAGATAGAGAACTGATTGATTATTTCTTTTATCAAACACATCAAAGCCTTAAGAACGGTGCTATTGTTACTGAAACATAAAAATAGTCACTGAAGCCTCGGAGACTAAATTCATCAGCACAGCATATGGGCTTCAGAACGTGTACATTAATGAGGCCTAGTAAAAGGAACACATATGTTATTATAACCTACAGTAAACTAAACGACACACGATTTCAAAGGGATTGCTGATCCTTTAGATAGATTCATCTTCAAGGCAAAGCGCAGAATGGTAATGTGTGTGACTTATTCATTGCGATGTCAGAAAGCCTTTGATAAAATTATACCTGACAAGCTCTAGTTTGGTCTGAAAGCCATAGGGAACATGTAGCAAGAATAAACTGCAGATAAACTGCATGGACAGTTAAATCAAGGAAAATTATTTTGATTATAAACTATAGTACCAGAGATTTCAGGGGTCTCACATTATAATTTATATGCAAAGTTGGGCTCTCTATTATTTTGTTCTAAGACAAGGAAATATTATTTTTAAGTGTTGTTCATAAGAGAGGGTGTTGATTTAGCACGGAAAGTGTCTGATTGATTAAGGGACGTTCTTATCATTGACAGAAGCTGAGAAAAATATTGCCTGGGCAGACTGAATTGGAGGAGTGACGTGGGGGTTAATTGACTTGTGACGTCCATATACAAAATTATTTAATTCCAAATCTAATTCCCTGGAACGTAGTGTAGTTCGTGTGAAACAGAGCAAGGATGATTGCATTTATGACAAGCAATGCCCTTAATAAATTGTCAGTAGATCCGCCATCATCTTCTCACTGAGTAGCCAGAAGTTGACTCTTGGTCACCAAAGGCATACAGTATATTGGGATTTGCCTGCAAGCTAAAATACAGCGGCATAGAGTGGCTTTTCAAAATAGTTTGCAGAATTATTATGTCTTAAAGAGGGGATTTGTAGACAAATAAACATTTGGAAACAGATACGTCAGACATCATTTAATTTACACTTTATAGCACAGGCCAGTGGAGAAATATGCATAGTGTTTCCACTGCACTGTACTTGTATCTGACACATTACTTTAGTTTTCTATGTACAGTGTAATTTGCCTTAAGGCTGAAATGGTCAGTTTGACAAATAATAATGCTATGAACCCTTATATGTATCTATTCACTGACAAAAAGGGCCTGCAATGCATTGCATTCTGCTGCTGTATACTTATTGGTAGTGTAGTATGTGCTGTTAGCATTTACCTTGACGCTGTTGCAGACTTGATATGCTTTGGCCAACAGATTGAACTAAATGCCCATACCAAAAAAACATGTAGAAATTAACTAAATAATTTCTCATATTAGATGTACATTGGGACGTCTGTGTTTCCGGTTGTATATTTGAGGTCCCTGTCCCAGTAGCGCTCCGATTGGCACAAATAATGATAGAAATATAGAATATTGTGGGTTTTGAGATGCGGAGATTGTGCATGTCTAGCTGGATCCATATTTACAGGCGAGTAGCATTTTCCATTATATGACCAGCGTGTTTAAGTCAAGAAAAGGTCAAACATTTGAAAAGAGAGCAAAGTTAGATATTTCCTGCTACCAGCCCTCACTGGGAAATCCCCAAGATACAAAACAAAGAAATGTGTATATTGAGGAAACAAGAGCACATCTTCAAAGAATCTTCCTTAAAGAGAGAATCATTAATTATAGGAAAATCCCCACCATCTAACGCTCTTGCTGTTTATTAAAATTACAAATTCAACACCACAAACATCTTTCATCTCCCTCCCCTGACAGCAGCTTGCTGTGGGAGCTGCCTTTTTGATGTCTGTACAGATCTGAGCTGGGGGAGAGATTGAAGGCTTTGTTTTTTGGATGCTGTATACTGTTTGTCTCTAACCTGGAAAATTACCGGTGTATGACGCTCTGTTTTTTTTTTTTTTTAACCTTACTGTAAATTACCCATAGACTTTGTATGCCAGGCGAGATCCTTTCATTCCAACTAGAACGTTGTTTGGTTTACATAGCTGGTGAAATGAAATCAAGCCAAGCACTTCAAAAGCTATAGAGTGTGTGACTGTAATTCTTGAAATATATTTTTTGAGCCGTGTTAAAAGGCTTTAAAGGCTCCGATTTTCAGAATGAAAGAATAACGAGCCTCTTAAGGTTACTCCATTTCCATCTAATGTCGTATATGAATACACTTGTACAACAGCTACTGTATATACCACTGGGGAACTCAAAATAATACATACATTTGCTTTGTGGATTAGTGTGTCACTTGCCTGTCTTATCATCATCCCTCTTCATACTTAATTTGTTGGTTATTGGTATAGAAGAGCTTTTTCGACCTCATTGGAACTTTCATAACCTGTGCTTACATGAAGAAGCATCACACTTGCATGTAGCATATACCACCAGTTTGTTGGTGCCAATACAAGGTAACATAACCTGAAAATACAGTAATTATCAGAAATTATACAAAATAAAATGAATCTCAATCTCATAAATTTATCAAATAAAACATATTACCCCAAATGATGTGAACGATCAGTAGAGCCTTTGATCAATATACAGTAAGGAAGTAGCATTTACAGTATTTTTCAGTGCTGAGAATATTACATTTACAAAAGATAGACCTTCTTCCATTGGCCCAGAGTCCTGATATTTTAAGTTTCCATGTAATTGTTTATATTTATGGATGGATTACTGCATATCATATTTTAGTTTTTTTTTTTTTAACCAGAGACAGAACATAAAACACAGACAAAGCTCAGTTTTAGCACATCCAGTGAAACTCATACACGGTACAGTGCCTAAATATATATGTATAAATATCTATTAAGTAAAATGGTCTTTTAGTTTGACATTTTTGGCCAAAATTGTTGTAAGCCCCTGAGCCAACTTCACGGCAGACCACAATTCAGGGGTCCCAATAAAATGATTTACTATAAATCATTCTTCCTGTTATTACACAGGTTATTAAGAATTTATATTAGCGTTAGGGACCCCTGAATTGTGGTCTGCCGTGAAGTTGGCTCAGGGGCTTACAACAATTTTGGCCAAAAATGTCAAACTAAAAGACCATTTTACTTAATAGATATTTATACATATATATTTAGGCACTGTACCGTGTATGAGTTTCACTGGATGTGCTAAAACTGAGCTCTGTCTGTGTTTTATGTTCTGTCTCTGGTTAAAAATATATATTGCCATGCTCAGTAGCACTCCTCTGTGACACTCATATGCTTATATATATGTTGTGGTTATTTTGGGGGTTCAATAGGAGCTTGTTAGGTGTCCAGTATGTTTCATATTTTAGGACATTCATAATATGTGGCAGCAACATGTACTCATCCCACGATCATCTATACTAATGTTCCTCCTCACTTCAGCAATATGCGAAAATATGGAATTAAAGCAAAGCGTGTCAAGTCTAAAATACAAATGGGAGCCCATTACAGGATCCTATCAGGGCATGGTGGCATAGCTCTTTGACAAAGCGCTTTGACAGCGCGAAACGCGTTAGAGAACCTATCTGTTTGTAGCCCGGTCTACTTATGCATTAGATTAAAGCATTTTTAACTTGCCACAAGCCTCCAGCCCTTTATTTTTTAGCTGTGCTCCACCATTCTTTTCTACTTGGATTTACCTATACCGGAAGGAGGCACGCTGAACTTCTCCAGGACCTGATGATTCGTGAGTTTATTGACTATATTTTTACTGCAGTGCATATTGTGTATGGCTATATTTGCTCGTGCCTAGGGATTGAGGTGTGTTGCCCCATTAGTGGGTGTGGGGTGTGCTCTCTTCACTGAGTGCCCATTTCACACACTCACTGTGGGGCTTCTGTTCCATTATATAGATATCCTATACTATGGCTACAAGGTGAGCATTCAAGCCCATTACTGCACATGCATCCATCTGAAGTTTAACTCTCTCCTGGACTTTAATGCTATATTGCAAACATCACCCAGACATTAGTAGCACCTATTTGGGATTCATTTCCCACATCTACTGTGCATGTGGCAAAGCACCGCACTTTGGGTCCAACACCTTCTGACACAGAATATTTATACTTTTCATTATCCAAAGTGAATACATTTTATGTCAAATATAATAATGTGGTAGACGTGATGTATATTCATTATTTCCTCGCACACTTGGATTTATGCAAGGTCAAAATGATTATTATTATCTTTTTAATTATGTGGTCACCTGTGTACTACCTTTACTGTTATAAATACATTATATAAAGGTAGAATCCTTCCTAAAAACCAAAATGACAATAGCTCTGACATGGTGACATCAGGGGTGGCTGATACACATGTTAAATCTACAATTTCCATATATATGTTTTTTTTACTTAATATTTTTTTCACGTTCGCACATATAATTTTTTTTTTGTGGAGGGGGAGAGAGGACAGAAAGAAGAAAACAGTTTGGTGTGGGGTACATGGACCTAAAAGGTCCAGGATATTGAACATGTACTGTATTGCAAATAGAATTCAGGTTTACCTAGAAACTTTAATCATATGGTATGGATAAGTTATGTATGTTTATAAAGAGAAAGTTACATTTCCGTTGGTGAATACAAATTTGAAATTAAAGTGTAGTGAATTTGTCAAAATGTTGAAAGATATATTTGAGATTTAAATATGGCTTTTGTGGCGAGCTGTGCATGTAGTGTTGGCTTTGGAATTATTGTCTGTTCAGTCAGTAATAGCCTACAAGCTGAATAAAAAAAGCTTGTAATCACTATGACCAATTAATCAATTGCCTAATTAGGTGATGCACTTTTAGGTGAGTATAAATCTAGACCTCGGAACAGTTTATGAAATTGATGAACCAGCTTTTAGAAAATCTATTACTGTGTTCACCCTATTAGTAGCTGAAAAAGGTGCCAGTTCAGGCAGGCGTAATGCATTTGGTTCTGGGTTGGCAAGAAGACCAACTAGCTCTATTTGACCTCATGGTAGCATCTATGCTTCAGAGAGATTTTTCCTCTCTTGTCCAATTATTAAGCCGGCACCTTGTTGCTGCACTATTGAATTGTTTCAGAATAAGTAACTGGGCACAGATTATGAATCTAGAAGCCTAATTTTATGGGGTACTACAGTACAACCTGGGCACCTGGTATGGGACATAAAGTGGGAACCTCTCGTCTGTCCATTAAAAAGAACCATTACCTATAATTCTTCAATCCATTGAAGGATAATAATTATGTCAGGATAATCATTTTTGGATCTGCATTAACCCAGCAGAAATAAATGTCAACTTACATTGGCTGCAGTAATCAAGGACACAATTGCTGATCCAAGATCGTTTTATAAATAAATATTGTTTCTTATAAAGAAATATAGAACATATGTGGTTTTTAGTGCATAGTGATTAGTAGTGATAGTGATAGTGTAGTGACCGTATCATTGGAATTGGACATGTGTTCAAAGTGCTCATCAAAGTGTGTGACATGAAATTATTACACATTTTCAGTACCGGTAATAGAATTGTTTAACATGTACAGCTCAACCCCGTTATAGCGCGGATCCGCTTATAACGCGGTCTGAGTGTGCTCCCAATTTAAAAACATCTCCAAGTTTTTGGGTTTTTTTGCCGGTTAAGTCCTTGCGCGGTGGCCTTTTCGCGATCCCGGTTATAACGCGGTCTCATTATTTGGACCCTGAGCACCGCGTTATAACAGGGTTCAGCTGTATTTGCTGCTTTTGAAGAGGAAGACAAATATGGAGGAAGTTGGAGTCAAGAGGTAACTGATAATACTTTGAGGTGAAAAAGTACATAGATAAGAGAAGATGTGCACATATTATAACAAGGATAGATAGTGTGGCCAGTCAGGAAAACGTTGAGTATTCTACATAATGACTAAATGCAAGCAGAGGGAAGGAATCTTGTGAATGAAAAGATGTTTTAGATTTTGATGTGTTTTCTGATCGTTAAATAAAAATTCCATGGGACAGGATTTTCTGCAACAGTTTGTTCAAATGTGCACAGTTACAAAGCAGTGTATAGAAAACAACTACTCAAAGTAGTGGCAAAGATCTCCCTGTCACACTACATGCAAGAAATGCATACTGTAGTAGTGGTAGTACAGTGCTGAGCATACCTGTGTAGTTCAGCTTCTTCTCTTGGGTAACCCCGAGACCTGTCCAGTAAGGCTGCGTGCATACTGGTTCCGACGGTGCGAGCACCAAATCCAAACCAATGGAGGCCAATGCGCATGTGCATAGTGCGCGCACATGCACGTGAGTGGCGAGGCGACCAATGCATGGTGAGATTAACTTGTCTGTCTTTACTGCCGAGTCACCTGAGCGGCTCACCCAATGAGGGCGAACCAGCTCAGTGACATCACAGCCGTGCCCCCCAACACGCCTCCCTGTCGCCTTTGCCTGCAGGACAGAAATATCTCCAGCTGCAGATGAGTGTGACTCCGCACGAACGGTCACGCATTCACTATGTACGCAGCCTAACAATCTCACCCAGAGCTGCCAATACCCCAAATCTCTGCCCTCTGCGTGCACACCCTTGTGACCCGTGGAATAAGTTTAAAACAAAACAAATGTTTTCATATTTGAACACTGTTTTTACAGCTCAAGCTGAGACGAAGTACCGGAAGGTTTTCAACCTGCCTCAAGTTGAGAGAGATGCATATATTCCAGGAGACTGGACTCTAGTTCAGAGAGATACATATTGATATTCAACTGTTTGTAGTAATTCTATTGTCAATAGCACTGTCAGAGGCTAGATGCCTCCAACCACGCAAGAAGGCATAAGAGAGGTTGATCGATAGGACCTGCCAATTTTTGACTGGTAAAGCAACGCTAGTACAGTACCAACATAAATCTTTCAATGCTTTCTTTCTCTCCTCTTTCTCTCTCTCTCTCTCGCTTTTTTTCTCACTCTTTTTCTCACTATCTTTCTCAATATGTCATTCTTTCTCCAAAGAGACAGGTCCTTAAAAAGACCGAAATCTTGATAGTTTAAATAAAAAATCTGCGCAATGCTCCACACAGCGGGCACAATACAAATACCACACAGGAATCTGGAGTACAAAATCAGAGGAAGGTTCACCTGTTCCTCCAGCAATGTCGTGTACCTCTTCATGTGCATGAAATGCCCAGGGGGCTGCTACTACATAGGTGAGAAGGGACCGGGGCTAAACAAGAGAATGAATCTGCATCGCCATAGCATCACACGCGGAACAAGAAACGGTCCTGTCGGCGAACATTTCTCTGTCTGGCCATAAGATGAACGATCTGAAGGTGGCCATACTCAAAGGTAATCTTAGATCACCGAAAGAGAGACTTTGCATGAATACAAATTTATGCATCTGTTCGGGTCACTTAGCGGTGGCCTAAACCGAGACCACAGTTTCATGAGTCACTACTCTGACACATGAGAACTCTCTTCCCATGAGTGCTAAAGGCCATGTCTATACATACTGTGCTATATGAATGCACACACAGCTCTCTCTTACACATACTAATGTACAATGTAACTCTATCCCTATATACCAATAGGGACCACATAGTATCTACACACAATAATAGTAATGCAACACCCTCTTACATTTCTACACCTACCCAGGCCATTGGTATACACACCCACTCCACACACACCTTTTGTAAAGCGCTGTATACACTGTGGGCACTTTATACATTTATATTTACACACACACACACTCTTACATCTCTAAAATCTCTAACATTCAGGGACCATTTAACACCTTATGTCATAAATCGCATACTACACAGGGGGAGGAATAGGCTTCAGTCACAGATACATTCCAAGATGCACTGTTTTTAAGTAAAAACCTCTCTTGCTTTATCCATTGTAACACCGCCGGAAGAAGAGATCACACAAATAAAAGCATTTTGTTAGCCAACAGTATATATATATATATATATATATATATATATATTATATATATACTGTTGGCTAACTATATATATATAGTGTGTGTGTGTGTGTGTGTGTGTGTGTGTGTGTGTGTGTGTGTGTGTGTGTGTGTGTGTGTGTGTGTGTGTGTGTGTGTGTGTGTGTGTGTGTGTGTGTGTGTGTGTGTGTTTGTGTGTGTGTGTGCTCAAAGCTGTGAAATGTAGCAAGCAAAAGCTTACAGGGGACCATGTCATGGTTTTGAAGCAAAAGGTGGCACTGTGTGCTCATTTGCATATCATTTCCCCAGAATCCCTTACTGCAGTGTGTATATATGTATATATATATATATATATATATATATATATATATATATACACACCTCTATATACAGTACTGTATTTGCAAAACTGCTAGAAGATTGCTGAATGACAAAGGGAAAGTGGCTGGGAGGGGGGAGTTTAAGTGGACATGGGACTTGAATACAATACTGAAACAATATTTCACCTCCCAATGTACTTTTCCCCTATCCACTTTCCTCGTCTCTTCTCACTTCCCCACAGCCACATCTTACATAACTGAACTTCAGTTGCATTCCTTTCATTTCTGGATGGCGGCGAAGGGTGAAGATATTGTGTATCCATTTATCTCCTCAGAGTGTGCCATAGGGATTAGCTAATTAAATTGTGAACCTCTTGTTGCCATGGAGCTTGTCAATGCATAGATCTGTCTTCCAGGATAAAATATGGGCCATTGTCTCACTTTCTCATTGAGTGAATTTACCAGGACATAAAAAAATTCTAGGAATTGATTATTTTCCTCTCCTAAATCTAGCTCTGCCTGCCTTCTGTAATGATTCTCCTTTAAAACAGATTCCACTCGCTCTCCCTGACTTGTCCTTGTACATGAAAGGTAAGGAAATTAACTATCTTTTTTATTTGCCATAGAAGTGAAACAGCTCGTACGAAAACCTCCTCTCTCCGCCGGCAACCCGCTTCTTGCAAACATAGCTCAGGTCTATACTGTATACTTGCAGTACACAGTCAATTCAACACCGTGGTTGGCTTGTCCTAAACATACTGTAGTGGTCTTGTACATGTAGAGCACAGCATTTTGACAATGGTCTTTGGACAAATTGTAAAAAGCTTATCCAATATGTCTAATAAGAGAACAAGTGGGAATCAGGAATCATTAGCCGGTCTTTGGGCAAGGCGGCTGCTTTGGCCCCGTGCCTCGGGAGGCCCCGCCCTCCCTCCTCTCTGTTCTCTTCCTCCTCCTGTTGGCGCTGGGATCCAACTTTTACCCGACCAGAGGCGGGAGCTGGAGAAGGGAGCGTGGGGTTCCCCCTCCTCCAGCTCCCCTCCCACCGGTCGGATGTTGGATCTTGGCACCAACAGAAGAAGGAAGAGGAGGAAGCGCAGGGCCTCTAGACCGGCAGAGAGATAGATGCTGAGGTCTCTCGGTGATGTTTGTTGACGTGTGTGCTGGCGTGTGTCCTCTTACCTTCTCCACAGCGGGCCGCCTCCTGCAGTTTCACATTTCCATGACAATGCAGCATCATATGAGGTGAGGTGACGTGTCATGCCGCCACGACGCTGCCGGAGGTGGGCTGCTCGACTAGGTAAATCTCTCTTCTTTTTTGTTTATGGGGGGTCAGCTCTGTCAGTGTGCCACCTTGGGCCCTGCAAAGCCTAAGGCCAAATGCTGAAAAGTAGGTTAGTAATGACAAAATGGAGGTCAGTGAAGAACAGATGTAGTAGAATACTTTGTCATTGAATAACATACGATCTGAAACACTTGACAGCACTATACCATTTGTGAGATGGACACTTGATAGAACCCAGCTGAGGTCGTTTTACAAAGCCTTCCTGATACCTTAAAGTTGGTGGATTTGGTAATGGCTCTCGATTACCCTCCACATTTCCTATTGTTCTAATGAACAAGTTACTATATAAACACCCAATATTTCACTGAATGGAGACAAAACATAGTATATGTCGTTGGGGTTGTTATGAATTATCTCAGACAAAACAGTGCGAATGGGCTGGAATGATTAAATGTGCTTAGTAGACCCTGGGTGATTTATTTGGGCAGATTTGGATTGGATTCCGCCAATCAGTCTCAAAAAAAGGGCGGTGAGTTTTTTTCTGATTTTTTTTTTTTTTTTAAATCATCGACAATCCAATCGGCGGATTTCGCAATCCACGGGTGGATTTTAAGAATTGCTGAATCCGTGGATTGGATCAGTAAAATCCACCAGTGGATTGTATCTGATGGCGGTTTTTGACTAATCCGCACGGATTGAAACTGGAACAATCCATTGACGGATTTTACACAGCGGAACGGATTTTTACCGTTTTGCCCGTCTCTGGTGCTGCATCACTAAAATGTGTACATAAAATATATGTATTTAGTCTGGCTATCCTTGATCTATCCCATCTGCACGTTGGGGCGTCTTCCCAATGACCACAAAATAAAAAGATACATTTTCATTATACCTGCTGACCTATGAAAGACAAAAAGCTTTTAAGATATCGCTGTTTTAAGGCCTCGTCCACGGTGATGCTGAGCGTGCGTGCTGGCTGCGATGAAACACATTGTTGCAATGTGTGTGGCCAGTGCGAGCGAGCGCCTGTGCATGCACGGCGCTTAGCTGCTTGCAGAAGCAAAGAAATTTGATTATGCCGCTCGCTGGTACGTCACGTGAGCGGCTCGTCCAATGAGGGGTGAACCAGCTCTGTGATGTCGCGCCCCCTGACACACCGCCGCACGCATAACTAGCTGGCCATAAATCACCCGGCCCAGCAGAACGCGTGGCGTCACCGCGCACAAGCGCCAGAGCGCTCGTTCCCTGCCTGGCCGCAGCCTAAGGCCTCGTTTATAACCGATGCCGCTGAGCGGCAGCACGATCCGGTAATCTCACGTTGCATTGCCGCGGAGCGGCATTTTGATCGAGGAGCCTCGGCAGTAAAGGAGACAGGAGAGGAGACAAGGGGGCGGGGTGGAGGCGTGGCAATGAGCAGTTCGCCCTCATTGGCTGAACCGCTCACGTGATGCGGCCGTCGCCTGCCATAAACAATTTTGGAAATCTCTTCGAATGAGCCGCCCTGCATCTCCAGGCAGCGCGCATGCCGCTACAGGTATGTTTGCTTTAATTGTTTTTTTTTGTTTGTTTTTTGGCCATGCCGCAGACGATTTTAGGTATAATCACAGCCTAAAGCTGCAGTTCAAGCTGTCGTTTAAAAAAAAATGTAATTCAATATGTACATCAATACAATCTACACACTGACAAGTGACTAGCTAAGTTGCCGATTGATCCGTTCTCCTGATCGGTCGGCGAAGATTCGGCTCGGGGTTCACTAAATGCATCTTGCGTCCTCTTCTGCTGCACTGACAGACAAAGTTCTGTGAGGAAAATCATGTGACCAGGCAGGCACTCGATTCAATTGGTTCACTGCTAGAGAGAGGGCAGGGCTCAAAAAGGTGATGCTGTTTTAGAAGGGGATGTGACTTTGTAAATGGTTGCTATAAGAACAAAAATGCCAGTTACATTAGAATACATTATAATGTCTTTAAAAGCGTTTTTTTTTAAATGCTACAAGTATTTTCTCATAGTACAGAACTGATTTATTAAACAAAAACACACATGTAGATTATTGCTTGAACTGCAGCTTTAACGAATGCTAGCATCATTTAGATAAACATATTAACAATAAATTGCCCATATAATGACTCTAGCATCATATATTTCTTGTAAAAAAATGGAACAAATATTTCCTTCTATGTAGTGTGGTTTTACATTCACTGTAGTGATAATTTCTGCTTATTGCAAATATGTACTGCATTTTATGTCAGTAAAAGCCACATTTTAATAAAACTGCAATCTTAGGGTCGTTTTGCAGTCTTTTTATCTGCAGCACTGTGAAAAGTGGCTCATCTTTAATTCCTTGCGCTTACATTCTTTAAGAAGCTATCCCACCCGGGAGTAAAGTGAACATGGCAGTGATAAAAGAAAGTATGGAGACCGCGCTCCGGCTTTCCCTCTGGTGAGATAATATTCACTCGTCTGTTCTGTTTGCTGCTGTAACCTGGAGCACTCCAAACAGCTCCTAAATGAGAGCTCACAGACAAAGAGAGAAAAGCAGGAAACCGTGCACAAGGGATCAGATGTTTTTTATTGATCAATACAATTTATTAAGGTAAAGTTGACCAAACATATGAACATGTGGTGTTTCGCAATTGAACACATACAAATACAATGCCGATATTAAACATTGGACTACAACGATAGCATGTCCATCTGAGGATAGCAAACATATAAATAGGAGTGGCTCTGTGAGTAAAGACACTGACTGGCACTGAGTGTGAAGCAGGGGGACAATTCCTGGTGTCAGCTCCTTGTGACCTTGGGCAAGTCACTTTTATCTCCCTGTGCCTCAGGCACCAAAAACATAGATTGTAAGCTCCACGGGGCAGGGACTGTGTCTGCAAAATGTCTCTGTAAAACTAGCAGCGCTATACAAGAACAAACTATTATTATTATTATTATTAATAAATAGGACATTTCCATGGGATTTCCATGTAGGTTGCTAATACGTGAGTCTTTTGGGCAACAGCAATACATAGATTCATCTATCTAACGGCACAGAATGAAAACAAACAAACACCAAAGATCTATTTTTATCAGCATCATCTGTTAATGGAGGGAAAATTTGAGCTACACATTTATTTTGGATCTGCACTGCACAGGGGATTAGGTCATTAAAAGAAGGAACATCGCGTTACCATGGAACCCACAGCTATTTGGCATCTATCGGTTCAGAGAACTAGTGGGTGGGAAAGGATTTATCCTTTTTGTGTGGCCTGATGTGATATGTTCATTTGAATTGTATGACCTGCCTAATAATGTTTGTAGGTCTTTTTGCTGTATTTTTCAAACTACAACCCTCTTTTCTTCATTTGCCTTGTTTAAATGACCATCACTCGCAGTATTTGGTAAATGAGCCGGCTGCAGTGTATCATTTCAGTCTGTAGAACAGATGAGAACAAACAAACAATGGGGGAGCATGGGATTAGAAAGACATATACAATAATAATGGTGATGAATATTGACAGTAGTTCCAAAGGTGGGGGGCGGGTTGTAAATATAATAATACTTACACGGCCATGTGTAAGCAACCACAATTAGTGATCACCTCCTTGAGGGCGAGCTGTGCCTCTTCCAGCTAGATATAGCTGTATGTTGATAGGGTTAGGGGAAATGATATATAATCTATAAGGCTATACTCACACGGCCCTGTGTGAGCTGGTGTAGAAATTGGGGAAGGGAAAGAAAAGAGGCAGAGAGGGAAGAGAGGAAGACGGAAATGTAGGCCAAAAAAAACAAGCTCACTGAAAGGTGTTTTTAATTTAAGTTCAAGGCCACTGGACCCAGTGCAAACACAAGTATTGGCCAAGGGACTGAATTTTGCACCCTCAAGGGGTCCCAGTGGCTTTGATCTTTTTATTGATGCACAAAAATATCTACGACAATTAACAATCAAAAGGTTTTTTATTAATAAGAATATCACTGGAAATAGCACAAATCACCATACACCAGTAACGGATCAATTAGAGTCAGAGTCCACCAGGAAGGATGTGTTTATACACTCCAACCTTAAAAATAAATCTAACTTTTACCCAGGACACTGTAAAGGCCAATACCTAGAAGTTTTCAATAAACTTATTTTGGACGACTTTGAGGAACTCGCATCTAGAAAATACAGACAACAAGAAAACATGACTAAAGAAGAAAAACACGCACTTAAAACACTAGGTGACGACACTAGCATTACAATCAAACCCGCAGATAAGGGGGGAGGTGTCGTCATCATGGACACTAGTTACTACCTTGCTGAGTCCCTTCGTATTTTAGGCGATAGAACGACTTATGAGAAGTTAACACAAGACCCTTCAAGGGCTTACCAGGAAGAGCTAAAACAAATTTTAGGCGAAGCTAGGGACATTGGAATCTTGGGTGAAAGAGAGTTCACCTATCTGCTTAAAACAGAACCAGTGAAACCGGTGTTCTACTTTTTACCCAAGATTCACAAAAACCGCCAGAAACCACCAGGCAGACCCATAATTTCGGGTATTGGTTCTCTGACACAGAACTTTTCAGAATATGTGGACATATACCTCCAGAAATACGCGACAAGTGCGAAAGCCTATCTGAAAGACACAGTAGAGGTCCTGAGTTTACTATCAAAACTACAATGGCAGGAGGACTATATATTAGTAACCTATGTCGTTACGTCTCTGTATACGTCAATCAGGCATGAGGATGGGTGTACAGCAGTGGCATCAGCTTTAGATAAAGACGCTTCAGTTCCACCAGAGCAGAAACGCTTTCTGTTAGATGGGATTAAATTCATCCTAACACATAACCTGTTCTGGTTCGATGGGTCAATGTTTTTGCAGAGGTGCAGGACCGCCATGGGGACCAGGTTTGCTCCCAGCTATGCTAATACCTTCATGGCACATTGGGAAGAGACCAATATTTGGTCTGGGAACCCATATGGAGCAAGCCTGGTCCTCTGGCGGAGATACATCGACGATGTGCTCATTGTTTGGCAGGGGAGTGAGGAGAGCCTCGGCCCCTTTTTGACGCATATTGACAACAATAGTGTCAACTTGAGTTTTACGTCTGAGATAAGTAAAGAAAGCATCAACTTCCTTGACTTAACCATCTACATTGAGGACAATGTGGTTAAAACAAAGACTTATTTCAAGGAAGTTGATGCCAACAATTTTCTGCTTAATAATAGCTGCCATCATCATAGATGGCTAAATAACATACCGTTCGGGCAATTTAGACGAATAAGGCGGAATTGTACGGAGGTTGAAATATATAAAGAACAAGCAGAAATTCTGGGAGCCAGATCTGGAGAAAGGCAGTACAAACCAGACGTAATTGAAGCAGCGCACTTGAGAGCCTTAGATTTAAACCAAGAACAATTGATGGTGCCAAAACAAAAAAAAGACAAAACAGATTTTATTGTACCATTTGTCACCAAATATAACAATGAGTCCCATAAAATTAAAAAATTTTTAGGGAAACACTGGCATGTGCTGTGCAAAGACCCAGTACTAAAAGATTATTTGCCAAAAACACCCCGCATAATTTAAAAAAAAGCAGAGAATATAAAAAGTAGACTGGTACCGAGAGTATATAGAAAAGAATCGGAAACCAAGGTTACTAATTGGCTACCGAAACCAATAGGATTTTTTAAGTGTTTTGAGTGCAAGGCCTGCAAACATGCACTTACTGACAGAATACACTTCAGTTCAAATGTCACCAAAGAGGTCTTTAAGAACAAACAATTAATTAGTTGTAGAACGAACTACGTAGTGTATTTACTCCAGTGCCCATGTGGATTGCAGTATGTGGGCCGGACCTCAAGAAGTCTTAGAGTCCGCATACTGGAACACTTGGGCAATATAAGAAGGGGCCTGACCACACATAGCGTGCCACTCCACTTTACACAACATCATGGGGGAGACCCCTCAGGACTACTCTACTACTACTAGGACTACTCTACTACTCTACTACTACTACTCTACTACTAGGACTACTCTACAGAGGATTAGAGGTGGTTCCTGAGAACTGGAGAGGGGGAGATAGATTGAAACGTCTCCGACAGAGAGAGACGTTTTGGATATATCGTTTGAAATCTATGTCCCCAGCTGGTCTCAATGTCGACCTTGATATTGCAGCATTCAACTAAAAATATAAAAAGGCAACTGTGATTTTCTAGAGGTATAAGACATTTTCATAAGTGCCACATATATGTCTAACTATTTAAGAAGAGTGTTATACATTATAAAGTATCTAAACAAACTTTTTATTTGCGCTTGTTTTTTCCTTTTTTTTCAGACTCTTTTTCCGATCATTATGCATTTTTAAACATTTTTATGTATTTATGTAATTATTTATGTTTTAATGTATTAATAAGTAATCATTGAGTGTGTCGAGATTATCAATATATTTTAGAGAGTAATTAACTTGAATTTTTAGATTACACGTGAGGTGTATATTATATGAATTTTAATTATTTTTTAGATTTTGAATATGATGTTTATAATGAACATAGCCCTTTGCTAAAATCATTCTTTGCCCAAATTCAATGCCAAATGCTTAGGGGGTATACATGACATTAATGCAAGCTGGTAACCTAATAGGACCATTAATTAATGATGAAAGAGTTAATGGAGAATTTTGTGACAATGGCTATTTAATGATTTTACAGATATTTGTATAAAGATTGTATTGTATTATATATTTATATACTTAAGACATTATAAGTAAACACTGTCTTAAATCCTTACCCCTATCGGGTGATAGTTTATTCCATTGATCCCTACCTTAATGGAGGCTTGATTAATGATTTTAACATGGTTAATGAAACCAATATAGATTTTTAGACTCATATTAGTATGAAAGTGAGCAAGAGGCACATATGTGTGTTAGAATATGTACAGAAAGGATTTTCCATATATATGCAATGCCATGTCATTGAAAACAACACAACCAAGCTGAATTCAATTTGAAACAACAAATCAGCTTTAATCAATCCTTTAATCATCCAGAGGGTCTATAAAAAGCCACCAGACCCCTGCAACGTCATTATTTGGAAGTCGATTTGTTGACGAAACGCGTTGCTCTAAACCACCAGAAGATTTTGACCTATGGAGGCTTCCGCAGTCAGACCGTGGAGCAGTGTTTGCAGCCCAGCAGGATAGTTTTTCTTCCTGCATCCCGGACGCGGGAAGGGCGCACAAAGCTGCTCAAACTCGATCCTGGACTGCGTGAGGAGGCCAGGAGTCCATTCTATATGTATGTGAGTCCCTTTGCTGTTTTAATTAATAAATGCGATTTCTTGTGAATATTTAACTGGAACCGTGCCTCACTCGTTTTTCTCATCACCCAACCCCTCCCCCCCCCCCACGTATCATAACACCTGGGGGGGGGAGCCTGGCTGACGCCTGGGAGTTAGCACTGATTTTCGTGCTGCCCTGGATACTGGAGAAAACCCCCATTACGTGACGAATAGATGTGAATGGGTTAAATTTAACCCCAAAGTAACCAATTTCTACACCAGCTCACACAGGGCCGTGTGAGTATAGCCTTATAGATTATATATCATTTCCCCTAACCCTATCAACATACAGCTATATCTAGCTGGGAGAGGCACAGCTCGCCCTCAAGGAGGTGATCACTGATTGTGGTTGCTTACACATGGCCGTGTAAGTATTATTATATTTACAACCCGCCCCCCACCTTTGGAACTACTGTCAATATTCATCACCATTATTATTGTATATGTCTTTCTAATCCCATGCTCCCCCATTGTTTGTTTGTTCCCATGTTTCTATAAGGGCTCTGGATTAACCCTTTTCTGGGGTTGAAGCTGAAGGGATCCTACTGTTTGCTCCAAGTATTTGTAAGAGAGCTATTGTCGAATTGACCGCTTTACTGTAAGCACACTTTTGTTTCTAATCTGAGGTAAGCGCCTGGTTTTTTGCACACTGTAGAACAGATGAATAAGGAGATGCACTCCGGTGGTCGGTCTTAATAAAAAGTGGGTTTATTGAACAGTAATCAATGTCTGTCGATCACTGCTCAATAAACCCACTTTTTGTTAAGAAAGACCATTGGAGTTCCTCTCCTTATTCATCTATGTACTTTGGACATTGTCTGCGTTTGTACCGCGCACCGTACCCTGTGACTGAGCACCCACGGCTGCTGGCTGCTAGTCGCGAGTGTTCCTTCCCCTTGGATCAGTCTGCCGAACATTACAATTCTTCAAATGTTTTGCGATGGGATGCCCACTGGTTCCCAAAAAGAGTTTACTGGGGTTTTGTGTTTTGGGATAGTCTTATAATACCCTGAGGAAAGGACTATAATGATGGATTTGTATTGTGGCATGTTTATTTTCTGGAGTATGTGGGGGCGCAGGAAATACACCTACAAATTATTATTATTATCTTATGATAGTCCTTTTTATTTGTAAAACTGCAACATATTCCACAGCACAGTACAGAGTGACAATTACATAAACTGAATGACATACAAGGAAGGACAGACAAGCGCAACAAGATACAGAAGGTAATGAGGGACCCTGCTCCTTTGCACTTACAAACTAGAGGGAATAAAGTTGATGATTATTAATTCTGTTTTGGACATGTTGAGCTTCAGATAATGGTGGGACATCTATGAGGAGATGGCGGAGGTAGATTTGGGTGTCCTCAGCATATAGCTGATACTGTAAACCAAATGTTTGTATTAGTTCACCGAGAGAAGAGGTATAGAGTGAGAAGAGCTGAGGGCAAAGGACAGAGCCTTGTGGGACCCCGACAGAATGAGGGACTGAGGAGGAGGAGACGCCAGAGAAGGAAACGCCAAAAGAGAGGTTGGATAGGTAGATCGTGAACCAGGAGTGAGCTGCATCATAGAGGCCAATGGAGTGAATGGTGGGCTAGAGAAGGGATGAACAACTGTGGCAAAGGCAGCAACGAGATCCAGGGGACTTTGTAAGGAGAAGTGACCCTTAGGCTGAGTCCCCGGTGGTCATGGCAGCACACGCTACGGCACAGCACTCTATGGGGGCAGGCCCCAGTGGCTGTGTGTGTGGGCGCGCAAAGCGCTGTGATGCGTACGCTGGCAGGGAAGACAAGAATTCTGTCTTCCCGTGCCGCAACGCGGGCACGTGGTTGGCGCGCAGCCAATGGCAGGGTAGATATGCCCCGTCATGGCTCCGCCCCTGCACTCCCCTAGAGCTCCCCTACAGACCGCCGATCGCGGCTGTAGTCTCTGCACGTGCCTCCAGGTGCGCGTGCAGCAGAGAGGACTGGGGCCGTAGCTGCAAGTAGGTTGTTGGCCACTTTTCACTCCATGTTGACTAATGTTGCATTTGAGAGAGGGTCAGACATTGGTTTATTAAAAGCTTTTTCTTGTTTGTATAAGCTGATTATAAAAATATCAAAAAGACAGACGTTTTGTTTAATACGTGTAATATATCACACTTACTCTGCAAAGAGATGCCCCAGTGGTCCCTCCAGCCCCTGTCCGACAAAACAGCTACTCTGTATATTTTGTTTTCCACTTTATGTGCGCTCTGTACCCATAATGTGTGCTGATCGCCATACTAAAGTAACCCCTTGAGGTCAGACACAGGGATTTATAGCTATGAAACTAATGACATAATAATCATGGTGAACTATTTCCCATCAAACCACATGGACATGTAACTTCTCGTGCCTGTCCTCCCAAGCACATGATAGCTACTACTTAACGAAAGAGTGTGTTTTACAAGATGTTATAGAAGGAATTTTATGTATACCCTCTATTCAGTTTAGACACAAACAAGGAACGGGGGGTACTCTCGCTCAGCTAAAGTATGTGGTTGGGGATGGTGCTGCTCTGGGTCGAGGTAAGTACAATATACTGAATGGAGAAAAGTAAACCCAGTTTTGGGCACTCTCTCCCCTTAGTGGATGTGTTGAGTGAGTAGAGATGGCAAATCCCACTCTTGGCATCTACTGTATTTATTTTTCAATACCTAAAAGGTGATTTATTTAAGAAAAAATGCCTGGGCACAATATGGTTTGTCCACACTTTTGTGAAGGTCAGATAATGTACAGTATAAAGAGTATTTTTTCAGAAAGGTAATTCACTACATTCTCTGCCTAAAAATCAACTAAAGGGAGTGTATGATACAGTAGCTTGCTGTGTCTCTAAATATAAGGATTTGGTGCAGTCTGAATGCATGACCAGTGTGGCAAAGGTAGATAATAACTGCGAGAGTCCATATGAGCTGTAATCTTGTATGTCAGTGACATAATCTGGTGGTATTTGGCATTCATACGGCATTCGCTTGTCAGTTCTGTCACAAATGTGAGACAATTGTCTGGGCTCCACATATCACTGCGGATCACCGCAGGCCTGGGAGGCGAGCGTCCGTGTGGAGAACAAGGGGCAAGGCTGGGAGTGATTTTAAAGCAGAGATGAGGTACCAAGCTGCGCCTTATATATGTTGTCTTTGTACAGAATAAAAAATGAGAAATTAAACATTTTTTCTTATTTTTAAGTGTTGGAAGTTAAAAAGCGTTATGCTAGTTTTTTGTTTTTTTTAAAACACAGGTTATATATATATATATATATGTATTTTTTAAATTTCTTTACTGTTTAGTTTGCTTGTCTGGCCCTGTGGTGACAGTGATTCCAAGCTTACGCTTAGTTATGTTCAGTCACTTCAGTTTTGGTTGCTGATCGGATACCAATACATCGCCTTAAGAGCACAGTCCTCTTTAGGCTGCGGCCACGCTGCCGCTGAGTGCGCTCATACTTGAGAGCAGTGATGTCACCAACTCTCCAAGCATGAGCGCAGGGTGTCCTGCATAATTTTGCAAGCGCGAGCCGGGGGGGGGGGACCCCCATCTGCCCCGCGCCTCCACTCCCACCCCTCCCTGCCTACCCGCACCTCCCCACCTTTCAAGACACGTTGAAGTCCTAGACCAGATTTATAATGAAAAAATGTGATGTAAGTCTAATCGATCATCACTTTTTAAAGTGCCCCCCCCCCTTTTAGTTAACGATCTATTCTCTATTTATTGTGACCTAGCCCTGTCACTTCTCTGTGGTTTATAATTAATAAAATAAATGAAGATTCTTAAAAATCTGATAAATGGTGTGAAGCCTAAAGAGGAATATCCCCCCCCCCCCCTCTCCACTCCCCCCACCCCCAAAAGTAAATTTGTGTGAATCCAACCAGGAATCTGTAAATTGCAGCAGATGGCAGATTTGTGGTTTCATTTCTCATCCTGTCTTGTGTAATCTCAAGGGTTTAACATTGAGATGAACGGATATAGGATGAGTGTAATGTTGGACGGACTGCCTTCTAATAAAAACCAAGAGGAAGATTTCCTTGCAAAGCTGCGTAGCCACCAGATTACACATTCTATACAACAGCAGATTAGTGATAAATTAGGAAGGACTCTTTAACTAAAGGCCAAAATATTCAGCAGTTATATATTATCAGATTCCTTTTACCCCACAATTACAAAGAATTGGATATCTCTACTATGGTTTTTTTTTTTTTAATCACAGTAAATACATTAAAGCAAAAGGTTACCCTCCGGTGTTATGCTTAACCGATTGCTAGGTAACTTCAAAGCAATACATCCTGGATCTAGATCAGAGGGGAGCATGAAGGAATAATTTGCACATCAATTGACTTGCTGATAGATGTCAGACTGCTGCATCTGCGACCCACAGTGGAATCAGATTGTAGGCTCCCCTCACCCCTCTTAACCTCCCGATTGCCCACCATGGTTTGTGTGAGGAACGGAGGGTGGTGGTGTTCCGAGTGGAGTGCTGTGATTGCCAAGTAGGGTAATGGGTGGTCATGGTTGTTGAGCTCACTGGCTCAGAGCCAGTCCAGAAGGTGAGGGAGTCCAGTGGAGGAATGGGTCCTGTTTTGCTTCCCCCTTCCTCCACCTGTCCTGTCTTTCCCCGCTATTTTGTGGTACTGACATGCGATGCCTGCTGGGGAGAGCGAGGGTATCAGAGATTTCCCTGGTGGGCCAATCCGACCCTAATGCTGGTTGTGGAACATTAAGACCAAACCCTTGTCTCCCGTTAGAGGAGTCAAGGCACCCTCCCCATGCCCGTTGTTACATAGAGCACCTACTGCTTGGTCCATATTGAGTATAAATCTTGACATAACTGATTTAAGGAGGCCTGTCCATAGTTAGTTTTGTCTGCATATAATGTAATGCTTTAGTGCTTAAAATACCAGTACATTTCTCATTGTTGCTGAAGAATGAGCCTATGCTGTGCCTGCTCTCTAGGAAATGTGTTGCTACTATATTTAATACAATATTTTTCTCGTGCTGCTATTCTTTAAATATGTATCATTTTTTACACCGCTGTAGGAGAACTGTTTTAAGAACAGCTGAAACGATTTCTTAATGAAAAGTTTGTAAATGTTACAAACCTTTTAATGCTGATTGGCTGGGAAATACATCAAAGAGCAATTAATTGCTTATCCATCCAACAGTGAAGGGAAGACCAGTCAACAGTCACCAACCCCTATTTACTCATTCAATGAAGGAACAATTAAATGGGTATTCATATCTTCACACTTATAATTGCATCTTTAATTTCCCTAAAGTTTAGCTCAGAAGCAGTGGAAGCAACTACACCACTCAGAATGAGTTGGTTCATTAAGGTACTTTAGTAAAACTGGGATATCAGGTTACGATAAAATATCTAATGATTAGGCATGGGTTATTAATTATTATTTTTTATAAAAATGTTTTACTAGGAAGTTATACATCTAGAGTTACCTCTCATTTTCAAGTATGTTCGGGACACAGTTATAATGACAATATATTGTTACATTAAATAATAAAACAGAGGTTAAGCATTATATTTAAAGACATTTCATGGATAGTTAGAGATAATAGAGAAACATGCTTTAAACTGGTTTAATTCCTAACTATCAGGCAGATCCCAACATGTGTCTATCTCGGACACTAGCTCCAACCCCTTGGATATCACCTGTGGTGTCCCGCAAGACTCTGTTCTGGAACCCGTACTTTTCTAAGTCGTCATCACTGATCTTCCTACAGCTTGTAAGGAAGCTTCAATACACATGTATGCAGATGTCACAATCCTATATGCACACAGCCCTAGCCTCTCTGACCTTGAACACATACTTCAATCTGATTTTTGGGACTTGAAAATTGGATTTCCCAAAACAAACTGTTTTGTAAATCTGACAAGACTGTAACAATGTAATTTGCGACCAATGCTAAATTTCTAAAGCTGCCAATGACAGAGCTTCAGATAAGAACCAGCTCTAATACCATCCTAGCCCGTTACTAGTTTTAAATATCTAGGCATATGGTTTGATCCCATTTAACATTTGGGTTGCATATTGATACGCTGACATCCAGCACCTATGCCAAACTAGGTGTACTTTATTGGAACAAATCTTCCTAAGCCCGCTGGTCAGAAAGCACATTGCATAGCAGATGCTAATGCCAATTATACACTATGGGGACACAGTATATAGTACACCACCCCAAACTCACCTTAGCAAACTAGACACCCTCTACAATTCAATATGCCGCTTTGTCCTCCAATGTAACTACAACACACATCACTGTGAAATGCTCAAAGAACTAGATTGGCCATCACTTTAGTTAGGCGCAAAGTTCATCTTTCCTGTCTTGTCTTCAAATACTTCTTGGGCAAGCTATCCCCATATCTGAACAAGCTCCTCACCCCTACCATACGCAGCATTTATCACCTGAGATCAGACTCCAAGGGACTTTTCATGGTCCCAAGGTTCAACAAAGTATTCGGCCGCTCACCCTCCTCTTAGCGTGCACCTCACAACTGGAACAACCAACCTGAGACTCTCAAAACCCCCACCAGTCCATGTTCTTTCAAAACTAAAGCTGTCTCACATTTTAATGTGGTCTGTAACTGTTACATACGCCTGTAACTTATTTTATCTTTAACTGTTCATGCAATGTCTTCATATTTAACCCTGTTCACCTAATGTAACCATGTATTTGTAACCATGTATCTGTCATCATAACTGTTCCCAGGACATACTTGAAAACAAGAGGGAACTTTCAATGTATTACTTCCTGGTAAAACATTTTATAACTAAATATATTTTGGGGGGAGACTTGTGGGGTCTCATATCAAAGAGAGTTCTGATGTGAAGTGATTGCTTCCAGCTGATAATAGACCCACCCAGCAAAACTGCAGGGCGAAGGACAAGAAGGTAAGGAATTCCAGATTTTTCCATGTTGCATCAGTCCTTTCTTCAGGAAATTAACCCTGTCCATGCTGGTTTAGTGGAGAGAAGTGAAGGGGGAGCATGGTGGCGAGATCTCTTTGGGGAGACTCATGTGGCTCGGTGAGTAAAGACACAAGTTTGAATCGGGGGAAACTGGTTAAATTCCCGGTGTCAGCTCCTTGTGACCTTGGGCAAGTCGCATTATCTCCCTGTGCCTCAGGCACCAAAATCAGAGATTGCAGGATCTTCGGGGCAGAGACCTGTGCCTGTAACATTCCTATGTGCTGCGTACCGCGCGCTGTACTGTAATTGTGACGCGCTTTGAGTCCCATGGGAGAAAAACTCTATATGAAATAAAGTTAAAGTCTCATATCGGAGAATCTTGAGGTGATTGCTTCCAGCAGCTAACAGACCCCCCCCTAGCAAAAATGGATGGCAGAGAAAGAAGGTAACGTATTTCAGGTTTTTCCAAGCTCGGTCAGCTCTTTCTTGATGTCCATTCTGGTTTAGTGGACAGGAGCAGTGAAGGGGGGAGCATGGTGGGCAGAGCCAGCTTGAAACTTAGCAGGGCTCGGTGCCGGCAGAGAGCTCGAGGCCTCTTTCCTGCTCCAGCATCTCCTCTCAGCGACGTAGCAACTTCACGTTATCATGGCGACCTCGTAGAGATGAGGAGACGCCGGATACAAGGTAAGAGGCACTTGCAGAGGCCCTGTGCTCTCCCTCAGCAAGCAGCTTAACTGTTGTGGGGAAAAGCGCAGGACTCAGTGTGATGCACCAAAAGCATCAAGCTGGCCTGGTGGGGAGGCCTCTTTGGGGAGGCGCCTATAATTCTCTGTCTGGATAACAAAGAGCTGTTATTCACAGTAGGCCATAGCTGTTATATACTGTAGGTAATCCGTGGAAGTACAAAGCAAATATGAGTGCATTCAGTATAAAAAGAAATATTGGGCCAGCCGAATGTAGGATGTATGTTTTTGAAACACTGTCCAGGATTGTTAGTCAAAATTTTACTTCTAATATGTTACTAATGGCTAATGTCAATGCATAATTTCAAAGTGCTTTTAAAATGAGTTCGGGGAGGATTTAATAGGGAGAACATTAGAATAGTATTCTATATCTTCAAAATAGCACTTAATAATAAATAATAGCTGTTCCTTAACCTCTGCGGCCAAGGGATAAGCACGTAATTCAATTGGAGCAAAATATATATTCAGTATTCTACTCTGTCGAGTCAGTGGCCTGTTAAAGTACATGGCCGACAATAGTGTTGCAAAGTTAGCATGTTTGATTGAAATTAGAGTGCAATATATTCACTGCTTATCTACTGAGCACATGGGAGCAAAGTCGGCTCCTGTATTAAGCACCATGATTTAGATCAGGGGGGTTCTCACGACCCCCCAACAGTTCAGGTTTTCAGGATAACCCTGCTTCAGCACAGGTGGCTCAATCAGTGGCTGCTGTTGATTGAGCCACTGATTGACCTGTTGGTAGCCCTTGAGGACTGGAGTTGGCCACCCCCTGCTTTATTTAGTCTTAGTGGCTGAAAACAACCCGTCTAGCTGCTTCGCAAAATACTGTGTAGAAAAGGGGTGCGCAGTTTTCTCCTTGTACCCCCCTGCCTGCTCTCCTCCCCTGCTCTCCTCCCCTGCTCTCCTCCCCTGCCTGCTCTCCTCCCCTGCTCTCCTCCCCTGCTCTCCTCCCCTGCCTGCTCTCCTCCCCTGCTCGCGCTGCCTCCCCCCCCCCCTTGCTTGGCTCCGGCATCAAATTACGTCACAGGGGTCATGTGACGTCACGTTGCCATGGCACCGCAACGTCACCTGACCCCGGAACGCAGTTTGACGCCGGGTTATCTTGGCGACATGTCGCCGAAGACCAGATAGGAGACGTTACAGAGGCTTCGTGCAGAAACCCGAGATTTAATTAAAATGACTTGGGGGAGAACGCGGGACCTCTGTAACCGCCGCACCCCACTTTGAAAACCTCCCCCCAGTTTGTGCACCCCTGGTGTAGAATCAGCCTATGAATCAGATTCATAGAATCAGAATCAATGGTTTAATAAATTCATGTAATTGTTGAAAAATAAAGTGCGCACAGCTCTGTTATACCAGGGCCCTCCCACACGTTATTTCGGGCTGTGTTTTCAATCCAGGATTTTTTTTCCCTTTCAACCTGGAATGATATCTCCCAAGGGATTCCCAGGCATGTGCTATTTTTAGAGCGCCATAGGAAACCACGTCCTATGGATAGCACATCTGCAATGACATTTTGCACCTGACCTTTACATTCCTGGATGTGTGATACTAGTATTGTCTTTTGAGAGCAATATTATTCAAGTAATATTTACCATGTATAATAAAACTTGGCAGGTGGTTAATTATCTATTTTTTTTAAACTTGTATTTTATTGTTTTTTTTACCAATTATATTTAGGAAAGGGGTGGCAGGTGGTTAATTTAAACAGAACTTTATTTCTTTTATTTTTGCTGTGTATTAAAGGAGCAATCCAAGCAATATCCCATGTGCTTTTTTTTCTAAAAATAAATCAGTTCTGTAGTATTAGATAATACTTACTACATTTTTTTTATTATTCAACTCTTCCATTTTTAATGAGTTTTAATATACTGAACTTTCGTTGATTTCTGTAGCCCAGCAGTGCAAGATCTTTGCAACAGTTTCCTGTTTGTGATCATTTGTTGTCATTATTCCCAGCAGTTTGAGCTGCAAACGGTAACAGGTAATGTTACCTTAGTAATATAAGAATACATTGTAGCTGCTGAGTTACACTGACTGAAGGATTGATTGAAACTGAAAGGCGACCATTTAAAACTGCAGTTCAGGCAATATCCAGCATGTGTTTTTTTTTTTTTAATAAATCAGTTCTGTAGTAAGAAAAAATACTTTTAGCATTTTCTGTTTTAAAAAAAACAACTTTGAAAGACCAATTTTCTTGTATTCTATTTTAACAAGCATGCTTGTTCCTATAGCAACGATTTTTATTCCCCATATTTAAAGATGTCGACAAACTTTGCCGATCAATAGACGGAGAACGAATTGACCGGCAGCTATGCAGTTCTTTAGGTAATTAGAGATTGCCCACATGAAACTATTGAAGTAAAAAAGTAAATAAAAACAAAAAAAAAAAAGACTGAACTGCAGCTTTAATGAACCCTGGGAAGCAGAATCTTTGCTGATGGTTTAGAACGAATCAATCGGCAGCTTAGGTCATTAGTTTTCAATAAAGGTAAGCAAAGGCTGAATATATTATATTTTTAAGTGCAGCTTGGACTGCGTCTTTAATTTGTTCATTCCAGACTTTTTGGCTCTGTAACAATGTGACAATATTCACTTAAGAATAATATTTACTAGCAAAAGATAGTTAAAGAAACATTACAGTTTGCAGACACTGCAATAAAATGTGCTGTAGCAATGGCCTGAAGCGCTTGTATTCATATGTGCTGCTGTAATTGTCTTTTATGGGATCATATATACTTTTTAATGCAAATCTCGCCTGGAAATAATATAAAGCGAAGTAAGATTTTGTTGGGAAAGTTGACCTTTTTTTCATGATGCAAAGAAAGCTGATTTAAAGCCGTATCCCTGTTTATTTTCACCTTTTTAAAAAAAAATGTATACCTGAACGGGGGGGCCTGGAGCTGATCTGTGGTCCCACAAACTCCGGGGACCACAAGGTTCCTGAGATATTTGAGTGTTTGTGTCGGTATGCGACGCACAAGACCCCCTGATAAATGTGGCGGCATATTGAAAGTTATATCTCAGGAACTGAGCAGCTGCCGTGGTCAGGGGGCCGTAAATTAGTGTAATATATATATATACAAACACAGAAAAAGGAGAAGTGTACAGGTCAACCCCCATATAACGCTGTGCTTGGGGTCCAAAGAATCACATCGCGCTATAAGCAGATGGCGTTAGAAATAATGTACAATTGTATGCATTGTACAATAAAGTATTTAAGATACCAATCATCGTGCTGTAAAGTATTCATAAATACGAAAATTGGGAGCCGCCCTTGCATTGCGTTACAAGTGGATTCGCGTTATAACGGAGTTGAGCTGTATTAAAGTAAAACTATTTTATAGGACTGGACAGATAAAAAGTGCTCACTCACACACAGCTAGAATTCAAGGAGAGAATCTCAAACTCCGACTCGGCAAAAGGATCCTCGTGGGTTTCCGCGGTGCTGTCCGGTACACCACGCTCACCGCACCCGGATGTGGAACCTGCACGCCAGGGTGTAGGTTCCACGTCCGAGGATCCTTTTGCCGAGTCGGAGTTTGAGATTCACTCCTAGCTGCTTGAATTCTAGCTGTGTTTGAGTGAGCACTTTGTATCTGTCAAGTCCTATAAAATAGTTTTAATTTAATACACTAGCAGTGCGCCTGTTCTCTTTTTTCTGTGTTTCTAGATATCCTACAGGGAATTGGTGATTCCTGCATCCAGACTGCAAAGACTCCGGAGGACTGTGTTACTGGGACTGGTTTTTACTATTTATTTTTTTTACTATTTTTCACTTTTTTATTGATTTTTCATTGTTGGTATTTGATTGTATATTTAGTTTTCTATATATAGTATTCCAGTATAGCACTTGATTAGTGGCAGAGCATCACTACTATTAGTTAGGTATTATCCATTGATGTATAGGTCATTTAGTCACTTTACTTGGCTTATCTTTCACAGGTACTGTATAATTTTATAATAGGATTAGTTCAGATTCTATTTGCATGGTATAGTATAAGGGCTGTTTCATTCCCTTGTTGTAAAAAAAAAATATATATATACAAATGTAAATACAACTGTATGCTCATCTGCATGTCTTAGGCAGGTCTGCAACCCCACCTTTCACCATTATCACCCAGCACACAGCACTTTCACTGCAGCAAGGGATTCTGGGAAATGACATGCAAATGAGCACAGTGCCACTTTTTGCTTCAAAAACCATTTTTAACATGGTTCCCTATAGGCTTAAGCTTGCTGCATGGTCACAGCTTTGAGCACAGCCAGGGTTATATATATATATATATACCCACCCCCTAAAATAAATCGAGCAGCATGGACTGATGCCTTAAGAGCTATTAGAAAAGGTTTACAGATTACAATTCATGAGGTATTTTAAAGGCATTCACGAAATATTCTTGTAACTAGTGGTACATATGTGTACCACTGCTTGAATGTTATCATTGCTGGTGGTGTTCGAAGCTCAGTGCACTGTAACGGTTTGCAGCATGGAAGGCGGGTAGAAGGTACATTTAATGTAGCATGTAAGATACATTTGAGAATCCCGTTGTTGAACTCTGACCATGGTGATGGTCGTCAGGGAAACCGCGAAAGCTTTGAGGAAGCCATAATGATTATGAGGTTTGCACAAAATGTATTAATCAGGTTTTCCAAAGAGATGTCCAGTAATTACACACATCGTTTCATTGCATGTACTACGTTGTACATTCCTTGCTTCGTATAACCATTTCCGTTTAAAGAGAGGAAAGTTGGTCCCCTGTTCCAAGCCTTTAGGTTTGTTTTTGTAACATCTAGAACGATTTCTCATCAGGTCCGTGGCAAAAGTATATGGGGGCGGACATTTTTTCGGCGATGGACTCCCCTTGCGGCCAATCAGGAGTTTCTCCGTGCCTCTGCCCTCCCCCTTTTCTTAAGTCGCTGGCCTTGTAGCCAGCGATGTCGCCTAAACTTAAAATAAAAAACTTTCGCAATGGCGACGGGAGATGACATCGGTCGCATCGCATAAGCGCAGCCTTAGGCTAGCTAAGTGTGACTGCACTTTAACCCTATCACTGGCAGCACGGGATAAAGGATAACCCTCCTCCTCACACATAGTGCCTTTATTTCCCACGGAATATGGTGCCACTGCACACAGACCCCTAGATTTTCATTTTGAGCTCTCTTTTTTGTCTCAATAAAACAAGATACAAAAAAAAAAAAGAAATGCATTTCTCCTAATATTTATTTTCTTTTATTGTTCCTTAGATAGCTACGGACAGTCCAAAGGTTTCTCCCCCCATCCCCCTTGATTTGATTGAATTAAAAAAAGAAAAAAAAGAAAGGGTTCTAATCCTGATGTACATTTACATTAATTATAGGGAGTAGGGGGAAGCTACACACAAAGCTAGTTTCCTTATCAATTTGCACTGCTAACAAGTTACTGTTACAGTATACAAAGGAGGGAGAGGGGGGGTATGATACCTTTTTATTGGACCAACAAGTCGTTTATATGTTACAAGCTTTCCAACCTCTCAGGGTTACCCGATGAAGGACACTGAGAGGCTGGAAAGCTTGTAACAAATCAACTACTTGTTGGTCCAAATAAAAGGTAGCATACCCCCCTCTCCCCTCTCTCTCCTTTGTTACTACGTGGAAGAAAGGACCAACACAGCTCTCCGCCCTTCTTTGTTACAGTATACAGAATAGTTTTTATTTTAAATGCTCATCGTGTATTACACTACCTGCATACAGCCTCTTTTCTGCTAAGGACCTATAGTAACAAATACATTTCAGGCCCTATCAGCAATGTACTAATGAAGGGTTAACACTGCTTTATATATCCATATATATATATCTAATATATATATATATATAATAATTTTTTTTACAGAAACAAATTCATGGTTATTAATAAATCCAAACTACTTCAAATTGAACAACATTCATTGCGTGAACAGACAAATACAATTGAATACCTCTGGTTACAACAGACATTATACATGATATTTTCTGAATACATAAGTTTAAACAATATGGACAACTACTGTTCATAGCCAGAATACCTACTTGAAACCATCATGTTTAAGCGATCACTAAGACACAGTTTCAGTAGAAAGAGAACTTTGGGAGCCTTAGCGTGGTTTATTCTAGATAAAAACAATCTCTCTTCTACATTTAAAATCACTGTACGGATTAATGTTACCAGACATTTGGCTCAGCTCTGGGATCAGCTATTTTGATCTCCTTCCTTCTGCAATCACCAGAAAACATTGTCGTCCCCCCTCCTTTACCAGTCATAGTTCCCCATCCACTAAAACCCTACATTTTTTACACAGGATATTGTCCATAACAAGTTATTTTCAACAGTCACTGCCTTATATACTTAGTATTTTATCTTGTTTGTTTTAAGACATATATTTATTTTTTGGGGGGATCATAAGTGCAGCTGGAGTTTAATTATTAGGTGTTGCTGAAAATTGTGATGTCCCCAAGGTCTGTGGGTTATAATTTTCAGAGGGAGTAAATTCCATCCAATCATGTCTGACCCATCACAGGGACGGTTGAATTTTGGCAGCCGTTTTCCTACTTCTCCACTTAGCCGAGTTACTTTCATCCTACTCCTTTGGTCAGTTCGTAGGTGATAGGCCTGGCTACAACTCGTCAGACCTGATGACGTGGAAAAGGGTGACATTGTAGAGTACTTGGTGCCCGTTGTTCCAAGCATACAGGGCCCTGTCTTTTGGGTTGTAGTCCAACATGGAGATGTGTGAGTATTTGTTTTGGAAAGGGATGTCAATATACTCGTAGTTGGATGTGTTGGTCTGATAAGCATAGTGCACTTTGGTTCCACCTGAATAACCGTTGGTGACATAGAGAGTCCCACAGATCATAAAGGCCTCACCAGCACTTCGCTTTGGGTAGCCTGTGTTCCAGGTCTTGAGGATCTGTAGAGTATTGGGGTCCAACTTGCTGATGACTATGTTGCCAGCATTTTGATTGGTGGCATAGACAACCCACAACCCATTTTCATCCACCATGATGTCAATATCTGACTGACCCCCCCAAGCGTAGTGGTAGACGTTGGTGTAGCCAGCTGAGTCCAAGCTGCGTGTCTTCAGTATTGTTTCTGATTTCAAGTCAAACCTGATGATAATGTGGCTTTGGAATTTGTTGAAATATATTGAACCATTATATACAACCTGTCCCGTTCCAGACCATGGATGTGGGAGGCGATGAGAGGTAAAGTTGTCAGTGTTCATGAAATCTTCCATGGACTTGTACTCCCGGACAAAACGATTATTGTGGTAGCCATCCATATACCAAACCTGTGGGAAAAATACCTGAATTAAGTGCCATGGGGAAACATGCAAGTATTTACCTAACCACTATCCATCAAGATCTATTTTGTGAACTGTGGTAGTCGGGTTAAACTGATGATGATCACACTTTGCCAGTGCTTTGCCTTGGTCTATCTCCAATCATGTGTCCAGCTGGGGACACAGTTTATCCATGATTTAGGTCAATGCTTACAATGATTGTATACCTTCTGTTCTATGACATAGAAATGGGACGAGTAAAATGCCCCTCCCCTCCCTTTATGACAAGTCTAGTTACTGCTGGTGTGTTTCAAAAAGCAAAAGAATTGCAAGTAAAAAATAATTTAAATATATATATATATGCACTGCAAAACCTTTAATTCACATTCCGATGGAAAATGGAAGCAGCCCACCCTCTGCTCAAAACAAAAAATGTTAAATGGTTCTTAATGTTCCTTTCCTTATTTGTTTGAACTGGCAAATTCATTTTACACTCCGCAACAAAAGGGGTAATATGGGGTGATGAAATGAGGGCAAGCACCTAATGCAATATTGTCTTTCCAAGCAAATAAATGTGACTTACCCTGCTGTCCCCTTCTGAAGCCAGTGGGTCTGTCATCCATGAACCAAACCTGGAACCAGATACCTTTATAGTGACTGGGTCACTGATCCCTGTGAGTTTGCCACAAGCTGCAAAACAGGGCAATGATAATGAAAGGAAGTGTGTGGACTGGAGACTTCTTCAGTACTGGGTCAGTATCACACCTCAAACATCATATAATCTGGTTGCCAAAGGGAAAAAGGCCAAAAGCCATCATCAGGTCTCAAAGATGTACAATACCAAGCAAAACGTCCAGCACATTCTATGGTTCTGCATAAATCTACATGAATTAGAAGAGTGGGGACTAATGTTTTGGTCTGAGCAGATGGTGGTCCATAATACATTCTTTTCCTCCCTTCTACCACTGAGAGAGGGAGTTCATACTGTACACATATAGGAGGTGCTCCTGCTATGTTACCGAAGAGAATTCTCAGAGTTTTTGTTCACCTCTGAATAGTTAGTGCCTTGGCTATTTTCAGCAGGTCAGTAAAAGAGTGATGGGATTAGAAGTTCACCAATTAGTAGCTAGCACTCACAATTAGGGGAGAATAGACTTAAAATGCCTCTGGCTACTTGTGTACTTAAGTGAGACAGTTTATCTCCTCTGTGAATACAAATAGAAGTGGTTTTATTATTAACATAATAATTATTTATTTTCCATCTCTATGCATATAAGAGAAATAAAGAGCAAATATTTAGATTTGCGTATGTTCTATTTTAGCTGCATTTTCTATAAATAGGGGTAATTCATTTTTTACAGATCTAATGGAAGTATCAAGCCACGTGCAATATGCAAAATCTGTCTTCTGTAAGTGATATGGCTGCGATATATTTTGCTAAAACTTGAAAACGTTTCTTCAGCTAGCAGTTCTCAATGTGCATTCTGGGGTTGCATTGAGCTTTTCCTTGAAATATATTCTAAGTGCACTGCCTTAATTAATGATTCACACCTTGGCTTGAGTATGAGTGATGATACTCATACCACATTGCCTATTAATGTATTGATTTATCAATGGATTGGGGTTGCAATGCCAGCTCTAATCCCTTCCAAGAGCAAAATTCAGACTGCAAACTCTTAGCTGCTGGATGTTCCAAAAGCAAATTGCTGGAAAGTGGTTGGAAGCTGCTCTCCTACAGCTGTGTAGCTGAACACTGCCCAGAAACAGGTGTTACAGCTGCTTATGCTATACAACATTGATCTTGTTTGCCAGTGGTGCTTGTAACACTCCAATCTGTTCATTGCATGTAAAAGTCGTTTTTCCAATGAATGCTATGTTGGCTTGTGACAGTGCAATGCATTATTGGCATTTCTAGCATTCCGTTAAGGATACCAATGAACGGTGATGGGAATTTGTAAACAAGTGCACTGGTGCAAGCATCTGTTCTCAAGCACACCAACCCATCAAAGAATAAAGTTAACTTTAACTTGATTACAGATGGACTATAACATGTTAAAATGGTAGGAAATGTCATTAGATTAAACCTAAAAGAACATCAGCTAGCACTGACAAAATATGGCATATTTAAATTGGTAGTAAGGGGGTGTCTCAACCATCGCTCAGATTTACAGATAGTGCTTTCAATACTCCTTTGGCAGGGTAGAGGTTTAAACAAGTTGCTTAATGAAGGCAGACTATGATGGACCATGAAATAGACATAAAACGATGCATCAGCGTTGAATATCAACTGTTAAAATCATACTAATTGGTCTGTCTTTTCCTTCAAAGACAAATACTTCTGCCAGGGAATATGGATCATTTATGTCACTGTGGTCTTGTGTTTCATGCTATTATTTGTACAGTACATTAAATGACAAAAATAAATAAACTTGCTGTTTGGCATGAGCACAGGAAGCCATGTTTCACATAACCAGGAGGTCAGACACATATTAATAGTAAAATCATAGAAGCCATTGTGTGACGTCCTGTCCTATGGAAAGGGAGCATGACAGTGTCCACTTACAGTATTACATGCATGATGTTCTATGACCAAAGATCTAGTGCAATACCCATCATACCTGTATTCTTTCTGAATCGTTTGTTGTTGATGCTCTGCATCTCTCCGCTGTCATCGTGCTGGTTTAGGCCGATTCAAATGTCACCACACATATTTAATTAATAACTCGCTTAACCTTATCAGGTTCACCAAAATCCCTTCCGATAGAGTCCTGTATTGTACTTGTTCACATACAATTTATGCACACGTTTGCCAGATTAACGACCACAGTCCATCTCCGTGACTAAATGGGTAAACACCAAACTGATTTGTTTGAAAATGTAATAACCAGCATATGACTCCAAAACATTGAATGGGTCAAGGGTAATTTAACTTGCTCCTTCCGGAGAGCTGGAGGGGGCAACAATGCATATGCAATTTGCTCTTATGTTCCATGTTCAGTTGCTGGCAAAGTATTCTGGTTTACAACGGGCCTTGTGACTATAAAGATATCTTTATTTGGTGCTCTCCTCCAAAGCCTATTGCAAGTGCTATTCAATAAGCATGAGACCAGCTGGTGCTGGGTCACAGGGTCTGCTAAATTTGTGCTGACAACGGGCCTCATAATCCCATTTGTTCTTTTACTATGCACATTGGGAAACCGGACTTGTATAAAGTTTCAATGGCGAATCAGCTTTCTCTATTGAGTGATGGCTGAAATAATTTTATAACAAGTCTATACTGTATGTGTGTGTGTGTGTGTGTGTGTGTGTGTGTGTGTGTGTGTGTGTGTGTGTGTGTGTGTGTGTGTGTGTGTGTGTGTGTGTGTGTATGTATATATATATATATATAGTTTTCTCTGATTTGCAAATGATTCAGTAGCTTGGCAAAGAATTAAACTTTGGACCCTACAGTTTATATTTAGCCACTTTCTTCTTGGAATTAGCTACCCCAAAGAATAACCTACCTGTTCTAGTACATCTCATTAGAACAAAATGTTTTCTTTAGCAAAGGAGAAGAACACATTAATTTTTATTTAAAGTACTATACCTTAGGGTATGAATAAACCTTCTCATTTGCTAGGGCAATCCAGTACAAATCAGATAATGTACACTGGAATTGATTAAATCCTTCAGCACGCCATGTAAATTATGTATGTCTGAATTGAATTTGAATGAAGACATAACAGAGTCAACGAAAGACCAGGCATTTTAAAGTAATAGACAAAAGAAAAGCGGTCGTCCTTGTTTTAAAATGCTGTCTTGTTCTGCTTGGAATCATATGGCAGACAAGAATCTTTGATTTTGATGCCTGGGGGGATGAAACCTTGAGGGTATTTAAGCCCAGATTAACAAAACAGTGCTATGCTTTATCCTACCTTTACTACCATTCAAACAAATGTGAGTAAAAGCGTGCTGAAGCTTAGCAGACTTTTGAAATGTCCGGGCCTCAATACCTCATACTTTCATACCAGGATACAATATGTGCAAAGATAACAAATATTGGGGAAATTATAAATTGCTTTTTTGTTTAAAAAAACAACAAAAGTGGAATAAAATGTTTTCTAAGCCCACTTAATATTGTGGTGGGTGCTTGTAATTTATATTGACCATCTTTCATCCTTTTTATTAAATACAAGGGGCTTGCAGAATTTAAATTCTTGAATAATAAACAGGGAAGACAGGACGTGCTGCTGTATCAACATAATTCAAACCTAGCGCACAATGTAACAAGGCCTTAGAAATAACAAAGACGTCTGTTTCTCATTTGTCCCAAATCTATGCACCATATGGTAACTAAACAAGCATGGTCCTCACTCAACATACCCATCATTTAGAACAGATTGTGTTTTTTTACCATGCCATATCATCCTCCTATTTAGCTGTGCAAGCATAGCAATTTCTTTAGCTAACCGAGCATGAGGTGTCTCCTTTCCAGCCCCACTACCTTTTAGGGAATATTCATTTAATACTTGGCTAAAGATGAAGCATAGTAAATGTAGGTGTCTGTGTGCACGGTTACATCTTGACTTCCATGATGTAATATGATGGCTGCACCTGGAGTGTACTGCTAGATTTTGATAAACCTCGAACAGGGGATAGATTGTAAGCTCTCCGGGGCAGGGATTTCTTTTCCTACTGTCTGATTTTGTTGTTGCCCTTATTGTATTATAATTCCCTGTATTGTATGGTCTCACTTGTAAAGCGCTGAGTGCACTCTGCATGATATATAAATAGATATATATGGTACATACATACAGCACAGGCTGTGAGGTTGTTAATGTCTCGAAATGATTATTGTGTGTGTGTGTGTGTGCGTGTGTGACATGCGAAGATATTTTAGTAGCAGACTATAGGTTAAATCCATATTTATAAACCCTTTAATATATCATGCTTAAAGCATTTAATGTGGCTAAGATGATTTGCATGCATGTTTTTTTCTATTTGTTTGTGCCCAAAATAGTACATATAAATAGTACATGGTAGTGCATAACATTCTGTATCATTAAAGTAGTCCAATGCTGGCACTTACTGTGTCTTTTTTTACTAAATATATAGTGGTACATCCTGTTATTTGCATGGCCATCTGTTTACGTATTAAAAATAGCATCCCCCTCCCCCCAAATCCTACATACAGTAGATCTGAGTTGTTGGCTTTTATCTACTGATTGTTTTTGCATTTCTTTCCACTTTGGCTAACTGTGTGGCTCTTGATAACGATGACCTGTGTAGGTGGTCACAGTGCTGTTATATACTGCGATATACAGGATTGTCAGCAAGAATTTCCATTTCGTCATGTTAAAATGTGGCATATTGCAAACACTGTGAAACCTAACAGTCAATGACACATGTTACATTTGCAAATATGTTTATGAAGTAGTCCAATTCAGTCCTAGTGAACAATGATTGTTGATTATAGGAATGTATTAATGTACCAATAGCCCTCAAAAAGGCTAGAATAATGTTGCTTGATTAAATATCCTTTAAGTTAAAAAAATTACTTAAATAGCATGAGTTTAGGGTCAGTGGGGCTACTTGTACTTTGATCCACATTGCTTTTGAGTGTAGCTAACCTAATGGCAAAGGTGTTGTCCTTTCCAGAACATTACATTTTGGCTGGCTTTATATGAGCAGATAAGCCCTTCGCTGTATGAAGAGTCAGCACTGCACTGCCAAGTAATGCTAGGCTGACAACTCTAACATCATTAGTGTAAACATCTGAAGACATCTACTGCAGGTCTGAAGGAGCTGCCTGTTTCAGCGCGGCTGACTACTGTACATGTACCATGGGTGTTTGATGATGCTAGTGCCATTAGAGTTGTTCTGAGCCTACCTAATTTTTGCATGCATGCACGGAGCCTTTCTTCAAGATTTGACACTCTGCTTTGAAGTTCTTCGTAGTCATAGGCTCCAATCTCCTCCTGAAGCTCGTTTAGAACTGACGTCAGGTTCTGGACCTCCTCTTTAAACTGCAATACCAATTTGGCATCGGCTTTGTACTCTTCCAACACTGGTATCAGAGGCCTAAGTTCCTCCATTTTCGCTTTTATTGCCTGCAAGGTTAAAATAAGCTGGGTTCAGTGCCATGCATGCAAAATTCGGCCACACCTCGCCTTGTGCCTGCCTGAGGTTTTTTTTTTTACGCGAGAGCGACTGTGTTAAAACCCCCCTCAAAAACCCATCGTGGTCCAATGGAGGTGTTAGAAATACCATATTAAACAGTCTGCAATACAACATATTTGGGAAAGGCCTTTATTAGTCATTTATTTTATTTTTTTTTCAAATGCAACATCTTATGGTTACATGCTTTAAAACACATACACAAAGATTTCTTTTCTTTAAAAAAAAAAAAAAAAAAAGAATATATGCATTGACAACGGGTTAAAAAAATTCTTCATGAAATGCAGCTACATTCGCATGCAAAGGAAGATTTGAGTTCAACGGGTTCAAGGTTCCTTAGTGATATAGCGCTAATTGGGCGAATAAAAATTAAAAAAAAAAAAAAAAAAAAGTATGATTTGGTGCCCAAAATGCTCTGTCTCTCTCTTTCATGGTAACATGGGAGTAAACTGCCTCTTCAGTCACTGCAAGTTAAGTTAGCCCTGTAAGCAAGAAAATGAAATACTGTTGAAGAGCTTGTGCACTAATCTGCCTTAACAGATATAGCCATTCATAAACAAATACTCTTCAGACCATAGGACGGACGCTAGCCGCGCTTAGCAGAAACACAGTGCTGTGATCGCTGTTATAAGGCTCACAGCAGCATTTATTTTTGTTTTAAATTGCATTGCAGACTCATTTGCTGGTTTGATAATCAAGTAAATTTAAGGAGGGCAGTTATTTTAGGTAAGGGCAATCCTGTGTGTGTGTGTATGTGTGTATATATATATATATATATATATATATATATATATATATATATATATATATATATATATATATATATATATATATATATATATACAGTGTTCGACAAACCTATACATTTGCTCACCCCGGGCGAGTGGATTTAACCCCCGGGCGAGTAAATATTGGCCCAAGCAGCACACGTTTGGTACTAGGTGGCGAGTAGATTTTTTTGTGTGGCGAGTAGATTTTTTGGTGATTTGTCAACCACTGCATATATATATATATATGCACATACATACACACAGGTATATATATGTATGTATGTGTGTATGTGTGTGTGTGGATACACACACACACACACACACACGTAGCAGACTTTACTGCGACTTTTATAATAGAAGTGCTATTGAATGTATTGCATTATTTTTGGGAGTTGGGTAGTAATGTCTGTGTGTGTGTGTGTGTGTGTGTGTGTGTATGTGTGTATATATATAATATATATATATATATATGTATGTGTATATATATTATATAATATATATATACATATATATACATATATACTGTATATACATATATATATATATACACATACATACAAATATATATATATATATATATATATATATATACACACAGATACATATATATATACATACAGACACACACACACACGTTATTTTGCCTTGTCAGGGCCACAACTTCTCCCTTCCAGAAGTCTGTAACTACACGTAAATCAGAACGTGGTGTTTGCAGTTGGGCCCTATAGGATCCCCGTGTAACAAAGCAATCTAACATTTCTTTTATTATTTATTAAGAATCCATTATCCCTCAAGTGTTTTATTTCTAAAGAAAGTGCACTATTAATCTTCTGGTTTGTCAGTACTGCATCTGCCAGCTCTGCAGCCATCCTATTGATAACCCTGTTCCAAGCCACCGGGAAAGTTTGCACTAGTACACCTTCCCCTCCCATTGGGATCAATTAAAAGGCGGGAACTGACCCTGGTGCTAGAAAACCAAAACCTGACTTTATTTTAGTGTTGACTATTTTGATAGCACTTCTCTCATCCTAGGCATTGTTCAATTAACTCCTTCATTGCCGAGCAGGGCGAACCTTTTATCGCCTTCTCCACTTTTTACTTACTGTATTAAGTAGCAGATTATGTAGCATCTTCACATTATCCTCTTTAACCCTCAGCTGAAGTGCAAAAAAGAAATAGTTCTACCTCCTTCCTGCACGTTGGCGAGACCCAACTTCATATTTACAAGTGCACTTGAAGCCAGATTAGCTAAATAACTCCGTCATTTTGATCCGGCCAAGATTGAAGTCAACACTGCAAATTCCTTGCTGTACATCGCAATACTGAGCACTTTCCATACTTTTGAGCCCTTCCAACACAAAGCTCCAGTTTTATAAAAGGTTTAAAAGTATTATTGTACTGTGAGAACACTACTCGTTCCAACATTGTCTTATTAATGGGTGTGTAAGATATTGAAGGGGTTGAACACAAACTCGTGTAGAAATATCTTGAGTAGCAGTTACAGGGCTGCGAGGATTTTTGGAGCTAGCTGATAGCTGTATCTTCTGTACATTTTTAATTTTGCTGTATCAAAAAAGAGCTAATTTATTCATTTTTTTAAGGGAAGTGCTACAGTCGCTTTCAACTGGTAGGAAAAGATTGAAGAAGGGCTTACTCCCAAAACATTTCCCCCTTTACTTGTTTTTCTGTAAGATTATAGCAGTGTATTTCTCTCATTTTACTTCTGATCAAGATTTTTGTTACGTTATCCTACGATACAAGAACACTTTTCCTGTCCTGTTTTTGTCTACATGTATTTTTAAGCGAGTATTGCTATTTTCTCTTGCATCTCTTTGTAATTTGCATTTTTTGGCTGTCCACAACTGCTCCATTTTGCCTAATATTTTCAAATATTTTGTGTATGTAAAAAATTGAGCATAATTATATTTTGTCATTACTTTCTGGGTCTCTTATTGAGTGATTGTCCAATGGAACCCAGCATAAATGTG
The DNA here is from genome assembly GCF_040206685.1 of Ascaphus truei. NCBI lineage: Eukaryota > Metazoa > Chordata > Amphibia > Anura > Ascaphidae > Ascaphus > Ascaphus truei. The sequence goes on from NC_134503.1 coordinate 9,681,653, forward strand.
TATATTGAAGGGGTTGAACACAAAGTCTCGTGTACAAATGTCTTACTCTGGTGTGCACCCACAAGGCTGTGTACAAACCTGCTGATTCTATTAATGATAAGATACAGCTTGGTGAACACCAAGGTCTGCGTTTGAGCTAGTTTCCCTTGTCAGTGCCTTAAATAAAATAGTAAATAGTTGAATCCACATGCGCTCTTTCTTAAACCTAATAATGCAGAACAAATTGTGCTGTGTCCACCCTGTTTTGCATACTTAATGGTGTGAATAAACGGAGAGGGACAATTTTTAAATGAAACCAACCATAATCAACAGGCAGCAGTCTCTCTGTAAACGTGAGCCCTGGAGGGAGGTATATTATACGTTTAAGTGCTTGCATGTGTGAATGGTCAAACTGGATGTATGATTTCTTACCGACTGCTCTGACATTTGCCTATTTTTCTAATGAGAGTATAAAACAAAACATTAAAGGAACAACAATCTAAGATATTGATTTTTTTTTTGTGTGTGAAGTTTTCCCCCCCTTAGGATTGAAGCAGGGGGTCTCAGGAGCTGAACTCTATTAATTTCAGCTTTGGGGACCTGCTGTTTACAGAGGTACTTACCTCCGTAGTAGGTGCCGGTAGCCGCTCTGGCTGGGCTTTAAAGTTTAAAGCTCCCCTGTCACATGGGCCAATAGGAAGCCGCACTGATGACGTCATGGCTTCTTATTGGCCTGCAGAGCGCGGGAGCTTTGTACAATACCCATTACGTGATCCCTGACGGCTACCGGCGCCTACTATGGAGGTACATATCTCCGGCAGCAGGGCGTCTCTGGAGCTGAAATGAATGAGGTTCAGCTTGGGAGACCCCCCAATGCTATATACAAAAAAACTTAAACTTTGCAAAAAAAAAAAAAAAAATCGCCTGCTTGGATTGCCTCTTCAGATCCCTTGAGCTTGGTTTTTTATAGCCATTGATTGTTCTTAAAACAGTGTTAAAAAAAGTCTTAAAAGTCCTAAAATGCCAGGAAATACACTCCCTAATCGGCAGCATGACCCACAAAATAATGGCTTTTTATTTAGAAAAAAAAAGGGTCTTAAACATGCTTTCTATGCATGGTATATTTAATGAGTACTGTAGATTTCGGGTTGCAGAATTTACTTATCTACCCTTTATTGAACCAAATACCTCTTCTAGCCTGTTACTTTTGCCTCTCGCAAAAGCATTCAAAAGTTTGTAGCACTTGTACTTTTTACAAAGACATGAAAAGAGAGAAACGGAACTAGATTCATTTGTCTTCCAGACTTGGATGAGTTTACAGTGCAATTCCATAAAAACAACTCACAAAAAAACCCTTCTACTTTAACGATTACAATTATATTCATTAAACTGCCTTTATTCTGCCTCCTACTCTCCCTATTAGGAAAAAGAAATGCAATTTGGAAAGCTTGTTGATGTAGTCAAGCTAACCATGTTTACATCCATTTGTCTCTAATTAACAAGCGTCATGCTTGGTTTCTACCAATGTATGCACTCTCTGCTCTCCTCTCCTCATCGGGCTATAGCTGCCAAATAAGCTGTCGGATCTAGGGCTCCTTCCACTCCTGATTGCTCTATCCGATCATTCGTATGTGGCTTTGGGAGTTTCAGGAGTGGGGAGAATTTGAAGCCAATTAACCCCCAACAACAGATATAGGGCCATTATGGAGGCCGCTACTTCCAATGTATCGAAAACCTCAATGAATTTTGTTTTTCTGGTCATCAAAGGTCGATATTGCAGCAGATCTTGCAATAACTGTTATTCAAGTCAACGGCAGACACCGCCATATCGGGAGTGATACCGCGCATCGCGCATTGATGACCACCGAACTCGGTTCTTTGCGTTTTTCGCTTTAGCCAGTCGCAAGTATGCCGTGCGAATTACAGTAGTATTGCTTTGTAATACGGCACATTTATTTTTCGAAGTGGGTGTGTTTCTCCTAAAGTGATGCACCTTTAGTCCCTTTATAATCTACTTCTCCATCAGCTTTTATATCCCTGCAAAGAATTGAGTCACCGTAAGGAAATTGTCCTACTACTGTAGTGGGATGTGGCTATTATTGCTATAAGGGATATTTCACATCTAGATTCCTGAGCTAGTCATCCTATATCATGCCAACATTACCAGAAGACCCCTGGGAGGAAGAAGGGAGACCATAAATAAATATATAACGATGGAACCCATTTACAATAATGTTCTAAATTGAATGAATCCCCAACCTGCAAATCTTTGTGTTGGAGGAACCTCTAGTGCTTTCTCTCTGATCGCCGAGTGGTTTAAAATGACTAGTTGGGTCGGGATACAATGAATTATATGTTCACCAGTACTAAAGGTACTAAGGTGACTACACACTGTGACTCCGGATGCAATATGCTGTGAGAACCTTCAGCGCACAGTATGTTAGGTTGTGCTGATCTATCTGGATTACAAGGTCGCAGTATGCTCCAGTTCTTACTTTGAAGGTCACATGACTGCTTGGTATCAGTTGACGTTGGACAATACTGGCAAATTCATGTCCCTAACTGAAATACATATATGTGTCTTTCCCATTAGTCTTACCTATAAACACATCTGTTCCCTTTTAGGATTTATATGCGAATATGTGGGGAAAAAAATACTACAAACCTTAACACATCCTTTGTTTTGGAACGATATTTATAAAGGAAATTAAAATATTCTGAGAGGTTACCTTTTTAATACAGGTCATTCTTATTTCTACACATGATTTAAGGTACTGTATTGTGTAGATTGGTTTGCTGTTTCTAAACCCTGACATACCTAGAAGAAACCCTACCCAAGAACAGGGAGGCTCAACTCCAGTCCTCAAGCCCCCTCAGCAGGTCAGGTTCTTACAATATCCCAGCTTCAGCACAGGTGGCTCAAGCAGTCCCTGCTTCAGCACAGGTGACTCAATCAGAGGCTCTTTGTCTAAGCCTCTGATTGAGCCACCTGTGCTGAAGCTGGGATATTGGGAACACCTGCTGCGGGGGCTTGAGGACTGGAGTTGTTGAGCCTCCCTACAATAGAACATCACTGTACATGGGTTCCACTGTGGCGCTCCAGACTGGCCTGTCCACATTTACAATGCACTGAGGGTTATGTACAATTTACCTGGCGCATCACTGATGCTTCAAAAAGTAGCATCCAATGTATCAAGGGAAAAAATCCTTGTTTTTCTACAACTCTGGTCTTGTTTTGCACCAGGGAAACCGGCCCCCACTATTTCCCTATTTCCTCCAATTCAGCATATTTATAAGGGCATTCATAGGTAAACACAGAGGTGATGTTTGCTTTTGGGGGGGTTGGGGGGGGGGGGAGATAAAAGGTAAAGCCATTGCAAATACATACATACCTTAAACTGCCTGGCCTGGTGCTGTCTGTGATTTTCTTCCACCTGTTTAAACTTCGATTCCAGGCCCTTCATTTGGTTTTCCATCCTCTCTACGTACTGCAGGTCCCTCTGAGTTCGCCTATCCAATACTTCTATTGACTGGGACATATTTTGCACCTAGAAAAGAAAAATGGTTCCCCTGGATGACTTGATGAATCCAAATACATAATGGCTAGCAACTCCTGATCTTTAGCCACTAAAGTCAAAGTGTATCGGGATAGGCTTTATTAAATAATATTACATAGTAATTTGTTACTTCTGTACCAAGCAGGTCTTTGCTACCCACCTGCCAAGATTCCTTTTAAACTTAACTGGATAGAAGTGGCATTTGCAACTTTGCCCTTTTGTCTACACTTAACTGACATCCCATATACTTCTGTACTAGGTTTAATCAGGTCACCCCATGACTACTATCTAGATGTTCTCTAATGATTAAGATAGGGATGCTCAACTCCAGTTCCCAAGCCTACCCCAACAGGTCAGCGCTTCAGGACATCCCAGCTTCAGCACAGGTCGCTCAATCGGGCTCCGTCAAAGGCTGAGCCCCTGATTGAGCCACCTGTGCTGAAGCAGGGACCGATTGAGCCACCTGTGCTGAAGCTGGGCTATCCTGAAAACCTGACTTGTTGGGGGCGGCTTGAGGACTGGCATTGTGCACCCCTTTAATTCCATGGAATAGGCACCTGTAATCTACAATGCTTAATGTGTAAATATGTATACAATGGTTTTGTGATTATAGCAAATATGTTCATTTCATTCCCCCCCCCCCAGATGTATGATTTATTATGTTTATAAATCGAAAAGAAAAATTGATGGGCGTGATCTATATATATTAATGCACCATAAGCTGTTATTATATTGAATGTGACAGAAAAGTGATTAATTGACACCCAATTTCCTGGTTATCAAAGCAGGTATAAAAAAAAGTCATTGAGTTTTGGTAGCCCAGTGGGTTGGTAAGAAAATGTTTACATTTTACTTTGAATGGTTCTTCACAATCAGTCAATAGCAGTCGCCATCAATAGTGGCAGAGCTTACATCAATGAGACATTTTGTCACATGTTACACTGGGGATCACTTTCATCACAGTTCTAAGAGCAGAGCTGCACACAGCACAACACATTCAATAAGAGACTGGAGTGTCTTCAGCACTTAGCATTAGCCCGTCCACTAGTAATTGGAGCGAATATTTAAGCTAGCCTTTATATGCAGATTTGAAGTGCATGCACCCAAGCGCAGGTAAAACCAACAATACACAAGAGATTTTAGAAGCTTTACTTTGCAATACACATTTTTTTTTATACACAAACTCAATGTTTTAAGAAAACATAAAAAAATGACAGTTGTTCTACAAAGGATTTGCAGAGGGATAATGTTCACTCCAATAGAAGCTCTAAGGCGGGGGAGCTCAACTCCAGTCCTCAAGGGCCGTCACTAACAGGACAGGTTTTAAGGATATCCCTGCTTCAGCACAGGTGTCTACATCAGCCCCTGCTTCAGCACAGGTAGCTCAATCAGTGGTTCAGTCTTTAACTGAGCGACCTATGCTGCAGCAGGGATAAAACCTTAAAACAGGACCCATTGGTGGCCGTTGAGGACTGGAGTTGGCCACCCCTGCACTAAGGAATGCAGCTGGAAGTGGTAAACATGATGTACCTTTTCTAGTAGCTGCCTGAGCTGCTTTGTCCTGGCATCTCGCGAACACATTGTCTGTTGTGGTGCCACCACTGTGCATATACATCGGCCCTCACTGTCCTGTGCAGAACTGTACACCTGCCAGCTTTCCTCCGGGTTGGTTGGCAACACCTGAGAATATGAGATGGGAAACAAACATATATTAAGGCAACAAAGAAACGAACAAACACGTCACTGACCAAAGGTGTATAACATGTATAAATGTTAATAGAAATAAAAGCATGGATTGCAGGCCCTTGACAAAACAGAAATCACAGTAATATCATTATTTTCAATGTAAATTGAGATTTTAATGTGAAGGAATAATTTGTTATACAAACATTAGGTGCTGAAAATGACTATTTGACTATGTTGTTATATCAGAATAAAAGGTTTGGAATAGTACCTACTGCAAGTGGCATTCTCATCGAACATCTGGGAGTGCTAACACCTACGCTCTTTCTGATCACTGGATCTAATGGGGTTCTGTGCTAATTTTAAGTGGATAGCAATAATATTGTAACACTTCTGAGCATGTCTAAATGTGACATGTATGTGCCACTCACATGACACAGGTTGTCCTCAGAAATGTTTAAAGAGAGCAGAAACATAGAAGCGTTTTAATGAAACGCAAATTTAGTCAGTGTTGGAAAAGATAACAGGCATACAATAAGGGATATGAGAAGTGAATATGGGCAGGGCTGGCAGCCACGGACTACAGTGTGATATCATGGCACAAACTGCTGAACTGGAGGCACGGAAAGGGAACGCCAACTCATTCGTTTCCATATTTCAGTCAACCTTTCACGATTGAATAGTGCATAGAGCCTAGGAACGTTTTCCTGGGCCTTACAAAGCGAATGGGTAGAAAGCTCTTATTTGTTACATAGCAAAAACACTGCAGTCATGACATTATATAAAGCCGATTTTGTTCTTTTTTTTTTAAACCTCCTTTTTAACCAGAACAGAGGTTTTAAATAGGTCACCGGTTTTAAACATTTTGGTGCTGGAGGGGCCTGCGCTGGCTTTGACTCATCAGCAGTGAAAGGATTAAAACGAAAATGTCAAACACAGATACGTGGGCTGAATGCATTCTGACCTCAAAGGACACGTTTAAAAGAGTTTAGCAACCCAATCTCGGTGGCTCGAGGCCAAATTGCTTGCAAGTCCTCAAATGCTAAGAGCATCGGAAAAGGAGCAGACTCGAAGGCACATTTACGTTTAAGATGTTTTCTCTTTTTGTATTTAAGATCCAGCCCTAGGAGTAATTAATCAGAATCATCAGCATCACTTAAGCATCTTTGCCGCCTTCATGTTAGGCCAGTATACAGAGATACACTCATCCCTGGGAGAAACATGTCTGGTCCACATTGCACCTGATCAATGCGTTTTATAGTTTGGTATGATACAACTGATATATCATCTACGGCCTGTTGGGGTTGTAACACATATTCTGCAGTATACTTTGCCTATGCAAGCATAGGGATTGGTTTTGGTTTGATGGTATACGTCTTTACATGTAATAGTTGCCTAAAAAGTCTGTGTACATGCAACTGAACAGATTCCCACACAACAGATCTTACAAATACCTTCTGAACACTCCAGCCACGAATATTCTGTGTTCGGAAAGGAACCATACGATCACATTCAATTGCATTAACAAAGCGATGAAAGTGAATTAATGAATCTGATGGTCACTGTCTTTTTTTCCTGCAATACTCCAATAAAATCACGTGCCTTTATTTCACTTTCTAGACACAGCAGAAGGAGTTTAGACAGGAGCTTGTACCATTAACAATTGAATTCCGAACATTTAGCTGTGCTATATCTTACCGTATTTTGACCCAAATGCATAGGTATAAGTGTTCTCATTGCTGCAGATCTATACAAAATTATATATATATGTACACACACACACACACACACACACACACACACACACACACACACACACACACACACACACACACACACACACTTATCTAGCTATCTAACAGGTTGATACTGTATGTATCAGTTAAACTGTTTTCTGCCTTTAAAAACAATATATGTTCAGTCAAATTTCTATTTAAAGGCAACAGAAGGTTAGGAAGAAGAGACTAGCCATTTGTTCAGTTTATTTTATTTCCCCAGCATAGAATTCCCTTCCACCTGCATCCTTCCTATGCCCTTCTGAGGGTGGCATTCCTTTCTCACTGCTATGCAAATGCAGACAGGAGCTCTCCTTTCAATAGCCCCTACCTGACAACCTAATGTAATGAGAATTCATTGAGGATTTGGTTGACCCACAAACATTTAAATACACACAATGAATGGAAAGTAAGGCGGGCTTTGCCACCGAAAAACTGTACTTAACATATACGAAGCAAGCATGTCCTGTTTTCATAATACAAATCATGGATGTGATCAGATATGTCAGCTGCTTAATGTCATTTGATCTACAAACAGGCCAGTGGCCTCAGCCATATCTGCATAGGATGATTTACAAAACATTTTTTTTTATTAACCTAAGTATTGATTATTAATTTTTTTTTTAAAGAGAAACCTGTATCAAATATAACCATAGTGCAAAATAAAATAAAACAAGAATTATTTGACAATGTCCCTGTATAATTGTAGGTTATCTACAAAAAAAAAAAAAAATAGATTGTAAGCTCCACGGGGCAGAGACCTGCGCGTGCAAAATGTCTTTGTAAAGCGCTACGTAAAACTAGCAGCGCTATACAAGAACATGCTATTATTATTATCATTATTATTATTATCTCATACTACACAGTGCCCAGGAGAAAGCAAAGCAACTTACTCCTGTACTCCTGTCCAGGGAGCCAGCGTTGGCTGCAGTTAGCTTGGTGGTGTTCAGCCCCACCAGGGATGGCAGAGTCTGGGACATCCAGTTGGTGATCATCGCCATGGTGCTCAGGACAACCCCAATCTTGAGTAAAGGCACCGACATTTCTGCTTGGGTTTACTCCACCAACCCTTCATTCTGAGCCAGCCCGGCAACTTGCTTTGGACTGCATGGTGCTGGCAAAGACCCCCTGCAACGCCCAGCCCCCCAACACAGCAGATCGCTTTTTAGACATGCTTCTTTTTTGGGGGTGGGTGGGGTGGATGGGCTGGGTGAGGCAGGCTGGATCACACTCACTTCTAGGCACACCCAATGAATTCGGGTGTTGCCGGGTGATGTGGGTGGCAGCTGGCGCACCAAATGCAAAGCGCAAGAACGCGGAGCTGCCCGGGTCCGGCTGGGTGCGCGCCTGGGGGTCCGCTTCCCAAATCGCTGCTCCTCTTCCCGGGAGAGAGAAGTTATTTGTAGAGCTGCTGATGTCCAGGTCTCCCCAGATCCCAACCGCGCAGCGCAATTGACATGTAACTAGCTGGAGAGAGCTGAGGCTGGAATGGATTGGCGGTGGGAGGAGGAGTTGCAGGGATCCGTGTAAAAGAACGCAAGCTGATTCTCCCCCCTCCTCTCTCACTGTCTCCCCCCCTCCTCTCTCACTGTCTCCCTACTGCCTCCCCTCCCCCTCTCTTCTCTCACTGTCTCCTACCCCTTCTCTCTCACTGTCTCCCTACTGCCTCTCCTCCCCCTCTTCCCTCTCACTGTCTCCTACCCCTTCTCTCTCACTGTCTCCCTATACTGCCTGCCCTCCCCCTCTCCTCTCTCACTGTCTCCCCCCCTCTCTCTCACTGTCTCCCTACTGCCTGCTCTCCCCCTCTCCTCTCTCACTGTCTCCTACCCCTTCTCTCTCACTGTCTCCCTACTGCCTGCCCTCCCCCTCTCCTCTCTCACTGTCTCCTACCCCTTCTCTCTCACTGTCTCCCTACTGCCTGCCCTCCCCCTCTCCTCTCTCACTGTCTCCTACCCCTTCTCTCTCACTGTCTCCCTACTGCCTGCCCTCCCCCTCTCCTCTCTCACTGTCTCCCCCCCTCTCTCTCACTGTCTCCCCACTGCCTGCCCTCCCCCTCTCCTCTCTCACTGTCTCCTACCCCTTCTCTCTCACTGTCTCCCTACTGCCTCCCCTCCCCCCTCCTCTCTCACTGTCTCCTACCCCTTCTCTCTCACTGTCTCCCCCTCTCTCACTGTCCCCCCCTTCTCTCTCACTATCTCCCCCTTCTCTCTCACTGTCTCCCCCTTCTCTCTCACTGTCTCCCCACTGCCTCCCTCCCCTCCTCCCCTCCCTCCCCCCCTCTCCCCCTCCTCCCTCCCTCCCCCCTCCTCTCCCTCTCCTCCCCCCTCCTCTCCTCCCCCCTCCTCTCCTCCCCCCTCCTCTCCTCCCCCCTCCCCTCCTCTCCTCCCCTCCCCCCTCCCCCCTCCTCTCCTCCCCCTCCTCTCCTCCCTCCCCCCTCCTCCCTCCCCCTCTCCTCCCTCCTCCTCTCCTCTCTCCCCCCCCCTCCTCTCCTCCCTCCCCCCTCCTCTCCTCCCTCCCCCCCTCCTCTCCTCCCTCCCCCCTCCTCTCCTCCCTCCCCCCTCCTCTCCTCCCTCTCTCCTCTCTCACTGTCTCCCCCCCCCCTCCTCCTCTCACACTGTCTCCCCACTGCCCCCCCCCCCCCTGTAATTATCATACTCTCAAAGGAAATAAGCATTTGTAGGGGTGATGGGGAATATTAAGGAGAAAATGCTGTTTAGTGGGGAACAATCGCTTCGTAATTAATGGCATCACCTGGTTTAAGCTTTTTTTTAATTTTTAAATCACTGTTCACTTTGCATAGACTCAGATGACGGATTGAAACGCCTGTATCCGTGAACAAAAATACTACAATAGTGTTGCTGTGGCTTATTATTTAATGGCATTTAACAGACCCGTGTGTGCCTCTCTATCTGCTGGGAAGACAAATATGCATTGTAATAAATCTATAGACCATTATAAAGCTCACTAACAACATGATTATACTCTTGTCAGAGCACCCATGCAGGCGCCTTCTTTGTCGCCGGATACTGTACAATTCCCTCCTGTCGTCACTGGGGTTGTCAGGAAGACCGTTTGGGGATTTTTGGTTAGTCCTGTGACTTACCTAGTTTAGGATAACGGATGGTGTTCCAGCTAAAATGTTGAACTCCTGAGAGCCAGAGCTTCCTATCAATCCCATTGATGTCCACGTATGATGCTTATCGGAAAGTACATGATGTGTTTTTAAGTCCTGTGTCATGATGCAGGACCTAGTTTGTGATCGTGCTGAGTGTTTGTATTGACGTGTTCCTTGTTCTTCCTTATAAACACATCGTACCGCGTCGGTGTGACACTAGATCAGGGGTAAGCAACTCCACTCCTCAAATGCCACCAACAGGTCCGGGTTTCACGATATGCCTGCTTCAGCACAGGTGGCTCAATCTTCGACTGAGGCACCGGTGCTGAAGCAGGGATATCCTGAAAACCTGACCTGTTGGTGACCCTTGAGGACTGGAGTTGCTTACCCCTGATTTAGTTGCCCAGCAGATACTGACCTTTTTTGCCCATAAATTATATATAGTTCTATATACATAACTGTGTATGTATGCACGACATTACTTATCACAGGCTACATATGTTCACCACTCTACATTAGACAGGGTAGGGGGATTTTGCTGGCTGGTATGATGTTACTGTACTTACAGGGATACAATGGGAATAATATTAGAGGGGGCGCATTAGTTAAATACACGCCTGTGCTTTAAATACGGAGCTATTTACTGCCTTGCAGCAAAGAAGAGGTTAATGTGAACATTTACATTCAATGCATGGTTGGGATTACTTAGATTGCAAGCTCTTCGGGACGGGACTCCTTTTCCTAACATCTGCTTTTATGTACGAAGTGCTTATTCCTATTATGGAATGTATTACTGCGGTGAAGCGTTACGAGCACGGATGGCGCTATATAAATAAAGATATACATACTTTCATTACTTGGGGTTTGCCAAACAATGTGTATATTTATTCTCTAGTGGTTACCAAATCAAGCACGTGCCAGAGGACACCTAAAGCTTTTAATTACTTAAAGAAAAGATACATGATTATTATAGTCTTTCCACAATCTCCTAATTAACAGATCAATATAACTACAGTATCCTGAGTGAGAGGTGTAGCTTTTGGGCAGTGATTGTGTTAATAGCCTAACGCAGTTCTTGTTTTTGTTTTTTTTTCTGTGATCGATTTAAAGAGCTTTTTTTTTTTTTTTTTTTTTGAATCTCCCCCTTGGGATTCACCAGAAATAGCGCAGGATGGCAAATCCCCTTCCAGAAAAACACACCTTCCTACCAAATTGTGTTGCCGGAAGATATAGAAAGCATTAGAATAGTTATTTCAATTATTATGCATTGTAAAAGTGCTTACACATGTATCCCTGCAGCTACATCAGATAATTGATGCTTGGAAGAGACAGCATTAATATCCACTACTAAGGATAAGGACCAGCTCAGTGAGTAAAGACACTGACTGGTACTGACTTTGAAGCAGGTGGAACCTGGTTCAATTCCTGGTGTCGGCTCCTTGTTACCTTGGGCAAGTCACTTTATCTCCCTGTGCCTCAGGCACGAAAAACATAGATTGTAAGCTCTACGGGTCTACAAAAATGTCTCTGTAAAGCGCTACGTAAAACTAGCCTCACTATACAAGAACAAACTATTATTATTAAGTACTGACAGTAGTCTATTCTTGTTTAATTAATGAACAATTTCTGTCAATGTGGTTTAAACTAGCTCTGAAATGTGGTGTGCTGGGGCCACCTGGTGGCACTTTCAAGCACTGCACTTTGATTTGCTCAGTGGATCAATGGTTGAATACTGCAATTAAGGGATGTGCATTATTCCCTTAATTAAGGGGAGTTGGATCTGTAAGAATACCCTTTTAAATCCCAGCCTACTGTAGTTCTATTTCTCAGTAGCTAGCACCTCTGTCTCGCTCAGGCAAAATGTTAATACTCTTAGGTCCAATTATTATTATTTCAAAAGAAGCTGATGTATTACCCACAGTGCAGCTTCAATAAGCTTATGGTTTTTTTCAGGAGGATGATTTCCTTTGGCTGCATCATTGCAAAGAACCATTTATTAGTGAAAGAAAAAAAAATACCAAACAAACCTCTTATTTAAGAAATGGGGAAAAAATGGCAGATACATATGTCATTGATCTATAAGAAATAACGGGTAAAATATTGCACGCGTTAAGAAGATAACGCACGGGTTACAATTGTATTCAAAAGTACAACTTGCGGTAATAACACGGTAGCATCAATGCATCTTTTTAACGGGAGTAATACTTTCGGCTCCATCTATACATGTAACTGTAATGCGTTCACAAAATGATATTTGATGTTTCGGAGTCTACCTTTCATGTTGAGTTTTGATGTCCCCAGAAATATGGGGACCACAATCGGTTAACCTCTTAGTTGCCAGAAGCCCCTTGCGCTGAAAGCCAGTATTAAGCCTGATCTGTTTTTATAAGAACACACCACATAATGGCAGCTTTTAATTTTATGCCCTTACTCTGTTTTGAGCGATAGAAAATAAATGCAGATTGCAGCATATGACGCATTTATGGTGCTACAGATCACACTGCCCGCTTTTTGTTTTCTCTCCAGTAAATTATACATCCGTGGAAAGTACCGCTAGAAAGGAGGCACAGGATGTGAACTAAAAGGCTTTTAAAAAAATGTACCCTGGTGTATTGCAAAGCATTAACCGCCTGCGTACGTAAGACATGTCCATCTCCCCTTCTGCTTTTTACTCCTCAATTGCAGATTCATAGCTGGTAAAGTATTACTTTACAGGCTCCAGTTCTTTAGACTATTGATTTCTGCCTAACACAGATTAACTCTTTAACTGTTGGAGAGATACTCCATGCTTTTTAAGTCATAGAGAGGCGAAGAAGGGTAACGGTTGGCCTTTTGCTTTGATCCTTCTAGGATAGAATAAAGTCGGCCTTAAGTAGACAAGGCATTTTTTCTGATTTAAACATGTCAGTCGCATTGTTGATCCAGGGAGACAGGTTCTCCCTTTATCAGAGTCGGACGTTGAATTTTTTTGCCCGGTGGAACAGCACGCTGCACTTTTCTTTCTGCATTCCTCTTAATCAATATAACTGCAGTGTATATTCATGTGTAAGGTGGGGAACGTAGGTACAGTTTTCCTCCAGTATCAAAGCTTAACTCTTTTGCTGCCAGACAACCCTGAATTGAAGTCACTACAATAATAATTCCACGTATTATAATACAGGCGGTCCTCGGTTATCTGATAGAATGCATTCCGGAAACTAGCAACGCATGGCAAAAGCGCCCTAATGCGGAACCTCATTTGATGAGCCCTGGTGAGCATCGGATAAGGCATTTTCCGCGTCGGAAAACGACCCAATGTAATACATTGTAATGCGTCGGATATTCTGTTCATCGTAAAGTGAAACGACGGATAGTGAGGTCCGCCTCTATGTAAATGCAATTAGTGACCTAAGTCATTAATGCAGTCTTAAAAATGTGTGTGTGGGTGACCAGCAGACATCTCAAAAAGGTCATCAAGTGTGAATGCTTCAGGTTTTAAGTTAAAGGACATAGGCAGTAGTCAAGGTTACTACAGAGGGATAATACTATTTCTTACAATAAATGCACGTAGTCACTAGATCTCAGGTGAACACGTTGAAAGCCATTATAGTTATGTGGAGAAACATAGCATGGTGATGCGGAGAAACACAGCATGGTGATACGGAGAAACATAGCATGGTGATACGGAGAAACACAGCATGGTGATACGGAGAAACAGCATGGTGATACGGAGAAACACAGCATGGTGATACGGAGAAACACAGCATGGTGATACGGAGAAACACAGCATGGTGATACGGAGAAACACAGCATGGTGATGAGTATGGTGATACGGAGAAACAGCATGGTGATACGGAGAAACACAGCATGGTGATGAGTATGGTGATACGGAGAAACACAGCATGGTGATACGGAGAAACACAGCATGGTGATGAGTATGGTGATACGGAGAAACACAGCATGGTGATACGGAGAAACAGCATGGTGATACGGAGAAACACAGCATGGTGATACGGAGAAACACAGCATGGTGATGAGTATGGTGATACGGAGAAACACAGCATGGTGATGAGTATGGTGATACGGAGAAACACAGCATGGTGATACGGAGAAACACAGCATGGTGATACGGAGAAACACAGCATGGTGATGAGCATGGTGATACGGAGAAACACAGCATGGTGATACGGAGAAACAGCATGGTGATACGGAGAAACACAGCATGGTGATGAGTATGGTGATACGGAGAAACACAGCATGGTGATGAGTATGGTGATACGGAGAAACACAGCATGGTGATGAGTATGGTGATACGGAGAAACACAGCATGGTGATGAGTATGGTGATACGGAGAAACACAGCATGGTGATACGGAGAAACACAGCATGGTGATACGGAGAAACACAGCATGGTGATACGGAGAAACACAGCATGGTGATACGGAGAAACACAGCATGGTGATACGGAGAAACACAGCATGGTGATACGGAGAAACACAGCATGGTGATACGGAGAAACACAGCATGGTGATACGGAGAAACACAGCATGGTGATACGGAGAAACACAGCATGGTGATACGGAGAAACACAGCATGGTGATACGGAGAAACACAGCATGGTGATGAGCATGGTGATACGGAGAAACACAGCATGGTGATACGGAGAAACACAGCATGCTGATGAGTATGGTGATACGGAGAAACACAGCATGGTGATGAGTCTGGTGATACGGAGAAACACAGCATGGTGATGAGTATGGTGATACAGAGAAACACAGCATGGTGATACGGAGAAACACAGCATGCTGATGAGTATGGTGATACGGAGAAACACAGCATGGTGATGAGTCTGGTGATACGGAGAAACACAGCATGGTGATGAGTATGGTGATACGGAGAAACACAGCATGGTGATACGGAGAAACACAGCATGGTGATACGGAGAAACACAGCATGCTGATGAGTATGGTGATACGGAGAAACACAGCATGGTGATGAGTCTGGTGATACGGAGAAACACAGCATGGTGATGAGTATGGTGATACGGAGAAACACAGCATGGTGATACGGAGAAACACAGCATGGTGATACGGAGAAACACAGCATGGTGATGAGTATGGTGATACGGAGAAACACAGCATGGTGATGAGTATGGTGATACGGAGAAACACAGCATGGTGATGAGTATGGTGATACGGAGAAACACAGCATGGTGATACGGAGAAACACAGCATGGTGATACGGAGAAACACAGCATGGTGATACGGAGAAACACAGCATGGTGATGAGTATGGTGATACGGAGAAACACAGCATGGTGATACGGAGAAACCCAGCATGGTGATACGGAGAAACACAGCATGGTGATGAGTATGGTGATACGGAGAAACACAGCATGGTGATACGGAGAAACACAGCATGGTGATACGGAGAAACACAGCATGGTGATGCGGAGAAACACAGCATGGTGATGAGTATGGTGATACGGAGAAACACAGCATGGTTATACGGAGAAACACAGCATGGTGATGAGTATGGTGATACGGAGAAACACAGCATGGTGATGAGTATGGTGATACGGAGAAACACAGCATGCTGATGAGCATGGTGATACGGAGAAACACAGCATGCTGATGAGCATGGTGATACGGAGAAACACAGCATGGTGATACGGAGAAACACAGCATGGTGATGAGCATGGTGATACGGAGAAACACAGCATGCTGATGAGCATGGTGATACGGAGAAACACAGCATGCTGATGAGCATGGTGATACAGAGAAACACAGCATGGTGATGAGCATGGTGATACAGAGAAACACAGCATGGTGATACGGAGAAACACAGCATGGTGATACGGAGAAGCACAGCATGGTGATACGGAGAAACACAGCATGCTGATGAGCATGGTGATACAGAGAAACACAGCATGGTGATACGGAGAAACACAGCATGCTGATGAGTATGGTGATACGGAGAAACACAGCATGGTGATGAGTATGGTGATACGGAGAAACACAGCATGGTGATACGGAGAAACACAGCATGGTGATACGGAGAAACACAGCATGGTGATGAGTATGGTGATACGGAGAAACACAGCATGGTGATACGGAGAAACACAGCATGGTGATACGGAGAAACCCAGCATGGTGATACGGAGAAACACAGCATGGTGATGAGTATGGTGATACGGAGAAACACAGCATGGTGATACGGAGAAACACAGCATGGTGATACGGAGAAACACAGCATGGTGATGCGGAGAAACACAGCATGGTGATGAGTATGGTGATACGGAGAAACACAGCATGGTTATACGGAGAAACACAGCATGGTGATGAGTATGGTGATACGGAGAAACACAGCATGGTGATGAGTATGGTGATACGGAGAAACACAGCATGCTGATGAGCATGGTGATACGGAGAAACACAGCATGCTGATGAGCATGGTGATACAGAGAAACACAGCATGGTGATGAGCATGGTGATACAGAGAAACACAGCATGGTGATACGGAGAAACACAGCATGGTGATACGGAGAAGCACAGCATGGTGATACGGAGAAACACAGCATGCTGATGAGCATGGTGATACAGAGAAACACAGCATGGTGATACGGAGAAACCCAGCATGGTGATGAGCATGGTGACACGGAGAAACACAGCATGGTCATATGGAGAAACACAGCATGGTGATGAGCATGGGGATGTGGACCACCCCATCATGGCGATGTGGAGAAATCTATCATGGTGATGTAGAGAAACCCAGCACGGTGATGTGGACAGCCCCAGCATGCTTATGTGGACAGCCCCAGCACAGTTATGTGGAGCAACGCAGTTCTTGTGGTTTGATAGCCGCACCGCCCCTGAGTTTGGCACACTGCATTGAATTGTAAGTTACTTGTTTAATTTATTTATGAATTGACACAATAGTCTGTTTACATTTGGAGTGCTGTGCATTTTGTATCGGAGGTCCTATGATCATCACAAAGAGGTGCCAAGCAGAGGAGCATTAATGTGGATGTTGCACGTAGCAGACAGAAATTAGGTTAACAAATGTACAGTTTGATGGATAAAATCATCTTGTTCTCTGCCTTTGATTACTGCATGGTAACCCATCTCGTCAACACAAATTATCGGGTCAAGGAACCAAACCATGATTTTCTCCTCCATTTTCTCCATGATATTCTCTTCTTCTGTTTTAAGGCTCTCTTCTGCCCCTCCTTACATCTCAGCCCTTATTTTATGCTGTACACCGCCCTGACTCTTGAGTTCTGCTCTAGAATATCTTCTGTCTACCCCTTTTGTATCTAAAGCCCTCTCCCATCTAAAACCTCTCTCCCTCACTGCCCCACGCCTCTGGAATGCCCTTCCCATCAGTATCCAACTAACACCCTCTCTATCCACATTTACGATCCATGTTAAAACCCACCTCCTTAAACCTCCTTTGGTTAGTACTATACATCTCATACACCTTGACCGTGGCCCGTTGCAGATGCACTAATCACAACACCCTCCTACTGTCTCTGTAAGTTCTCCGGACTTACCGCTTAGATTGTAAGCTCTTCGGGACAGGGTCTCATTTTCCTAATGTTACTTTTATGTCTGAAGCGCTTATTCCCATTATGTTTTATATTATTATGTCCCGCGTATCACTGCTGTGATGCCCTATGTACATGGATTACGTTATATAAATAAAGACCTACATACAGTTCAGTTTTTACCGACTGCATTAAATCTTTCTTGCACCCTATTGTTCTTGTATTGGTCTGAACCCCTTTACGACAAGCGGGTTATGCAACACATTGCATCTAAGGGTTAACTAAACCTATCCAACTTCAGTCAATGTATTTACCCGTATCAGTTTAAGTAAGGAAACACAATCAGTGATTTGACTCGGCAAGGTGTTGTTATTCCATTAAGGAATTATTTAACCAATGCTAGAGAGTCCTGCAACCCATTGATCTTGCAGCCGAAAGTTTAAAACAACAATCCCGCCCACTTTGTAAATTGATTGTGTTTACAGAATTCAAACACCGGTTGCGGCTTCCTATTGGCATGCCGGACCTGCGTGATGTGGGGCCATTTTTATTTCCCGGATGGAAACTTTAACACGGCAACTAAAACTGTCAGTACTCCGGGAACGGGCGGCTTTCAACTTCAATGGTAAAGCATGGTGCGTATTGTTATGCCAACACCATTCTACCGGGTTCAGTCTTTGATCAACAATGTCACTGCATTGTATGTTCTTGTGATCACCACACTGTACGCCTCGTGACACTTGATCTGGTTTGGTGTGTCAGTAGCTGTCTGTATGTTCTGTGATCACCATACTGTACGCCTCGTGACACTTGATCTGGTTTGGTGTGTCAGTAGCTGTCTGTATGTTCTTGTGATCGCCACACTTTATGCCTCGTGACACTTGATCTGGTTTGGTGTGTCAGTAGCTGTCTGTATGTTCTTGTGATCGCCACACTTTATGCCTTGTGACACTTGATCTGGTTTGGTGTGTCAGTAGCTGTCTGTATGTTCTTGTGATCACCACACTTTACGCCTCGTGACACTTGATCTGGTTTGGTGTGTCAGTAGCTGTCTGTATGTTCTTGTGATCACCACACTTTACGCCTCGTGACACTTGATCTGGTTTGGTGTGTCAGTAGCTGTCTGTATGTTTAACATTTCCCCGGTCAATGTAAGAGTCCAAAGAAAATTGTCACTTTGTGACCGCAGGCAATTGTGATGAAAAGGCCAAGATGTGTTTGCACCCACACTTTATATGATATATTTGCAGCCCTTATCCTAAAATGTATAAAAGTGCTCGTCTACACTGTACTGTTAGATGTATCAGTAGGAACGAGGTGTGATGCCAAGATAATGACATAGAAATGTTCCATGTTCTGCAGAAGCCTATAATTTGTGTTGATTCAGAAAAGTCTAAAATTCTAAAATACAAGTCTTTGTATTTTTTTTTCTGTAGGTGTTGACACTCGCCATCTTTTTATGGCTTATCATAGCTCTTATTTTAACATTGGAGCTACAGTATACAGGTAGGGCATTTCATGATCTAAATATATGGAGGTGGATTCTGGCATCAAATTCTTCTCCAGTGTTGAACCATTTCGGTTTAACGCCAAAAAATCCTATTACTTTCAGCCAAAAAATCCTATTACTTTCAGCCAAAAAATCCTATTACTTTCAGCCAAAAAATCCTATTACTTTCAGCCAAAAAATCCTATTACTTTCAGCCAAAAAATCCTATTACTTTCAATAGGAAATTTTAGTTGGTATTTTGCCTGTTGTAAAATTAAATAAAAACAACAACAAAAATCACTTTACATGATGAAAAATTAGAAAAGAAAGATACAATAGTTGTTTCTAAGGGTACATCATGGTGATTCATTATCTCTGCATTTCTAGACCGTTCATTGTAGTTACCCTGGCTAGTAACAGGGTGAAATTTAGAGACCGCTTACTTAGGGGTTGCCAGGTATTGAACCGGACTGTCCTGTATTTTGACACTGTCCAGTAAAAAATTGAGGTAATACTGGACATGTGTGTCCGGTATTACCTCTCTGGACATAGTGACTGACCAGCTTGGGAGGCCACAGGATTTTCCCGAGCAGGGCTGCTGTAAAGGGGCTGGGCAGCTTCCTCCATCCTGATTGGCTGCTGCTTCGTAATGCAGCCAATGAGGAGGAGGTGTCAGGAGCCTGAGGGTGGGGCCAAAGAGAGGAGGAAACAGCATGAGAGGAGAGAGAGGAGTGTGTGTGTCTCGAGCACGTCGCACCTTTCATCATTGTGTCCTGTATTTTTTAAGAAGCCGCCTGGTGACGCTAACGCTTACTCAGTGCAGCAAGTGTTAAATTAACGTCTAAATACAGGGAAACTGGGTAGTGGAATGTAAAACGTTTTATTACGTTGGAGAGTGGCAACCGAGGAAGCAATCTCTGCTAAACAAGGCTTGCCGTATTTTAAATACTGACATTTAAAATGAATTGCAGCTTTTTGAAGTAAGATTCAAATGAAGGCTTCGGAGTAAGGGCTGTTCCAGCCCTCATTCCTCATCATTTCAGGACAGCTCAAGCATATCGGTCACGGCTGTAAAATTAGTCACCGCTGTCAGCACACCTCACATTCTTCATGTATTTAATCCCATTAGATAGCAATTAGTTGTGCATTACTTTTTTTATTTTTTTATTATTATTTTAGGATGCTAATACTGATTACAAGGACTGATAACATAAGTAATAAATACAGCCCGGGAATTCAAATGACCTGTCGCTTTAATAGTGAGAAGCCCCTGAAATGAGATGAAAATTGGTTTATAAAATGAAGCAGCTGCCTCCTGTTATAAAGCACAGATTTACAGTCTAATCCTGCCTGTTTCGCTGCCGACACACAAAAGTAGACAAAGGATGAAAGGGACTCAAAGGCTGATTGGGGGACTTTGAAATCAACCACTTTTATTAATATGGACGGCCTTTTTTTTTTACAGAATAACTCTATTACGTTAACAATTCAGACAACTTGGTCTTTTCATATTAATGTTAATCGTGTCGCTTTACAACGTGGGGGCTCAACTCCAGTCCTCAAGACCACCCCCCCAATAGGTCAGATTTAAGGATATCCCGGCTTCAGCACAGGTGGCTCAATCAGAAGCAGAGACTGATTGTGCCACCTGTGCTGAAGCAGGGACCGATTGAGCCATCCATACTGAAGCAGGGATATACATAAAACCTGACCTGTTGGGAGGGTCTTGAGGACTGGAGTTGAGCCCCCCTGCTCTACACCATGCTTTATATGGTACTGAAGAACACATAGACGCATTGGCTGTTTTGCCAGTCGATGTTGGACCAGTGGCACTTGGACTTATATTGGCTATCAAAGGTCACAAGGTTCATGTAGAAAACCCCAGACTTCTCATTTAGCCGCTCACTATGCAACAATGTAACTGTAGCAAAAACTTTAATAGTGTGGCAGGAAAGCAGTTTGCATGGAAGTATTACCACCAAGTAGATCATACATCCAAAAATATGCAACCCCCCTAGGTGTCAGGGAAGTAACCGCTATATCTACAGGAACGGAATGTTAACCACTTAATGCTAAGAAATACAGTAAGGTATAAAAGCAAAATGGTATACTGTTCATATATCAGTATATAGACCGGACAAGACTTCGAGGCTCATCTGGGGAATGTGGATGTCTCCATCATCCCACTGTAATCTCAGGTGTAAAAATAAGAAAATTAACATGGCACATTCTTTACTGCTTGGGAACCAAATATTGTCCATTTACATGAAGGAGTAGTTTGTTGTTTTTGCTTTTAGTGCCTTTACAAATAAGTCACATGCGGGTGTAGCATTATTCCCTTTACAGGCAGGGAAGTTTCAAAGGACCATGAAGGTTTTGCTAGACCTTCTGGGACTGTCGTAATGCATTAAATTTGTCATAAAATATCAATTTGACCACTTTGCTGCAGAACAACAGTTATTTCCTGGCACTTTGTTCCCTGCAAAGCATTGTTCTAGATTTTAAATTGAGGTAGTACCTTGCTGCTTTCTTTATCAGACTACATGTTCTATTGGCATGTATGTTTCACATGAAATATACAGTATGACATGTTTGCCATGTAGTAGAAGTTTTCTGAATGTCGCCGAAAACCTCCGTCCATCCAACGCCCCGGGAGTGAAGGTGCTAAACTGCACGCGGTTTTGGGAATCGGATCATTGGTAATGGAACTAAACGCCATGACTGGTCCAGCTCAACAAAATGAAAGGCTTATCTTGGGATTGCAGCCGACAGCCCCATCAAGAAATGAGGTTACGCAACTGGAAAATGCAAGTGGAGAGGCAAAGATCATTCTACCATTAGAGCCTACACTGTCACATGGAGGATTTCAGAAGGATTGTCTGTATTAATGCAATCATTTACTTACAAGTAGAGAAGGTTTATGCCACTGAATTGACCATTTTTATTAACACTCTCAAAAAAACACATATCGGCCTCGGAAATATATTTACTCTGCCATAGAAAAATATAAAGCGGATTACAGATGTGGAACATTGGAATAATGTATACCGACGTTTCATAATACACAATAGGTGTTTCCAAGGGTCTGTGATTAAGTTACTAGCAGTGCTACAGGTGCCGCTAAATTGGCTACCATATGGCAATTACTGCCTAAACTTGTAGTATCACATGATGCAACATTATTGCATTGAAGTTTGATTCTACGGTATGTGGGTACTTTTACTAATAATGTTACTCATTCCAGTAATAAGGGCACCTAGCGCCTGAAAAGCAGGGGTTCAGATAAGCCAAGTCATTTTCCTTAATAAATACAGCATATTAGTCCATGTATGGATCTCAGTAGTTTATGCAACAAAAAAGGGCGCAAAAAGAGAAGAACACAATACTGTAAGTCTTAAGTCATTAAGACTGTATAAAAAGGACTAAATGACACTTACATAATACAATAGGATCATGTAGCTTTTAATTTCCTGTTTACAGAACCCTGTAACAAATAGCGCCTCCCCCCACCCCCCCCCCCCCCCCCCACTTGTGTCTCCTTTCCTGGATTTAGTGTGGTTCTTTTAGGGGATCAAAAGTTGTTCTCTAGGATAATCTCTACTTTTCATGATTGATTTCTCAATCAATTGTTTGTCATATCCTTTATCTATATTTTTCATATAATAGTTATTTCATTAACCCATTGCTACACATTAATTGGAAGGCTTTTCTGTATCAATCTGAGATCCCTATTGGCTGGGGGGAATGATCCATTTCGCTATTTAAAACCGGCTATAGGATCAGTATGACCAACCCCCTGATGAAGCGTCATATGACGCGAAACGCGTAGAGGAGAAGTCATCACGTAGCCCGGAAGCTACGGTACCATCATTCCACGAACTCCAGCCATATCCACAGCTCTAACATCTGGCAGTGGGAACCGGATTATATTCCAACTTGAATCCGTGTGTTGTGGACTTGTGGGACCGTATCCTCCTGGCAGTTTTTCATGTGCGGATGATTGGATCTACACGATCCTATTTTATTATGTAAGTGTCATTTAGTCTTTTTTTATAAAGTTTGAATGAATTAAGACTTATTGTGCTTTTCTCTTTTTGCGCCCTTTTTTGTTGGATATGTTCTGGTCTAACCCCGCTGATCACTAGAGAATAGGAGCAGCAGAGGAATAATCACCAATCGTAGAAATAAAGGGAACTCTTTAGGGACAGCGTGCACTTTGTTCTTTACTGGATTTCAGTCGTTTGGATTCTTGCTCAATATTTGGCCATTTAATCTCAGATTGGCTTTTATGATGCCTTTCTAACATTGAAGGAACATCTAAAACATTTTGTTCCATCTTGGATTCCAACACCAATTAATTTGGAACCGATGCGATACATATCCCATCCTACCAGAAGATACGTATCTCCTGCACTCTTTTTCCATCATGTAACCAACCTATGTAATCCACCAGCAGTGACCCCAGCCTAAAGGTAAACCAGTTGCTGTGGCATGGTTTAAAAACTCCAGTTTATAATATGGAGAAAACAAAGTATGCGCGGACACACTTTAGAATGCACGTAAAACTATGTGCATCAAAAGCAAGTGACAAACTCAGTTGCTTTGAAGATTCTCCCCCCCTAACCCTCTTATGCTGCGTCCATGCTGGCAAAGACCGCGCTGAGGCGTGGGCGCGTGTGACGTCACCCTCCTTAAGCGGTCAAGGTAGACGCGCCGTGGTGGGGCGTGTCTATGAAGTCATGGAGCTTGTTCGCCCTCATATGGCGAACCGCTCATGTGACCTGCCCGTCGCGCCGAGGAATCAGATTGAACGGATTCCTCGCGCACTGTGCGCCCCCTCCTGCTGTCACGCACGGTCTATGGGCACAATCATTGCCTTAGGCAATGTGATCACGCCACGCGCTTACGCACGGTCTTCGCCAGCATAGACGCAGCCTTATTCACAAAGCTTACAAAGCACTTAGTTCAGATAGGTAGCTGATAGCATAGAGTAAGTACCACAGTACCACCAGAGCTTTGGGAAGAAGGATATTGAGTCCATCAGGCTCACTTGTTGGGTTCTTGCATTGTTATTTTGATCCATAAAAAGGGAAACCGGAATACAGAGGTAAAATAACAACATTATACCAGATATATAGATGACCAAAAGAAAACATGGAGCTGTTACACTCTGTTACCCTTTTGTAATAAACTGGCAAACTACTGTAGAGGTTACTGTCAAGAGGTTATTATCGGCCAACAATTCCTATTTGTATATATTTGTTTCCTCATAACTACATTTTAAGACCAATTGGAAGAGCAAATAAGCGTATATATTTTTTTTTTATAGAGGTGCATGAATATTTAATTGGCAACCATGTCCAAATGAGGACACCAGTTACACTAAAATCCCTCACTACCCCCTGCCATCTCCTACCCCCTGCCGTCTCCTACCCCCTGCCGTCTCCTACCCCCTGCCGTCTCCTACCCCTGCCGTCTCCTACCCGCTGCTGTCTCCTACCCCCTGCCGTCTCCTACCTCCTGCCGTCTCCTATCCCCTGCCGTCTCCTACCCCCTGCCGTCTCCTACCCCCTGCCGTCTCCTACCCCCTGCCGTCTCCTACCCCCTGCCGTCTCCTACCCCCTGCCGTCTCCTACCCCCTGCCGTCTCCTACCCCCTGCCGTCTCCTACCCCCTGCCGTCTCCATCCCCCTGCCGTCTCCTACCCCCTGCCGTCTCCTACCCCCTGCCGTCTCCTACCCCCTGCCGTCTGCTACCAGCAGTCATTACCTTTATTGAAAAACGTTAAATTTAAATCTTCAATGCAGAAGCCTGTGTGAGTTTAATTCATACCATGTATCTTACCCCCTGACCATGCCCTGCTCTTTAAAAGTTAAAAGTCTTAACCTCTAGCTTCTGCGGTTACCATGGTAACCTTCAGACGGCTCTGGGGAGAGCTCCATTTTAACCTTCCGGGCACCTAATATTTAACATGCTGCTGATCTTCAGAACCGAGCATCAGATTTAACAAATACAAACCGCTTTGGAAAGGGCGAGAAGAAATATCTTGCAGTAAATATGACTACCAGCGCCGACTGCGGCTTTAACTAGATTCCACAGTGGGTGCCTTTGTACGTACCAAACTGTTATTTTATTTTGGGAATAAGTAATGCAAATCAAAGCAGAGTGCATGCTAGTAATATACAAACACACACCCCCTGTAAGCTCAGAAGCCAAACCCACCACACCATATATATGTGTCAAAAGGAATACAACTGGGAGTGTGACCTCGGGTATACAACAAAAGACACAGCTACATCCAACATGACGAGTCATGTAGTTAAATACTTACCTATTTTTCTTATTTCGTTCAATTCTTTGGCGAAAGTGTTTTAAGCCTGCAAACCCCGCCCCTGCAAGTCCTCACACTGCTGTAAAAGCTCTCCTAACCTCTCTAAGGCTGAGTCCCCGCTGGCGCTGTGCACGCTCATGCTTGGAGAGTGCTCCAAGCATGAGCGCCGGGTATCCTGCATATACGTACATATTGCGGGTAGTTGAGCGCGCGGGAAAGTATAGTTTTTTGTTTTACTTAAGCGCGAGCACAGTTGAGCGTGTGCGCGCGCGCACACACAGCATGAGCGGGGACTTACATATAGATACATGGAGCGCATGGCGTCGCACGCGCCTGTCGCCCGAGCGATGTGTGCACTCTAAATGGGGA
Source organism: Ascaphus truei (assembly GCF_040206685.1). NCBI lineage: Eukaryota > Metazoa > Chordata > Amphibia > Anura > Ascaphidae > Ascaphus > Ascaphus truei. The sequence goes on from NC_134503.1 coordinate 9,707,473, forward strand.
GGCGTGGCAGACGCATCACCAAGCTGGTGGCTGAACCGCTCACGTGGCTGTCGCGTGAAAAAAACTAAATTATTTGTCGGCTCAAAATTCTGCCGTGCTGTCGCTCTTCATCGCGCGCGCACTATGGCCAGCCCAATAGACCCGCTGCATTTTTTTTGCACCGCACATACTATAATCGCGGCCTAATGGAGGGATAGACTGGTCTCAATAGACTGGTCATTCACAGGTGCTTAGGTGGATTTAAAGGTGGAGTAAATTAGCTTGAAACCAGGGAGTAGGGGTCACTAACCTCCATGTTGTTCACCAATAGAAATTCACAAATACTCGCAGCCCCTGTAAGCTCAGAACCCAAACCCACCACATCATATATATTTGTGTCAAAAAGGAGATTGTGTCCTCATGTATATAACAAAAAGCAACATTCAATATGACAAATGATATAGTTTTTTGCGGTTACAGCAGTGTGAGGACTTGCAGGGAGGGGGATACCTTGGCGGGGTTTGAAGGCTTAACACTCTTTCGCCAAAGAATTTAACTTATTGACCCTAACTTATGAAGAAAAACAGAGAAGTATTTAACTATAATTTTCCATATTGGCTGTAGCACTGAGGCTTTTTGTCTGCAGTTACAATAACATACAAACACTGATATCTTGATCTGACTACAAACCTTCATTAACAAATGTATTTGTCGAACTCAATGATAGTGTTAATTGTTGTTGTTAAACGAAGCGGTTAAGAACGGTACAATACACACCTTGTTACTTTACCCGTTTACATTCGCTCAAAGAAGGCAGGTGCTGTGCGCTAAGAAGAGCAGAGAGGATTGGCGGACAGCCAAAAAATGCCTGGAAGCACTCACAACTCACCAGGTGGGGGACATGTACATTTTTTTTATTAAAGCTACATAAAAAACACGTTGGACATAAGGGGAACAGAAAACAAAAAAAAGGGGGGGGGGTTCTCCTCCCACGCGTTTCACGCTGCTGTAGCGCTTTCTCAAGGAGAACGCTCCCTATATATCCACTTGTCCCTGCTGGAAGGGCATAGAGAAAGGGGATAAACAAACAGCTTTTTATTATTCTTATGATCTGTAATATTGGCATAATAATGTCAGGCAGCCCGCTGACATAGCTTCTGCTTCAGTGTATTGCTACATTTAAACTTCTGCTTTAAACTATTTGGTCTTGGTGTAGTGGCTTTCCCGTCTTTAAATGTTCCATTATTTGGGTCGTATTTGTCATGCTTTCCATTCAGCACTTCCCTTGCAGCGGGCTATGAAATGCATGTACAGTATTTCCAATCAAAGCTATCTGCTTCTTTACTGGGCCCCCACCTTAACAATAAAGCCGTTATTGCCAACATCCCCTGGCTTAAGCTGCTTTTAATAGGTGTATAATTCATAGTGCCCTACATGTGACATTGTGACCAGGCACACACCCGGCTTCACTAATGTTGCTTCATCATTAGAATATACAGAAGTAATCAAACACTGTGTGCTGCTGTCCATGGTAGCATTTACAAGCACAAGAGACCCTGCTAGAAAGAGTTTCTCATATAACCCTTTTAAGGGACAGGGAAGTAGTCACATTGCCATATACTTTAAAGAGTGTTGTAATTAATTACCGGGAACTGGAGCACTAAGTGAACTTGCTGTGTTTACAGGCGCCAGAGTCGCTAGGTTAACAGCCTTGTCGCAAAAACCAGTATAATCACTGAGCTCGCCTTGAGAGGATTAGACAGGATATCACAGACTAGAGCAGGGGTGAGCAACTGGAGCCCTCAAGGGTCACCAACAGGTCAGGTAGTCAGGCTATCTCTGCTTCAGCACAGGTGGCTCAATCTTCGACTGAGCCACGGATAGAGCCACATGTGCTGAAAGCAGGGATATCCTGAAAACCTGACCTGTTGGTGGCCCTTGAGGACTGGAGTTGCCCACCCCTGGACTAGATTATATTGTTGACATTAACCTTTTATGTATTTTGTAGACCACACATTTTTACTAATGTGATGCTTTGCTAGGGACATCCTTTTATTGCAATCTACATAGGTGCATTATACTGTAGGCGTTTCGGTGCCACAGCTATAATAATTGTATAATGCTTTTGGGACCTGTGTGTATGTATGTATGTGTGTGTGTGTGTATATATATATATATATATATATATATATATATATATATATATATATATATATATATATATATATATATGTGTGTGTGTGTGTGTGTGTGTGTGTATATATGTGTGTGTGTGTATATATATATATATATATATATATATATATATATATATATATATATATATATATGTGTGTGTGTGTATATGTGTATGTGTGTGTATATATATGTATATAATGTATTTCATTTATTTTAAAGCTAGGCCCTTTAACCATGAACAGGTTGAATCATTCAGAAACAAATACATTAGAACTTATTTTTACATTGCCAGGTAGTACTACCCTAAGACATTGGATACGGCCACAGTTGGTTTACAGGACATTTCATTTACTTTCACTTGCATTAGCAGGGCTGGTAAAGCCATATAGCCTTCATGTGAGGGGAAACAGCGGTGTGCTATAACAAAAACACTTCACCGAGAAAGGGGTAGCCGGCAAAAACAATGTAAAGTAAATATATGACTGACAATGTACCCGTATCTCTATGTTTTGTGAAAGTAGGACAGAGATGTTTCTAGTACAGCAAGTTAATAATAATATAAACATTTTCCCCTATATAGAGCTGACCATGTGTACACAGAAATTTGCCGGTACAACTAGTCCATGCACCGGAAAACTTACTATCTCAATTTGGTGCCTGAGGCACAGGGAGGATAACTGGGTCTAAGTATCAACAAAGTGGTCTGCGCTGATGTGTTTGCACCAAAGAATGACAATCTGTTCTGTCTGAAACATGGCATTTATGTGGAGTATTTTTACTGTGCTGGTATTCTGCGCTAAATAGAGACTTACGCCACCTTGAAAGCGACGGAGAAAACCGACGCAATAAAAGTGAAGAAAAGTACTGGGAGCCAAACATCTCCTAACACACAAACTTGGACCAACATCCACATGTAACTCCTCCCGACGCTCCTCCCACTCGCTCCAGAAATCCCTCATCGCAGACCGACGCAGAAGTATCTGTAAATAGCGCCGATGAGAATTCTACGCAGACGCTTCCTGGTGCCACAAAATAACAACCTTGTGCCTTAGTTTTTGCTTTTGATACATGGAGCCCAAATTGACTTTCCCAAGGTCACAATGAGCTGACGCCGGGACGTGAGCCATGGCTACGCTGCTTTACAGTCGGTGTCATTGTTTTAAGGGTTTGCCCAATTCCCACTGTACTTTTAATGTGTGCAGTAAGTGTCTTACTTTTCTTTACTTTTTGTCACGAAACCACAGGGCAAGAACAGAGAATCCTTTTTAGGTTTGAAAGGCATTCTTTGTAATGTTTTCCACCACAGGGCTCCCGGCTAACCTCAAAATGCCCAGTACACCATTCAGGTACCAATTTATCTCCAGCTCTGCTTCTATTCCAGTTATCTTAGGCACTCTGCTGCTTTGCCGAGGAGGATGTGTGTGTCCTGGCTGTGCCATTGATTGTTATTTTCTGCTGTGTGTGATTGTGCATACCAGGGGAGCGTGTACTGTATCTCACATCTCTGAGGAATTGAGAATCTCTGCCACTTGGGGTTGCCTCTTATGGCTGTTTTTCATAATTAAAGCCAGCTGTTCCAAAACCGTATATTAAAGCATTCAGGGTAATGGTTGGCTGCTAATTTCACTCTGTCCAGTGTTACATATGCATGTTGATCAGCTACACAGACACTCTCTGTATACATGTACAAACTGCCTTTCTAAAGTATACAGCGACTCCAGAAAATAGAATGGATGTGGTCTCACATCTCCACCCCATTGTAATTACCTCATTCCATTTATCTTATCTAATTAACTAAGTGCTGCCTGAACCATAACACTGAACATGATAATGTCAGGGGAAATTAATGCCCTAATTCTCTTCTAGATTATTTTGAAAAGCAAAAATAGGTTGGCAACCTGGAAATATTTTCAGAAATCCAGTGCCATGTTTGTCAAATCCCATGAAACACAGAAAGTTTGCTGAGCAAATGTTCCCTTTTTATATTCCGTGTATGCACTTTGATTCTATTTTTCTTGCCTAAATAACATATGGAACGAATATTATACAAATGTACCTGTTCTCATCTTTAGATGGACCACAACCAAATATGTCTCAAAGCCAATAGGGAAATCTAAACTGTGTGAGCAGACACCCAAAAGAAGATACTCCCCAGACCAGACTGAAACTTAGAGATGCCATGCTGATCATCCTGCTTACTGGTCAACAAAAAACACATCTAATTGGTTTAATTGCATTCTCCTTGCTGATCGCCTTTTGTTCCTAATCTCATTATAAGAGTGCAAATCCCTGCTCACTGGACTTTAATTTATCAAACAAATCTGTAACGTGTGATCTGCCCCCCCCCCCACCCCCTTGGACTGATTCTTAAAAATAAACAGGTGGGCTTCCATATCAGCAATGCCACTAATTGCCCCCCGGATGTGGCCACTGGAGACCTAAAAAAGGACGGTCAATTGTCACAAATGACAGAACAGTAATAATTTTTTTTTTTAAAAGTCAGTTGTTTGGATGTACGACAATAATATTGGGACTAAATGAAGACACGAGCATATACAAACATAGCATTAGACCTTTGTACACTTTACGTGGATTATTCAATATTTTGAATAAGGGCTGTAATACTTTCCAAAGAATGATTAGTCTCATTCTATTTATAGCATATCATATTTTTCTAGTAAGACCTCTACAAATCTGCAGCAGGTTGATTAAAAAACAGGGTTTGCTCTATGTACCGGTAATCCTTTTTTTCCATTAGAATGCATTGGTTAAATACATACATGCTAAGTACCTTTACTACTAACCTCACCTTCCAACATTAGGCATAACAAAGAAGCAATCATATACTCACATGACCTCAATAACCCAACTTTACATTTCATGGGGTGTTGACCAGAAATAAGCATGAGGAAGAGAAACCCCCTGAGTTGTTCGGATGCTCAAAATGCCAAACTGGACCCATGGATGTATTTTGGCCACTATGAGATCAGTGATTGGAAAGAGAAGCAAAGATATGGCATGCTTAGACGAAAAAACAAGGTATGAATGCCACAGACCGACCCAGTGCAGCGTCTTTTCATTTTGTGATAGTAAATCACTTTTAACGGGGGGGGGGAAATAAAATGGTTTGGGGATAACCTACTTGAGTTAGTTCGGTGCCCATCAAGATGAGAAAGAATAGACTCATAAGCTTGCTTGTCGGTTGCATTGCTTGATGCCAGATTCAAGCGTGCCACGGATCACCTCCTGGGTTATATATTTTTTTTTTTTGCTTGCCTTCTTTTCACTCTGCTTGTGTTCCAGGCTCGCCCGTTGTGCTGTCCTTCTGGTACGTTACAGCAGCCCTAGGAGACAAGGCAAGCAGTCTGGTTTGTAAAGTGGCCCACTTAGCATATTTATTCTATCCCAGTTCCTCTCTTTTCTGCCTGTTTTTTTTTTTTTTTTTTTTAATGGCTTCCTTGATTGAAAGGCATTTGCAAGGAGGGAACTCAATGGAGCACAAAATGATGGTGTCGCTTTTGTCAAAAGTTTGCCTTTGAAAGGGAGGGCTGGGGGATAGAGGGAGGAAAAAATACAGAAGCAGTGGTGTTAGCAGTGATGCAGCTAGCAAAAAGGTACCACAATTTTTTCCTTAGAGGACTGGTTTTCTGCCAGGAAAACCGAAGATGTAAGCTAGACCGTGATTGGCTATTGTACACTCCATCCAGATTGGGCATTAATATTTTCCTGCCCAGCTTGCTTGCTGGCCTTGTCATTGACTGTGCAGGGTTCCTGTGATTGGAGGCGGATGTGATCACCCTGCCTTCTTGTCTTTTTGTTTCTCTCGCTCTTGCAATAATATACAGATTGTTGAAGCAATGGCTGGGTTTATATGAGGCTGCACTGCTCAACCACATCATCAGGCTAGTACCTGCAAATTTGACACCACCATTAAGTAACTATAAATTGATCCTCACTGAATTGAAACAAGGACACAGAAACATGCTTATTTACACGGTGCATTTTTATACGACTGGTTAAGGTCACAAGGGGTATCATTGCTGATGTATGCAAGAATTAAGCATGACATTCAATATGAGAGACGAGATTTGTTAAAGTGACGACATCGTGAAGGGGAGCGGTTATTTCTATTCATTTTATACAGTGTTTTATAGTTCAGCCTAAAATGAAATAGATGTTCATATCTCACACGGAAAATATAACGCGTCTTTCCACGAGTTGTCAGGGAACAAGGGGCCCACATTGCCAAAAAATAATCTCTGCCTCTCTTCTCTTGAGATTCTCAGATCACCAGGGAGGTAGGTTGCCAGGACCTTGTGCCAATGATGCTTACGGCCATAGCACAAAGCCATGAATCAAACAATCTAGGTCAGGGGTTCCCGTGTTGACACCCCCTGGGGGTGCGAGATGAGGATCCTGGGATTGTGCGGAAGAGGCTTATACAAAGTCCACCCCTGATGGTGTTTTATTTTTATCATTAAAAAAAAAAAGCAGAAGTATTGTATTTCGGGTAGTTGGGCTTAGGCAATGCGTGCAATTTATTAACATGAAAACGGAAGCAGTTTTTGATTTTGATATTAAGATATGATGTTTTGCTTTAAGTGCGTTTGTGCTCAAAAATGTACATTTTTTAGGGGAGGCATACAAGGTTTTGGAGGGCCTCTTTAGAGAGTGCGAGGGCCACAAAAGGTTGCGGACCACTGATCTAGGTTGAAGACCAATGACCTTAATCTGTATTAATGGTGCCTTAGATCAGGGGGGCGCAAACTTTTTTCCCTGCGCCCCCCTGCCGGCTGTCCCCTCACTCCCGCGCCCCCCCCAACCCCAACTTACCCTCGCACCGGCGTAATGATGTCACGTTGCCATAGCAACGTGACGTCACATGACCTCGCAGCGTCATTTTGACGCCGCGTTGCCATGGCGACGCCGGGAGGAAGCCGCCGGAGCCACGGGTAAGTATGGTTTACAGAGGCCCTGCAGCTCCCCCGGCACTTAATTTAAGTGCCTTCGGGAAGCGCGCGGGGCCTCTGTAAACCCCGCGCCCCCCGTCGGCAGTCTCGCGCCCCCCCTGGGGGTCGCGCCCCACAGATTGCGCACCGCTGCCTTAGATAAGGGGTGCACAAAGTTTTTCCCCTGCGCCCCCCTGCCTGCTGCTCTCCTCCCCTGCTCGTGACGCCCCCCCCCTCTCAGCTCCGGCGTCACATGATGTCGCAGGTCATGTGACGTAATGTGACCCCGCAGCGTAATTTGACGCCGGGTTACCATGGCAACACATCGCCGAAGGCCAGGTAGGAGAAGTTACAGAGGTCTCACGTGGTCCCCCGGCATTTAATTTAAATGCCTTGGGGGAGAGCGTGGGACTTCTGTAACCATCGTGCCCCCCCTGGAAAATCTCAAGCCCCCCAGTTTGCGCACCCCTGCCTTAGATAATAGTGTAGAGATCTAATCATTATTCGAGTGTGCACTGTTTCACTTTATAAAGAACTGCAAACATTGGCGGAAATACTCGAAAATAGATCATTTGTATATCAACAGCAATAACTTAGTCTCTTGCTAAATCAACGTAAGTCTCTCGTCATTTCCCTCTTTGAGGCACAGAAGACGATGTTGGATTAGGAAATAGCTGATCATGTCTGGCAATGCTTCTTTAGCATCACTTGTTGCATTCAGGTACCTGTGGGGTTTTAGTCTACAGTGTTTTTTCTGCATAGACATGATAAAGAGACCCGGTGCGGTTTGAAAAGCTCCACGCGCTATAACTTTATCTATGAATGCTTATATTACTAAAATGTATGCATCTAGTGCACACATTATTCTGTGATTATCTGTTAGCCATGAAACACCTTCATGGCTGGAGGGACATAAAGTTGGATTGTTGTTTTCCATTTTGTTACAGGCACACCAGCAGTATGGGGAGCTTGCTTTGTACTGTAGTTGCCTGTAACAGGGAACTTATCCCTGTTCAAAAATGTGGATTCTGACATTACCTTAGCACACAAGGGTGCTTAGCACAAAATGTGGATTCTGACATTACCTTAGCACACACAGGAGAACAGAGAAGCCTTCCCCTACAGCTACAAGTGACAGATAAGACTTTTCTTATACGACTGTTATCTATATCTATATATAAATGTCTCTATGATTTGGGCTGGTGAATCGCTGGGCTAACCACGCAGTTAAAGAGGGCTGGATTGCAAGTGTAAATATACTCCAAAGTGGAGCAGATTTTGTTTACGGGTTTTCACATGTTTGCTGTGTTTAAAGCGACAGGCGCAATAAATCCGTATTTTAATTTCACCTTAAAACAGAGTCCATTGCGTACCTCTGCACATGTCCTCTTACATTGCCCCATTAACATACTAGTCAAAAAGGAAGTTTTCTGTATACAGTATTAGTCACATCTTCCATACACGGTAGTCCTTGCCTTGCTGTAGAATCACAAATGTTTAAGGCAGGAATGTGATGCAACACATTCAACACCGTATGTTATCAGCATAAAATGACTAGACAAGGGGCACTGCTCTAGTAGTGAGACAAATCTCTGTATCTGGAGGTTCTGTTATTGGTGCTAAAGAGTTCTAGTTTCCATCTAAGCAGTGTCCTGTTTCAACTCTGCCTTCTCTCAGGCTAAACAAACCTACTTTTCTTAACTAATCAACACGCACAAGTGTAACCAACACCGCCTCTTCTCTATCTTTGACTCCCTACTCAGGCTCCCCTCTGCTGCCTCTTTTTCTTCCTCCATCTCACCTCAGGACTTTGCTGAATATTTCAAGGAAAAGGTGGAAACCATACGCCAGGACATCACCTCTGTATCCTCCTCCCATCCTACACCTTTTCCTAACTCTCCTCCTGTCTTCCTTGGCTCTTTTCCACTGTCACAGAAGAGGATTTGTCGTTGCTGATTTCCTTTTATCCCTCTACTGCTTGCCCTCTTGACCCTATTCCCTCCCATCTCCTAAAACTTCTTGCTCCTACTCTAATCCCTACACTCACACATTTTAATGCCTCTCTCTACTCTGGCACCTTTCCCTCCTCCTTCAAACATGCTACAGTCATACCATTACTCAAAAATAGCAAGCTTGACCCTACCTTTCTTTCTAACTATTGTCCTGTCTCCCTCCTGCCTTTTGCCTTTAAACTCTTTGAATGCGTTGTATTCTCTTGATTGCTCCATTTTCTCACCACCTATTCTCTCCTAGATCCTCTACACTCTGGCTTCCGCACTGCTCACTCCACTGAAACAGCCCTCACTAAAATAACGAATGACCTCCATGCTGCCAAAGACAATGGTCATTAGACTCTGGTCATATTACTCAACCTCTCTGCAGCATTTGATACCATGGACCACCCTCTACTCCTTCATATTCTCCATACTCTTGATATCTGTAACAAAGCTCTATCCTAGATCTCCTCTTACCTCTCCCATCATACTTGCAGTTTCTCTTTTGCAACACCTCCTCTATCGATCTCTCTGTGGGGGTACGCCAGGGCTCTGTCCTGGGAACTCTTCTCTTTTTTTCTCTTTACACACTCTCCCTAAGTGACCTAATCACATCTCTTGGGTCCAGAGATTACCTCTATGCTGATGACACACTTTTACTTTTCAACCCCTGACCTTACACCTACTGTTCAGACCAAAGTTTCTGAAGGTCTCTCTGCTATATCATCCTGGATGGCCCTCCGCCGAGTCAAACTTAACATGTCAAAAACAGAGCTCCTCATATTTCCTCCCAAACCTGGCCATACTACCTCATTCTACATTACTGTTGGAAGCACTATTATACTCTCAGTAGCACAAGCACGCTGCATAGGGATCACACTCGACTCCTCTCTCACATTCAAAAGGTAGCTAAAACCTATTGTTTTTTCTTCTGCAATATTACAAAGACATGCCCTTTCTTCGGTTGCTCTACTGCTAAAACTCTGACACAGGCTCTCAGTCTCTCCAGCCTCAACTACTGTAACATCCTCCTGTCTGGCCTTCCTGCCTCTCACCTGTCTCCGCTACACTCTATCCTAAATGCTGCTGCCAGAATCACTTTACTCTTTCCTAAATCTGTCTCAACATTTTCCCTGCTTTAATCCCTCTCCTGGCTTCCTTTCAAATCCCATATCACACACTCAATTCTCCTCACGTTTAATGCTTTACACTCTTCTGCTCCTCCTTACATCTCAGCCCTAATTTCTCGCTATACACCATCCCGACTCTTGTGTTCTGCTCAAGGATGTCTTCTCTCCACCCCTTTTGTGTCTAAAGCCCTCTCCCGCCTTAAACCTTTCTCACTGACTGCACCACACATCTGGAATGCCCTTCCCCTCATTATCCGACAAGCACCCTCTCTATCCACCTTTAAGACCCACCTTAAAACCCACCTCCTTAATGAAGCATATAAGTAGCTCCGTGGCTGATACTTTACACCTCATACATCGACCTTGGCTCCTGGCAGACGCACTTACCAGAACACCTTCCTACTGTCTCTGTACGTTCTTCTTACTTACCAATTAGAATGGAAGCTCTTTGGGGCAGGGGCTCATTTTTCTAAATGTTACTTTTATGTCTGAAGCGCTTCTTCCCATTATGTGTTATTTATGTTATTTGGTATTTATATGATTGTCACGTGTATTACTGCTGTGAAGCGCTATGTACATTAATGGCGATACATATAATTAAAGACATACATACATACATGCTATTGGGGGACTTGTTACCATGATGACAGGACATCTCATTATCTCCCTCCCCTGCTCAATCTCACCCACCCAAGGTGAAGTGTGTTATGACACACGAAACGCGTGTCGGTCACGGCACCAGCTGCCAGGCAGCTTTCAGTTAGGAGAGCAGTGACTCCTGTGCGATACCACAGCCCACGGGTATCCCCCTGTCCCTACTGGCTATCAAGCTAGCACTCTAATAGAGCGGATGCAGCAGGATTTAAATTCTTAATAGGGAAAATGTCTTCTATATTTCTCTACCATCTCATATTCTCTTTCTTTCTATCTAGAGCACCGCATGTGTAGCCTAACCCTGAATGT